>NC_054535.1:47368-742368 GCF_017654505.1 Polyodon spathula | reverse complement strand
AATACAGCAGCACTGTGCACTGATACTGGTGTAAATACAGTTGTACTGTGCATTGATACTGGTGTAAATACAGCAGCACTGTGCACTGATACTGGTGTAAATACAGCAGTACTGTGCATTGATACTGGTGTAAATACAGCAGCACTGTGCACTGATACTGGTGTAAATACAGCAGCACTGTGCACTGATACTGGTGTAAATACAGCAGCACTGTGCACTGATACTGGTGTAAATACAGCAGCACTGTGCACTGATACTGGTGTAAATACAGCAGCACTGTGCACCGATACTGGTGTAAATACAGCAGTACTGTGCACTGATACTGGTGTAAATACAGCAGCACTGTGCACTGATACTGGTGTAAATACAGCAGTACTGTGCACTGATACTGGTGTAAATACAGCAGCACTGTGCACTGATACTGGTGTAAATACAGCAGCACTGTGCACTGATACTGGTGTAAATACAGCAGCACTGTGCACCGATACTGGTGTAAATACAGCAGCACTGTGCACCGATACTGGTGTAAATACAGCAGCACTGTGCACTGATACTGGTGTAAATACAGCAGCACTGTGCACTGATACTGGTGTAAATACAGCAGCAATGTGCACTGATACTGGTGTAAATACAGCAGCACTGTGCACTGATACTGGTGTAAATACAGCAGCACTGTGCACTGATACTGGTGTAAATACAGCTGTACTGTGCACTGATACTGGTGTAAATACAGCAGCACTGTGCACTGATACTGGTGTAAATACAGCAGCACTGTGCACTGATACTGGTGTAAATACAGCAGCACTGTGCACTGATACTGGTGTAAATACAGCAGCACTGTGCACTGATACTGGTGTAAATACAGCAGCACTGTGCACTGATACTGGTGTAAATACAGCAGCACTGTGCACTGATACTGGTGTAAATACAGCAGCACTGTGCACTGATACTGGTGTAAATACAGCAGCACTGTGCACTGATACTGGTGTAAATACAGCAGCACTGTGCACTGATACTGGTGTAAATACAGCAGCACTGTGCACTGATACTGGTGTAAATACAGCAGCACTGTGCACTGATACTGGTGTAAATACAGCAGCACTGTGCACTGATACTGGTGTAAATACAGCAGCACTGTGCACTGATACTGGTGTAAATACAGCAGCACTGTGCACTGATACTGGTGTAAATACAGCAGCACTGTGCACTGATACTGGTGTAAATACAGCAGCACTGTGCACTGATACTGGTGTAAATACAGCTGTACTGTGCACTGATACTGGTGTAAATACAGCAGCACTGTGCACCGATACTGGTGTAAATACAGCAGCACTGTGCACCGATACTGGTGTAAATACAGCAGCACTGTGCACTGATACTGGTGTAAATACAGCAGCACTGTGCACCGATACTGGTGTAAATACAGCAGCACTGTGCACTGATACTGGTGTAAATACAGCAGCACTGTGCACTGATACTGGTGTAAATACAGCAGCACTGTGCACTGATACTGGTGTAAATACAGCAGCACTGTGCACTGATACTGGTGTAAATACAGCAGCACTGTGCACTGATACTGGTGTAAATACAGCAGCACTGTGCACTGATACTGGTGTAAATACAGCAGCACTGTGCACTGATACTGGTGTAAATACAGCAGCACTGTGCACTGATACTGGTGTAAATACAGCAGCACTGTGCACTGATACTGGTGTAAATACAGCAGCACTGTGCACTGATACTGGTGTAAATACAGCAGCACTATGCACCGATACTGGTGTAAATACAGCAACACTGTGCACTGATACTGGTGTAAATACAGCAGCACTGTGCACTGATACTGGTGTAAATACAGCAGCACTGTGCACTGATACTGGTGTAAATACAGCAGCACTGTGCACTGATACTGGTGTAAATACAGCAGCACTGTGCACTGATACTGGTGTAAATACAGCAGCACTGTGCACCGATACTGGTGTAAATACAGCAGTACTGTGCACTGATACTGGTGTAAATACAGCTGTACTGTGCACTGATACTGGTGTAAATACAGCAGCACTGTGCACCGATACTGGTGTAAATACAGCAGCACTGTGCACCGATACTGGTGTAAATACAGCAGCACTGTGCACCGATACTGGTGTAAATACAGCAGCACTGTGCACTGATACTGGTGTAAATACAGCAGCACTGTGCACTGATACTGGTGTAAATACAGCTGTACTGTGCACTGATACTGGTGTAAATACAGCAGCACTGTGCACTGATACTGGTGTAAATACAGCAGCACTGTGCACTGATACTGGTGTAAATACAGCAGCACTGTGCACTGATACTGGTGTAAATACAGCAGCACTGTGCACCGATACTGGTGTAAATACAGCAGCACTGTGCACCGATACTGGTGTAAATACAGCAGCACTGTGCACTGATACTGGTGTAAATACAGCAGCACTGTGCACTGATACTGGTGTAAATACAGCAGTACTGTGCACTGATACTGGTGTAAATACAGCTGTACTGTGCACTGATACTGGTGTAAATACAGCAGCACTGTGCACCGATACTGGTGTAAATACAGCAGCACTGTGCACTGATACTGGTGTAAATACAGCTGTACTGTGCACTGATACTGGTGTAAATACAGCAGCACTGTGCACCGATACTGGTGTAAATACAGCAGCACTGTGCACTGATACTGGTGTAAATACAGCAGCACTGTCTAAGACTTTGCACAGCAGTGTATATTTAGGAATTATCAAGAAAATTAATGTAATCCATTTTAGTTGTAATGCAGGAGTTGTATCATTATTATTTAAGTTTCTTAAATGCATTTCTGTGTTGGTTATATGCACGGTATTTTGGTTCATAAGAGGCTCCAAGGATAGCCACGTGATCAACTAACTCATCTTCCTCACCGAAGCCCTGCCTGGACCAGGAGACCATGAGTGTCTAGTTGTCTTGCTGGTTGAAAAGAAAGAAATGCACCATATATTAAACATCACTGCGACTCTTAGAAACTACTATAAGAAAGGGAAAGTAAAGCGACCTCCTCGGTGCTGAATTGATTTTTCTCACTTGTTAATCTTTTTCTCTCCTCACCTAGTCAAACACTGATCTGATCTGCGAGCTCAACAGCTTTTAGTTTAAAGTTGTAGGGCCTCGTTGTATCCACAGAAATAAACTTCAATATATGCCTCCCTCAATACTGTAAAAAACCTAATAAAAAATTGCGCCTTTCAAAAAAACAGTACTTCTAATTACCCTTGCGTAAGCGCTGCAGCTGCTTTTAGCTATTTAAAATAAACACTGCAGCGTTAATTCAAAATAATACGGTATTTAGAAACTTATTTAAGCAAAACACTAAGTAATGGTTACAATTAGAACATAATTTAAAAAAGTCAAAGAAATCAGTTGAGGAATTCAATTTTGATGGTATTCCAGAGATATTATCTATATATCAACTGCTATTGTTATGCATGCTGCTTTATGGTTGTAACTATTTCTTCTTCTGTACAGAATAATTATATGGCATTCTAAATGTATTATATTGCATTCTATATGAATTATATGGCATTCTATAGCTGCACAAGGATGAAAGATTAAACATTCAACTCCTGTGTAATTCATTAAGTCATATATTAGCTGGGACTTTTGTTCTACTTGTTTTAAAATGCTCTTCTCTCTAACCTTGAATCGCATTCAGTATTGGCAGGCTGGCTTCTGAAGCAAATTCACTTTACAATAACATTCGTTTCCACTTTGTCCTCCTGCTCACTAAGCGCTTCCAGTCTGTAGCACAATACCACTGTTCAGTTTTCCCATGCCCTGATACCTTTTCTCAAATCCTAGTCTTTTCATTCCCCTCTGTCTCGGTTCTGCTCTCCAGGTCGGGTCCTTCTTACAAATCATTTTCCAAGGCCTTGGTTCCCTCCTACCTACAGTGCACAATACACCTTGTCTCCTTCCCATAGTCACAGCACTGCCAATGTGATTAAGTAAAACAGAGGCTAGCAAGAGGCACTATGCACCCATAGAGGACCTTATAGGATGGTTAGATGCTTTCAGAGATCGTGAGGTCTTACATGGACTAGGCTTTCAAACACTTCATATGTTGGACATTATATTCCCATACAGTACTTTTATAGTGCTGAGCATGTATTTCTGTGATTTGCTTTTATTTGTAATATATTCATGCACAAATATATACATATTATGTTACAGTCTAAACAGAAACGATTGCTATCAGTCTGTAATAGTGGTGCTTTTACTAGTCTGGTTGCTTTAGCAAATTCAAATGTATTTCCTGCACTGGAAGGTGTCTTGAACTCTCTTAATCTATGTAGTAATTATTATTTCACACAGCTGGTTCCGAGAGGTAAGCAGAGGATCGGGGTGACGAATGTGTCGTTCAAGTTTATCCCAACCAAGCTCCTTTTGTTTGAGATTCAGGAAATGTGGTGGCCATGGGTGCATTGTCTTGAAAGTAGCCGTCTCCATCAGTTTACGAATGATCCGCAATGATGCGTAGATAAAAGACTTTGAGAGTAATGTAGGGAGGCACGTCAGGAGAACATGCCCCACACCAGGGCGATGCCAAATCCAATTGAGTAGTCATGTCCTCATAAAGTATCCAGGCAGTGTATGTCTGGGTAGGGTAAAGAAAGTAATCTTGTGACTCTTTCATGCAGGAGGTTTGAAAAAAACAAATCTTCTTCTTATGCCTAAGAGAAGTTTCTTTGCACACCAGACTCATGAATAATGCAGTGAGTTGTTGCTATGAAAGCAGGAGTATACAGTGGTAAGTATCAAAGGTTATGAAAATCACAGTTGAGAGGCGAACAAAGATGAAGCTGTTTTTGGTTAAATTGTCGGGTTTTCACACAAAGGTCTACATAAATCTGGTTAATCTTCTCCAAATACCCTCTAAATTGTCTGCATTTTCTCGTGTTCATAGATTTCAGAGACTTGGAGCTTAGAAACTAAATGCATGCATCATTAACATCTATTCAGCTAGAGAGTCTTTGATCTTCTCTTAAAAAGGGGAGCTACAGGGGAAAGCAAAAGAACCACAAAAAAACATCATCAACAACTCAAATGCTCCCAATTATTAGTCTATAAATAAAATCCTAATTAACCGTTTAACGAAGGTATTATATATATAGATATATATATATATATATATATATATATAATATATAGAGGCAAAATATATATATATATATGTGTGTGTGTGTGTGTGTGTGTGTGTGTGTGTGTTGTCATAGATTTTGTATTTATTTTTTTTAACTGCACAGTACACCCTAAATCAATTTATATTCTGCATTGTCTGTTATGATTTAAATGCTTAATTTCAGAGTTCAATTGAAGAGCAATTAAAATGAAGGGTAAATATTTCACATCTGTTTTGGTTTATAATGGAACATAATGTACAAGATATTGTAATCTGGCAAAAACAACTCACAAATACAAAAACAGCCACATTAGAATATAATACGGTAGCGTTGCGTGGAAATGAAGGCAGGCTCACATCGGGTTTTCAGGTTCTCGAATGCTGCGGTTTATTAAGCCAGAACTCTACACTTAACAGGTAAAGAGTGCTGCTTTACCAACCAGTGGTACAACTACAGCTGAGCAGCGTAGTGCTACTCAGACTGGGACAAAATAATACAAAAGGGTACTCAGTCCAAAGCACACTGTTGCGGCCATGTGCTACAGCCAAACCTCTAGTTTCTTTCCTGGTTCTCTTTAGTCCCACTTTTCTCTGGCTGTCCATGTCTGTTCTTCAATCTTTCTCAAAGTCCAGCAGCAGCTCTCTTTTGTCTCAGCACCATTTGCCACTGTCCTCACTCCTACTTACCCCCCAGTCCAGGCCAAGCCCCCGGTGCAACAGCCATTAATCCCAAGCATGCCCAACTTCCCGCTGTTGGTCTCTTGCAACATTGTTGTAACAATTTACCCCTGATTTGCGACAACAATGTTGCAACCAGTTCCCACTCTTGCTGCAAGCCAAGCTCCTGATTGGTGGCAATGGTCCTGTCTCTGATGTCCGTGAACACCTGCTGCAGTTGAGCCTTTGGCTCTGGGTCACATAATCGGCTAAAGAACCCCTCCAACAGTGCTTCAGCCACCATCTCCACCTCCTGGTTGCGCGGCACATAGGCATCAGGCCACTTTGTAAAGTAGTCGAGGGCTACCTGGGCGTATGAGTTCCCCTTGCCTGAGCAGGGTAACAGGCCCAAGATGTCGCACCATTGCCTGGGGGACCACCACCTGCCACCTCACCTCTCCTGTAGTTGGCTCTTTCAATTGGTGCAAATGTCCAGTCCAGCTCACTGTAAACACAGGCCCTTCATCGCTGGGGACTGCAGTGCCACTTCCTCCCAGGTGGAATGCCGCTGGTCCACCAGCCACTGTAGGACGGGCCGAAGGTCAGGATCCTCTCTTTACTGCTGCTTCAACTCTTCAGCCTGGACTGTGGTCATCCCTCGGCAAGCGACTGCTCTGGCCCCACTCACCGATGCTTCCTGGCTCTGCTCTCGATCGTGGCCCTGTCTTATCTCGGCCACCGTCAGCTCCCTTTCCCAGCCCTCCCTCTTTGGGCAGTGGTTGCAATCCTGTTTGACGCAAGGGCGGCAGAACAAGTCATCCACATTGGTGTCACAAGCCTCAGCCGGTGGTGTATCTTGAAGTGGAAGGGCTGGAGCTGCTATATCTAGTGGGCAACCTGCCCCCTTGGCTCTTTGAAGGTCAAGAGCCACTGCAGTCCCGTGTGGTCTGTCCAGATGGTGAAAGGAAGGCCACACAAGTAGTGTCGGAAGTGCCAGACCGCCGTGACCAGCATGAGTAGCTCCCTCCGGCTCACAGCCAAATCCATCTCAGTTACATATGTGAACAGCAGGATTATGGGAAATGTAGTTCTAAGAGGTCTGTGCGGGTACATGTGAAGCCATCTCGAGGCAGGGAATGCAATTTAAAAGTTAAAAAAGTGGTGAAAATGTAAAAAAAAAAAAAAAAAATCAATACACACACCTTACATAAACAGTTGTAGCAACACATGGGAACATGTAACACAATAAAATAAAAAGGTCCTTATGTACCCTTTAAATTTGTCTTAACCAGTATTTCAGAACAGATGTAATAACCTTAACCCTACACACAACTTCTTGGTTTACTGTTTTTATACACGTGTTTGCACACTTTATTAATGTTGTCATTCAGGTGATGAGAAATTGATATTAATAAGATTTCATTGCATGAGCCGAAGATACAATGCAAGTCAGGTCCTTTTCACTGGCCTCTATTTTTGATTTGTTGGACTATTAAAATGAGAGTTGGTTCTTTGACAGATTCCTACCTTGTGCTTTTACGAGCCTCATTCAAACACTCATGAAGCATGTCTTCTGTACAACTGCAATACCACAATGTACCACTTGCCTGCTCCTCTGCAACACTACCCTTGTGAACGTAAGAAATAATTGTGCATACTGATGTATTTCTTGTATATTTTAGCACACTGGAGAGAAGATATGTTTGAGAGCTCTATTGAGGACACACAAATGCCAAAAATGAATCTAAGAACTCATCCTGTCTGTGTGATACCAATACAACAGTGAATCTAAACCTCATGAACACACCCTGTCTGTGTGATACCAATACCACAGTGAATGTAAACCTCATGAGCACACCCTGTCTGTGTGATACCAATACCACAGTGAATCTAAACCTCACGAACACACCCTGTCTGTGTGATACCAATACCACAGTGAATCTAAACCTCACAAACACACCCTGTCTGTGTTATACCAATACCACAGTGAATCCAAACCTCATGAGCACACACTGTCTGTGTGATACCAATACCACAGTGAATCTAAACCTCATGAGCACACACTGTCTGTGTCATACTGTGGCAAAGTGCCCCGCCCCTGTGTGTATTTTGTGTTGTATGTTGTGTGTTAATGTTGGTGTATAGTCATTGGTATACGGGATATAAATGGGTCTGTGTAACAAGAGTGTTTAAAATGTATATTTGTATTTAGGCACGAGGATTGCACGGCACTTCACGTGCAAGTAAAATATAATAACGTGAGCACGGGGAATTGCACTTTATTAATTCACATGTAGTTGTACCGCGACTCCAATTGAATGATTGATTAGCAATCGAGTCTCGGTACAGCTGCATAAAAGCAGCATGTTTTCACCCACTCGGGGTTGTGTGTTCGGTGAGTGGAGAATGGGTGTGGAGAGGAGAGATTTAAAAACGAGAAAAATAAACAAAGTAAAATATATAACCGTTGTTTTGACTCACCATGTTTGTTTGTCTGTTAGTCCACTGTTTGTTTAAGTGTCAGTCCGTTTTGATTGTCTGTTTATTTTGGCTTCGCATGCCGTGTGCTGTTTTTGTTTCAACCTTTTTATTTACTGTCTGTTCATTTATTAAATGCATTTATTTATCAGCTTCCCCAAAACTCCACCTCTTTGTTTATTTCCTGGTTCCTGTTTCTGATCTGACATCCCCCACTCCAGCTGTCTTTGTGACACATACCAATTCTAAGTTGCTCTTAAAAGATACAGCACCACCTCCCTTTGAAAAGTAAACACCAGGAAAGCAGTGGACTGGCAGAGAATCCCAAGCATGAGTCACTGAGCAGATATGTAAACCACTGTTTAGAAGGGCTGTTTTCAATGAGTTTTCCCATACTGTTTCTGGTAAACGTACTGACCATAAATATATAAAATCAGTTAACTTATAAACATAAGCCAATGCAGAACGATTTCTTATTTAATTGCAACCTCATCAATGATGAGTCCAAATAAAAAGCGATCCCAATTGGCTCTATTTGTGTTTTTCAGCATCACATGCCAGCTACAGTAATTGGACCTGCATAGTCACTATGGTGCATATGTCATTTTAATGATCAAAATCACAGCTGCCCAAAGAATGTCTATTGAGCCATAGAACTCCATAATATTGCATCCCAGTTAAGTCTGGGTTCAAATGTAATGATAAGGTTGGACAGCTCTGAGCTAAACAGTGACATGTCCTAATACTGTAGCCCTAAACCCATACATACCTGACTCTGTGGTGCTGGTATTAGTAATATTGGTAACAATGATACTTAATGTGGAACTCTTTTTGCACAATATTTACACAATTCTTTTTGCTTTATTTTATTTAAAACAAATTATTGGATAAAAAGCCTGTTTAGAGCCACTTTAGAGCAATATTAAATATTTGGCAACAAATTGAATGTTTTAAACTCTGCCCATTATTGCTAAAATATATATAATAATTTAACTATATATATATATATATATATATATATATATATATATATATATATATATATATATATATATATATATAGTAAAAATGTTATTTGTAAGGACAGTTTGTTTTTTTATCACTTCAAAAAGAATAGAAGTTGTATTAGTTTTAAATGACATCAGGTCTGAAGATCAAACGATTAAGCCATGTTAAAATGTAAACTTGGACAGCCTTTCAACCGCTTTTTGTTTTTCTGAATGCAAAGGGCTGGCAGCACAGAGCTGCCCAGCTGTTTTTCTGAATGCAAAGGGCTGGCAGCACAGAGCTGCCCAGCTGTTTTTCTGAATGCAAAGGGCTGGCAGCACAGAGTTGCCCAGTTGTTTTTCTGAATGCAAAGGGCTGGCAGCACAGAGTTGCCCAGTTGTTTTTCTGAATGCAAAGGGCTGGCAGCACAGAACTGCCCAGCTGTTTTTCTGAATGCAAAGGGCTGGCAGCACAGAGCTGCCCAGTTGTTTTTCTGAATGCAAAGGGCTGGCAGCACAGAGTTGCCCAGTTGTTTTTCTGAATGCAAAGGGCTGGCAGCACAGAGTTGCCCAGTTGTTTTTCTGAATGCAAAGGGCTGGCAGCACAGAGCTGCCCAGTTGTTTTTCTGAATGCAAACGGCTGGCAGCACAGAGCTGCCCAGTTCCATGGTTCATATGTAGCACTTTCTTTCTACAGCTCTCTTGAAAACCACAGAAGATGGACTCACAGTGCTTTCTAAGATGAATCAATAGAAACAGTTTTTGCAACACTTAAACTGACAAATACATTGTAGCTTTCTAGTGCCATGATGCCTGCTAATGACTCACAGCGGTCCAGACTGTTCCACAGCCACTGTGAACAAACTTGACTTTAACAGGAGTACTCAATATCGCCACCTGCTGGTAACCCTAAACACTTACACAATAGTCATTGTGCATCATACATTTCCCATTATTTAACCTCTGCTGTTGCCAGAATAGCTTTCTGTTTTGAAAACTCCCTGCATGCAACTGTATCAAAGCTAACTTTACACTAACTAAACTCAGAAAACACACAAGTCAAATGTCTAAAAATGCAAGAGAGAATCATCATGAAGACATACAAATTGTACTTGGTAAAAATACATTTAAAATTAAAATGCTATCATGGGTAAAACAAAGCAAGTTGAAATAATAATAATAATAATAATAATAATAATAATAATAATAATAATAATAATAATAATAATAATAATAATAATAATAATAATAATTGTACTGGCCTCATTGAATGTAATTCGTATCCAACTATCCAGTCAGCTAAACACTCATTCAAATATTTCTCCAAGAGACAGGGTGTATCTTTAGAGGCTTTACTTGAATAAAAGTGTGAAACTGCAAATACAAATCACAAATGCGTACTCATGTAAGTATACATTCTCACAATAATGTAAGTAATATTCACATGACGCTGCCTAAGTGCAGTAAAATAACAGCATGAACTACACATAAAACAGATTAGCGTAAGGTAAGTATTGCAGTAGCTACGAAATGAGCCCGATCGGTGGCTCTGTATGGCAATTGGTCGTTAGGGTAGGGAGAGCTACATTGCAATTCTGGCTTCACTCTCCAACTGTGCCGCGTGGCATCATTTGCTGGATGGAGATGATGTGGCCTTTTCTAGACTGTCTGGTACATGGGGGAATGTGTTTACCTGTGAGGTGTTGCTTGGATCCCCATCTCTCTCCTGAGGTGCCTGATTGCTGGCACTGACATCAGGGTGATGCCTAATGTACTCGTGGGTGTGCTGTTGTGGGCTCTGTGATGGAAGCTTGAAGACGACTTTATTTTCGTCTTCTACCATTTCAAATTTTGCGGCTGCTGCCTCCATCACCGTTGCTTCGACTTGTGCGGCTTCAGCTTCTTTCTCTTGCTGCAATGCTTCCAGAGTTGCTTCGAGACAAGCCTTCTCTAATTTCATTTCGATATCTCCTAGAATAAGCGGCTCTTGCTCGAGCTGCTGCAGCCCTAGCGCGTGTCATAATTACTTCTGTGCTGGTCCTTGACACAGCTAATGACAGGGATGACTTGGGGGAAACAGACCGAGTTTCCAACTCCTGTTTTGGTTCCGTTTCGGCTGCTTTGTTAACGATCTTAATCGTTAACGATCCATCTTAATGGCTAAACTTGACCGGAGGAGCGCGTAGTATTGTCTGTCTGGCGTGCTTGTCTGAGGATGACGTTATTGGCCTTGGTGTCATAAATGACGTTGGAGTCAGAATCCAGCATCTGTTTTGATAGCTGTTGCTCAGAAGCTGTCTTTTCACTGTACTGGCCTCATTGAATGTAACTTGTATCCAACTATCCAGTCAGCTAAACACTCATTTAAATGATTCTCCAAGAGACAGGGTGTATCTTTAGAGGCTTTACTTGAATAAAAGTGTGAAACTGCAAATACAAATCACAAATGCGTACTCATGTAAGTATACATTCTCACAATAATGTAAGTAATATTCACATGACGCTGCCTAAGTGCAGTAAAATAACAGCATGAACTACACATAAAACAGATTAGCGTAAGGTAAGTATTGCAGTAGCTACGAATAACTAGTACTAAACAGCTAGCTAGCTAACTAGCTGCTTATCCGATGCAGCTTACATGCTAAATAACATCAATGAAAAAACACCTTAAAAACATGTCAAAAATAATGACTTGATTCAGTAATAATATGTTAATATCAATCATATCTGTGTAAATAATGAACGTACTTAAAGATATTGCTCTCTTAAGAACTATGCAGTGAGGATGACACAGGATTTTTGCCAAGCATTGCACAACACTAGCGTCCTGTGTAAACTGTAAGTGTCCAAACCTCTAGGTTCTCACTTCCTATAACCTAACATAACACAGGAAGTAGTTGCTTTACTGGAGAATAATGAGAATTACCACTAGGTGGCACTAAACGTAAAGCGAGTCCAAAACAATAATAATAAATAAGGTTCGTCTGCAGCAGGGGTCTCCAACCCTGGTCCTGGAGAGCCCCTATCCAGCAGGTTTTATAGGTGTCTCTGGCAGGAAATGGCATTGTGGCGACCCAGACTAGAAGGAAGCACAACAAAAACAAAAGGTACAGTGCAGTGGCACGTGCGCCGTTTTATTTAAAGCAAACAAAAAGTAAATAAAATATTTGAACAAAAATAAACACTTGCTCGCAGAGCAGAAATAAAACAATCAAACAAAATAAATCTTGAACACAAATAATGAATTAAGGTCCGGCTGGACAGTAGCCTTCACGGATCCTTATATTCTTTTAAATTTAGTTTCTCCTCTCGCACTCCTCGCTCACTCTCGTTCCTCCTCTGAACACCCACCCCGACTGCAGAGAGCTGCAGGTATTTATACAGGTGACCATCTCCCGATTAGCAACAAATTAATCACTTAACTAATTCGGGAGATGGCCACCTTCTGCACAAGGTTTAGAATGTGGATGGGGCTTCCCATCCACTCTGCAAAAGAATAACAAAACTAAAGCACAGCTGCGCTGTCATACAAAATAATAAACAAACAAAACACACGGCGGTTCGCAGTCATCTATAAACAAATACAAAATAACACATGGGCGAAGGGGGAGACATCATTCTAAAAATAAACAAACAATATGATTAAACAGCAGAGCTTTCCTACCACCCTGCTTCAGTGTCTTTACATCATCAATGGCTAAAGATCTGGAACACCTGTTAATCTTAATGCTCTCCAGGACCAGGGTTGGAGACCCCTGATCTGCTTGCCGCAGGTTAACCTGCATGTAAGTGAACTACAGAGGTGGCCAATCACAGTCCTGGAACGTCATTCTACTCCTGGTCTTTGTTCCAATCCTGTTCTAAATTGTTTAATTGAACCAATTAAACCTCCATCCAGACCCTGAAGTAGTTAATTATCTCATTTTACCTGTCAAACCTGGAGTGGATGACCCCCAGGTCTAAAGAGATACACTTTGTTTTCAGTGCCAAACAGGGGGGGTTTTGAAACAACTGCTTCCTTCCAACTGATTTTACAGCAATTATATTTTGCCACTTTTAAATCATTTACATTTGACTTGAGTTAATGGTGTAACTTACAGCCTGCTTGTCCTTTGGGACACATATATGTATTCTAAACTTTTTCTGAACTGTAATTTAAATACCTCTGCCTTCACTTAAAGTCTGCACAGTTTCAGATGTTTTCAAAATGTGTGCCTGTGAAATGAAAACATCCTGACACTGGCGCACCTAAATGATCAGTAGCATTTCATTTTGGATAAATACGCTATGTCTAGTTTACAGATAGATCAGGTACTTTCTGAGATATTCTGGTTTTATTTCCAGACCAGGGTGCATTAAGTCAGAGCAGCATTTGTTTTAGCCTGTATACGAGGGGCATTCAATTACATTCACTGGAGGGCCAAATAAGGTCAAGTCCAAATTTTGTGGGGCCACAGGATGCTCATTATGTGCATATTGGGTGTTTACAATTTCTGATTGCATTTAATAATACAAATACAAAGTAAATATATTTATCACTGTAATGCTATTAAACTACATGCAATTCATTAAAATTTTATTAAAACTATTAAATTAAAATGGACATATAATTTCCTTTTTTTGTCTAAAACTTTTAACACTCGCTCGCACTTCTTTGTTTTTGTAAAATGAGTGTGCAGTGAGCATGCAAGTGAAGCAATGAAAGCACACCAACTAGTGGTGGCGCCAGGCTTTCCAGGTGGAAGGGAAGGGAGCAGAACATAAAATTTCCTGCTGCTGAGAGATGCATCAGCTGGAATCATTCTTCGCCACTCTCCAGAATTGGCAGGAGCCAGAGGGTTGAATGGATCCGACTGGTTGATCCGGGTGGTGGGCGGGGCCCCTCCAAGGCTATATATAGAGGAAGCGCGCCTCCGGGAGGAGACTGCATCAGGACTTGAAGGGTTGCTGAGAGACTGTGAGGGACAGAGAGATGAGAGAAAGGGGCATGAGCTGTGAAAGACTTTAAAGAATCCAGAGCCGAGAAGGAAAGAGACTGATAGAGTGAAAAGGGAAGGCAGTCTGAGAGGGAGAGAGAGTTAGACAGCGGTTAAGTGAGTGAGTTGTGTGTTTTATTATTTTAGCTTGAACTCCAGCCCAAACAGGGATTTGTTGTTTTCATCGGTTTGTTGAAAAATAAACCGGTACGATTAGCAGTCCCACCTTGTCTCCTGAGTCCTGCTTCGCTCGAACCCGACGAACTTTACAATATATTGAAATAGAATTAAATTTGTTTAAAAGAACTTTTATGTTACTGTAATAAATAACATATTGTGTGTGTGTGTGTATGTGTGCATTAAAACTGAAAATCAATAAAAAAGTATATTAAACAAATTTTTTCAGTATTTACAAATAAATATGTGTAGATGTATTCCTGTAGAATAATTTACATGTTGAACAAGATCACATTTAAACATTCAGTGTTAAATGTCTTTTTTTTAGTGTGTGGTGTACACAGACTATTTATTTGTTTTATTTATTTTATCTCAACAAAAGGAGCAAACGCAGACAGTATTTTCTTTTCATGACTAGCTACAGTTCTGTTTTTTTATGTACTCGTGCTGTATTCGTTTGCTTCGCTCCCAGTGTGCATAGCCCTTAAGTCTAGGTCAGTGGAGTAGTTGTCAGCCATGTGCAAAAATCCCCCCCCCCCCCCCCCCGTCCAACAAAATCTAGTGGTCTGGGTTAAGATTTTTCATCAATCCCAAGGTTTTCAGCAGGGGTCTGACTGGTGAGCTCTTGGGGGTTGACGTGTCTGTGGATGTGTATGTTAATCATGTTGTGTCAATCATGGCAGAGATTTCATGTTAAAATCCTGCAGCACTGCCCAACCCGTCTAGCATCATTTTCTCCCGCAAAATGTAATTAAAACAGCCCAATTTTGTGGAAAACTTACCCAGTTGGCAGCAGTACAGTTGACATCAGACAGGCCAGATGGAAGGCTCTCGTGGGCTGACAATGAGGAACGCTGCTCTATACGAATCTAGCCACATATCTACATGAATCAGTAGCACCGTGGGGTTTTTCAGAGTCGTAAGAGTCAGACAGATCCTTGTTTTAATTACTTAACCCTAAGCATGCACCTATAACAGCACAATGGCGTCACAAGGAATTCTCTGTGGAGTCAGAAAGCTCATAACGTGAATTTTTAAGGTCAAATGTACCGTGAGGTGAAAACTAAAACGTATTCTGGATTTATGTTAACCACACAACCTGCCTCCAGGCCCTCCAAGAGCACTCATAAGAACATAAGAAAGTTTACAAACAAGAGGAGGCCATTCGGCCCACCTTCCTCGTTTTGTCGTTAGTAGCTTATTGATCTCAGAATCTCATCAAGCAGCTTGAAGGATCCCAGGGTGTCGGCTTCAACAACATTACTGGGGAGTTGGTTCCAGGCTCCCACAATTCTCTGTGTAAAAAAAGAGCCTCCTATTTTCTGTTCTGAAAGCCCCTTTATCTAATCTTCATTTGTGACCCCTGGTCCTTGTTTCTTTTTTCAGGTCTAAAAAGTCCCCTGAGTCGACATTGTCAATACCTTTTAGAATTTTGAATGCTTGAATCAGATCGCTGCATATTCTTCTTTGTCAAGACTGAATAATTTTTTTAATACATTTTTTAGCCTGTCTGCATATGACATGCCTTTTAAATAAGGGATAATTCTGGTCGCTCTTCTTTGCACTCTTTCTAGAGCAGCAATATCCTTTTTGTAGTGAAGTGACCAGAAATGAACACAATATTCTAGATGAGGTCTTACTAATGCACTGTACAGTTTTAACATTACTTCCCTTGATTTAAATTCAACACTTTTCACTATATATCCGAGCATTTTATTGTCCTTTTTTATATCTTCCCCACATTGTCTAGATGAAGCCATTTCTGAGTCAACATAAACTCCTAGATCTTTTTCATAGGTTCTTTCTTCAATTTCAGTATCTACCATATGGTATTTATAATGCACATTTTTATTGCCTTGTTATAGTTTTCATAAGTTTGCATATAATAGAAGTTAGGCTTATTGGTCTGTAGTTACCTGGTTCGGTTTTGTTTCCCTTTTTGTGGATTGGTATTACGTTTGCAATTCTTCAGTCTGTCGGTACAACCCCTGTATCAAGAGACATTGCATGATCTTGGTTAGTGGTTTTTAAATAACTTCCTTCATTTATTTGAGTACTACTGGGGGGATCTCATCCAGCCCAGGGGATTTGTTTATTTTTAGAGCTCCTAGTCAGTTTAGCACTTCTACCTCTGTCATGCTAAAGTTATTTAAAACTGGATAGGAACAGGTTGACATGTGGGGCATGTTGCCCATATCCTCTTTTATAAAAACTTGTGAAAAGTAATTATTTAATATATTTTCTATTTTTTCTTTTCCTTTATGATTTTGACATTTGTTTCTCTTAGACATTTAACCTCCTCTGAATGTTCTCTTGCTGTTATAATATTGGAAACACTTTTTGGAATTGGTTTTAGCCCCCTTGGCAATGCTCATTTTGATTTCTCTCCTGGCCTTTCTAACTTCCTTTTTGACTTGCATTCACAGTTCCAAGTACTCTTTCTGTAAACTTCATTCTTGGTCCTTTTTAAACGCTCTGTAAAGTGCCTTTTTCACTTTTATTTTTTTTATTTTTTCATTGATCTATTAAACCATTTTGGCCATTAGCCTGAGAGTAGCTTAGAATCTTGCTGGGCCACAGTGTGAATCCCACTTAAGGAACTTTATCAAGCAACCAAAACAGCCACACCAGCATACTGGAAGCTGTGTACCTTCTGTATGTATCACTCAGTCATGCACTTAATATAACCCTGAAGTTAAACCATAATGAGAGCTATTACACTATGCAGAAACTGTTGTAGAGAGGGAGTTTTGTTTCAAGATATCCTAAAAAAGGGATGATGTTATAAACATTTTTATAAAAAAAGAACTGTGCTCTGAAATAATGATACAGCATAAGTCAAACAATGCACAATAGGGGCTAAAATACCCCTCTAATTTTTTATGTACCAGGCACTACTAAAAAAAATGATATACTTGACTTGGCCATTTTAATCTCCATAGTATTCTCAACAATCATTCCCAGACCCTGGGTATTCAACTACAACAGGACCTGGCTACTAATCTTGGATTAGAACATGTATCCGTTATTTATTTTATTCTTATCTTTTTTACTTATTACTTATCCTACAATAATATATGATGTGTTCTTCTCTGTTGTATTTATGAGTAGATTGCTTACCATGATCTCTTCCAGAAAGAGATGAGTGTATTTCAGGCAGAAACAAAAAGAACAGCATAGAGCAGTGAGATCAGCTAGAACAGGGAGAGAAGTGAGATCAGCTAGAACAGCGAGAACAGTGACATCAGATAGAACAACGAGAACAGGGAGAGCAGTGAGATCAGCTAGAACAGGGAGAGCAGTGAGATCAGCTAGAACAGCTAGAACAGGAAGAACAGTGAGATCAGCTAGAACAGTGAGAACAGGGAGAGCAGTGAGATCAGCAAGAACAGGGAGAGCAGTGAGATCAGCTACAACAGGGAGAGCAGTGAGATCAGCTAGAACAGTGAGAACAGGGAGAGCAGTGAGATCAGCTAGAACAGGGAGAGCGGTGAGATCAGCTAGAACAGCTAGAACAGGAAGAGCAGTGAGATCAGCTAGAACAGGGAGAGCAGTGAGATCAGCTAGAACAGCTAGAACAGGAGGAACAGTGAGATCAGCTAGAATAGCTAGAACAGGGAAAGCAGTGAGTTTAGCTAGAACAGTGAGAACAGGGAGAGCAATGAGATCAGCTAGAACAGGGAGAGCGGTGAGATCAGCTAGAACAGCTAGAACAGGAAGAAAAGTGAGATCAGCTAGAATAGCTAGAACAGGGAAAGCAGTGAGATCAGCTAGAACAGCTAGAACACTGAGAGCAGTGAGATCATCTAGAACAGCGAGAACAGGGAGAGCAGTGAGAACAGCGAGAATAGGGAGAGCAGCTAGAACAGGGAGAACAGAGAGCAGTGAGATCAGCTAGAACAGGGAAAGCAGTGAGATCAGCTAAAACAGGGATAACAGGACAAGCAGTGAGATCAGCTAGAACAGCCAGAACAGGGAGAACAGTGAGATCAGCTAGAATAGCTAGAACACTGAGAGCAGTGAGATCAGCTAGAACAGCAAAAACATTGAGATCAGCTAGAACAGCTAGAACAAGGAGAACATTGAGATCATCTAGAACAGCGAGAACAGGGAGAGCAGTGAGAACAGTGAGAATAGGGAGAGCAGCTAGAACAGGGAGAGCAGTGGGATCAGCTAGAACAGCAAGAACAGGGAAAGCAGTGAGATCAGCTAGAACAGCTAGAACAGGGAAAGCAGTGAGATCAGCTAGAACAGCTAGAACACTGAGAGCAGTGAGATCATCTAGAACAGCGAGAACAGGGAGAGCAGTGAGAACAGCGAGAATAGGGAGAGCAGCTAGAACAGGGAGAACAGAGAGCAGTGAGATCAGCTAGAACAGGGAAAGCAGTGAGATCAGCTAAAACAGGGATAACAGGACAATCAGTGAGATCAGCTAGAACAAGGAGAACATTGAGATCATCTAGAACAGCGAAAACAGGGAGAGCAGTGAGAACAGCGAGAATAGGGAGAGTAGCTAGAACAGGGAGAGCAGTGAGATCAGCTAGAACAGGGAGAACAGGAGAGCAGTGAGATCAGCTAGAACAGCTATAACAGGGAGAGCCTGAGATCAGCTAGAATAGCAAAAACATTGAGATCAGCTAGAACAGCTAGAACAAGAAGAACATTGAGATCAGCTAAAACACAAAGGGCAGTGACAGCAGCTATAACGGGGAGAACAGTGAGATCAGCAAGAACAGCTAGAACAGGGAGAGCAGTGAGAATAGCGAGATCAACTAGAATAGCAAAAACATTGCGATCAGCTAGAACAGCTAGAACAGGGAGAAAATTGAGATCACCTAGAACAGGGAGAGCAGTGAGAGCAGCTATAACAGGGAGAACAGCAAGATCAGCTAGAATAGCGAGAACAGGGAGAGCAATGAAGTCAGCTAGTACAGGGAGAGCAGTGAGAGCAGCTAAGTATAATTCTTCAAGGCCTCTTAAACCCTCTTTCTCAATTTTCTTCTTTAAAAAAAGTTTCGAAACAAATAAAGGTATTTTTACACAAGTGATTATTATTGTTCTTTGCTTTATCATCAGGTGTTTTATTTTTCTGTGAGGTCTTTTCAGATGTTTGGGTGTTGATTGTCATACAGGAGAGTCAGCTTTCTACTGCTGTCATAGCAACACTGCACTCATTACTGGAAATGTCCAATAACCTAAATGTTTGATGAAATAAGGAGGAACGCATTATTTTTATTTAGATAAGACCAACAGGTCACTGGTCCAGGATCCTAGCATGCAGATGGAGAAGAAGCTTGGAGATAGGAGTGGATGATCATGTTCAGGAAACAGTACACCGAAGTGCTATAAAACTTACCTTTCAAAAATAGTTATCAGGATACGTGTTGCACACACAGTGACACTCCAAACAAAAATAACCATGTACAAAAGAGTAACCTTCCAAGTAACATTTAAAATAATGCAACATTCCAACACGTTTCAAATGTTTGCCATCCGTGCCTATTCCCTTCCTGAGCAAATGCTTCTGAAAACATCACAGAGTGTTTACGTTCCTAGAATCAATCCAGCGCTAGTCTGTTTTGTTCACAGCAGTGGTGATTGAGCACCATCTCACTATTGGCATGAGCACTGGCTTTGTAGGCTGCACACACATACCCATGATGTTATTGCCTCTTTGACGTTAAGTTCTTCCAACATTCTCAGCATTACCTTTAGTTTCATGTTAAGCCTCTTTTCTGTACTTTTGCTATTACTCACACATGCCTATGCTGCAAATTTGAAGTGCTAATAAATCATCTGAGTGTATATGATAAAGCTACAAGAAATGTGAACATAAAATAAACAGGCTGACAACCATGTGGTGCCAAGAAGGGTCTGAAATACTAGCAGGGCTCACAGCTTGGAATCAGAAACATGATAGGTAAAGAGCTCGGACTAGTCTTACATCTTACATTATCAGACAGTAAATTCATTCATGCCAATTTGCATTACAGCTAAAAGTTTTTAATGGGTGGTTGCCAAATATTATATCTGGAAGGTGCTAGAAGTAATTGCAATTTGTCTGCTAATCATTGAGTAAAAATGTGCTGTGCTTTCAGAAAGCATATTTAATTAGTATTAAATTATTACTATGTTGATTTTAATGATTAGTTTTTTTTTTTTTTTTTGGGGGGGGGGGGGGGTTTAGTTAGACCCATTTAAACATTTACTAACCAACATTTTATATAGAGATTTATTGGTTTAATTTTCTCTTAGTTCAAGCTGTTGCTATTGTCAAAACCTTTTATTTGAGTCACACTCAAGTCTTTTTCTTAAACATCACGCTGGTTTATAAATCTGTCACGCTAGTACATTATTTTCCAGTTTTGAAAGAATTCTACAAATCACTGTACATACATACAATAACAGGCCACTGGCTTATCTGAGCCAACACATTCCTTAAACACATTAATAACAAGACACTTTCCAGGGCAGAATACCACGACAGACAAGGAGTAAGGACATTGGACTATCTTTCTTTTCTCAATCACATTTAGACTCTGTCTCTTGAAGTGCTTATCTGACCTAGGGGCGTATTTGGAACTCTGAGTAATGCCCCTCACTGAGGAATCTAAACAGAATCCCAATTTCCTCGAGAACAAAGCTTTCAGTGAAGATAATTGCATTTGTTAAGCCCTTTCAAGTAAACGACAGGGGAATCCCCCTCATCTTATCTGAGGATGAGTCGAAGTTTACCTTTAAAACAATGATTATCTTTTAAAACAGTGAGCAACACAGGCTCGTTTTCTGTTTAGCAAATGCTCTTCCAGCTAAACCCATGCCTTGAAGCAAACATAGATATGGGTTAGGTAGGGTTAAAAGAAAAACAGTCTGAAGATGCATCACAGAGCAGTGTGTTACTTTTGCTGGTGAGATCAGGTAAAGACTCTTAGACAGTGTGTGTAAAGGAGCCTGGTTGTTTCACACAGTGGTTAAGGTGCTCCTTTAGAGAGGGCTGACCTGTGTACCTTTTTTCCGTTACTGTAGTCAGAATGCTGAATTCCATCTTCAAGGTCTGTCTTGTGCTATACATGCATTGCTGTGAATTTGACAATGGTGATGTATTCTTTGCTCACCCGTTAGCATGTCTATCACAGTGTTCCACAATCGCAATCGCTGTACGTTGCTCCTAAAAAGTATTGTTTCAGAACTTTGTCAGCTGTGTTTTAAAAAGCAAACTTTGCTAAAATGCTTAACAGCATTGAACATGAAGAAGATCTTTAGTTACAAAATGAAGGTCAATAACAGAGGAAACAGAATGGATGGTAAAACAGACGGTGACTGGTTAGGGTGGTGTTGACTCTCAATGGGATAATTGCATGATACCAAGGCTACAGTCACCTGCTAATGTTTAGAATGTCTTCAATATAACAAATGAACACGTGATGTCATACATCCCCCCCCCCCGAGAGACCTTTTATATATAGATGTACATTCACCCCCCCACAAAGATCTCTTTCTTATATATTGATGTATCCATTAAGAATGTGTATGAACATGGCTTTCTCCTTAAGGAAATGCTCATCCATGTATCTGTTTTCTTTTATTATCCATCCCGACCTGTTCCTGTTGCAGATACAACCAACATATTGGAAAATAAGTTCAAAGGGTAATTGCTAAATGAATGTTATAGACAACTTACTACATAGCATGAACATTGAAGTCCCACTCGGTTCTTGATTGTCTATAGTACTATTAAATGCCTCATTGTCTGAGAAATGTATAGTTGGTGTGTCTATAGCTGGATGGGTGTTTGTTTTATTAGGGTTCTATTACTTAAAGTAAAATGATAAACTTACAAGTAACACTCCTTTCATTTTTCTATTTTCCAAAAAGGCAGCCAGATTAATATGTGTGTTAAAAAGAAATGTGGGTAGGAAATGTTTAGTGCAATTCAAACACAACAACGACCACGTTAAAATATGCTTTAAAGGGGATGTTTAGTGCAATTCAAACACAACAACGACCACGTTAAAATATGCTTTAAAGGGGATGTTTAGTGCAATTCAAACACAACAACGACCACGTTAAAATATGCTTTAAAGGGGATGTTTAGTGCAATTCAAACACAACAACGACCACGTTAAAATATGCTTTAAAGGGGATGTTTAGTGCAATTCAAACACAACAACGACCACGTTAAAATATGCTTTAAAGGGGATGTTTAGTGCAATTCAAACACAACAACGACCACGTTAAAATATGCTTTAAAGGGGATGTTTAGTGCAATTCAAACACAACAACGACCACGTTAAAATATGCTTTAAAGGGGATGTTTAGTGCAATTCAAACACAACAACGACCACGTTAAAATATGCTTTAAAGGGGATGTTTAGTGCAATTCAAACACAACAACGACCACGTTAAAATATGCTTTAAAGGGGATGTTTAGTGCAATTCAAACACAACAACGACCACATTAAAATATGCTTTAAAGGGGATGTTTAGTGCAATTCAAACACAACAACGACCACGTTAAAATATGCTTTAAAGGGGATGTTTAGTGCAATTCAAACACAACAACGACCACGTTAAAATATGCTTTAAAGGGGATGTTTAGTGCAATTCAAACACAACAACGACCACGTTAAAATATGCTTTAAAGGGGATGTTTAGTGCAATTCAAACACAACAACGACCACGTTAAAATATGCTTTAAAGGGGATGTTTAGTGCAATTCAAACACAACAACGACCACGTTAAAATATGCTTTAAAGGGGATGTTTAGTGCAATTCAAACACAACAACGACCACGTTAAAATATGCTTTAAAGGGGATGTTTAGTGCAATTCAAACACAACAACGACCACGTTAAAATATGCTTTAAAGGGGATGTTTAGTGCAATTCAAACACAACAACGACCACGTTAAAATATGCTTTAAAGGGGATGTTTAGTGCAATTCAAACACAACAACGACCACGTTAAAATATGCTTTAAAGGGGATGTTTAGTGCAATTCAAACACAACAACGACCACGTTAAAATATGCTTTAAAGGGGATGTTTAGTGCAATTCAAACACAACAACGACCACATTAAAATATGCTTTAAAGGGGATGTTTAGTGCAATTCAAACACAACAACGACCACATTAAAATATGCTTTAAAGGGGATGTTTAGTTTACAGAAGGGATTACTTTGGAATTCCTGATAAAACTTGTTTCGCCTTAATGTTAAACTGTATTTGTTAAACTTTGTCTGATTGTCCTCCCTTGCAGAAAGTTGGATGCCAGGGTATTGCACCAAAGACACCCTATAAGAACTGCAATATTAGCAACCAACAGAACTGCGATCTGTAGCAACACAGTCAGTATTTTGTTTCCTCCTCCTCCTTAGTTATTCATATTATTAATAGTTTCATTTTATGTTACGCTTGCAGGTGTTCCAAAGTTGACTTATTATTAATATTTCACTGGCCAGGCAACTTTTTAATTCACTTTAATCCCTAAAACAACAAAAATGACTTATTGAAATCTATTATCCTAAGTGAATGGTTAGTTACATATGGTGTAAATAACAATAATGCAATCATTCTTTGTGGGTAACTGAACAATAATTTGTGAGTAAGGGCATAAAGAACACAATTATTTTTACATTACCTACATACTGTAGAACCATTGTTATCCAATATTTATATTCTTCACTTGTGTCTCCAGACCGGTAAAGGTCTTGTGCCTCATGATTGAACCTGTACTTTAAGGAAGGTATGAAAAGACAATCAGGAAGTAGCATTTACAAACTTGTTTTTATTTAGGGGTTCTCCAGCCTAGAAAACTACTGGAGTCCGACTATATCCTGCAGAATAGAGATTGAAATCAGCAGTCTACTCCAATAAAAAGGTGTTACACTGGCATTAATTCTAATCAAGTATAATAATACCGAATAAGAGCGTATTGAACAGAATGGACTTCACAGCTGGTATCAGTTTTCTTTATTTTAATTTATTATATAAAACTAACAAGAAACTACACTAAAATTAAACTACAATATATTACTGTAGCAGGGGGAGATCTGTGCTAACTCCGCTGGCGTGTTCATAGTGCTGCAGGAAGAGGGCAGCAGTCATCCAATACCCACCTGTGAGTCATGGCAGTGATACGGGGAGGTGGGAAAGGGGGTGTGTGGACTTTTGCTCTCTTTGAATGGCTGGGAGGTGGGTTTTGGGAGATTGTTAGCCCTATAAGATAATGCTCTACTGTTTCCTCAGGTCTGCCCTTTTAGGACGTACAGGGAAGGACGGAAGCTCAGGACACGAGTCGAGACAGAGAGAGGCCGGGACTGAAACCCAAAAGATAAAACAAATTAAAAGAAGCATAGTAATAGCGGGGAAACCGTGGGCAGACCCCAGTGTATTTATATAGAAGCCTGAGGAACGGTCAGGGTAGGAAGGAGACCCGGGCCGTGCAGGTAGCGACGGCTGGGGTTACGCTGCTGAAGTGCACCACCTTTTATTTATAGTTTTGATTACTGTGTTTTCTTTTCTTTTTTCCTTTTGCCTTTGGTTTTTGGATTATTGTTTTGAACACCAGTGAGTGAATCCACACCTGAACTGTACCGTCTGTGGTATTGCTGTGTCTCTGTTTTTACCATCATTGGTAGGCAGAACACGGTGAACAGCGCCCTCTGCGGGCTAAAAAGTAAAAACGCACCCTGAAAATAAAACTGGGTACCTGTGCGGTTTTTTCAAGTATACCTGTCTGTCTCCTGTGTCAGTGAATTACCCACCACCCTTCCACAATTACATTGTCATGCACATGTTGTTTTATGCTACTTTTTTACTGTTAAAAATGATTTATTTGTCTTTGCTCTTGCTTCAAACATATCAATCAATCAATCTTTATTTTATATAGCACCTTTCATAGTGGACCACCATCACAAAGCACTTTATAAGATGCAGTAACAACAAGAAAATCCATAATACTTAAAATACAGAGAAATGCATAATACATGATATACAGAAAAAAAGCATAATACATGATAGTAGAATAATACATGAAATAGTACATTTAATACAGTGGAAAGTGCAGAATACATGTTAGTAACATAATACATGAAATAGTACATTAAATAAGAACATAAGAACATAAGAAAGTTTACAAACGAGAGGAGGCCATTCGGCCCATCTTGCTCGTTTGGTTGTTAGTAGCTTATTGATCCCAAAATCTCATCAAGCAGCTTCTTGAAGGATCCCAGGGTGTCAGCTTCAACAACATTACTGGGGAAAATACAGTGGAAAGTGCAAAATACATGATAGTAACATAATACATGAAATTGTACATTAAATACAGTGGAAAGTGCAGAATACATGACAGTAACATAACATGTGAAATAGTAGCAGCAACACAGCGGCTAATAACAGGTGTCAGGCTTAAAGAGCATGGAAAGCAAGAGAGAACAGGCGAGTTTTGAGAGTTGATTTCAAGCGAGTGACGATGGGAGCCTCACGCACCAAAGCTAGGAGAGAGTTCCAAGAGTCGGAGCCATGAAGCTAAACGAGCATTCTCCAAGTGTGGTGCGCTTTTGCTTGGGGATAACAAGCAGGCCAGAGTCGGAGGACCTCAGCTTGCAGACAGGGACGTAGCGGGCCAGCAGGTTGAGGAGGTACTCGGGACCTGTGTGATGAAGGGCATTGCAGGTGAGCAGGAGAGTTTTGAACATAATCCTGAACTTTACAGGTAGCCAGTGTAGCTGGGCAAGATGAAGGGGTGATATGATCACATTTTTTACATCTGGTAAGGATCCTGGCAGCAGCATTCTGGACTAGCTTCAGTCGGTTTATGGTGCGTGCCAGGAGACCACCATATAGAGAGTTGCTGTAATCAAGTCGAGAGGAGAAAAATGCATGACAAAGTATCTCTGCATCTGGGAGGGAAAGGTAGGGACAGACTTTGGAGATGTTTCGAAGATGGTGGAAGAAACATTTGACCATGGAGGAGATGTGGGCAACAAAGGAGAGGTTGCTGTCAAGAAGCACACCAAGGCTTCGTACTGTGGCGGAAGGCAGCAGCAGACAGTTTCCGAGGTTCAGGGCAGCTATATTGAGATTCTTAAGTTGAGTTTTAGATCCTACTAGAAGGAGTTCAGATTTGCTGGTGTTTAGCTAAAGAAAATTGGCAGACATCCAGGCCTCGATGTCTTGAAAGAAAGCCAGAGGAGGGTCGAGTTTTAAGTAGAGCTGGGTGTCGTCAGCATAAGAGTGAAACATGAGGCTGTGTTGGCGGATGAGGTGACCCAAGGGAAGCATGTAGATATTGAAGAGAGGGGGCCCAAGAACAGATCCTTGGGGTCACCACAAGTGACATGGATTGCAACATCATTGCGTCCAGCATATAAAACAGACTGCATGCACCCGGATAGGTAAAAGACTCGACTCGAGTCCTCGTTCAAAAGACTCGACTCTAGTCCTGGCTCAAAAGACTCGACTCAGCTCCCGGCTCAAAATATTCGAGTCCCAGCTAAAAAAGACTCGACTTGAGTCCCTGTTCAAAAGACTCGACTCCCGGCTCAAAAGACTCGACTTGAGTCCTGGCTCAAAACATCAGTGGGGCAAGCATCACCGCATTATTGTGCATCTCAATTTTATATTTTTAATTTAAATGTTCTTTTCTTTTTACTTGCAGATTGCTAATCTCCTGTAAAATTAATCTGATTAAATCAAACTGTCTCAAACTGTCAGTACTAATGACTCGAATTGACTCGGCCAGATAGGTGACTCGACTTGAGCAAAAGCTGTGATCCAACTCAACTCGAGCTTGGCATGTAAAAGACTCGACTGGATTCTTACCCTGTTGTTACTCAACTCGACACAAGTCCCAATGTTTGTGACTTGATTACAGCACTGGCACAACACTTACCTGTACTCTCTATCCTTCCTGGTTTATAAATATAATTGAATACAAGACCCTTAAACTACTTTATACAAACAATAACAAGGCAAATACTAATACAGTTGTCTCCACATACAAGTTCTCCTCCTAAGAGAACTCCCTTGTGGTGAAACAGATTTTTCCCATTGTAAATGCTCTGTCTAAAGGAACAAGAATGTCACTTAAAAGAAAGCCTTTTTGGCACAGCTAACAATTCTTTTACAACTGAAACAGTACTGTTTTGTAACCTAATAACTCATTATCGTCAAACTTAAATTCAGATGGTTTATCAATCTTTCCAAATATGACTGGGTCCTCTGGCCCTGGGGTGTGTTGGCATTGTCGCCCTCAGTCAGCGACCATCTTTCTATCCTGTTTTCTGCAGCAACGTGACTTACTACCGAGTAAAGATAAACAAAAACGTCACTGACCAAATACACAAGCAGCAATGTGAGTTACTGCTGAGAATAGACAAACAAAAACCTCACTGACCAAATACACAAGCAGCAACGTGACTGACTGCTGAGAAAAGATGAACCAAGATGTTACTGTCCAGTCTCAACTCATCCATGACATACAAGCAGCCATTTCCAGTTTTTGTAAGTCATGAAAATGATGGAACGCTTCCAATGTCCCGCTTACCTGTACTTGTGTCTGGCCACTTATAGATCCATAACTGCCAAACATTCCATACGATTTAATTAGAGCATTGCTTAGTGCTATTCCTACAAGTTTTGACATTTTAGCCTTGCACCTTTGACAAAGCCAAGGATTTGATCCTTGATGTAGGGACCCCAAAACGAAACAACTATGTGGTGCCCCAGCTTTTTGGTACTTATTTAAATTGTATATCTCTCTACACATATACAGTATAGGAAGGTCTGGGCACATTTCACTTTTGACAAATCTGACAATTTCTGACCATATTGTTCTGGTTTGTCACTGCTGTCTGGCTGGAACATTAGAGGTGTCTGAACTTTAGATTTTTCTTGATATAGCTTTTTACATCATGAATCATCATTAGAAAACCTTAAAGTTTTCTTCTCTTAGGACATACTCTGCTATGCTCAGGGATTTACATTTTTCCTCTCTTTTTTGTTTGTTTAGTTTTGTTTTTCAGTAATTTCCCTTACAGAAATATCTTATAGGATCCTGTAGTGGTACTATAGGACATTATGGGACTAAAAAGGTTTTAGAGAAATCCTAAATGATTCTTTTAAAAAATATATCCTCCTATAGTACTCAAAAGAGCCTCCCTACAGTAGTACTATAGGACACTCTATAGGACTAAAAAGGTTTTAATGAAATCCTATAGGATATTCTATAGGACTTGACCAGTTTACTATAGGACTTTATATAGGTTATTTCCGTAAGGTTTACCATCTTCTAAATGACTACTAACCCCCGTAGCACAAGAATGTAACTTAGGACCAGATTCAAATTGCTGCTTTGCAGCTACTGCAGCAAATAGCAAACATGGCCAAGGTAGTAACGCAAAAGGAAATGCTAATTGGGTGTTTGATGCTAAATGCATAGAAATGTCTAACATTTACTAATGCAAAGAAAATTAACTGCAGAGACCAGATATCAACAACGAGCTTCTTTTATTCAAACAACATCAAGTAAAACCAATTATTATTATTAAATGGAACCCTTATTTTCTTCAGACCCTGAGGTTACTTTCGATTTAAACATGCTGGATACCGATAGTAACTTTTTAAAATAACACTGTGACAAAAGAATAATATATAAATAAATAAAAAAAAGTGAAATATTAAATAGCAAATTTAGTGATAACTTTCAAATCTAGAAATGTAAAATACAAAAAAAATAAAAATAATTAGGAAAATAAAAACCTGACAAACGCCAATCTGAAAATAAAAATAAGTTACAACCAGTTCTTGCAGTTACTTGTCGTGATTGTTGTTAGACAGCAGTAAAAATATAGGTTTCATAATCAGTTAAAATCCAGACATCTAAAAATGACAATTTAGATCCCAATACTCAAAGTTTAAACACATTAAACCCACTCCCACCCACCCCATCCCACCCCACCCCCAGCAACAAGGTTTCTTTAAAATGCTTAATACAAATAGAAATTAAAATCTGAAAAATAAAACAAACCCCGTCCGAAAACTGACTATTTCCAAAAGCAGATTTTTTCTTCTCCTTTCCCAGACGTTCCCCCCACCTCTTTACAGGTTACTGATAACACAATGTCATCTCAGTTTGACCGGAACAAAACTTAGTTTCATAGGGTTTACCATGCTGTTTTATGGCAATCACCTGTTATTAAAAGGGCAACAGGTTAAAGAGGGGTTTCTTAAAAGGGCAACAGGTTAAAAAGCTTACATTCTTAACATAGCAACAACACAATTTCATCTTCAAAAGCTCAAATGTAGTTTAACACTCAGAATTCCACTGCTGCTGCAAAGGAATCTGCGACAGCTGCTGTTTCTGCTTCTTACCCTTCTTTATAACTCCTTGAGACACTAAACGATGCAATGGAGCTACAATCTGTGCAAATTACTCTACAAACCTTCTATCATAGCTTGCAAAGCCAAGAAAAGGTCTCAGATCTGTACCATGTGATTGCCATCTTCAGGTTGCCACTTCTTTAATTTTCTGTGGCGCTGTCATCACCGTTTGAAGATCACATGTCCCAGGTACATGACTTTCCGAAAACACTCCCATATGATCCAAATACAGCAGCAAAGACTGGAATTGCTCATCTCCAAGTATCCGCTCCGTAAGTCATTGAAATGTGCCTGGGGCATTGCAAAGTCCAAAAGGCATTCAATTAAACTCAAACAAACCGAAGGGAATACAAAAAGCAGTTTTGGATCGATCCTTCTCTGTAATGGCAACCTGGTTATAACCACTAGCAGAGAACCAAAAGGCCCCCTTAAAGCATCTAGTGATTCTACAATACCTGGCAAGGGATAGGTATCTTTTCTTGTTTTAGCATTTAGATGTCTGTAGTCTACACACATCCAGAGGGAGTCGTCTTTATTCCTGTCTATGACAACTGGGGAAGAGTAGGGACTACAGCTCTCTCAGATTACCTCCTAACCCATCTGTTGAATATGTGCTTTTACCTCTTCAAACTGGCCTGGGGGACGTCTACAATACCGCTGTTGGACAGGGGGCATCGTCTACCACAGGAATCTCATGCGCAATTGCATTGGTATATCCCAGATCTCTGTCGCCTGTGGAGAACACAGATACATGCTTTTCAAACCATTCCCTAACTTGAACTTCCTGATTAACATTAAGTTCAGGAAAAGAAAACCAAATGAACTTATCTGTTGTAACTGAATGTTTCTCACCTGCTTCTGCTGTTCCTTGATCTATATGGACAAAACACCTCCCCCCTTCATCTACTTGCTGAAACTCAACCTTTGAGTAACACTCACTTGTTACAACTTCAGCACTGTGGACATTAGTCAAACATATATGATATATGATGCTTCAGCCATACATCACTCTCGCCAAATTTAAAACATGGATCTACAACTGCCCCTCTCTAACAATGTGTAAACACTAGCAATTTGTAAACAGTAGCCACTACTACAGCTGAAGGGAGGTACCCTTCCCAAGATGCCAGGGGTTCTACTAAAGCACAATATGCCATGCCTTTCTTCACTTGTTAGCTGGGACCATTTGTACTGAACCTTTACTGGGAAAACACCTTTCCCAAATTAAATGGACTCCTGACTCCCTCTACTAACATGCTGAAACAGCTCTAAAGCCTATTTCCACCCTACTTCATGCTGCTGTAAAAATGCCTGTTGCAAATAACTGGAACCATGCTGCTGCATTAAAATTTCATGACTCTCTTGAATAATATCCCTCCCGACTAGCCCAGGGAATACCCTTTGTCTTTCTGCAGTCATCAAATCCTCTGGGTCTTTTACAACTAGAATTCCTTTTGTAGGAAGAGCCCTTCCCATAGCAACCACATCCAACTCTAAACAACGCACACAAGGTACCGCTAATCCACTGGCAGACTTAAGCACAAGCCAACTATAATCTTGAAACAATCTCACCCCCATGGGTTCAAAGTTCTGTTTAAAGAAACTTTCAGTGATTGTGCTTACCATGGACCCAGTATCAAGAAGGCAGACAATTTGTACTCCGCCCCCATTATGATACCAAATGTTGGGCTTTGCCCAGCTAGCCTGTTATATAATTCTTCTCGATCCTCAACTACATGGGCTGAGCCTGGTCCTCTCCTATTGCTTGGCTCCATACAACAGAGGGTCTACCCCTCAACCCGCCCTGTTAGAACTACTTAGGGTGGGCTGTGAGGTGTGTCCCTGAACTGGCCAGAATCAATTGTTTTGCTTTGCTTGACAGTTTCGAGCAATGAGACCAGCTTCTCAACATTTCAAACCAATAGGTATCCCACTGGAATCACAGGCAGGTTGAACTGTTCTGTGCTCACTTAGCCTCTTGCTGGGCGTTTACAGTCTCCAGCAACTCAGCTAAAGCTGGATCACTTCTACTCTCTGTGGATACTGCATTGCAATCTATATACTGTAACTCAGAGTCATATACTTTAGAGAGCCCTCTCAGAAAGATTCCCTCTTTCTCCCTCTTCAGCCCATTGAATAGCTTCTGCTCTCAGTTCTAAAAAACTGATGGTTGTTCTGCCTTATGATTTGTTCTATCTGAAGTACGATATTTGATCTCATCACATGCTCCCGACTCCAAATTCTCATAATTAAAGTCTGCCTGCTCTGTAAGGCAGCAGTGTCGCAAACTCAATATAAACTTAATTTTATCAATTCATTCCTATACAGACAATTAAATATTGACTAGAAAACTTTTTACATTTCCTTTCTCTGGGACATAAACCAGTCCCTCTCTCTATATGTCCTGAATGGGTAAACCCCACCAATCTATCATTGCTAGTCATTGCTTTATGATTTATTTATTTATTTTGTAACAAACAAATACTTACCACACTTTGCCTCAATGAATTGTTAATGAAGTTTTCCAAATCTGAACTGAATCCAACAAAATGTGGATCTCGTGCAAATGGGTATGGTTAGTGTTGCTACAAGTCAGGATATAGCTGTGTTTGGAACTCAGTCCTCTGTAAAATAAAAATAGAGTAGTTTACTTGATAAAGAAATGCATGATGTAAATAGGCCAGTAAACACTGTTATCCAAACGTATGTGTTTTAATTTTCCGGCGCACCAGGAGAATGCTTCCAGTTTTCCTGAACCCTTCCTCTGAAGTGTGTGGAATGTTTTCATTGATTATAGTAGCAGGCCATTAGTCACTTTGGCACACAGTTATGACACATCTGGTTGTTGACTACAGCTGGTAATGATACAAATGACATGAAAAATACATTCCTGTGTCATTATACCATTTAAAATAAGACTTGTCAAGGTGGTTAATGGAGGAGCTGTAAATAAGATCATGATTATGAATATGCCTGTATAAAGACTGACAGTGGACCCTGCAATAGAGGATGTATGGTAAGTAAATCAGCAGTGGGTTACGATGATGCTCTGGTCTGTTTGAGATGTATATTCCAGCTGCATGTCACTTTTCTTGCATTAGTTATTGCAACTCCTTGTGACAGAAATACAATGAATCTTTGTTGTTGTAAATCTCCCTCCCGACCTGTGAGGGCACTAAGCAGTGAGAACAGAGTTCTTTGGACGGGCTGGCCTGACAGTTCTTTCCCTGGGTCGGGAAGTCGGTCAGTCTGAAAGAAGGCAAGACTCCTTTGCAAGAAAGTATTGACCCAGAAGGGAAACGACATAGCAGCCAGAGATTGTAAAGGCAGCTGTACTCGTTTACCAAGGGGTCATGCGTGACAGCATATAAGAGGACGGAGAATCGTAATCTGCCCCTTCTTTTTGGTTACAAAAAATAACCTGGAAGGACCTGTGCAGTATTTGTGAAATATCGTGAATGTTTGTTTGTCTTGTCTATAATTGTTACTTGTGTTTTCATTGACGCCTAACATGTTCCGGACCTGTCGCTAAAGTCCATCATAAAACCTAGAACAGCACTAAACTATTGTCACACATTAAACTGTATCACCCACCACAAGCACTACAGCACACACCCAGGACTGGTGACCATATTTGTACATTATGGGCGAGATACCTGTGGTCATTGTTTGGGACTGCAAACCCATTATTACTCATCCAGTGCATTACACATTGTTGTGTATTGACAGGGATCATTGTCTGGTCACCAGTCCTGGATTATAAAATGAAGAAACACTTTTCCAAACCAGTTTACAATCTCTGTCTGTTTTACTCATGCACTGCCTCACCTCTGCACCTGCACACAGTAAACCACTTTGCCACACTCCTACAAAGTAACCAATTTCTTTCCAATTCCTTTATTGCTCCCGTTTCTTACAGGGCACCCCTCTAGAGAAGGAATGTAGACCCAAATTAATGCTCCCTAATTTATTGAAGTTACTTACAAAAATTAAATGCAAGAAAAAAAAATGTTTGAGATGTACAAAAATAAAATGATGTTACTCTTAACTGTGTTAAAATTTACCTTAATGGGATCTACTCAGATTTTGTAATTGGGCTATTATTTTTAAAGACATTTCTTCAAATGATCAGCACATTTCCAGATAACAAGGGGCTTGAAAGGTTAACATTGGCAGAAGGCTATAAGACTGAGAGCTTTGACAATAGCAGATTAGGTACGTACTGTACGTTGTGTGCAACTATGTGACGATGGTAACAGTACAGTGTTTAAAAAGCAGTCAGAGGAGACAATGAAAGATTACACAAATGTTGCTAATTATTTGATTTACACAGAATTATACTCCAGTATTTGCTGTTAAACTGTTTGAACCAACTGCTAAATCACAGTGGAGTCAGTTTATTACTCACCTTAATGCCATATCAAATTATACTGTATATTTTCTTATCAAGTCCCTTTAAAAGGTATGCTTTACTGAGGTTTTTCGTTGCTTATTGTTTGACTGTTGGATATGGTGGATAAACTGGAAGACGGTATGATTGTCAGTATTTAACCACCCGAGGCAAACTACAGGAATCAAACCCTACAAAGCAAACATTAAGAAGTGCAAATACTGCATGTTCTATTCCTGATTGGAATGCAGCAGCCACAACAAGTATGTATTCAAAAAGGGGTGTTCAGATTATTTGGGACCTGTAGGCTAATGAACAGCATTTATAATCTGTATTTTAGTGAAGTGAAAAATCAGTCGAATAAAAACAGAATTGGACTATTTCCATAAAACTACATTATCTTAGCGGTTCTCAAAGCGGGAGTTGTGAAACGACCACATCACGAGCAGACCAGCGCTTTCTTTTTTTTTTTTTAATCAGTTACAGTCTTCTGTTGAGTGGTGTTATGAAAGTCTACAGTATTTAAAAAAATAATCTATTGTATTCCCTGTTAGTAATATTGTATTCCCTGTTAGTCCTGTAGATGTATTTCTGTAATATATTAATAATAGCTTTTTTACACAGGGGAACATGGTAGACCCAAGTACTGTTCCTTCAAAGGGGTTAGCTGGAAAGAGTTTGAGAACAGCTGTTTTAATCTTATAGACAACGAAGTATATGGAAATGTTGCAGTTGTTTAAAAAACACCCTCCTAAAACACAGACCTGCTTAGTATCTCTACAAAGCTCAAAACAGCACAACAGAATAACAAAAAACATTTAATAACATTTTTTATTGTATACAGTATTCACTTCCAGGAAATAGCATATGTTTATTTATCATCCATAGCTTGCAATGTTTCTTGTAAAAGTGTATTTAGTTAAACAGGTTCCTGGAGCTGTGGACCCAGTTGCAGAATCAGTCAGAAAGTCTGCATTGAAAGTGCAATAAGAAGCAACGTGAATGGAGACCTCGTTGGCAGTCTCCCCTATCCTGCTAATGCAGGGAGAGTTGAGCACAATACACACAGTGAGCGGAAACAATCAAAGCTGCTGTTGTCTACTGATATACACCTATATGTGTGTACGTATATGTACACACATACAAGTATTAAGGCTGTCAAGTGAAAAAAATGATCACGGTTAATCTCGCAATTGAAATTTTAATCCTAGTTAATCTTGGTCTTAATCATATATTTAATTGATGCAATTACTGCATCCATCTCATTCAAATTTGTTTTATTACTGATTCTATTATTATTATTATTATTATTATTATTATTATTATTATTATTATTATTATTATTATTATTATTATTTTAAAGTTCTTATCTTCAAGATCTGCTGACCCCATATGTCCCTGATCGTTCCATGAGATCGCAAAATGCTAATCTTCTGACAGTGCCTAAATTTCGTTTTAACTCTGTAGAAGCCAGGGCATTTAGTTATTGACCCTCATCTTTGGAGCTTGATCACGATTCATATCAGGAATGCTAGCACAATTGAGTCTTTTAAATCCTGTTTAAAAACAAATTAGTTTGGGTCTGTTTATTATTTTGTTTTATAGTTACTTAGTTGTTCTTTTTGGGTGTTTGTTTGTTCGTAGGTTAGTGGTGTGTGTGTGTTTGTTTGTTTGTTGGGTGGTGGTGTGTGTTTAGAGATCCCTTTATGGGGTCTCGTTCAGGGGGGCTGGGGGCTCTCACCCGCCGACACGGGGTCCGTTGCCTGCCTGACCCCGGGGTTTCGGTGGAGGAGTGCCTGCTGGCAGTAGGAGAGGTGGTGGGGTTTGAGAATATTATATCGGCATCAAGAATGAATAAAGCACTGGTAATATTTTTAGTGGAGGTGTCTCTGGTACATAAGCTGGTAGAGGAAGGATTTACAGTAAAAGGTGAATTTGTTCAGGTTTCCCCTCTAGTAACCCCGGTAACGAAAGTTATTATTTCTAATGTGCCTCCGTTTTTAAAAGAAAAGAATTTAGCTCGGTTTGGTAATCTGGTGTCCCCGATTAAGGGAATCCCGCCGGGGTGCAAAAATAACAGTGTTAGGCACGTCATGTCGTTTAGAAGGCAGGCGTTTGTCTTATTAAATGATCCTAATCAAGTCATAAATGTTGCCTGGAATTTTAACGTGGAAGGGATGAATTGTGTAGTTTTTGTCAGTTCGGAGACGATGAGGTGTTTTTACTGTGGAGAACAGGGATACCAGAGGAAAGCCTGCCCGAGAAAGGAGGCTAGAGCGGAGACAGGGCAGGATCAGGGTGATGCTGGCGGGGAGGAAGTCGGGGGTGTTGGGGGTAAGCGGGAGGAAGAGTCTGCTCCTGCACCGCAGCCGCAGAGCGAGCCCGTGCTGACCGAGGAGGGGGCGATCCAGAAGGAAACCGGAGCAGAACCACCAACACCACGGCCTCGCACAAAGAGACCCAGCCGCAGTCTGTCACTGACGGGTTCGGAGGATAATACCGCTACTACTGAGAATGGTGAAGAATCATTCAAGGTAGTAGCGAAAAGACACGATTTCAACGGAAGGCTGCAGAGCTGCCGGATGGCAGAGCGCAGCCAGTGCAGAACTCCGAACCCGTGCAGACAGGGAGACTGCGGGCTCCAGGCGGGGCGTCAGTCCCTCCCAACGCGGAGGAAGAGAGCACAGCGCAGGGTGAGCCGGGCGCGGTGCAAGACTCTCCACTTGCTGAATCTCAGCTGCCTGAAATAGTGACGGCTGTGGCAGAGGCCGGTGTGGAGGAGTTGGAGGGAGCGGAGGAGGAGCGGATTCTCGGGGGCGAGCGAGAGGACGGCGCGGATGAGATGGAGGGGGAGCTCTCTGACTCCTCGCTTATCTCAGACATCCCTGATAGCCAACCCGTCAGTAAGAAAAAGTTATACACGCTTGAGCAGGTAAATGATTTTATGATAGAAACAAAAGGGAAAAGGGGAGTAGAAATAGAGAGTTTTTTCCCTGATCTAAGGTTATTTCTCCACTCCGCTCATGTTATAACAAGGAAAGCCACAATAGAAGAATTTGATCAGCCAAAACGTTAGATTTAAAAAAATTGTTCAGAAAATTAAAAAGGATCTTAAAAGTGGTTCAAAATCTCTTGTTTAAAAATGTCTGTGTTTTATAAAACTTATTTTATTACTTGTTTTAGTCTGTTAGTTTTTTTAGCTATGATGGAAAGGTGCGTTTTTGTTTCTTTTAATCTAAATGGCTGCAGACAGTCTTTTAAGAGGGCGGAGCTAGTCGAGTTTTTAGAGCAGAAGCAGGCGGGGGTGTTTCTGCAGGAAAGGCACTCGGATCAGGAGAATGAGGAGGCGTGGCGAGCGGAGTGGAAGGGGCTGTGCGTGATGAGTCACGGCGCTAGTACTAGTGCTGGAGTAGCCGTGCTTTTTAAACCCAGCCTGGGGGCAGTTTTACTAGATATGGATGAAATCGAGAAAGGGAGGATTTTAAAAGTAAGAGCTAGGCTGGGCAGTACAGTGTATGTTTTTATTAATATTTATGCCCCCAGTAGAGGGGGGGAACGAATTTTATTTTTTAAGAAATTAAAGCAAGCTCTTTTTAATATTAATAATAATGATGTGGTGGTAGTAGGAGGAGATTTTAATTGTACTGTTAATTTTAATATTGATAGAAATAATGATGAACCACACCCTCAGTCCTCCAGAGAATTGGCTGCAATGTTAGAGTCCAGTGACCTGGTTGACATATGGAGGTGCCTGCACCTCAGTTCAAGACAATACACCTGGTCTCAGTATCACAAAGACTGTGTATATAGAGCAAGACTAGACCTGTTTTATACTTCTAAAAATGATTTAAATAAATTTATCAAAGCAAGAATCATCCCCAGTAGTCTCTCTGACCACCACTGTCTATTAATTACAGTAATAAATCAATCAGAACCCCACAGAGCATCTTACTGGCATTTCAATGTAAAATTATTACAAGATGTAAAATTTAAGCAACAATTCAAACTTTTTGGGATAATTTGGAAAAAAGAAAAAGCACAATATAAAGATTTAAGACAGTGGTGGGACATTGGCAAAATACAAATAAAATGTTTTTGTCAACAATATACTATAAATGCAACCAGGTCACTGAACACAGCCGTGAGAGAACTGGAGTCCAAAATCCTCCTCCTAGAGGAAAGTTTAAATTCAGAATTTAAAGAACAGACCCTGGAGAACCTAAAAGAGCAGAAAATCGCGCTGGGGAGCTTGCTGAAGGAAAGAGTGAAGGGGGCGATTGTGCGTTCCAGATTCATGGAGTTGAGAGACATGGATGCCCCCACTAGTTTCTTCTTCAACCTGGAAAGGAAGAGAGCGGACAGTAGACAGCTGTGCTGTATCAGGACTCCTGGTGGGAAAGAACTGCACACCTGGGAGGAAATCAGCAGAGAGGCGGTGCGTTTTTACAAGGAACTTTATAATAAAGAACTGTGCAACATAGAGGACACTGAGCGGCTGCTCCAGGGGTTACCCAGCCTCAGTGAGAAGGAGCAGATTCAGCTGGACGCACCGCTGACCCACCAGGAGATGACCGCCGCTGTCAAGCAGCTCTCCAGCGGAAAGGTTCCCGGGATCGATGGACTGCCAGCAGAATTTTATAATAATTTCTGGGATATAATGGGGGAGGATTTGCTCCAGGTTCTGAGAGAGAGCCTCAGCCACAAGGAACTGCCTCTTAGCTGCCATAGGGCAGTGGTTACACTGCTGCCCAAGAAGGGAGACCTTTGCCAGCTAAAGAATTGGAGACTTGTGTCAATTTTATGTTCTGATTTAAAGATTTTATCCAAAACAATCGCTAATAGATTAAAAAGTGTTATTGGAACTGTAATACATATGGATCAAACATATTGTATACCGGGTCGCTCTATTTTTGATAACTTGTTTTTTATTAGAGATTTTTTAACTGTAAGTGATATTTGTGATTTTAATGTAGGAATGGTCTCCCTGGATCAAGAGAAGGCTTTCGACAGAGTCGACCACACCTACCTCTTTCATACACTGGAAGCCTTCGGGTTCGGTCCTGGTTTTATTTCTTATATTCGGCTTTTATATTCCAACATTTTTAGTATTTTAAAGATCAACAATGGGCTGAGTCAGCCCTTCCCAGTGTGCAGGGGTATAAGGCAGGGCTGTGCCCTGTCTGGTATGCTGTATTCACTGGTTATAGAGCCCCTGCTGCACCTGCTGAGGGTCAGGCTAGCTGGATGGACAGTGCCCTCCTCGCCCTCCACACCCTCCTCTGCCACAGTGAAGGTGTCTGCCTACGCAGACGATGTGACTGTGTTTGTGAGTGGGGATGCAGATGTCCAAGCACTGCAGCAGACTCTAAATGAGTTCCAGAGAGCATCTTCTGCCAGAGTAAACTGGGCAAAATGTGACACCTTCCTGTCAGGCAGCTGGGATGAGGGCACCCCTCCTTTCCTGCCTGAGGGGCTGAAATGGAACAGAACAGGTATTAAAGTGTTGGGGGTGCACCTCGGAACAGAAAACTACATGAAAAAGAACTGGGAGGGTTTGTTGGACAGGGTGAGGGGGCGGCTGCAGAGGTGGAAGGGACTGCTGGCTCAACTGTCCTTCAAGGGCCGGGTGCTTGTTATTAATAATCTGGTGGCCTCTAGCTTGTGGCACAAGCTGGTATGCCTGGACCCACCCCAGGGCCTGGTGAAGGAGATCCAGAGAGTGTTGCTGGAGTTCTTTTGGAGCGGGAGACACAGTTTGAGGCCGGCAGTCCTCTACCTCCCTAGTGATGAGGGGGGGCAGGGGCTAGTCAGCATTGCCAGCAGGGTGGCAGCCTTCAGACTGCAGGCGGTTCAGAGACTCCTGTACACTGAGGAGGAGGCTCATTGGAAGAGGCTGGCCTGTTTCCTTCTCAATAGATTTGGGGGGCTGGGGTTAGGAAAACACCTGTTTTTAATTGAGAACACCAGTTTTAGTAAAGCAGGACTTCCTCCTTTTTATCAAAGTATTTTAAAAGCCTGGCAGCTGGTGAGGGTGGAAAGGGATGTGGAGTCCTTGACAGGGCAGGACCTGTTTGAGGAGCCCCTATTTTTTAATCCACTCTTTCCAGTTAAGTTCCTCCAGTCGATGACGCTCTGTGCCAGTTTTTTAAAAGCAGGTGTAACCAGGATGGTCCACCTGTTAAACCTTGAGCTCTCCTGCTGGCTAACTGCCTCCCAGCTAACTGCACAGCTAGGCTGGCACTCAGAGAGGCTTGCAGAAAGACTGATGGGTGAGTTGAGGGGCTGCCTCTCCCCGCGGCTCAAGGCAGTCCTGAGGGAGGAGTTGTCCAGAGTCACAGAGCAGAGACAGCTTTCCTTATTTCCAAGGATGATCGTGTCACCAGCAGTAGGTGAGGAAAGAGAGGGGGGTGGAGAGAATGGAGGGACTTTGCTTAAATTGCAGAATGTGGAGGAAATTATCTTTCACACAATGAGTGGAAAACATATATACAAATTGTGTGTTAAAGCCATAGAGTATAGTAGGCTAAGGGGTCTGGTAGACTCTAAGTGGAGAGCTTACTTGGCTGTAGAGGAGGGGCACAGGCCGGTGTGGAGGGTGCTGTACAAGCCGCCTCTTGCCAAGAGAGTGGGGGACCTGCAGTGGAAGATTCTACACTGCATTGTGTCCACAGGCAGGTTTCTCCATAGAGTGGACCCCAGCATCAGTGAGCAGTGCGCTTTTTGCTCAGCAGAGGAAACTCTCTTTCATGCCTACAGTGAGTGTGAGAGGCTGCGGCCACTTTTTAATTTACTGCAGGGAATCCTGAATAATTTAGGGGTCGTTTTTAGTAAGGAGCTTTTTATTTTTGGGGTTCTATACAGTTTTAAAATGAAAAACAGGTGTGTTATTATTAATTTTTTAATTGGACAGGCAAAATTGGCTATTTTAAAGACAAGAAAACATCAACTCTCTGGTTCTGGACTGACCAGTTTAATGGTTCAGTTCAGGGTGCTCGTGGTCAGCCAGATCAGAGTAGAGATTGAGTATTTTAAACTGGTCAGTAACCTGGAGGACTTTCAGGAGAGGTGGTGTGTGGGAGACGCCTTGTGTGCTGTGAGTGAGGAGGGGGAGCTCCAGTTTTTGTTCTAATTTTATTTAATTTTTGTTTTACAGTGTTTTATTTTGGCTTTTATCTGTTTTCAACAAAGAAAAAAACACTGTTTAATATTGATTCTTTAATGATCCTTTTATTTTGTTTAAAATCTGTTTTTAAGGAGAACACGATGTATTTTAGGATTTTTTAAATTTTGCTGAGGCAGTAGGAATCTTAACTTTTGTTGTGTTTTACCTTCATTTGAATTTTAATGGATTTTATTTGGAATATTTAAATAAAGGATCTTAAAAGTCAAAAGGTCTCTCTCCGAACGAAAATTGGGTTTAAATGACAATGGCTCCGAAAAGTGTAAGAGAATTCACCCTTATAAAACGAATTTCCTTTTTCAGTTTCAGAGAGTAGCGGGTCTCCTCTTGAAAGAGTTCTGTATTGCGGCCCCAGAAGCAGCAGACATGTCAAGAGAGATTCGAGGGACCGTCAGGGTCGCAAACAAGCAACCTCATGGAGATGAGTAGAGACTTAGCCTAAAATTCAAAGCAAGAATAGCGCCGTGCCCTAAACTGTCAGCTGTTGACCCTCTCCTCAGATACTATTGACGGAGATCTTGTGAGTAGCCCGGTAGCGACGGAGCAGGGCCGGGGGGCCTCTCTCTCTCTCTCTCGATCTCCTCTCTCCCTCCCTCTCCTCCTCTCTCTCCCGTCTCTCCCCTCATAATGTTCCCATGGCCGATAATGGGGGAAGAGGAGCGGAAGGAGATGTCAATCGACTAGAGTTCGTTCCCCATATCCAGACTGGGCATGTGGGTGTGTCAATTGCTCTCGTATGGCCATACAGAGTTACTGGGAGTCGATGTAGTCCGAGGAACAATGATCAGAGTAATATAACTTTAGGGTCGGTGAGCCCTGCATATTAGCATAGCCGGTAGTATTCTATTACCCCTCAGCCACATTCTGCACAAGTTTATTAATTACCACAAGGTTTTATATTTCAAATCAAAACACACAGAGCTTTGCCGTCATATATAAATGCAATAAATAATAAATAAACAAACACAAAATAACACAGGGACGGAGTGGGAGACCCCATTCTAAAAATGAACACACATTTAAGCAGCAGGGCTTTCCTACCACCCTGTTACAATTACACGCAGGCTTTTAGAGTAAAGCACCCTGGAAGGCTTGCATGAAGAGCGCTAAAGAAGTGTGAAACTGGTATTGTTTTATCATTGTATCATTATTATTACCATCATTACCAGGGGTGAAATTCTGCTGTTGCTCAATGATAATCTGTACCAGGTCTTATTCTAATGTCAGTACTGGATACCAGGACTTATATCATCTGCTTTTCATCCAGCGTGCTTGCATTCTGTTCATTCACATGTGCTTTCATTCAGCACAGTTCATGCTGCCTGTTTCCTAATTCTGCTTCTGTGTCTCTTAGCTGCTATTGGGCATCATTAACGTTATATAATCGCTGCATCATGATTGGCCGAGTTTTCATTCTGATTAGATTTCATTTTGGCAGGAGTCACAAATCTCTGCCCATTTCACTTTGTGTTAGTACTCATTGGTTGATCAACGAGAGAAGGCTAGCAGTGGGATGTGAAAACCATTGCTGCACATGAATTTGAAGGCAAAAATTCACGTCAGCGTCCTCCATAAATAACACAGTAAATATTAGAAATAATAAGCACAACATGCTTTGTCTTGCACTGGTTTCCTTGCCAGGATTTGTAAAAAGGAAAGTAATGTGTGGGACAATACAAAAAAAAAAAAAAAAAAAAACACAAAAAAACCACAAAACCTGTTGTCCTATTTCTGGATTAATAGTGTTGCCCCTTCTTTATAGTTTTATACTTATTTACACAGAATTATACAGAAACACTCTTGTGCTGTTAAATTGTTTGAACCAAATTGTTTGAATGGAGTTTCCTTTAAAAGGGTATCCTTTACTAAGAGTTTTCATGCTGTTTAAAAAAAAGTATTCTTCAACATTCATTGAGTAACATTTATAGTCTACTTCATTGGTTCTGTATTTTCATTGCATAATATATTATATATATATTATATATATATATATATATATATATATATATATATATATATATATATATTATATATGTATACTTATAGTATCATACTTGGCTTGATTCATGGGTTTGCAGCGATCCTGAATTTCTGAAAGTGTACTCTGTATACTGACGGATTTCATTTGCTGCTGTGTTGTTGCTGGAAAGTTAAAGTGAAAGCATGTTTAGCACTCGGGTGGTGCTTCAGATTAGATGTAGCCTCTGTCTGTGATACTGAAACTCAATTTGACATTGGGCACGTCAGAACGTTTTTAAACAAACCTCCCATTCACAAGTTCTTCACTTTTAGTACTTTGCTCCATAATGCAGTTATGATTAATTTTCTATGCAAACACCTCTGCACTCATTGCATTGCATGTGCTTGAGTGCTGTCTGTTAGAGAAATAAATATATTTAGAAATAAATCAATGTAGGTATAAATGTTTATATTACAAATGTATAAATACATTAATAAATAGCAAGCCAGAAAAATATGTCATATTAATTGATTTGGCTGATGCTTTTATGCAGACCAATAGATATTTGTATACCTATATACAAAAAGTATTTCATGTAATAAATAAATTAATAAATAAATATTATACAATGAGACATTAGTGCTTCTTCACTTGTAGTATATGTGGAGTAGTGGTTAGAGCACAGTTCTCTTGACTGGAAGGTAACGGGTTCCATCCTAAGTGAGAGACGCACTGCTGCTTTACCTAGATTGATCTAGTAAAAAAAAAAAAACACTGTATAAATGAGTAATTGTGTGTAAAAAAATAATAATGTCACAGTTGTAAGTTGGCCTGGATAAGGGTGGCTACTAAGAAATAAAATAATAACTTTCAGGCCTGGTTGGTATGGGAGACTGCCTGACAATACCAGGTACTTTAAACTTTTCTTTGGTGTTTCATTCAGTGGTGTAGTCGAGGGTATATGCAGGTAAAAAGCATTTACCCACTTTGAATTTGGGAAATATATCATTTACCCACTTCTCATATAAGGGACACAGAGTTTACTCACTTGTACTCTCCTGGGATGTGCAAATCCTGTGTTAAAGACAATGTATTTTAACAGCGAGTGTCTGTGTTGTGTTCAGAGAATGTGAGCGGAGTGAATCGTTGACAATTCCGCTCGCCGCTCATAATAATATCATGCTCTCTGCTCCGCTCCCCTCTGCCGCTCCAGACAAAATGATATTTAAGTATAGTATAATAAGTAAATAAACTAGCTGTTTTTCCTCCATCGTGTTGCCGATTGCTGATGAAATGATGTATTGCACATTCAGAAAGGAATACCATTTAATTGTCCTTATTAATCGCATACCTGTTTTTTACCCAAGTAAAAAAAAAAAACTGCTATGCATAAAAGCAGACATAAAGTGCTCAGAGAAGGTTATCTAATTGAATTCATAGACACTTTCTCATTATTATTGTTTGGTACTGAAAACATGTGTACATTTCAAACTTTGATTATGATTTGTATCAAATTAGCTTCAAACAGGGTTTATTTGTATTCGAATACTAATAGGGTGCTCAAAGCAACCCACGAACACATATGAGTGAGTCAACAGGGCTGATATATATAATAGAATATTGTAGGTTATGTTCAAAATAAAAACATGTATTGTAAAGGCAGTCAAAATGACTGCTTTGGCGGTTTTAGGTGGGCGGGATTATAACTTCCTTATTTTTGAAATCCTGCCTTTGGAACTATGTCATGGTATTTAATACATGTATTTAGGAAAATACATCACAGAAGACATCACAGTCAGTGTGATCAATCAGTGCTATGGAACAAATGTTGCTCGGAAACAAAAGGAACAAGAGTTTATCTTCAAACTGGGAACTTTGGAACATCTGGGAATGAACATTCTATTCTAATAATCATGACGCCATCCGCAGAATTTTTGTATAATAAACATTCTTGAACAACAGTTTTCTGCACTGTGTTGACTTTTCTTTTTCAACCGCTGAAGAAGGACTTTTGCCTGAAACGTCCTGAAAATAAAAGACTATTTAATCTTTTAATCTTTTAAAAAATCTTTTTTTTCATATAACATAAAGACTATTTAATGCTTTAAATTTTTTAGCAAAAAAATTATAATATAATCTTTCTTTTAGCATATATATATATATATATATGAAGAGTTTAGATGCAAAATGCGATATACACTATTTGCACCAAAACTGAGCTAAAAGCAGGATCATTCATCTTACAGTGCACTTGTGACACCAACTCCAAGCCGTCCTTCTGCTCACTGGAACTTCCAAAAAGCAAATTGGACCGAAATCACCAAACAAACCAGCTCCTTTCCGCTTAAACTTCCAGATCCAAACTCAACTGATGTTAACGACTGGTACTCAAGGTTCTGCAATATGATTATCTCCACATCTAACAATCATATCCCAAGAGGTTTCCAAAAGACCTACATTCCCGGCTGGGACGAAGAATGTACGAACTTAGCCTCTGAACTCGACTCAGCAACCACAACAGAAAGAGCGCAATCCATCGGCTCGGCTCTAATAGAATACCAGGACAACAAAAGGAAACAAGAGTGGAACAACACGGTCTCTGAAATCAACATGAAGCACTCCAGTAGAAGAGCCTGGCAAACCATCAACCGACTGACTGGCCAAAGCCATAAACCACAAATCCAAAACCAGGTCAAAGCCAAAGTCATTGCAATGGTGCTTGTTGACAATGGCAAACCAATCCAGGAAAGTTAAAGAAAAGATTCACGACAGCTGGCGAGCCAGCTCAGCAGATGATAACAGCCACAGCAGCTTCACCTATCCTGAACTGATTGCAGTGATTTCCACCCTCAAGACAGGGAAAGCTCCAGGACCTGACCACCTGCATCCTGAACAGCTTACCCACCACTCTGCACCTGCCTTAGAATGGCTACTAGCATTTTTCAACAACTGCCTATTGTTAAACAAATATGCCTAAGATCTGGAGAACAGCAAAAGTCATCACTATCCTTAAACCAAACAAACCACTTGAGGACCCAAAAAGCTACTGGCCAATCAGCCTCCTCTGCATCACCTTCAAGCTTATGGAAAGGCTAATATACAACAGAATAAGCTCCCTCGTAGACTCACAGCTCCCAAACGAACAAGCAGGTTTCAGGTCAAATAGATCAACAACCGACCAGGTCTGCTGTATGGTTGATGATATCGAACAATGCTTCCAAGAAGAAAAGAAAGCATGTGCTGTTCTTGTGGACTTAACAGCAGCTTATGACATGGTCTGGCATGAAGGACTCATACTCAAACTGCTTCGTATCATCCCAAACAAGAAATTGGTCCTCTTTATACAAGAACTAATCTCTAACAGATAATTTACCTTAACACTGGGCAACGACACCTCCAGGAAATTTTACCTTAAGAATGGCATCGCGCAAGGCTCGGTGCTGGCGCCAATGCTGTTTAACATCTACACAGCTGACCTGCCATGTACAACTGCCAAAAAGTACATATACGCAGATGACATCGCTATTTTGTACTGCTCCACGGACATCAAAACAATAGAAACTACACTATTGATTGACCTGAACAAGCTGAACTGCTACTTCAAGGACTGGAGGTTAAAACTTAGCATCACCAATCAACGTCAAGAGTGAAGACAAAACTGTTCCATTTGAGAAAAGCCCCAAATATCTAGGAGTTGTACTTGACCGCTCACTGACATTCAAGCAACATCCCGAGCAAACAGCAGCAAAAATCCAAGCAAGGAACAACCTCCTGCGAAGACTAGCTGGCACTAGCTGGGGTGCAAATTTCACCGTATTACACACCGCTGTGCTTTCTCTAGCCTTCTCTGTAGCTGAGTACTGCTCTCCTGCCTGGCACAACAGCAGCCACACGAAGAAGGTAGACACAGCCCTGAACAACAGCATGTGCATTATCACCGGGTACATTAGATCTACGCCCACTGAACTGCTACCGATTCTCAGCGGCATCTCTCCACCAAATCGTCGCAGAGAAGCAAGTTGCATCAACCTTGCACTGAAAGCCTCGGGTGACTCCAACCACCTGCTGCACGATGCCATCTGCAACCGGAACACCATGATCCTCTGTCTAGAAAACCGGCACCCACCTTCTAACACAATGAGGTGCCTTATGAAAGAAGCAAACAATGACAATGGCACCAATTGGGCTAACAAAAAGTGGCAAGACGCATGGAATAATAACAACCACAGACTGAAACAGTTTATCGACAAAATATCTAACAAACCCGCTGGAAATTACCTATCCAGATAAGCCTTGGTCAAGCTGAACTGACTAAGAACTGGACACCCTACACAAGTGGGGTCTCACTGATGACCCAATTTGCGAATGCGGCAAGAAGTAGACGGCCAACCACATTCTATACTCCTGCCCTCGCTTCAGGTGCCCTGGCAACTTCACTGATTTTGATGATGCTCGCTATACACCAGGCTTCTAATTTAGCAAAATCCAACATATCATACCAATCAGCCTGCAGTATCACAGTCGTGTGACCCTATTATGGCAGAGCCCAGGAGGAGTACAGTAGCATATTTAATCTTGTAAGTTGTGATTTTATGATTAAAAGATGAATAATTAAAAAAAAAATGCAGAGAAGTCAATTTTCTAACAGGGTGTAGCAATGGTGAATAAGCATTCACAAATAATGCTTAGAAAACATCACTCGATTGGAACTGTGAAACCTTCCATCTTCTCTCTTGCAATGCCAACCCCACATAATGGTGTTTTCCTTTTGTGTTCTCCCTCTGCGCGGGATGTGAAGTTTATCGTTTGAATTTACTGAAACACGTTGCATCTTTAGAAGTAAATGTGAAGTCATTTTACAAAAATGTGGAGATTTATACTTGGTTATGATCTGACTGAAGATGTCATTAGCAAAGGGGGCCGGTTGTACTAACAAGATCAAACAATAGGTCACTTTTTACTAAACATTTTAAAACTAATAAACAAACAATTACCATAATGAACACTATCATAGTATGTTGCTTAAAACATAATAACACAATATTCATAATAAAGTTGAGTTCTTATTTATAAACAGTAGCACGTTTAAAGCCTGGGACTCCCTGTCTGTAGCTTGGTACTGTTTACATTATCGTCAGCATATTTTAAGTGATTGAAAGCTGAAATACAGTATTGGTGAGCGATAATCAGTTAGTTTAAAACCCAGGCTTCAATCACTGATAATAGGTGCACAGGTGGCAATTCCATGAGTGCTGCGGGGCTCAAGCACCAATGGGGGAAAGTGCAAATAAATAACCTGTTCTGTCAAATTATAGTGTGGATGCTTCACAAGCAGAACTGTTATTGCAGTGTTTCAAAGTATAAAATCCATTTATACAAATACAGCTTTCTTGAAAAGATCTACGTTTCCCTTTTTTTCTTTTATATTTGTTTTGCTCTCATTAGTATCTATAGTAGATACAGTGTACATCAGTTATGGCAGATTCTACTGTACTTGCTGAAATGGTTTTCTCCCACTGCTAATTAAAAAAAAAAAGCCACTTAGCTATTTCATTCCAAGGGCTCAACCTGCATCATGCCTACTGTAGATGCCTGTAACCAGAGCCAGACTGCTGTGCTTGATCGTATGCCTGGAGAGGACATTCATCTTATGGACTGTGGACTGCACTTGTAACTTCCAGAGAAATTTGCTACAGTTGTACAGCTGGACTGGAAACTACCATACGAGTCAAAATAGGCTGCAAACTGGTGCTTCGCAAGAACATTGACATTGCCACTGGTCTCATCAATGGGGCAATAGGGAAGCTTCAAACTGTTTCCTACTATTTGGAAAACACAAGTATGGTCAAAACCATAACCATCTAATTTAACAATGGAGTTACCCATACCTTTGAATGTTTACACTCAAAGTTTGTGTTGGAAAACATGGATCGAGAATTGATTAACAGTTTGCTATGCATGTGGACTGGCAGAGCTATACTGGTGTTCTTTTCTGAAAAGAGACTAGTATTGCAGATAGCAGACTGTTTGGTTCAAATTGCATGTACTGCTAACCATTGATAGAGACGTTGCGTCTACAAGCTCTTGCCCAACATTGACTGCAAGCTAACCAATGCTGTGGACTAGAAGGGAACACATCTCTAAAGACTTCAGAGAGATCAAAAGAGATAATGCCACTGGGATCAAAGGGGTCGCAAGAAGATAACATAAGGCAGATGTATGGACCTTTTGTCTCCAGGAGTGTGAAGAATGCAATGAGTTCAGAGGTTGTCACACTAGACACACACACACACACACACACACACACACTCACACAATAAATTAAATTACCTTTGCAATTGGTTAAGTGTCAGAGAAAGTGGAGGTGGACCATTATACAGAAGGGTATTTAATGTCATGCAAACATTGTAATGAAGAGTATTCTGTTTGTCCTGTACCTGGGACCAGACTCCCTGCATATTTCAATAAACCTGGCAACTGATTGAAGAAAAGGACTCTGTGCATTTTCTTGAATCTACTTAATCACCATCATTTTTTTTAAGTTACTTCAGTTTGAAATCATGGACAGAGTCTACATTGTTCAAGAGCAGTTCCAAGTCATTGGTGCTCATGCAATCACCATTCACAAATGCCAGGGTAAGACTCTATTATGATGGATCTTGATAACTCCATTTCCTCCTATGGACAAAGTTTCGTTGCACTTTCCAGAGTTACATCCTTAAGCAGTGTCAACATTACTAACTTTTTGACCCCACCTGCATTAAGGCACCTCAAATTGCAGTTGTAGAGTACAATAGGCTCAGAGGGATTTATTGGCCTAAGTTGATAAGCTTGAAGGAGACCAACACTCAAAAGGGGCACAAGCTAAAAGACAGAGTGCATGTCATTCACAAGCCATCACTAATGTTCATGAACAACAGCATCCTCAATCTTCTAAGAGAACACTTGCAGTTACACATCCATTCATAAGCTTGAGCAACCCCAATTTCACCTCATGCTATGCAAATGAAGTGCCTTCTTCACTTGCAGCCTCTGAAGGATTCATTAAAACACAGTCAACAAGAGGCTATCAGGAGCTTTGTTCACAACTATGAACACTTGCCATCCACTGTATCTCTAACTACTGTGGATATTTGTAACTTCTTAGGAGAACCCTTCAATAGAGGTGAGCAGCAAGATGTTGCAGAGTTTCTCACCAAATTGTCTGAAATTTGCCTCGCATGGTTTCAGTCTCAATACTGCAGATTCTATGTACTAGATGTAACTGCTAATCAAACCGACAGGTGCTGCATGTTTAATCTCTACCTGCTGCCTACTGATCTGCTGTATCAAACCGACAGGTGTTGCTTGTTTAATCTCTACCTGCTGGTACATGATCTGCTGGATTGCCCACATAACCTGTACCTTCCAGGAAATGCTGCCAGTTGTACAGCTGGACTGGAAACTACCATACGAGTCAAAATAGGCTGCAAACTGGTGCTTCGCAAGAACATTGACATTGCCACTGGTCTCATCAATGGGGCAATAGGGAAGCTTCAAGCTGTTTCCTACTATCTGGAAAACACAAGTATGGTCAAAACCATAACCATCAGGTTTAACAATGGAGTTTACCCATACCTTTGAATGTTTACTGAAAGTTTGCTGTTGGAAAACATGGATCAGAATTGATTAGCAGTTTGCTACTCATGTGGACTGGCAGAGCTATACTGCTGTTCTTTTCTGAAAGGAGACTAATATTGCAGATAGCAGACTGTTTGGTTCAAATTGCATGTACTGCTAACCGATAGAGACGTTGCGTCTACAAGCTCTTGCCCAACATTGACTGCAAGCTAACTGATAACAATGCTGTGGACTAGAAGGGACACAGGCTCTAAAGACTTCAGAGAGATCAAAAGAGATAATGCCACTGGGATCAAAGGGGCTCGCAAGAAGATAACAAAAGGCAGATGTATGGACCTTTTGTCTCCAGGAGTCTGAAGAATGCAATGAGTACTGATCTTGTCACACTAGACACACACACACACACTGACACACACACACTCACACAATAAATTAAATTACCTTTGCAATTGGTTAAGTGTCAGAGAAAGGGGAGGTGGACCATCTATACAGAAGGGTATTTAATGTCATGCAAACATTGTAATGAAGAGTATTCTGTTTGTCCTGTACCTGGGACCAGACTCCCTGCATATTTCAATAAACCTGGCAACTGATTGAAGAAAAGGACTCTGTGCATTTTCTTGAATCTACTTAATCACCATCATTTTTTTTAAGTTACTTCAGTTTGAAATCATGGACAGAGTCTACATTGTTCAAGAGCAGTTCCAAGTCATTGGTGCTCATGCAATCACCATTCACAAATGCCAGGGTAAGACTCTAAAAATAGTTATGATGAATCTTGCTAGCTTCATTTCCTCCTATGGACAAAGTTTCATTGCACTTTCCAGAGTTACATCCTTAAGCAGTGTCAACATTACTAACTTTTTGACCCCACCTGCATTAAGGCACCTCAAATTGCAGTTGTAGAGTACAATAGGCTCAGAGGGATTTATTGGCCTGTTGATAAGCTTGAAGGAGACCAACACTCAAAAGGGGCACAAGCTAAAAGACAGAGTGCATGTCATTCACAAGCCATCACTAATGTTCATGAACAACAGCATCCTCAATCTTCTAAGAGAACACTTGCAGTTACACATCCATTCATAAGCTTGAGCAACCCCAATTTCACCTCATGCTATGCAAATGAAGCCTTCTTCACTTGCAGCCTCTGAAGGATTCATTAAAACACAGTCAACAAGAGGCTATCAGGAGCTTTGTTCACAACTATGAACACTTGCCATCCACTGTATCTCTAACTACTGTGGATATTTGTAACTTCTTAGGAGAACCCTTCAATAGAGGTGAGCAGCAAGATGTTGCAGCGTTTCTCACCAAATTGTCTGAAATGTGTCCTGAAGTATCTCGCATGGTTTCAGTCTCAATAGTCATGCCATTCTATGCACTAGATGTAACTACTGCTCATCAAACCGACAGGTGTTGCTTGTTTAATCTCTACCTGCTGGTACTGATCTGCTCATCAAACCGACAGGTGTTGCTTGTTTAATCTCTACCTGCTGGTACTGATCTGCTCATCAAACCGACAGGTGCTGCATGTTTAATCTCTACCTGCTGGTACTGATCTGCTCATCAAACCGACAGGTGCTGCATGTTTACCCTCTACCTGCTGGTACTGATCTGCTCATCAAACCGACAGGTGCTGCATGTTTAATCTCTACCTGCTGGTACTGATCTGCTCATCAAACCGACAGGTGCTGCATGTTTAATCTCTACCTGCTGGTACTGATCTGCTCATCAAACCGACAGGTGCTGCATGTTTAATCTCTACCTGCTGGTACTGATCTGCTCATCAAACCGACAGGTGCTGCATGTTTAATCTCTACCTGCTGGTACTGATCTGCTCATCAAACCGACAGGTGCTGCATGTTTAATCTCTACCTGCTGGTACTGATCTGCTCATCAAACCGACAGGTGCTGCATGTTTAATCTCTACCTGCTGGTACTGATCTGCTCATCAAACCGACAGGTGCTGCATGTTTAATCTCTACCTGCTGGTACTGATCTGCTCATCAAACCGACAGGTGCTGCATGTTTAATCTCTACCTGCTGGTACTGATCTGCTCATCAAACCGACAGGTGCTGCATGTTTAATCTCTACCTGCTGGTACTGATCTGCTCATCAAACCGACAGGTGCTGCATGTTTAATCTCTACCTGCTGGTACTGATCTGCTCATCAAACCGACAGGTGCTGCATGTTTAATCTCTACCTGCTGGTACTGATCTGCTCATCAAACCGACAGGTGCTGCATGTTTAATCTCTACCTGCTGGTACTGATCTGCTCATCAAACCGACAGGTGCTGCATGTTTAATCTCTACCTGCTGGTACTGATCTGCTCATCAAACCGACAGGTGCTGCATGTTTAATCTCTACCTGCTGTTACTGATCTGCTCATCAAACCGACAGGAGCTGCATGTTTAATCTCTACCTGCTGGTACTGATCTGCTCATCAAACCGACAGGAGTTGCGTGTTTAATCTCTACCTGCTGGTACTGATCTGCTCATCAAACCGACAGGTGCTGCATGTTTAATCTCTACCTGCTGGTACTGATCTGCTCATCAAACCGACAGGTGCTGCATGTTTAATCTCTACCTGCTGGTACTGATCTGCTCATCAAACCGACAGGTGCTGCGTGTTTAATCTCTACCTGCTGGTACTGATCTGCTCATCAAACCGACAGGTGCTGCTTGTTTAATCTCTACCTGCTGGTACTGATCTGCTCATCAAACCGACAGGTGCTGCTTGTTTAATCTCTACCTGCTGGTACTGATCTGCTCATCAAACCGACAGGTGCTGCATGTTTAATCTCTACCTGCTGGTACTGATCTGCTCATCAAACCGACAGGTGCTGCATGTTTAATCTCTACCTGCTGGTACTGATCTGCTCATCAAACCGACAGGTGCTGCATGTTTAATCTCTACCTGCTGGTACTGATCTGCTCATCAAACCGACAGGTGCTGCATGTTTAATCTCTACCTGCTGGTACTGATCTGCTCATCAAACCGACAGGTGCTGCATGTTTAATCTCTACCTGCTGGTACTGATCTGCTCATCAAACCGACAGGTGCTGCATGTTTAATCTCTACCTGCTGGTACTGATCTGCTCATCAAACCGACAGGTGCTGCATGTTTAATCTCTACCTGCTGGTACTGATCTGCTCATCAAACCGACAGGTGCTGCATGTTTAATCTCTACCTGCTGGTACTGATCTGCTCATCAAACCGACAGGTGCTGCATGTTTAATCTCTACCTGCTGGTACTGATCTGCTCATCAAACCGACAGGTGCTGCATGTTTAATCTCTACCTGCTGGTACTGATCTGCTCATCAAACCGACAGGTGCTGCATGTTTAATCTCTACCTGCTGGTACTGATCTGCTCATCAAACCGACAGGAGTTGCGTGTTTAATCTCTACCTGCTGGTACTGATCTGCTCATCAAACCGACAGGTGCTGCATGTTTAATCTCTACCTGCTGGTACTGATCTGCTCATCAAACCGACAGGTGCTGCATGTTTAATCTCTACCTGCTGGTACTGATCTGCTCATCAAACCGACAGGTGCTGCGTGTTTAATCTCTACCTGCTGGTACTGATCTGCTCATCAAACCGACAGGTGCTGCATGTTTAATCTCTACCTGCTGGTACTGATCTGCTCATCAAACCGACAGGTGCTGCATGTTTAATCTCTACCTGCTGGTACTGATCTGCTCATCAAACCGACAGGTGCTGCATGTTTAATCTCTACCTGCTGGTACTGATCTGCTCATCAAACCGACAGGTGCTGCTTGTTTAATCTCTACCTGCTGGTACTGATCTGCTCATCAAACCGACAGGAGCTGCATGTTTAATCTCTACCTGCTGTTACTGATCTGCTCATCAAACCGACAGGTGCTGCATGTTTAATCTCTACCTGCTGGTACTGATCTGCTCATCAAACCGACAGGTGCTGCATGTTTAATCTCTACCTGCTGGTACTGATCTGCTCATCAAACCGACAGGAGTTGCGTGTTTAATCTCTACCTGCTGGTACTGATCTGCTCATCAAACCGACAGGAGTTGCGTGTTTAATCTCTACCTGCTGGTACTGATCTGCTCATCAAACCGACAGGTGCTGCATGTTTAATCTCTACCTGCTGGTACTGATCTGCTCATCAAACCGACAGGTGCTGCGTGTTTACCCTCTACCTGCTGGTACTGATCTGCTCATCAAACCGACAGGTGCTGCATGTTTAATCTCTACCTGCTGGTACTGATCTGCTCATCAAACCGACAGGAGCTGCATGTTTAATCTCTACCTGCTGGTACTGATCTGCTCATCAAACCGACAGGTGCTGCATGTTTAATCTCTACCTGCTGGTACTGATCTGCTCATCAAACCGACAGGTGCTGCATGTTTAATCTCTACCTGCTGGTACTGATCTGCTCATCAAACCGACAGGTGCTGCATGTTTAATCTCTACCTGCTGGTACTGATCTGCTCATCAAACCGACAGGTGCTGCATGTTTAATCTCTACCTGCTGGTACTGATCTGCTCATCAAACCGACAGGTGCTGCATGTTTAATCTCTACCTGCTGGTACTGATCTGCTCATCAAACCGACAGGTGCTGCGTGTTTAATCTCTACCTGCTGGTACTGATCTGCTCATCAAACCGACAGGTGCTGCGTGTTTAATCTCTACCTGCTGGTACTGATCTGCTCATCAAACCGACAGGTGCTGCATGTTTAATCTCTACCTGCTGGTACTGATCTGCTCATCAAACCGACAGGTGCTGCATGTTTAATCTCTACCTGCTGGTACTGATCTGCTCATCAAACCGACAGGTGCTGCATGTTTACCCTCTACCTGCTGGTACTGATCTGCTCATCAAACCGACAGGTGCTGCATGTTTAATCTCTACCTGCTGGTACTGATCTGCTCATCAAACCGACAGGTGCTGCATGTTTAATCTCTACCTGCTGGTACTGATCTGCTCATCAAACCGACAGGTGCTGCATGTTTAATCTCTACCTGCTGGTACTGATCTGCTCATCAAACCGACAGGTGCTGCATGTTTAATCTCTACCTGCTGGTACTGATCTGCTCATCAAACCGACAGGTGCTGCATGTTTACCCTCTACATGCTGGTACTGATCTGCTCAGACCCATATAAAATCGCTAAATCTGTGCCCCATTTTAAATGATGAGTTGGTGAATATGGGGTTTGTTGTAAAGAAGGCCAGTGCTTTAATCTCTCCTCAGTCTATTAAAAACAATAAGCTGAAGGGTATCCATGCACAACACCTGGTTTGAATTTGATCGGTACAGCTGCTTTTCTGGGATACCATATCTTTTCCTTATTTTGGGGGATAAAATGTAATCTGATACATGTCTTATAGGTGGAGAGCATCATAGAAAACTTTTTTTTTTTCCAACAGTAGTTAAAATAATTAGAGCATGCTTCGATTTTGAAACATTTAAATTCTGGTATGATAACTATTCAAAAATTCACTGTTAAGAATTCACAAAGTCTTAATTATTTGATCATTATATAGACAGTTTTTCAGTAAATACTTCATGATAGGTGACCCGTTTGATCCTGCAAAGCAGTCAAGAATTTTTGTTCAAGAGTACAAAATACATTCCTAATTAAAAAAAAAAGCCTTTAAATATTTTTCATGACGTGAGTACCAGGATATATTCATGCAGACTCATGTTTGCACTTTAACACCCAGAGAGCATGGAAAATATTTTCCATGGAAGGACAGACAGTTTAATAGTTACTGATACTGTGATGGCGTTCGTCTGCATGTACTGGCTGTGTGCTGGCTCAACGAGGACACAAAATAGTTATAATGAGACAAACAAAATTAGTTATAGTGATTTACATGTCACCAACTTGAAACGCCCTGTCCTTGAACATAAAATATACCCGAGGCCAAGGTCAAGGTCAAGACCACAGTGAAGGCCCTCAAGCCAACCTAGAAACAAAGCAAACCTTCACCCTAAATTAGAGCCCCAGAGTAAAGGTCCTCAAGTCAACCCTGAACCAAGGCCTGACACAGAGCAAGCCAAGATTTCTAAGCTGTGCTTATTGTTTTGTATAATATATAGTGAACATGAAGTATTTTAATGCCACAGATTTTTGTAAGAATGAGCAATGCAACAATACTAATTGTAAGAAAGCATAAACAATGTAAAGTGTGAGCACAGGAAAATGAATGTCATTTCTTATGGTACCGTGAAGTGACAATATTGGTTTTCTTTCTTTTTTCCCCTTTGGTTAGTAACAGGTGTGTTCTATTATGCCATGTTATGCTGCAACGTCATAAAGAAAATTGAAAATTGATAATTGATAAGAACCCTTGAAGAGAAATGAAATACAATTTAGATACAAACAGGTATTAAAAAACATTTTCCACTGTTTAAATCTCAGAAAGCTACTCATAATTCACTGCAGAGGAGCTAGCAATTGAAATTGCAAATCTAAGTGTTGTTTGCACAGGTGGTTGACCTGCAGGGAGACTGGCTTCTTATGAGTGGTGTCTAGATCAATTATTCAGAGGGTTTGTGTGTTTTATGTTTGCCAGTGCTGATAATTGTGCTAGCCTGCTAAAAGTGCTGACATAATCAAAGCACAGCTCAAATAACGACATTAATGGCAGCAGGCAGTGTCTCTTATTCATACAGATCTTTGGCTGTTAGATTTGCAAATGAATCTACAGCTGTGGTCAAATGTTTTGCATTACCTAGAATTTTAGGATTGAGACATAATCCAAAAAAAAAAAAAAAAAAACTATATGAACATAAACTTTTATTTAACATCCTGTAATCAAAGAAATAACAAAATGATATTGCTGAAGTCGACCGGAAACCATAATACTAGTACAATATTTCATGTTAGATTCGTTAAGTACTAATGTATGTAATTTGAATATGCTAACGTATGTAATTTTAATATGTTAATGTATGTAATTTTAATTTTCATGGTTCTTTTTTTATGTCAGCCTCCATGGCAAATTATCTCATGGTGCTTATTGGATTAAAACAGAGGGTGAATGAAAATGCACAGAACTTCACAATTTAGTGCATGGCAAGTTGAGCTTAACTTCAGCATGTAGTTTATTGAAAAAAATAATTGAAAGAGGATGTTTTTAGCAGCCTGCATGGGCCTTGGCAGCTGTGTGTCTGCGTAACACTTGTGTTTCTGTGGTAATGAATGCTTTGCAGGGGGGTTGAACTCTGGATCTTCAACTATCTGACACTGCTTAAAACTCACCTACTTTTATGAGAGTTACAGTACTGTTGGGTCCCACAGAGTGTATATTGCTGTCATAATGATATAGAAGCCACCATATGTTTACCAGAATAATGGACCATAAGACGTCAATCAGTATTTTCAACTCCCAACACTGTGCAGTAAGGTGGTCTAGAACTGCAAAAAGGAATTAAAATATTTTGTAAACACAAAAAATATTTTTAAAACACAAAACATAGTTTTTTAAAACACACTATTTTGAGAACATAAAAAATATTTTTGTTCTCAAAATATCTATTTTATGTATTTTTTTTAATTGTGTTTTACACTTCTAGGCCACCATAGCAGCACTACACTAACACTGTTATGATATGCTTGTATGCTGCAGTTGAATCTCATTTGCATGTCCAGCAGCTTAGATCATTACTCAGACCTGCCAGTTCCTCAGCTCTCTGCCTCTAAGATGTAGCTGTGTGGCATCTAATGTACATGTAGACACCACATATATAATAAGATGGTTTATTTATTCATTACAACTTCCCAATCGGACAGCACATTTGAGCCCTAAGTGAGGTCATTCACCTCTCAAGGTCAACAGAGGTCAAACCTCCAGTGATTTCACATATGAAAATAGTGTTCTAGGACGCAGAAATACATATAACCCTATGTAATTCAGGGAGTTATTATCATGTTGTTATGACACATGGTGTTAAAATAGCAAATGATCATTGTCCGGGGTCATTGACCTCTCACGGTCGTCAAAGGTCAAATCCACGATGGCTCCACATCTGAAAACAACCTTAGGGTATGTAGAAACACTGTGGAAAATGTCCTGCTTTTATCATAAAATGCACAATACCTTTGATATATGAGCTTATCAGCTCTACTGATTGAGTGAGGCACATTTCCACAATGTGACATTCACTCCAAATTAGAACACAACATTGAGTGAGGCACATTTCCACAATGTGACATTCACTCCAAATTAGAACACAACATTGAGTGAGGCACGTTTCCACAATGTGACTGACAATAAATTGCTTTTTTAATCATGGATCTGTTACATTTAATGCAGAGTAATGCAGGGGTAATACAGCAGTAATGCAGGGGTAATACAAGGGTAATGCAGGGGTAATACAAGGGTAATGCAGGGGTAATACAAGGGTAATGCAGGGGTAATACAGGGGTAATGTAGGGTAATACAGGGGTAATAAAGGGGTAATGCAGGGGTAATGCAGGGGTAATATAGGGGTAATGCAGGGGTAATACAAGGGTAATGCAGGGGTAATACAGGGGTAATGCAGGGGTAATACAGGGGTAATGAAGGGGTAATGCAGGGGTAATACAGGGGTAATGCAGGGGTAATACAGGGGTAATGCAGGGGTAATACAGGGGTAATACAAGGGTAATGCAGGGGTAATACAGGGGTAATGCAGGGGTAATACAGGGGTAATGCAGGGGTAATACAAGGGTAATGCAGGGGTAATACAGGGGTAATGCAGGGGTAATACAGGGGTAATGCAGGGGTAATACAGGGGTAATACAGGGGTAATACAGGGGTAATACAGGGGTAATGCAGGGGTAATAGGGGTAATACAAGGGTAATGCAGGGGTAATGCAGGGGTAATGCAGGGTAATACAAGGGTAATGCAGGGTTAATACAGGGTAATGCAAGGGTAATGCAGGGGTAATACAAGGGTAATGCAGGGGTAATGCATGGGCAATGCAAAGGTAATGCAGGGGTAATGCAAGGGTAATACAAGAGTAATGCAGGGTAATACAAGGGTAATGCAGGGGTAATGCAGGGGTAATGCAGTGGTAATGCATGGGCAATGCAGGGGTAATGCAGGGGTGATACAGGGGTAATACAGGGGTAATGCAGGGGTAATATAGCGGTAATACAAGGGTAATACAAGGATAATGCAGGGGTAATACAGGGGTAATGCGGGGTAATATAGCGGTAATGCAGGGTAATACAAGGGTAATGCAGGGGTAATGCATGGGTAATGCAGGAGTAATGCAGGGTTAATGCAGGGTAATACAAGGGTAATGCATGGGCAATGCATGAGAAATGCATGGCTAAAGGGGTGGGGGTGCACTCGACTGTCACTCCTTCGAAAACACATGTTCTGTTCTCGCAGATGAAGCAACAACTTTCACTTTCTGTTAGTCTAGCTGTTCGTAAAGCACATTCCATTGAGGAGAGCAGGAGATTACAAGGGGAACATGACATCTGAGCACAGCCAAGAGGCCTGCATCTTCCAGGCAAACAATCACAGGAAACGTTGCTTCAATATCAATCAGACGTGGAAGGACCCCAATTGAAGTGTTAATTATATACTACAAAACGTTTTCTCAATTTTACAAATGTATCTTTTATAGACATTGAATTCACTAAAAATTACGAAAAGAAGACATTAAGTGGTTAAACAAAATTACTTGTGAAAGCGTTTGAGTTAGAAATCGGGTAATTGCTACAGTTCACTTGGCCCAGACTGAAAGATCATGCCTGGGTATTGAGTTTAGGGGAGAACTGCTTGAAAATGATATTCTTGGGCTGAGGCATGAGCACAGGATCATTTACTCTCCATGGGACTGTCGAGTCAGCTCCTTTGAAAGTAGTGCATGATCTTAAAAACGGTCACTAAACTTACCATCGGCAGTCTTAACCCTCCACTCCATTACCATAAGCCCTGGTCAAAATATTTGTGATCAACCCTGACACACCCTGATCACAAACTGGCATTTCGATAACAGGATAAGCTGTCCTCTGTGGTACAATATTTGAGGAATGTCTAATCCTTTTTTTCTTTTAAAGAGTTCTTTTTTGTTTTGTTTTTGCACAAGCCTGGAGAGAGCTATGGTCAGGTTTACAGAATGACAGGAAGCCTTTGTGACATTCCTACCAGGACTGGAAATGCTGCACAATAAAGCATTGTAATGAGCTGGGGCAAATATACTACAGGAACAAAATATTGCTCAATGTAACATCCTCTGCTAGTGAATAGATCACTCACTCATTATTTGGCATCTATTGTTAGAAAGCTCTGGAGATCCTACATGTGTGCATGTATAGTAGATCTGGAATCTGTTTGTTTTCCACCTCTCATTACATCAGCAAAGCGGAATTTGACAATGAATGAAGAGCTCAATGTCCAGGTGTAATGAATAATTATGTTAAATCTTTTGTCATTGTTTTAATGTGACAGACTGCATTTTTAATACACTGTACACCACATCATGATAGACCAAATCACCTTTCGGTGCTGAGATACTGATCCACGTTCTGATCTGTCTTTGAAGATTCATTGTTGTTTTTCCATGATTAATACTGAACTACGGATTGAATATAATGTAACCCTTTATTACAGTACTTTAAATCATATTCCATAATGCACCCCACAGCTAGAACGCATCATCCATCATGGGAATTCATGAGCAGAAACTATTTCCAAAAGCAGCAAATCTAAATACTGGCTCGTTTTACCTCTTTATTCACAGCAACTCTCTATTACAGTACAGAAAGGTTGTGTGAAAATGGATAAAACGGACAACTCATAAAAACAGAGTTTGGAGATTTTCAAAGGCCAAATGAATTTATACCAAGATAGATGTATTCCAATCACATTTCAGTCATTCATAATGAACCTCTAACCTAAAAATGTTGATGATAGTATTAGCATTGAAGCATCATTTAAAAAAGAACATAAGAACATAAGAAAGTTTAAAAACGAGAGGAGGCCATTCAGCCCATCTTGCTTGTTTGGTTATTAGTCACTTATTGATCCCAGAATCTCATCAAGCAGCTTCTTGAAGGATGGCAGCGTGTCAGCTTCAATAACATTACTGGAGAGTTGGTTCCAGACTTTTCTCTGTAAAAAGGTGCCTCCTATTTTCTGTTCTGAATGCCCCTTTATCTAATCTCCATTTGTGACCTCTGTTCCTTTTTTCAGGTAGAAAAATCCCTTGGATTGACATTTGCAATACCTTTTAGGATTTTGAATGTTTGAATCAGATCGCTGTGTAGTCTTCTTTGTTCAAGACTGAATAGATTCAATTCTTTAAGCCTGTCTGCATATGACATTCATCAAAAATACACAATTGGCATTTTCAAATGCTTGGTCACTAAAAAGGCTAACATTGCGTGTTATCTCAACTCTGTGTAAAGAGTGACTGAGACCAGCACAGAGCTGAATTTAAAATAAGGCGATACCTAGTCCACTAATGATCTTGGATAATATGAAACATTTAAAAACTGTACAGTAAAAACCACTTCCCTTTAGCTATGCTATGCAGTAACCAGTAGTCCAGTTTGCATGAACAACGTGTATCCTGATAGTGATGGGATTTACTCCAAAATGATGTTGCAACAATCCACAACTATTTCTCTGAACTGATTCAAGCCAAATGATGGGCAAGTTATGCAAATGTGATTCAAGCACAAGCCAGTGAAGACTTTTATCACTTGCCACGTGCAATCTTATGTAACCATTATAGGAATCGCTGGCAACATCAATCAGGACAGTCTGTCTGGTCCCACACGCTCCTGTTTGCTAGTTTATAGATCGTTAACTTGTGTAAAGAGTAAAGTTAGTTTTGTAGTCTGTCTGAGTTAATGAAGTTGTGCCAGGCTCAACAGAGTTACTAAAGATAATACTAATTTAACTTCCTACTGTTCTTGGATTTGTGTGGTGTGTGGTCCCCGGTCAGGGCTGTCGTTATGAATTCACAGTTGCATTACGACAGGAATACAAGTCTTGTATTGCTTAAAGAACACAAGTTTTCTGTGAATTGTTTTCCAGCATGCTGCCACGACTGGTCCATATGCTGTAGGTCAGTGGTTGTCAAACTTGTTTGTTCACAGACCACCTGTTTTTCATTTTCTGAAGTAGTGCTTTATATGTGATAAGTTAGAAAATAAAGCCTTTCATATTAAATTGTTCATTTAAATACAGCGTTTCGGCTGTGCAGATGTGTCGTGCTTAAATAAAACTTTTGAGTGGTATCCGATAGTTTGTCTTTCATTTTAATATTGATGTTGTTTAAAATGTAGTATAATGACTGCTGGTGGCAGTTTCAGGTATGAGTATTACCGTGGTGGTTCTAGTGTTAATACAATCGGTGGGCCTGTTTCTGTGAGCAAATTTTATTTTTTTAGTAGTCGGCAATTGATTTTACCTAATTTTTCTCCCAATTTGAAATATCCAATTTTATTTTTAGGCTCAGCTCACTGCTACCACCCCTGCGCTGACTCAAGCAGCGAAGACGAACACACGCTGTCCTTCGATACGTGAGCCGTCGGTCGACTGCTTCTTTTCACTCTGCAGGCCCGCCATGCAGCCAACCCAGAGCTACAGCGTCAGAGGACAACGCAGCTCTAAGGCCTCACCCCGGGTGGAGCTCAACCAATTATGCACCCCCCCCTGAGAACTCCCATCCACAGTGGGCAGTGGAATAGCCGGGACTCGAACCGGCGACCTCCAGGCTATAGGGGGCATCCTGCTCTCCATGGGGAGTGCCTTTACTGGATGCCTTGCAAGCCCCCTAGCGAAGTTATTTTAAGATTTTTAAAGAACGGTTTTAGTTTCGTTTTCATTAACACTAATTCGCCGAAGAAAAAAACGGATTGTTTTATTTAAGCAGAACTTATTTTTGCCGATGCACAACACAATAACAATATATTAAACTCACAATAAATATATGCATTGTTATGAGATGTATTTTAAAGTTTTAAAAACATTAGTGACATTCCTTTCATCACATTTGAACTTTTTGTAGGTATGACACAGTAGACAAGTGGCTACAATTACAAGAAGCAAAACCTAAGTTGAAAAGAATAAATAAAAAAGCAACTTAATGAAATCAAAGAGAACAAAAATGCTTGGGCAGCTGCTGTTTTTATTGCTTTGATGAAACATAAAGAAATGGTAATCGACTTAGAAACAGTTTGTTGAAAATGTAAACGGTCTGTTATGAGAATTCTGTGCTTCAGTTCTTAATTTCTTGCTTTGTTATGTAGCATGCTCTGTTGTGCAAGAAGCAGAAAAGTGAGGAAGATGCTTGCTTAGGTTCAGTGCTTTTTATTTAGCACACTCTTTTCCATACAGAGAGTTCACAGCTCTGTCAGCTTCACGGGCTACATAGACACAGATTGCCGGGTCCAGCCCTTTTTATACATTTAGCTCCGCCCCTTATTCAAATCGGGGTAACAGAGCTCACGCACATCCCATTGGTCCTCAGCTGCACACTAGGACCAATGGGCACAGATAAACAACAGCCAATGGGGACAAAGAGATAACTGCTAATGGTAACAGACCAGGGAAAGACAAACAGGCAGGCGGGTTATACCCAGCACATAAACACATATTCACAGCTGGAATTACAGTACACAGATCGTTGCATTGTGTCAGCCTCCATGCGCTGTAAACAGTGCTAACATAAACCACAGTGATGGCCAGTTAAGTGTTATTGACCAAGCATTTAAATATACCAATAATGTATTTTTGTATTAGCTTCTCCAGGTCAGCGGTAGTATGCAAGGATAATTGACTTTTTCTTTGCCTCCTTTTCTGTATCTTTTCATTATCAAAAAAAATACACGATTGGCATTTTCAGATGCTTGGTCACTAAAAAAGCTAACATTGCGTGTGATGTCAGCTCTGTGTAAAGAGTGACTGAGACCAGCACAGAGCTGAATTTAAAATAAGGCGATACCTAGTCCACTAATGATCTTGGATTAGACAGTTAAAAGAGTGAATGTTTAAAAAGAATGAATAATATGAAACATTTAAAAACTGTACAGTAAAAACCACTTCCCTTTAGCTATGCTATGCAGTAACCAGTAGTCCAGTTTGCATGAACAACGTGTATCCTGATAGTGATGGGATTTACTCCAAAATGATGTTGCAACAATCCACAACTATTTCTCTGAACTGATTCAAGCCAAATGATGGGCAAGTTATGCAAATGTGATTCAAGCACAAGCCAGTGAAGACTTTTATCACTTGCCACGTGCAATCTTATGTAACCATTATAGGAATCGCTGGCAACATCAATCAGGACAGTCTGTCTGGTCCCACACGCTCCTGTTTGCTAGTTTATAGATCGTTAACTTGTGTAAAGAGTAAAGTTAGTTCTGTAGTCCATCTGAGTTAATAAAGATAATGCTAATTTAACTTCCTATTGTTCTAGGATTTGCATGGTGTGTGGTCCCAGGACAGGGCCTTGTATTGCTTAAAGAACACATGTTTTCTGTGAATTGTTTTCCAGCATGCTGCCACAACTGGTCCACATGTTGTAGTTCAGTGGTTCTCAAACTTTTTTTGTTTGTGGACATTCTGAATTTTTTTTGTTCTCAGCAGACCACACAATAAACAGTATAGCTTACTGAAAATTAAGCACATAAAAAAATCACTATAATTTTAAGAATAACCAAAGAATTGCTGTATGTGTTTTAACACTAGCATTTCAGTAGAGAAAGTATCCACAGAAAAAGCAAAAAAATTACATCCCAAAAGTAGACAAATCTAAATGTAAAACAAAATTGCCAAAATGCTTAATAGATCAATTTAAAAATATATATATATATATATATATATATATATATATATATATATATATATATATATATATATATATATATATATAGAGAGAGAGAGAGAGAGAGAGAGAGAGAGAGAGAGAGAGAGAGAGAGAGAGAGAGAGAGAGAGAGAGAGAAGGCACTTTACAGAGCATTTAAAAGGGATCAAAAACAAAGTACACAGAAAGAGCCCACGGAACTGCAAACGCAAGTTAAAAAGGAAGTTAGAAAGGCCAAGAGAGAAATAGAAATGAACATGGCTAAGGGGGCTAAAACCAATTCCAAAATGTTTTTCCAATATTACAACAGCCAGAGAACACTCAAAGAGGAGGTTAAATGTCTAAGAGATACAAATGTCAAAATCATAGACGAAGAAAAAAATTAGCAAATATATTAAATGATTAGTTTTCACAAGTTTTTACAAAGAAGGATATGGACAACATGCCCCACATGTCAACCAGTTCCTATCCAGTTTTAAATAACTTTAGCATAACCGAGGCAGAAGTGTTAAAGGGACTAGGAGCTCTTAAAATAAACAAGTCCCCTAGGCTGGATGAGATCCTCCCAATAGTACTCAAAGAAATGAAAGATGTTATTTACAACCTGCTAACCAAGATCATGCAGCAGTCTCTTGAAACAGGGGTTGTACCAACAGACTGGCAAATTGCAAACGTAATACCGATCCACAAAAAGGGAGACAAAACCAAACCAGGTAATACAGACCAATAAGTCTGACTTCTATTATATGCAAACTTATGGAAACTATAATAAGATCCAAAATGGAAAATTACCTATATGGTAACAGTGTCCTGGGAGACAGTCAACATGGTTTTAGGAAAGGAAGATCGTGTCTAACTATCCCTACTTGATTTTTTTGGGGATGCAAAGCATATGACATGGTTTATTTAGATTTCCAGAAAGCTTTTAACAAAGTCCCGCATAAAAGATTAATTTTCAAATTGAATGCAGTAGGGATTCAAGAAAATGCATGTACATGGATTAGGGAGGGGTTAACATGTAGAAAATAGAAAGTACTGATTAGAGGAGAAACCTCAGAATGGAGCGAGGTAACCAGTGGAGTACCACAGGGATCAGTATTAGGTCCTCTGCTATTCCTCATCTACATTAATGACTTAGATTCTGGTATAGTAAGCAAACTTGTTAAATTTGTAGATGACACAAAAATAGGAGGAGTGGCAAATATTGTTGCAGAAGCAAAGGTCATTCAAAATGATCTAGACAAGATTCAGAACTGGGCAGACACATGGCAAATGACATTTAATAGAGAAAAGTGTAAGGTACTGCATGAAGGAAATAAAAATGCACATTATAAATATCATATGAGGGATACTGAAATAGATGGAATCTATGAGAAAGACCTAGGAGTTTATGTTAACTCAGAAATGTCTTCATCTAGACAACGTCGGGAAGCTATAAAAAAGGCAACAAGATGCTCGGATACATAATGAAAAATGTTGAATTTATATTTGAATTTATATAAGTAATGTTAAAACTGTCCAATGCATTAGGAAGACCTCATCTAGAATATTGTGTTCAGTTCTGGTCACCTCGCTATATAAAGGATATTGCTCCTCTAGAAAGAGTGCAAAGAAGAGCGACCAGAATTATTCCGGGCTTAAAAGGCATGTCATATGCAGACAGGCTAAAATAATTGAATCTATTCTGTCTTGATCAAAGAAGACTATGCGGTGACCTGATTCAAGCATTCAAAATTCTAAAAGGTATTGACAGTGTCGACCCAAGGGACTTTTTCTACCTGAAAAAAGGACCAGGGGTCACAAATGGAGATTAGACAAAGGGGCATTCAGAACAGAAAATAGGAGGCACTTTTTTACACAGAGAATTGTGAGGGTCTGGAACCAACTCCAGTAATGTTGTTGAAGTTGGCACCCTGAGATCCTTCAAGAAGCTGCTTGATGAGATTCTGGGATCAATAAGCTGCTAACAACGAAACAAGCAAGATGGTCTGAATGGCCTCCTCTCGTTTGTAAACTTTCTTATGTTTTTATGTTCTTTTTTAAATGATGCTTCAATGCTAATACTATTATCAATATTTTTAGGTTAGGTTATAATCTTCTTATGGCAGTCATTTTGACAGTTTGAGGTTTTCAATTTGAAATTACTCTGTGTCTCTGATAGTTATGTGATTGTCTGTTTATGACTTTTCCTAAATACATGTATTAAATACCGAGACATAGTTCCAAAGGCAGGATTGGAAAAATAAGGAAGTTATAATCCCGCCCACCTAAAACTTTTGACTGCCATTTTGACTGCCTTTACAATAACATACAAAAAATGTATTGGTATTTAAGATGTTAATAAAGATAATATATATATATATAATATCTATATATATATATATATCTATATATATATATATATATAATAGCTATATATATGTATATTCTGTATATGGAATGCAATAGTAAAATATCAGTAGGAGAGATTTCATCTTGAAGCTAACCACAACAAAATGAGACACTTTCATCACTTTTGAACTTTTTGGCGGTATAACACAGTATAACAAATTGATTGTTTTATTTGGTAGGAACTTATTTTTGCCGATGCACAACACAATAACAATATATTAAACTAACAATAAATATACGCATTGTTGTGAGATGTATTTTAAAGTTTTAAAAACATTAGTGACATTCCTTTCACCACATTTGAACTTTTTTACTTAATGGTCATAACACAATGGAAGAGCTTCATTATACCAGATGTTGTATTTAGCTAATTTATAATATTACAAAAGGACAAGTATCCTACCATATCCAAGCATGAGAATATGTCACCATGAAAGTAAGTTCATAAAGAGCATGAATAATATTCTACATTTAAAACTTGCCAATTTGTTGCTTTGAGTGGGCAAGGATTTAGAATATAAACATACTGTACTAGGCTTTTTAGGTGTCTTGATTTTGCACCTATCTTTTTAACGCCTTGATTTTGCACCTATCTTTCAGGTGGCTTGATTTTGCATCTATCTTTTTAGTGTCTTGATTTTGCACCTATCTTTTTAGCATCTTGATTTTACACCTATCTTTTAGTTGTCTTGATTTTGCACCTATCTTTTGTCATACAGTCCTAGTCTCCTGCTGATGTTTCAGATTGCATTTGGTTATAATCTGATGAATTAGATTATACAAACTGTTCATTCACTGTCATATTTGCACTTTCAAATTCAGAATCAGACTGTTGTTGTGGTGCCTGAAATCTGCTTTACTGTGTGATGTAAATCATATGTTACGACACTTATGAGTACAATTCTCCAGTAGGGCTCTAAAACTTTTTCCTGTTAAATTAAAACGGTTAGAATGAGTTGACCCATGTTGTTTTTTAACACACCAAGGAGGCTTTAGCTGGTGTTAAACATATCTGGGTTTACATTGAAGAAGCATATACCTGGAATGTATTTAAGAACATATGAAAGTTTACAAACGAGAGGAGGCCATTCAGCCGATCTTGCTTGTTTGGTTGTTAGTAGCTTATTGATCCCAGAATCCCATCAAGCAGCTTCTTGAAGGATCCCAGGGTGTCAGCTTCAACAACATTACTGGGGAGTTGATTCCAGACCCTCACGATTCTCTGTGTAAAAAAGTGCCTCCTATATGCTGTTCTGAATGCCCCTTTGTCTAATCTCCATTTGTGACCCCTGGTCCTTGTTTTTTTTTTCAGGTCGAAAAAGTCCCCTGGGTCAACATTGTCAATACCTTTTACAATTCTGAATGCTTGAATCAGATCGTTGTGTACTCTTCTTTGTTCAAGACTGAATAAATTAATTTCTGTTAACATGTCTGCATATAACATGCCCTTTCAACCCAGAATAATTCTAATCACTTTTCTTTGCACTCTTTCAAGAGTAGCAATATCCATTTTTGTATCAAAAAAGGTTGCAATTGTGAACTGTCATCAAACTGAACTAATTTATATATGGTTTATATATAGTGTCTATAGGTTAAGTATTCACCCCCCCCCCCCCCCCTTGGACGTTTTCACAGTTTATTGTGTTACAACCTGAAAACTTGATGCATTTAAATGGGGTGGGAGGGGGGGTGGGAGTGAACAAAACAAAACAATCAATTTGTTAGTAAAAAACCTGAAAATCTTCAATTGGATAAATTGGATAAGTATTCCATCACGCATCTAGGGCTAATACAAGTATTTTACCACGCCCCCAGGAAGGTGTCCCCATTCGTAAGAATGGTCTTTATGGTGTAGGTCCCACAGGGGTGAGTCATTTTACCAGTGGACCCCATGCGCCGGAAATATAGGGGTCGTGTCACGTATGAAAGCAAAGATACTACCATGAAGACCAAGGCGCTTTCAAAACAACTCCGGAATAAAGTTATGGAAAGGCACAGATCAGGGGAGAGGTATAAGAAGATTTCAAAAGCATTGAATATCCCTTGAAGCACAGTCAAGTCGATCATTAAGAAGTGGAAAGTATACAGCATCACCCAGAATCTGCTTAGAGCAGGCTTTCTCCCAAACTGAGCAGCCGGGTAAGAAGAACATTGGTCAGAGAATGGGAGAATCTGTTCATGTGTCAACAATAGCTCAGGTAGTCCACAAATCTGGCCTGTATTGAAGAGTGGCGAAAAGGAAGCCATTTCTGAAAAAAAAACATGTAAAATCCCACTTGGAATTAACAAAAAGGCATGTGGGAGACTCAAAAAAAAAATCAAGAAAATATGTGGCAAAAAATTCTATGGTCCGATGAGACAAAAATTGAACTTTTTGGCCTAAATGCAAAATGTTACGTCTGGCGCAAACCTAACACAACACATCACCCAGGTAACACCATCCCTACTGTTTAGTTACTATCCCAGAATCTAAGTCATTAATGTAGATTAGGAAGAGCAGCAGACTTAATACCCCTGTGGTACTCCAATGATTACCTGGCTCCATTTTGAATCAGTAATTTCTGTTTTCTACATGTTAACCACTCCATAATCCATGTGCATGCATTTCCTTGAATCTCTACTGTGTTCAGTTTGAGAATTAATCTTTTATGCAGGACTTTGTCAAAAGCTTTCTGGAAATCTAAATAAATTATGTCATATGCTTAGCAGTTATCCATTGTCGATGTTGCATCTTCAATAAAGTCAAGCGGGTTAGTTAGACACGATCTCCCTTTCCTTAAATCATGTTGACTGTCTCCCAGGACCCTGTTACCATATATGTAATATTCCATTTTGTGGATTGGTGTTACGTTTGCAATACTCCAGTCTACCCGTACAACCCTGTGTCTGTTGCATGATCTTGGTTAGTGGTTTGTAAATAACTTCTTTCATTTCTTTGAGTACTATTGGGAGGATCTCACCTGGCCCAGAGGATCTGTTTATTTTAAGAGCTCCTAGTTCCTTTAACAGGTCTGTCTCTGTTATGCTAAAGTTATTTAAAACCTTTGTAAAAACTTGTGAAAGTAATCATTTAATATATTTGCTATTTTTTCTCTTCATCTATGATTTTGCCATTTGTATCTCTAAACATTTAACCTCCTCTTTGAATGTTCGCTTGCTGTTATAATATTGGAAAAACTTTTTGGAATTGGTTTTAGCCCCCTTAGCAATGTTCATTTCTATCTCTCTCTTGGCCTTTTAACTTCCTTTTTGACTTGTGTTTGCAGTTCCAAGTACTGTGTTCTTGGTCCCTTTTAAACATTCTGTAAAGTGCCTTTTTTTCTTTGGATATTTTTTTAAATTGATATATTAAACCATTTTGGCCATTTTGTTTTAGATTTTGATTTGTCTACTTCTGGGATGTAATTGTTTTGCGCCTCTAGTGCTACATTTTTGACATCCTATTTCCGTGGATGTTTTCTCTATTTTACTCCAATCTACTTCTGTTAGTGTTTCATTTGTTAATAGTTTGCCTTCCTAAAATTGTAAACCTTAGCTTTAGTCGTTACTTTGGGGATTTTAAAAAGCACTTCAAATGAGACCATGTTGTGGTCTGAGTTTGCCAATGGTTCTCCACTGGTACCTACTTAAAAAAAATAAAAATAAAAAACATATATAGATATATAGATAGATGATGCATTTGATAATGTCTGGTGCTTTGTTTTTGTGAATGTACTATTTTAAAACGCTTTGCTGTCTGTGCACTATATTTTAAAACTGCCTGGAATCTTTTTTAAATGATTTATTAATGTTATAATTTGTCATGTATAGGTTAATGGCTTATCCTTCTGGATCTGCTTGCCTCTCAAGTACTTTCCATTACTAACTCAAAACAGCTGAATGCATTACAATATTGACATTGCTGGTTTGTTATTAGGACACACGATTTTAAGTTTATAGTTTTGCTGGTATCTGAGGCTACCAATATCTAAGGTTGACAGACTAGTCAGTGTTGCCACTGTTACTTTTACTAGTCACTGCTTCCACTAGCAAGCAATCTACAGTACATTAATGACTTTTGCTTTGGTGCAGTTAGCAAACTTGCTAAATTTGCAGACGACACAAAAATAGGAGGAGTGGCAAACAATGTTGCATCAGCAAAGATAATTCAAAATTATCTAGACAGCATTTAGAACTGGGCAGACACATGGCAAATGGCATTTAATAGAGGAAAGTGTAAGGTAATGCAATAAAAATGTACATTATAAATATCATATGGGAGATACGGAAATTGAAGAAGGAATCTATGAAAAAGATTTAGGAGTTTATGTCTTCATCTAGGAAATGTCGGGAAGCCATAAAAAGGCTAACAAATTGCTCTTATATAGAGAGAAAAGTGTTGAATTCAAATCAAGGGAAGTAATGGGGATGCAGTTACATGAGTACAGTCCTTTACACTGAACATGGTAAGAAGACGGAGCGTTGTCTGTTTGTTTTTGTTGTCTTTGCAGAGGATTCGGAGCCAGGGAGCTGCAGCTAGGGAACCAGCACAAACACCCAGAGCACTGCGCTCACAGCACAGCACAGCACACACAGCAAAGCACACACAGCACAAGACAGCACTGCGCACACAGCAAAGCACACACAGCACAGCACAGCACACACAGCAAAGCACACAAAGCACAGCACAGCACACACAGCACAGCACACACAGCAAAGCACAGCACACACAACAAAGCACACACAGCACAGCACAGCACAGCACACACAGCAAAGCACACACAGCACAGCACAGCACAGCACACACAGCAAAGCACACACAGCACAGAAAAGCACACAAAGCACAGCATAGCACAGCACATAGAGCACTTTTAAGTGCACAAACAGCAGAGGATAATTAGTCATTGTGTGTTCTCTTTGTTAGAGATTGCAAGCCCGCTGTGAACCCCCAGAAGCAGCTTGCAAGTTATCCCATTGTACCCTAGAGGAATATCAATGGGAGCTGACTAATCAAGTTTCTCACTTGAGGAGCATGCTGGCTTGCTTTCCTAGCTTCAGGGGAGACAGATTCATGCCAGACCCCTCATTACTGATTATCAGGTATAATGCCCAGTATAAATCCATTGCCCAGCAGTAGCTGTAGGGAAGGCTAGCCTTGGTGTCAGTCAGATATTTTGTTCTGTGCCAAGTCCAAGCTGAAGACCAGCTCAGTCACTATTGTTTCAGACATCAGCATCTATGCTGATGGAGCCCAATATGAAATTAATCCAAACATTCAAGACAGTTGCAAGCAGGGCTGATTTCTAAATTGCTGAAAATGACATGTGTGAGAGTTCCCTAAGCATGTAAATGTAATTGAAATATACATTGCACATGAACCTATGGGTGAGGTTTACCCCTTCATTTGTCTTTTTACATTCTTTTTTTCATAAAGGGCAAAACATATCTAATTTATAGAAACAGTGGTACTTATTGCTCAGAGAACAAATAATTGTTCCAGCTTGCAGAAAGTCCAGATCGCAATTCCACCTCCCTTCCACTTCCTAGACCATCATCTGTTAAACTCATCTTAGGCTTCCATTTTGTTCTTAAACTACATGTACAGTATAGCTTTTTCAGATACATGTCGGGAAAAGCACCATTCAGCGTTTTTTACATTTCTGGGTGTATCTTCAAATTTCCATTCAAGCTGCTGAACATAAAACCCAAAGTGTAGTACTCTCGTATTCTTTGAATGCAGCTTTGAAAATTTGCATTTGTTAACAGATTTAAACCTTTAAGTTTAAACTACAGTAGGAAAGTGCTGAACGGTTTGAAAATGAGAGATGTGAGATGTCTGGCTCTGGCAGCGATCTATGAATGCGGCAGTCTTGCTATGGGGCCTAGCTAACGTATGTACTGTAAGTATGCATACACATACTGTATAATAAATGCATTCTGATATGAATCTGTATACACTTGCTACATTAGGGATAACTTTATGTTTATTGAACCAGGAATTGTGTTTGAAATGCTTGTGTTCAGTTTTCCTTCTTTGTTTTTGTACAGTTGTTCTCATCTCCAGGCTTAAAAGCTTTTCAAAATCCCAAAGGCTCATTTTATTTTTCTGGACTGACAAACAGATCCTAGAAAAAATTACAAATGCTTGTGGCTTAAAATTGTTTCAATGTAAAAGTGCAGGACATGGCAGACTTTGTCTTCCTGGAAAAAAACAAAGTTAAAGTTAAGTTAACTGGAGTGATGGGAATAAAAAGCGTTCCTCCAAAACAACAAAGTGTAGAAATGCATACATGGTTGGGAATATTTTCTTGATTTATAAGTGCAAGGGGTTTGGAAAAAAAAGCCTGTACTGTATGTCTCCATATGTTTATTTATTTTTTTAAATCTTTATATTTTTGGGTGGTGGTGTTCCCTCATGATGCAATCAATAACTGTACATGAGTGCATCATTAACATGATAAACAACAACTGCCACTTTCACTGCATTGGTAGATTTTCCAGTTCAAAATGTACTACCACAGAAGAATCATGTCCATTGAATACATGTCTTGTATGTAGAGTTTTCATTGCAATAATGTAGGAAATGTTGAACAGTAAGTCAGATATTATAGTTTTAATAAAATTGCTGGCAAGCCTGCAAACATGCTTTACTATTTAAAGATTTGAATTGAAACACGTCTGTTAAAAGCAGCAATGTCTTCCATTTCTTTTTCAGATTTAAATACTGTGAAATGACTTCATCCCATAAGAGGCTATTCTCAGCATCTGGGTAATGCCCTCATTCTTTTCTGTACAGTTAAATTGCCTTTGGCTTGAACACTGTGGCCGGATCTGTTATAGTCTAGCAACACAGCAAATTGTGCATTGCAACCCAAAGCTTCTGCAAAACGGAAACAATCGTACTAGAATAATATAAATTAATATACAAGACTAAACTTTTGCAAATCAGAAAACTGGTAAATCATTTAGACTGCAAAGCACTTAAGAGGGGTTTCCAAGGCTAAACTCCATGGGTTCCACTCAATCTCCATGTTCCCTCTGTAACGACTAGGAATAATATTTCTATATAACATTTTTAATAGTCCACACTGCACTTTGAAATGTATTTGTTTTAGAAACTGTTAGCAAAGTATCAAAGTTGCACCCTTTGTACCGGGGCCCCAGAATTGAAACTAATGTACATTATTTGTGTTGCTGCTGAGAATTACTTTGTATATACTGTCTGTTTCATTCCTCACATCCCAGTGGATTTCTAAATAAATCAGGAACGCCCCTGTTGCTACTGTGGAGACGTCATACAAGTACTGCTTTAAAGATAGGTGGGACACCACTGTGTAACCACTGACCTTTGTGTAACCACTGGCCTTTGTGTAACCATTGGCCTTTGTGTAACCATTGGCCTTTGTGTAACCACTGGCCTTTGTGTAACCACTGGCCTTTGTGTAACCATTGGCCTTTGTGTAACCACTGGCCTTTGTGTAACCACTGGCCTTTGTGTAACCACTGGCCTTTGTGTAACCTCCTAGTGGATGTCCAGAATATCCCATTTGTTGCACGTGGTACTTTTTACTGCTATTTTTAAAGAGGATGTGACAGCTGAACAAAAAAATAAAACAAAACAGATACAAAATAAATCTAAAAAATAAGAATATACATGAGCTACATTAGTACCCATGCCAAGCTGCTCTTTAATTTTAAACACTATTAGAATATATCAGTTGTGTTTTTACTATAGTACTTCATTTTTGGGATCTATTCTGATCTGGCAAAACGTTTTAACCCACAGTGCTCTGGCCTACAACTACATTTTTTCCTGGGTTTTATAATCCTGATGTGTTTTTTTTTTGTTTAGTTTTGTTTTTCTCATTTCAGAAAGAAAAATGACGGGCCATTGTTGCTTTGTATGGCTGCCTTCATTAAATAACTAGACTGTGTAGTAATCCACAAGCAACCCGTGTTGCAACTATTCCATCCCTCTGTTGAAAAAATCATTTTAGTAATGCTTCCTATAATGACAAAACTGTGATATCAAGGACTCCTTATAAAAGAATGCATGCACAACTTTCAAAAAGCTTGTCCTTATATAACTTTCAAACTTGGCAGACATGGTGTACAGATCACGGTAAGAGTCAGAGGGTACTTAATTGACACATACTTTTGTTGTCCAGTTTGGATAATCACAGCTTGACTGTTCAGTAAATGCAAATCTCTTCCATTCATGAAGGAAAGATCAAACATAGCAGCAGCAGCAGGATGTACAAAATCTCCACTGAAACCCAGAGGGCATTTTGTTTGCCACTGGCCCCCATATACTTCAGATTTCTGGATATTTCCAGATATTGCTGGTGCCCATCATATTGGGATAACCAGCTACTATAAAAGCAGGAGGTGGAAAATTAACCAAGGGAGGTATACATAATGACACAAATGGCAAAGCAAAGCCATTCAGTACTCCAGATAAGGTTTTGGGTCATTGAGTAATTTACTCTCCAATTTCAACACTAGACATGTAAAATGAATTTTAGGCGAGTAAAATACAACAATACCTTGAAGTCATGGGTGCTTCCGATAAATACAGTGCATACTTTAATGCTAACTTATGGGGAATACATCAACTAAAGTAGGGTGGCTGATTCTGTTCAGAGCTCTGTGCTGCTCATGAATTTTGCAGTTTTCAACTCGTCGTATAATTCAATACTAATCAGCAAAGCACAATCTTTCTGTATTTGTAGAAGGAGTAATGCTCCTCTAAACACAAATAATAATCACAATACTCACACGTTGACAATTTTTTTATCCCCCTTTAAAAAACAACCATTTCAAAAAATATCACCATCTCTAGTAAATTGAATAAAAATAGTAATTTAAAGTTGAAAATACACTTTTAAGTATAGTAGAGTAATTGAAGACATACCATGTGCAGTGTATTATTTTTTTTGCTTGTAGTACCTTGATCGATTTAGAAACCTCGCCAGTCAAAACATCATGAAATGGGCATTCGCCCGGGTCTGTGGAACTGAATTTTTTAGTGCTACCCTTTTTCCAACTTTGATTCACTTTTGTATCAATGAAACGTAGACAACTTAAGCTTTCTGACTGCTAATAAAGAAACAGTAAATGTATCCCTTATGGATAGCCTTGCTATAGCAATATAAATCATAAATACACAGAATATTGTATTTATTATATAGATTAACCTTCCAAAAATGTGTTTTTTTTTTCGGTTGGGGTGGATTAAGATGGCACTGAGAAAACCAGAAGATCAAGAATGCAGTCACTTATTCACCCGTCACAAACAGGCATTGCAAGGAAATGGATTCAACCACATATTGCATTTAAATCTCATGCTTAATTCATATTTTTTTCAATGCGTGAAACACCCAGTATGCAGCTTATCCGCAGCAGTGCACACGTGCGTAGCAAAATCTGTTATCACTTACTGAACCATACAGTTTATTAAAACACAAAGGCTGTGCAGTACAGCACTCACCAAATTTATAGAAAGCTACATATGCACTGCCATTGTACAGTTTACCATGCATTTCCATGCATATACACACGTTGGGACATGGTCTAGAAGGAGGGGACAACTGCAAAATTTAAAATAAAAAACTCTTCAAAAATGTTCCCAAGCAATTGGTGATTGTTCTCAAGCTCACCCGACGAATCTGACAATGTTAAAACTATGCTGTCACAAAAGCACAGCAAGCCATCTGAAGTCAAGAACCGCACCTTGGGGTAACTTAACCTTTCATGGTTGGCCACAAATGGTGGGGCTCTTTCTACAGAAAACAATAAACAAATGCCAAGCTGTTCCACCAGCAGATTAAATGTAATGTACTGAACAATACACCTAACGTGTTTTAATTAGGGAAGTCTGTTATGTGGAAATTCCGGGTGAATGAAGAGAGCCTCACTAGCTTCCCTGCTGAGCTGCCACTAATAATACTAATAATAATAATAGGGTAAATCAACTGCATTTCCATCTGCAACTGATCAAAAAATACTTATTCAACGTAGTACATTTGGAATCAAAACCAGGCGCAAACACTGATAATAAACTTTGAGATATGCTCTGTGGAGCATTTATTCACAAATTAGACTCCTCTCTGAAATTGTATCTTTGCCTTCACACTCAAAACAAGACCCTGAAAGTTTAATGAGTCTGTTGTAATTAACTTGCACAGATTTGCACCTCTCCTCCTCCAGAGTGGGCCCCTAGTGCTGTGTATTTATAACAGGTAGCTGTGAGTTAGACCCCCAGTCTCTATGTGGCTGCTGTGGTCTTGTGTAAACACTGCTTATAATTACACTCACTGTTCCATTTTTTTTAGCTCAGGGCCGACCTAAGGTTTAAGCACATTGTTAGACAAAACAAACTCATTATTTCAATTTTCCATTGAGCCCTGTTTTATAACAAAGACAGCCCAGCATGGCCCATTATTGGAATATTTTCCCCTTGATAAGGCATGACTATGTGTTAATTATCATTGTGGTACACTAGCACTTATTTTCATGCATGAATGGGCATGTCATGGCAATGGTTTCAAAGTGCAATCAAAAGGGAAAACAATGCCTCCTCTTCCTCTGGTAACGCCAGTGAATGTTTCTTCACAACTCTTTCTCAGGAGGAAGTAAAGGAAAGTATATACAGTAAAGCATATAATTAGGGCTTCTGATAAAACCGAAGAAACACCCCTGATACAAAAAAATGAAATCGTTGCATATTCAATAAACACCAGATAAACACTGGAAATGGTGACTCAATTCATGTTGACTAGACCCCTTTTCCTGTGAAAAAAATAAATAAAATAACCTCCAAAATATATATATATAATACTTCTCAGTGCAGCTGGCCAATGTCCCTCCTTTCTGACATGTATCTCACATTATTTCTTTCCAAATACTTTAAACCCACCCCAATTACTGAGTGGCAGCAAATTCCTACATTTCTATTAGAGGATTGTAAGATTTACAATGAGATTACAATTCGAAATGGAGCAGTGTTCTTTCTCATGAGATTTAAAACTATATTACAGTTCAATAAGGAGTTTTTAAGAGCTTGTGGAATTTAAAACATAATTGCAAATTGTGGCAAAATGTAAAAAAATAGGAAACATTAAAAAAAAAACAGAAGAATATGCCTGTGACCATGAGGATTTCATTGTGCAAACAGCAAAGGAAAGGAAGGACTCTTGAGTTACTGTACACATTGCGACAAAAAAACAACCAAGTAACCAAAAACAATAATTTCACACAGATCACCTCTGATATAGTATGACACCCAGTGTTTTCCCTAGTAAACATACATGCATATAAACCCTATACACATTGAAGATTACTGCCACTACTGAATGCCAAGCATATCGTTATCAAGAACAAAAAGTTTAGTACGGCACATATTATACTGCTGAAGTAAGTTATTATACAATGCTACTTTTAGCTGTTTACCCATTCTCCTGTATTACAGAGGGAACACTAACACTAACATGTATGCACAGCAAGCAGAGTGCACAGTTATAGATGTACTGAGCTGAAACTCAAAGGAAAGCAGAGGTTTTTTCCCCTATTATTGGACTATATAAAATGTTTCCTGTCCTAGATTCATCCATACCCAGAATAGGTTCCCCCCATTTGAATAGATACAGTATAGTACATGCAGAATGTACAGTTCTATATGCGTTTTATTTTGCAGGTTGTACAATGACTGGAGAGGCTCTGCAGGTTTTAATGTAAGTTTATGGGTCTGACTGGGAGTGTGGGTCGCTTGGGTGGCCTGCAATACAACTGAGAGTAATTGAAATGTGCAACAAAACTAGATTCTTAAAACCACATTCATCCCACTTTTAGCTAAGAGTTTAGGTTGAATCTGCTCCACGGATGAATAAATAAATTAAAAACTTCACGATTAACAGGGTTTAGCCACCTTTATGGAAATAAAGCATTTACACTCTAGTTTTTTAAATATTGCATTTGTGGATCATTTAAAAAAAAAACATACTATAATTTGTACAATTTTGACTTTTATATTAAACTGCTTCAGGAACATCTGCTATCGATGGAAACTTCATTAGGGGCAGTGAGCTCTTGTGAGTACATAGCAATTTGACTTAAAGTCTACAATTCTAGAACGGTGCTTGGCCCTAGTTCATCTGGAAGACTTTTTGTTTTTACTTCATTGCAAATAATGTGCTTAAAGTAAGATAACTTCAGTTCAGTAACTGACGTTTACATGAAAACACACATGCAAACATGTTGTGCATTGTGTTGGATTGACTATTCTTTCTGCAGATTGCCCCATAGTCTAAATATGCCCACTTTTTTATACATTCATTATATGGCTATTCAGAGAGCCATATCCATTTTGTTTGGTTGTGGGGAAAAGCAGCTAGCAATTGGCCAGCAGCAGATCCCAAACCAGCAGATGGGCTTGTCCCGGTGGAGCATCTTGTGATAAAAGGAAGCCACTAATCCACTCTCAGGCTGTGACCAGGGGACAGGATTGTCCACACTACCCTGGAAGAAGCCAAACCGCTGACCACAGTGGGTGGAACTAGGAACAAGGTTTCCCTTATCTCGAGTTCAGAGTCATTTTGGGGTCTGTAAATCAGCAAGTAGAATGAGGTGCATCAGCTGGACATCCCTGTAGAACGAGGCATGTCAGCGGGACCTCCCTGTAGAACGAGGCATGTCAGTGGGACCTCCCTGTAGAATGAGGCGTGTCAGTGGAACCTCCCTGTAGAACGAGGCGTGTCAGCGGGACCTCTCTGTCTAATGAGGTGCATCAGCGGGACTTCACTGTAGAACGAGGCGTGTCAGCGGGACCTCCCTGTAGAACGAGGTGCATCAGTGGAACCTCCCTGTAGAACGAGGCGTGTCAGCGGGACCTCCCTGTCTAAGGATGTGCATCAGCAGGACCTCCCTGTATTACAAGGCGTGTCAGCGAGACCTCCCTGTAGAATGAGGTGCATCAGCGGAACCTCCCTGTAGAACGAGGTGCATCAGTGGAACCTCCCTGTAGAACGAGGCATGTCAGCGGGACCTCCCTGTAGAACGAGGTGCATCAGCGGGACCTCCCTGTAGAACGAGGTGTGTCAGCGGGACCTCCCTGTCTAGTTGGGCAGCGCGCATTGTCTTAACTGTACTGTTTCCATTTGTGTTTTCACAATTTTGTTTTGTACATTTGGTAGACCCACCTGTGATCTACCATTGTTGGTAGTATCACATGTTTTTTCTGTTTGCCTTTTAAATGAATCCTAGATGCCTCTGTGCCTCTTCCTATTTGTCAGTGGATTACCCACAATCCCCTATCACAAGGCCATATTCACAAAGAATTTCCCATGGTGCTAAGTTTGCACCATTTTCTCATAAAAATAAAAATACTGTTTAAACGGAGTTCTTAAAAGTAGTCCCCTGGGTTATTTATTTAAGACATTTAAATGTAAATACAGAAAAGCACTGCTTGTGATAAATGTATTGTGAGGTGTGTTTAACACTAGAAGGACCGGAGATATATTCATACCTAGAAGCCCCGCAGCAGTCTTTCTGACGGCTGTATTCAAAACACTGTAAACAGTATAATGAAAAGAGAAACAGTCAGATGTAATTGTTTTGTTTGTTATTTTTTATTGAGTACGCCACAAACATCTGAACAACAAAGCATTTTATATATATATATATATATATATATATATATATATATATATATATATATATATATATATATATATATATATATATATATGAACATTTATTTTACAAATCAAAACAAGAAAATGTAAATAAATAAACATCTGAACAGACATCGGTTTACAACATAAGGTACATATTTATAAAGCTGAAACAATAGCAACAATTTTTTTTTACTTTTCAACAGCAATCGGTTTATTATCAAATGAGCAAAAGCAACTGAACAACATAGATAAATAAACTTTTTAAATAAAATTTTACAAAGTTAAAGTTTACAAAGTTATTTTTCTTTTTTTTTTGATAAAGAGTATTCCTTTACCTGTTCACAAGCAACACAGATAATGTGCTTCTCCATGTCACCTTTCTGCAGAGGGCACAGCTGTCTGAAGTTTAATTTTTATTGCACTTGCCAACCTGGCATTGCCGACTCTTGTGGCTCTCAACTGGTTACCATCTCATAGAAGGTTGTGGCTATTGTCAGCAGTCAAACCATGGGGTACAGTCCTGAAATAATAGTACACAAACAAACACACAACACAGACACGACCACTTCTTCTGATAGTGGGTGCTGTGAGTGCAGGTGAGGTGCAAGGTATTTTACAGTGTCATGTGTGCAGTGCAGGTGAGGTGCAAGGTATTTTACAGTGTCATGTGTGCAGTCCAGGTGAGGTGCAAGGTATTTTACAGTGTCATGTGTGCAGTGCAGGTGAGGTGCAAGGTATTTTACAGTGTCATGTGTGCAGTGCAGGTGAGGTGCAAGGTATTTTACGGTGTCATGTGTGCAGTCCAGGTGAGGTACAAGGTATTTTATAGTGTCATGTGTGCAGTCCAGGTGAGGTGCAAGGTATTTTACAGTGTCATGTATGCAGTGAAGGTGAGGTGCAAGGTATTTTACAGTGTCATGTGTGCAGTGCAGGTGAGGTGCAAGGTATTATACAGTGTCATGTGTGCAGTGCAGTCCATTTCCTTTTTGGTCAATTTCGTAATCACAACAAAGGAACATATTACATTGTCACATCCCCAATTATACCCTTAGTCATGCCCCCTGCAGTAGCTAGTTTAGTCATGTCTCCGTCAATCCATGACTGACACATCGCGTACCACTTTAGGGCGAGGACCTCTGGGCATTGTGACTCCACCCCCTTTCTGACTGGCTGACTTCCGACTCACCCTGGAATGAAATGCCAGACCAACCAATATGAGGCACTCTGTTCTTGTTAAACAGCGCCCTCACAGATCTGGAGGGAGATTGTTGTTTCGGGTTCATTCGCTCTCTGCCACATGCCTCATTAATAACTGAGCTGAGCTAACACCTGTAGTAGTCTGGGGGTTGTTCTGTATTTCAGAAGGAATCATGTAATCTTTGTTTCCAGACTCACCACCGTCATTTTCTTCATTCTCTCTTTGAATGTTTGGACTGCTCTCTCTGCCAAGCTGTTTGAGGCTGGATGGTAGGCAGACACCTTGACATGCTTGATCCCATTTCTCCTGAGGAATGATTTAAATTCAGTGCTGGGTTCATTGTCAGTGACCAGCATGGCTGGCAATCCATCTGTTGCAAAACTATGCTACGTTGACCATAGAGAAACTGAGGAAGCCTCATGCAGCTCCTCCACCATCCGCTGTCTGCCTTGTGGGGGAATAATTACTCTGCTACCACACAGAACACATCCATCCTCCACACTAAGTTCATCTCTGTGTATGACAAACTGACACAGTGCAGGATCTGAACAAGTTTGGGGCCATCCATGTAGTACAAACTGATGAATCCTTGAAAGTACAGGATTCTGGTGTGTCCAAGTCTTAATTTACTGCCTTTGTATAGGAGTTCCTTCCAGATGTTCCATCAACAATATCATGTCTCCAATTTGAGGTGTGGACTGTGGCATTTCAGGCACAGGAGGGCAGGTTAGGATGTCTGCATTTGCATGTTTTGATATATTGATAAATCAAATATATTTTAGAATATTGATACAAGCCCTTGTGAGTATTAATTGTGATCAATTTTCTTGAACCTTTATCCAGTATCAGTTGCTGATATGCTTGAGACATTTTATGGCCTCCCCCTAGTACTAATAACACGTCTTTAGTTTTTAGAATTGGGTAATTGTCCAATTCAGAAACTTGGTTGATGGTTACTTTGTAATTTCTGCATAACTGAATAGCTTTATTTTGTTTAACAGGGACAATTGGTGCAGCCCACTCAGAGAAAGACACTATCCACTCTCTTCCAGGAAATTTACTCCACTAACCTCCCTTTTTAATAGTTAGAAAATTTTACCAATAGCATCCTCCGCTGCTCCTATGGTCTTACTGGAGACTGGCTTTACAGTTTTGGATATTAATGTTTCAAAATAGGGCCAATCTCGACCTACAATAACCAGGTATGGCAATCTTTTAGCTACAGCCACGATTATGCGGTTGGCTTTATGACCAGTCGTCACATCTTATGTAGTGAGAGGGTAGTCCTTGTTATCTCCATGGATGCAGGAGATGACCACTGACCCACATGACCACCATGGTACCCCCATCAAAAGAGCTTCTTCAATCAAGGTTTGCCCGAATCCTGAGTCCACTAATGCGTGGGTGATCACATGACCAATTCGTACATCAACAATTCGTACATCTCTCCCAGTCATGACCCCCACATTTACCTGCTCCTGGTGCCTGGAAATGGAGAGCCGTGCCACGCTCTATTGTCACGTGGAAATTTCTTGACAGGTGGCCGACCACATGGCAAGGGTAACATTTCAGGGTAAAAGAAGCCCTCAGAGCCTGGTTGTCTTGCTGCCCACTTGGCAGCGGGGCAGGGCCCCTTGCTCTTACCCAGCTGGGGGTTGACCTTGGTCTCCATGGTCAAGGAGGGAGGATCCCCATTGGGAGATGAGGGGGTGTCGGTCCAGGGACATGGTGGAGGAGGAATCGTTGTCTTTGAGCAAGCAGCAGGGCATCAGGTTCACTGGCCAAGAAGAGGGAGCTGTTATGATGGCAGGGAATCCTGAAATGCCTCGGCCAGGCAGACAGCTGGTTCAAGTGTGGTGGACCGATGCCGATTCACCCAGGCTTGGCTGTCTGTCCCCAACACCTGGCTGAATTGCTCAATAGTTACAAGCTCCCCTACTGCAGCGCTGTTTCTGTTGTTGAGGCAGAGCCACCGGGTTGCCTGGTAGGCCAGCTGTCAGGTCGGTCGGTCTTGGCGTCGGGAGTACCACCCCCGGTTCTGTCAGTGCTGGCTCCCCTAGACTGGTCTGAGTAATGCTGGCCATCCTTTCCATCATGCTGATCAGTTCCTGCCATCTCTCCGCTTGCCGATGCACCTCCCATTCTTCTTTCCTCCTGTCCTCCTCGATCCTCCGGGATGCCATTGCCTCTATTAAAGCTACAATGGCAGGATCCATTCTTAAATCCCACAAAGACACCACGTGTCAAGATATGAGTAGTGTATGGATAAAAAGGACACTGTCTAAAGTAGGTTTTGAGGGCAAAACACAGATTCTTATTTCACTCTTTGTAAACAATAATTCCAAAAATGCAAACAATAATACCAACAATGGTATAGGGTAAGGAGGAATGGATTTCGGCTACCACAATTAAAATTCCAACACTCCGGTAACCACGATCCTTTGTGCACAAACATTGTGTAAGATGTGGTGCATCCCTGTGCTATGCAGTAAATAATACAAATGTAAATTAATAATACAGACATCAGCATAAGACCTGTACTTCCCTCCCGACTGCAACGTTCATTATATTTTAACAAGGTGTTCGTCTTTGGACCATATGGTTTACAATTCATGTCCAACCCTGGCCTTTCCATTCAATTCAATGGGCTGAAAGACCAGTTTATTACAGTGATGCCCTATAAGAACCCTGACCGCTGTAGTTGAAACAGGTAATTAAATATACATTTTTTATTATAGATAAGGTATATGGCACAGGTGTGACGTATTCTTATTAAGCACTGTTGTGTTCATTATTTTTATTATTATTTATTTTTTCTGTATTATTGTTTTCACTTTATAGGATTTTTCTTTTCATATACATTATTTCTGAGCACTATAGAAAGCACTGTTTAGTGGATATGATGTGTAATTTTGACTTATGTTCGTTTTGTTGCACAGGTTTATTTGGGGGACTAATTGGCTACTTCATAGGTAAATGTATTGGCCACAGTTTGGGATCCCCCATGACATTTACGGCATGGTTGGTGAGCAAAAGCCACTGCAGAGACTTCAATTGACCCAGATGGTAACAAATAAAATAGGAGAAACCAAATTGCTTGATTTATATTGATTTCAGCTAGATTTGTCTTGGGGTATTTTCTCAATAAACATGAAAACCCTACATGACCAGCTGTCTTTCTTCTCCCTGATAGGGGGATACATGTTATCTGCTAAGCTGAGATAATACCAATTAAATAAAATGATTTCTTAGGGCTCAACACCATAGGTAGAGTAGTCAGTGGTTACATATTTAAAATGAGACTTATTTAAGACAAATGATTTCGCCTTATCCTCAGCCACTTACCCTTCAAAACTGATCAAAAACAGGCACATCCTGTATTCAGCTACAGTCTGTAATTGCTGTGTTATACATTCAGCTCACATTTTTGAATGAAACTTTTGAGATCTGAGAAAACTGATATATCCTCTTTTCAATGTTCCTGTGTTTATTCTTTTTAAACAGTTGCTGTACTAGTCTACTAACGTGGTGGCCTGTCTTGTCTTGATTACATAGCGCTGTTTGGATTTCTGTAGATTTCCAGCTTGCTATAGCCTTTAAATAATATTCATATTACCTGTAGTTCAGTACTAAACTCTGAAGGTTCATCTGTGAGTGACACAAGTTCACCCTTCTTACTTCCTGTAGCTAAATCTCTACAGTTTCAAATCTGTTTAAAGGCTTAGTATCTGTTTTGGTAATGGGCAGTCCTGCTGGGTTCAAACTAAAGGAAGCTAAGATGTTTAACTAAAGCAGACATATTAATCCATGCACAAGTAAAGGGATGACTACTGGTCTCATGCACTTCTACCACTGCTTCAAACAATGTGTCATTCATGAGACAAGCAGATATTGCTCAAAAAGGGTACTCCTGCTCTAGAAAGAGTGCAAAGAAGAGCGACCAGAATTATTCCACGTTTAAAATGCATGTCATATGCAGACAGGTTTAAAGAATTTTATTTATTCAGTCTTGAACAAAGAAGACTACGCGGCGATCTGAGTTAAGTATTTAAAATTCTAAAAGGTATTGACAATGTCGACCCAAGGGAACCCGGGTTTCTTTGGAGCAGAGATAAACGCTCAACCAGCAGGAGTGAAGGAATTTGATGGTATCGGACGGGCTAAATGTTTATCGGACAGGACTAAAAGTGTATCGGAGAGGACTAAAAGTGTATTGGACAGGACTAAATGTGTATTGGACAGGACTAAAAGAGTATTGGACAGGATTAAAAGTGTATTGGACAGGACTAAAAGTGTATTGGACAGGATTAAAAGTGTATTGGACAGGATTAAAAGTGTATTGGACAGGACTAAAAGTGTATTGGACAGGATTAAAAGTGTATTGGACAGGACTAAAAGTGTATTGGACAGGACTAAATGTGTATTGGACAGGACTAAAAGAGTATTGGACAGGATTAAAAGTGTATTGGACAGGATTAAAAGTGTATTGGACAGGACTAAAAGTGTATCGGAGAGGACTAAATGTGTACTGGACGGGACTAAAAGTGTACCGGACGGGATTAAATGTGTATTGGACAGGATTAAAAGTGTATTGGACAGGATTAAAAGTGTACTGGACAGGATTAAAAGTGTATTGGACAGGATTAAAAGTGTACTGGACAGGATTAAAAGTGTACTGGACAGGATTAAAAGTGTATTGGACAGGATTAAAAGTGTATTGGACAGGATTAAAAGTGTATTGGACAGGATTAAAAGTGTATTGGACAGGATTAAAAGTGTACTGGACAGGATTAAAAGTGTACTGGACAGGATTAAAAGTGTACTGGACAGGACAGAAAGTGTATCAGACGGTGAACTGGACGGGTTTTAGTCACACCCACCAAAAGTAAAATGTCATGAACTGTTTTTTTTTTTTTTCAGGAAGACATGTGCATATATAAGCTATATACAAATATCATAATTTTTGAACCCTTTGCGGTCCTATGTCAGACCAGGTCCGACATTACAATTTGTCCTTTCCAGTCCAATGTCGAACCTGTCTAACATCATCAAAAAGACGTCAAGCACACGTCTCCAGCTGTTTTTATATCCGGAAAAAGCCGCAAAACCTTTCAATGGCCGATTGAGACTGATAGGAGCAGAATGAAACAAAAAAAAAAGAGCATCTCATAGGCCCATCCGCTAGAGAGATAACACAGACATAACAAAGGAGATGGCTGCTTCTGCATCCAGCGCTCAAAGAATATCACAGACATTTGCAGAGCTTTTTTGAGATGTTATAGTAATAAAATAATGACTTGGATCACATTATTGAGGAGTTTGGTGATAAAATGAGTGATCAGGAGAGGATTTATCAGTATGCAGGTCTATAAAGGGATGTGAAAAATACAGCGAGCAAGAGGTGGGGCTTGGCTGGAGATACAGTACTGAGTGTCCTTTTATGATTCACTGCCTTTTAAACCTGTTTTGCTCTGAAAAAATACTTTAAACAGCGCGTATGAAAATAAATGGGACCTGACATGTCTGACAAGCACTGAATAAATTGACAGTAAAGGGTTTAATCAACAAGCATACCTCTCACTCACTGTGTGTACAATTTTATTATATATTTTAAAACCTGACATCTCAATATTTCAGACAACCTGCCTGCTTCCACACATGTCCCATAGCCATAACATGGCATTGTAAACAGACAGTGCATGCCATTGAAGTCCTAAGTAGAGGACGCAGCTCATTTGCATACCTTTGACAATTGGTTAGATACAATCACTGGATAAAATAACCAGGCAGTGGTTTTATAAATCACTTTGTAGTCTTGAGAATTTTCTGATGAACTGAAAAAGAGATATAATTCTACAACATTTCTGCCTCATAATAATCAGTTGATGCATTAAAAACACTCTCAGTAATAAGAGAACAATGTCATTAGCAAGCTGTCTGCTGTGTAATAAAAGCATATTTTCTGAAAACTGATGTGTTGTGTTGCTTTACACATAGAATAATAAATCAATATATACCCAAACTCTTTAACAGTAAAGGCTGAACATTTTAATAACCTGGCTATCATTCTGGTGCAATGCAGAATAGAATAAATGTGCCACACATGTATATTTAACCAGAATCTACTTGTACAAAAAATGTCTATCAAGATTAACTGTCTAGTGGGTACAACATGTACTGTAAAGTAAAATGAGGCTCCAAAGTTAATAGTCATCATTTCCATGAGAATTGAACATAAAGCTACTGTACATGGTAAATATGTTTTTACTTTTGAATTCCCTCTTCTATTGCGTCGTCATCTTTATGTATCTGACATTTTTATATTCTAAGCTCATAGCTATGGAGTTGAAAAATGATACTTTGCTTTCCCTTTTTAAGGGGAAGATAAGCATCTGTTTCGAATCATTTTAATATTTATGTACAGTATCCTTGTCTAAGGATACCAAGCAGAGCAGCAAAACTAGATACTAGCCCTCTTGCTGTTTTATGCCACACTGGTGTGTTGTGACTCTCTGACCTGATTTTTTAAAGAAAAGAACAGTATTTCAAGACAAGTTTTAAATATGAAAAGAAACTTGATTATTTTAGCAGTGGCATAGTTCTCCCTCCTGAATTTGTAAGAGGTCTGGCTGGCTGCGCCTGTCGGAATAGAGGGGGGCCCCTGGACCAAACATCGCTTCAGCTACAGTAAAAAATATACTTAAAGATAATATTATCATTTTCAGCCAGTTAACATCCTTATATTTACGTGTTCATGTACTGAACATATGTATGTGCATGGTATGCTGTGGTTTGCGTTGTACTGTTCCAGAATGAAGAGCCTTCTGACAGACATCTGAGATGTACTAATTTTTTTAAATACATTACTTTTAATACAAAATGTGTTTCCAGCATTTAACATCCACATTGGTAATTAACTTCCCTGTAAAAGAATGCCAGTGTTCTAACCAATTAAAAAAAGGTCTTTCAGTTGTTTAAACATGATATGCGATTTTCAACTCCATCTGCTCCAAGTGTACGTAAATCAAGACTACTGGATTTCAGAAGGGTTAGGATTGTTTGAAATTAACAGTTGGAACAACATAGAGGCAATTCCATGCACAGCACAATACTAAAACATCAAAAGAACACTTCAACTGGCATTATATCTTACAAAAACGGTGTTGCGCCATTGTAATTTTTAAACTGCGAGGCATAGAGTCTCATGATTTATGACTGACGTGCCTGTCCTGCTGTGAAGATTAATAAACTGCAGATGTAATCAAAGAACATGCTTAACATAGTTATGGGGCACATAGAATACATGTGTGATTTACGCACCACAAAGGCCATTGAAACTCTGCTCCAGTTCATGTAGCATATGTTTACACAATATAACACCTCTACCCGAATGACTCACGAAGAGAACTACTGCCTTTCCATTTACTGCAACATAATATAATACATCTACCTGAACAACCTTACTGGAGAACTACTGCCTTTCCATTTACTGCAACACAATATAATACCTCTAACCAAACAACCTCACCAAGAGAACTACTGCCTTTGCATTTACTGCAACACAATATAATACCTCTACCCAAACAACCTCACCAAGAGAACTACTGCCTTTCCATTTACTGCAACACAATATAATACCTCTACCCAAACAACCTCACCAAAATAACTACTGCCTTTCCATTTACTGCAACACAATATAATACCTCTACCCAAACAACCTCACCAAGAGAACTACTGCCTTTCCATTTACTGCAACACAATATAATACCTCTACCCAAACAACCTCACCAAGAGAACTACTGCCTTTCCATTTACTGCAACACAATATAATACCTCTACCCAAACAAACACACCAAGAGAACTACTGCCTTTCCATTTACTGCAACACAATATAATACCTCTACCCAAACAACCTCACCAAGAGAACTACTGCATTTCCATTTACTGCAACACAATATAATACCTCTACCCAAACAAACACACCAAGAGAACTACTGCCTTTCCATTTACTGCAACACAATATAATACCTCTACCCAAACAACCTCACCAAGAGAACTACTGCCTTTCCATTTACTGCAACACAATATAATACCTCTACCCAAACAACCTCACCAAGAGAACTACTGCCTTTCCATTTAATGCTACGCAATATAATACCTCTAACCAATCAACCTCACCAAGAGAACTACTGCATTTCCATTTACTGCAACACAATATAATACCTCTACCCAAACAACTCACCAAAATAACTACTGCCTTTCCATTTACTGCAACCAATATAATACCTCTACCCAAACAACCTCACCAAGAGAACTACTGCATTTCCATTTACTGCAACACAATATAATACCTCTAACCAAGCAACCTCACCGGAGAACTACTGCCTTTCCATTTACTGCAACACAATATAATACCTCTACCCAAACAACCTCACCAAGAGAACTACTGCTTTTCCATTTACTGCAACACAATATAATACCTCTACCCAAACAACCTCACCAAGAGAACTACTGCCTTTCCATTTACTGCAACACAATATAATACCTCTACCCAAACAACCTCACCAAGAGAACTACTGCATTTCCATTTACTGCAACACAATATAATACCTCTACCCAAACAACCTCACCAAGAGAACTACTGCCTTTCCATTTACTGCAACACAATATAATACCTCTACCCAAACAACCTCACCAAGAGAACTACTGCCTTTCCATTTACTGCAACACAATATAATACCTCTACCCAAACAAACACACCAAGAGAACTACTGCCTTTCCATTTACTGCAACACAATATAATACCTCTACCCAAACAACCTCACCAAGAGAACTACTGCCTTTCCATTCACTGAAACACAATATAATACCTCTACCCAAACAACCTCACCAAGAGAACTACTGCATTTCCATTTACTGCAACACAATATAATACCTCTACCCAAACAACTCACCAAGAGAACTACTGCCTTTCCATTTAATGCTACGCAATATAATACCTCTACTTGAACAACCACGCCAAGAGAACTACTGCATTTGCATTCACTGCAACACACTATAATACCTCTACCCAAACAACCTTACCAAGAGAACTACTGCCTTTCCATTACTGCAACATAATATAATACCTCTACCCAAACAAACACACCAAGAGAAGTACTGCCTTTCCATTTACTGCAACACAATACAATACCTCTACCCAAACAACCTCACCGGAGAACTACTGCCTTTCCATTCACTGAAACACAATATAATACCTCTACCCGAACAACCTTACCGGAGAACTACTGCCTTTCCTTTTACTGTAACACAATATTAACAAAAGCTCAGGGAAATAAAACGTTAATATCCAAAAAATAATGAACACCATAGAATGTTTTCTAAAACCAAAATAATATTAAGAACTACTGCCAAGCATTTCTTTTCACAGAGTTAGTGCTTCATAAGTGCTGTTGTTTTAACATAATATATTTTTTCTCTGTGTCGGGTGTGTTTTGGTCCACAGATAAGTTAATGAATGATGGATATTATTGTGTGATGACGAAACGCAGGAGCCAAAACATTTGAATCAAACAAATTTCTATAAATATGATTCGTCAACCGCTTACCTGTTCAGATTTCAACCGCTTACCTGTTCAGATTTCACCCCAAACATTGTTCTTTGTTTTCCTCTGGGCATATTTGCCTGTGTCGTATTAAATGCATGATTTAGTTCACTGTGGAAAATAAAACCGTTAACAGACTCTCATCTAAACACCTTCCTTATTCATTAGGACTCGACCTGCAATCAAAACTGCATTTAGCGAGATGGGAGATAGTAAGTGGAGATAGTGAAAGCTATAACATTTGATTGGAATAAATGGATGTCACAGAGACAGCTGGAATGGGGGACATCAGACCAAAAACAGGAACCAGGAAATAAACAAAGAGATGGTGGAGTTGAGCGAATGGTCTTGCTCAGCATTTAATAGTGCACAGACAGTCAGAAAATAAAAGGTTGCAAGACAAACAAAACACAGGACACAGCACTTTCTCCAAAACAAAAAGACAAACAAAACGGATTATACAGACAAAACACGATGAGCAGATATTTTTAACTACTATTATTATTACTCTTCTTATTATTACCTCCGTCTCCAATCCTGTTCTCCACTCACCGAACACACAACACCGAGTGAGTGAAAACATGCAGCTTTTATGCAACTGTACCGAGACTCGATTGCTAATCAATCATTCAATTGGAGTCTCGGTACAACTACACGTGAATTAATAAAGTGCAATTCCCTGTGCTCATATAGTATTACTTTTTACTTACACATGAAGTGCTGTGCAATCCTCATGCCTAAATTCAAATATACGTTTTAAACACTTGTGTTACACAGACCCGGTTATATCCCATGTACCAATGACTATACACCAACATTAACACACAACATACAACACAAAATACACACAGGGGAGGGCACTTTGCCACAATGGATCATAAAATCAGCTAAATGAACAGCAACTGAAAAGAATAAATGATAACATATATAATATACGATGGATTTGCAGTGTTTTAACTCCATCCAAAGATCTGTCAAATGACAATGAAATGTAATATGCACAAGGCTTCTGACAAACAGAAGTGAACTTGACCCCAGTGATATACTTCTATACAGTACTGAGAGAGTCCTCAGTGATATAATTATATACAGTATTCAGAGAGTCCTCAGTGATATACTTCTTAACAGTATTCAGAGAGTCTTCAGTGATATACTTCTTAACAGTATTCAGAGTCCTCAGTGATATACTACCATACAGTATTCAAAGTCCTCAGTGATATACTTCTTAACAGTATTCAGAGAGTCCTCAGGGATATACTTCTATACAGTATTCAGAGAGTCCTCACTGATATACTTCTTAACAGTATTCAGAGAGTCTTCAGTGATATACTTCTATACAGTATTCAGAGGGTCCTCAGTGATATACTATAATCAACCTTGCTAAGGATTCCAGTACTGAACTTGATCCCAGTAATATACTTATATGCTGAAGGCCAGTGTTTAGAGGGAGAGAGTCTTTATTATTAGCTTTGTTAAGGATTCCGGTGGGAGTTATGAAGTAGCTGATTTACAAGCCTGGTGGAGACGATTCAGTTTCAGGGACATTATTTTTTTTTATATGAGTTTCATATATCCCTCCTGTCCTAAAACCTATTTACAAGCTCTGATTTACATGCTGCAGTTTTGTGATAGAAGTCTGCATTAAAGAACAGAAAGACTGTGGTAGATGTGAACACTGCAGAGGGAGTAGAATTGAAATGTAACGTTAAAACATGTGCTGACAAAATGGCAAAAATCATGAACTGCATAAGAAAACAATTGTCTACTGTATATCTCCCACAGTGTGAAGAATCCCCATTGAAAGGTGTGGAGATAAACTTCTTGTAGGTTAGTGTGCATGAGGAGCATTTCTAATGAATGCATCTGGTTCTGCAGCAGGGTCTTTGACATATTCCAATATCCTTAATGAGAAGTGCCAACACAATCTTGTGTGATGATGCCTGCTTTGCCATGCCTGCAACTACTTTATAATGCATTATTAGTTCCAGCCACAAACTCAAACCAGCAGAAACATCACTGTATACAGCTGCACAGGAAAGGGATGTGGTCATTAGTTATGAACTGCAGCTTTAACCTTGCAGTCACAAAGATGAGGGCTGTTAATAAATCCTGGTAAATTGTCTTTTCTAATCCAGATACGCTCCTCAAATATACTGCTTCCAAGTGCTGTACCGCTCTGGCCAAAAGCTTAGCATCACCTAGAACTTTATGATTTGAGACATATAAAAAAAAATCATATGAACACAATTTAGTTCTTTTTCTCATCATGTTATAAAAAAAAATGCAAAATTGTATTGCAAAGGTCTTCCAGAAGCCATAATAGTGTACTGTATTTTGAAATGTCACATTTTTCTATTTTTGTCAGTTTTTTGTTGAGTATATGGAAAACTACAATGCGGTATGTAATTCAATAAGTTAACATAACATTATTCAGCTGGTTTCATTCGACTTTATGAAGCACAATGAGATAATCCTATAGGAAGGTGATGCAAAGCGTTTGTCCAGAGCTGCACCAGACATTTGCAGAGTGGTATTAAACCCTTCAAATAGCCACAGTGTGGTTTATTATGTACTTACTTTACATGACTGTTTGGAAGCAGAGCACACAGCTTTCTACTTCCTCCAACAGCCCTGAATTAACAAACTGAGGCTTGTATGCCCCTCAGTAACTAGTGTGGGCAGCTGGCTCTAATTTGCAATGGTCATGCCAACTGCCAAAACAATTAACAAATCATACAATTAAATTAGCCAATTACACCATCTGCATTAAGGAGGCTGCCTTTTGCAGACACCCTCATCTTGATGGAGAAGATGTTCCCTAAACCCCCAGGGTCCTAAAGCCTCCAAATTAAGGTCGGGACCACCTACTCTAGCAATCTCCCTCCTGTCTTGTGAGGGCGCTGTGTAAAGGGAACAGTGTGCCACGGACTGGATGGTTTGCCAATTCATTCCAGGGAAAAGTGGAAGGCAGCCATCTAGAAAGAGGGAGGAACCATGGTACACAAAGTCATCGCCTCCCAGACGGGGAAATTCACTCGCTCACTAAGGGGGCGTGGCTGAAGGTACAAAAGTGGATGTGGCAATGCAAACTGTTCCTTTGTTATGGTTGCGAGAGAACCGCTGAAGGACTGTAGAGTAACCGTGAGTGTTTCATGCTTGCTTGTTTGGCACTGTTAGACGGCTAACACGTTCCGAGTCTCTAAAGGCCAGCACCGACCCGGCCAGCACTGCACTACTGCTCACTAAGAAATTAGATTTCACCACTTGCACATATAGCACTCACTCTGGACTTGTGATCGTGTTTGTGTTCTGTGTGTGTGTTTATACCGTGTTTATTATTTCGGGACTGTACCCCATGGTTTAAACTGTGCTGTACACATTGCTGTGTATTGCCAGGAGTATTATTTACGGTCACCAAACAACCAGGATTATAAACAAATAAAGGACTGTTTGGACCGTGAACTTTGTTGTCGGCCATCTGTTTAAGTGTTGCATCACCTCTACACTAGCGCACTGCAAACCACTTTGTCACACATGTATACTATTTACACTGTTTTAAAACCCCTGTTTAGAAATGTGCAAAATGTTTAGCTTTTCAAAATATTGTCTACAAGTAAAGTTATGGAAATAATTGTGTCTACTACAGATTCATACAATTAAGAAGACTTTCACATTTTACAAAACATAATTCAATCTACTACAGATTCATACAATTAAGAAGACTTTCACATTTTACAAAACATAATTCAAGCTTTAGTATAAGCACAACACATTTGTATATCTTAATTAGCACAGACCTGCCTATAATTTAGAGAATTAGATCAAGAGACGAGATGGTCGCCATTATTTATTTCTTTATTTTTCTGTCAAGAATGTAGGGCACTTATACTAGAGCAGTGTAACCTTTAGAAATGTGTCCCACAGTTAATGTGCTCATCAGAGTCTAATACAACATAGTGAAAGCATGGTAAAGCACAGGCAAGCATTGTAAAACACATAGAGCTATGGTAAAGCACAGGCAAGCATTGTAAAGCACAGAGAGGTATGGTAAAACACATGCAAGCATTGTAAAGCACAGAGAGGTATGGTAAAACACATGCAAGCATTGTAAAGCACAGAGAGGTATATAGAAAAGCCTATATAAAAAAAAACCCACTCAAACCAGGGTAAACTATGGTGCATACATAGTATAGTCATGGAGAAAGCATAGCAAAGTGCAGAAATACAGTGGTCCACTTTATAAGGGAAGTGAACGGTGAAAGAAGTCACTGCCAAAAGATAATGCTGAAACCAAAAGATCACCTGAGATCTACCAAGATTTATTGGTGTCTTCAATTCTGACTTAATTCCATCATGCAACTTGACTTTATGTAAGCGGATTATTCAGAGTACTTATTTGGAATAATGAGGTTTTATGAACATGTATTACAGTGTTTATACTAACGGTTATTATTATTATTATTATTATTATTATTATTATTATTATTATTATTATTATTATAGCTTTGTACAGGCTGACTATTTACAATACTATCCCAAGTTTTCTTTTTAATCAGTCAGAAAATATACTTTGAAATCTATGAGTCACCTAATGAAGAGCAGAAATGCCATCACTATGAGTCTGTACTCTGAAAGGCATGCATCACAACACTCTCTAGATATGGCATATTTCATGGCTTTTAAAGTGCTAAGATGTGGTAAAAAACACAAGACGGCACCCTGCATACAGCAGATTCCATGTGACTCAACACCGAGGGGCTGACATCATCTTCTTACTCCTTCAGTCGGGATGAATGATCTGCAAATTCCTCATTAAAGAGTCGCAAGATAGCAGGTGGCAGTTCTTTAAATTTATTTTAACATTTCCTACTGGGAAAATGACAGTTACAATAATTATATACAAAGTATGTTTCTCCAATAATTGAAATGAGATAAATAATACCTACTAATCTAATTGAGAACTCCATATTTCTTATGGTGTCATTGCAAGAGAAAAGGACACAGCATTTATAAGATTGGTTTGCCACTAGAATTTTATGATGGTTCTTAAGCCTCGTCCTTGAAATTATGACAGGCCTTCCAATTAACCAAAAGGGCTGTCCTGGAAATAAATGATATACCACAAATATGTTCTAGAAAATGTAAAAGGGATGTGGTGGAATTGCTTACTGAAATGGTGAAACTTCATTGTGAGGTTATATACGTGTGCATGCATTCAATGTTATTTAACTGTATTTGACCGCTCTGTTTAATGCCTTGAATTTAAGCAAGATATTTCTGTCTAGACCATAAAGCCCCATTATGAATGCATTTTTAATGTTAAAACTATCTTTACATTCTCTAAAAGGACTCCGAACTTTAAGCAATGGGTTAGATGTCACACTCTGTAAATAAATACTGAACACGCCTACTGAATACAAATTGATGTCACCCTGGTACAATTTCCTAGTTTGGTTTATTTTGCAAACATGAATTCCTTTCACAGCTGAAGTCATTCTGACAGTCATAGGAAAAGTACTCAATGTGAGTCAATGAACGCATCTCACTTCTGGGAGTTCTCGTTTGTTTAAAGAAAATAAATGTTAAACATTTAGAATGCTTCTTTTTTTTCATTCTTTTTCATCTGGAGAAGTATATTTTTTTTAAAAATGCACTTAACAAAATGTTCACAATTGTTTTTCCTACAAGGACAAACTCTCAGAAACAACTCGAATGAGTTTCTTCGGCAGGAAGTGCAGCACGGAAAAGAGTGAGAGCTACGTGTGCTATTCTCAGCACAGCATGCAACGTGAATGTAATCAGGTGTGCAATCATGATCATGTGCCATTGTGACACAGAGCCAATTAACCCAAATCAACAATCTCCCCCTTGACCTGTGAGTGCACTGAACAGCAGGAACTGTGTGCCCCGAACTGAATGATGGGGCAGTTCATTCCAAGGTCAGTCGGAATGCATTTAGGAAGAGGGCGGCGTTACGCTGACCCTAGTACAATGAGTGAAGTTTCAGTCATGAATTGGAGGAGATGTGATTGAACTAGCTATCGGAAGGGGGTGGGGCTTAGGGTACTTTAGGGGGGCGTGACGTCATGGTTGGTTCCTTTGTTGTGGTTAATGGGAGGAAACAAGGACTGGAAATGTGAGTGGGGTGTTTTATCCATTGATAAACTGTATTTGTCTTTGCCAGGTGGCCAATACGAAGCCGGGAGCTGCAACACGAAGCCAGCGCTAATCACGAACCTTCAAATACACACCACCACTGCTGAGATCAGCGCACCGGCACAAAGAGCATACACAGTCTGGAGACGGGTTTTGTGTCTGCATTGCGTGTTTGTGTTTGTCTTTTTATTTTGGGACTGCAACCCCTTTTGTTATATGCTGGCAGTACCCATTGTTGGATAGAGCCAGCCTTGTTATTTGACAGTCTCAGACTGAGAAAAGCTCAATGTTAAAGTGCTGTTTGAACCATAACTTTGTGTCTGTCATTGTTGGATAGAGCCAGCCTTGTTATTTGACGGTCTCAGACTGAGAAAAGCTCAATGTTAAAGTGCTGTTTGAACCATAACTTTGTGTCTGTCATTGTTGGATAGAGCCAGCCTTGTTATTTGACAGTCTCAGACTGAGAAAAGCTCAATGTTAAAGTGCTGTTTGAACCGTAACTTTGTGTCTGTCATTGTTGGAGCCCCTGCATCACCTGTACACCTGAGCACCGCAAACCACTCGTTCACAGCCTTTAAAAAAAATTAACTGCTGTCCTCTGCTGAACACACTTGAGGGTAAGGTTTAAATGCCAGCCACTAAAACATAAATTGACAGATTACCAGATGCTGTAATATTGAGAGTAGCCACCCTTCTTTTCACATGCCACAGCTGGCAACAAGGTAGCATCTGTCTTCTTTTAGTAAGGATCCAGACTTCTACACAACCTTTAGCAAAAACACATGGCCTTGTCATTGTATTTGCACATTCACATCCTACAAGAAAACAAACAGTTGTTGAATTTCTGGAGCAGTGTTTTTCCCATCACAGTATTTTCAGTTTAATTCTCTACTGAACAATCAGCATTAGGTGTTTAGGAAACCAGAGCAAATCTCAGTCTGCTCAGAACCAGGGTCTCCTGAATGTCTGCACAATGCAATGGAAACTCCAGCGACTTCCTGAAATCATCTACACACCTACCACACTCTCCAGACTGTCAGAATGGAGCATTGTCGCAGTCCACATATGTGGCGTCACTTGGGAACAATCTTTCTGTAAAACCAGCTGACCCCCTTGGATTCTGTCACTCTTTATTAAATCCACACGAAAAGGTCAAGGAAGTTTCCGGTTTCAAAAATACAAATGAGATGTACAGCTATCACCAAGAGTTTTGCATCACCTAGAATATATAGATAGATAGAATATGAACATAATTAAGATCTTTTACTTAGCATCATGTAATCAAGGAAACTACAAAATGATATCACAAAAGACTACCTGAATCCATAATAGAAGTACAATATTTTATGTTAGATTCTGAAATGTAAGATTTTTCAATTGTCAGTTTTTTGTTAAGAATATGGAAAGCTACAGAGCAGTGTGTAATTCAATATGTTAATGTAACATTATTCAGCAGGTTTCATTCGACTTAATGAAGGAGGGTGTTGCAAAACCTTTGTCCAGAGCTATAGAACCTATAGAACATCCATGCTTGCTTTTTAATGCACCTTTACCAAGGCAGCTTAACCACAAAGCTTTCTGTCAAATCCAAATTATTGAATGTCCCTGTAACACAGTGGGGTGGGGTGGGGTGGGGTGGGGGGGGGGGGGCCTGTACATTTATTTGTTTATTTATTTTTAGAACGGGGGTCTCTACCTCCCCCCCTGTGTCTCATTTGTGTTATTTCGTATTTGTGTTTTATTTGTGTTTTGTTATTGTTGTTTTATTTTTTATTATTTAAATGTGTTCTGACAGAGGCGTGGTCCTCTGTCAGGAATGATTAAAAACCTAGTGCAGAAGGTGACCATCTCCCGAATTAATGAAGTGATTCATTAGTTGCTAAATCGGGAGATGGTCACCTGCATGTAACCCTGTAGTGCTCTAAGTTCCGTGTGGGTGTTTGGAGGAGGAATGAGAGCGAGACAGAAAGTGAAACAAAAGGAAAAGAATAGAATAGGAACAGTGACATCTATTTGCCCAGCCTGACCTATTCGGTTTTGTGTGCTCTGTAAGCATGTGTGTTTTTTGTAAAAAAGTTTTATTTTATTTTTGTTTGAATAAACTGCGCCACAGCACCTTTTGCCCTGCAGCACTTGTGTCTTTGTTTTCTTCCTGCATCTGGACTGACGTCACCGGCCGGCTCCCTGTCCCAGTCCCGCTTTCTACAATTTCAGAAAACATGTTTGCGAGCTCCATGTGAGCAGCATGTATTCAGCTCCAAAAGATAAGGATTGGAGGATGGCAGATAAGATAATGCCTGGGAAATTAATTGTTAGGCACTGGAGAATAATTCTCCTGGTCTCCACCCTTACTGACACAATATTCTCAAAGCACCCATTCCTGCTCTTATCAAGCAGACTGACACATTGTGAACCTGGACTATGCATCTGTGTTATTGACCTTTTAGACGCATTCTGTCCTCTCAAGACAAAACTAAAGTCACTAAATATACTAGATAGTTCACAAATAATTAATAAACAGAATTCTCATAGCATTAATAATACCAGAATCTTTCAGCCTTTTGATATAATACCTTATTCATAATAATAACACATGTCATTACAATGCTGCATGTCTATCATGCATTTAAAACATAAAGCAGAACTGTTTTTTACTGTATTCTTTGTCACTTTAGATTTATTTTGTTTGTAAGAAAAGCTGTGACCAAATTGTTTCCACTTCAGAGTAGATCACTATTGTTACAGGAGTTATATTTCAGCTTTCTTTTTATGTTGCATTTTAACTAGTACTGACAGTCTCAGTTCCACTGAATGCTTTGCTATTTTTGAAACGTCATAAATGCCCAACCAGGATAGGTCTGTGTCTTGAAAGTACTTTGCAAAAGTGCAACGTACCTGTAAGATGCCTAATGAACCAACTTCCAATAGTGAGCCAATCAGGAATGGGGCAAAGAATCAATCAATATAAATCTTTATTTTATATAGCACCTTTCATAGTGGACCACCATCACAAAGCGCTTTACAAGATAGTGAGGAATAATGCATAATACATTAAGTACAGTGAAATACAGGGCATAGTGCATTAAATACAAACAGTAAAAAACAATGCAAATACATTAAAAACAGGCATAATACATTAAATACAAGGCTAGGATGTGAATTCTAAACATTGTGGACGCGTGTGTCATGCAGAGTCAAACGAATAAGAAGGACTGAAAAACCAGAAATAGCAATTTAGACAACAGCTAATAACAGATATCAGATTTAAAGAGCATTGAAAGCAAGAGACAACAAATGGGTCTTGAGTTGATTTGAAGCGAGCAACTGTGGGAGCTTGTGGAAGGGTAGGGAATTTACTGACACAGGAGACAGAAAAGTGTATTTGGAACACCACACAGGTGCCTGGTTTTATTCACTTATTTTCTTTTCAAATGATTATTTTTAGCCGGTAGAGAGCGCTTTTGTCCGTGGCCTGCCTACCAACTATGGTAAACAGGACCACAGGAATACCGAAGGCAGTAACCAATTCAGGTAGGGGCGCACTCGCAGGTGTTCAAAAGAATAATCAAAACAAAAGGCGAAAGAAAAAAGGAAAATAAAGTACAGTAATCAAACTACAAGTAAAAGGTGATACACTCGACTGCATCACCCCAACCACAGCTACCTGCACAGCTCGGGTCTCCATCCTACTCTCTGCTGTTCCCTCAGCTATTTTTGCACACTATCAGGGTCTGCCCAAGGATTCCTCTCTCTCTCTCTCTCTCTCTCTCTCTCTCTCTCTCTCTCTCTCTCTCTCTCCTCTCTCTCTCTCTCTCTCTCTCTCTCTCTCTCTCTCTCTCTCTCTCTCTCTCCTCGTTGAGTTTCTTTATATTTTATTTTCCATTTGTTCACGGTCTGGACTAGCCACACTTCCGCTGGCTTGGTCTGGTCTAGAGGGGCAGATCTGAGGAAACAACAAAGTATGCCTGACTTCTATTATATGGAAACTATAATAAGATCCAAAATGGAAAATTACCTATATGGCAACAGTATCCTGGGAGATAGTCAACATGGTTTTAGGAAAGGGAGATCAAGTCTAACTAACCTGCTTGATTTTTTTGAGGATGAATCATCAATAATGGATGATTGCAAAGCATATGACAATGTTTAATTAGATTTTCAGAAAGCTTTTGACAAAATCCTGCATAAAAGATTCATTCTCAAACTGAACACAGTAGGTATTCAAGGAAATGCATGCACATGGCGTGGTTAACATGTAGAAAACAGAAAGTACTGATTAGAGGAGAAACTTAAAAATGGAGTGTGGTAACCAGTGGAGTACCACAGGGATCAGTATTAGGTTCTCTGTTCTTCCTAATCATTAATGATTTAGATTCTGGTATCGTAAGCAAACTTGTTAAATTTGCAGTCGACACAAAAATAGGAGGAGTGGCAAACACTGTTGCAGCAGCAAAGGTCATTCAAAATGATCTAGACAAGATTCAGAACTGGGCAGACACATGGCAAATGACATTTAATAGAGAAAAGTGTAAGGTACTGTACACAGCAATACACATGTCAATTGTAAATTGCATATGGTAGATATTGAAATTGAAGGAATCTATGAAAAAGATCTAGGAGTTTATGTTGACTCAGAAATGTCTTCATCTAGACCAGGGGTTCCCAAAGTGCAGCCCATGGGCCAAATGTGACCCACGAGGACGTTTGGTGCAGCCCCCCAAAGCCAACGCTCAACACCCCCCCTGACCATTTACTTTATTATTACAGTTTCTGAAGATTTTCATAAAACACTGCACATGTCATTTGGTGGAAATTAATCACTCACAGCAATCAAAGTCGATCGAAATTCCCTAACATACATTTTTTACATGTTTTGGATCAAGACTGGACCCTTTCAAGCCAATTTTCTTAATTAAGTTGTTACGGTTATTATATGTGCACTGTCCCTTTAAAAAAAGCAATGGTGCCATAGACTAGTGCACAGTGGATTTGCCGTGCTGAAGGAAAAGAACATAGAACCCCCTAAGAAAAGAAAAAGCGCTTCTTCTTTTGTTAATTATTATTTTGTCGTCTCCTATCGCTTTCCAGGGGGAAAGATGCTCACAGACTGTGATATCAAGACATGAAGGTATCATCGAAACAACGTTAGATTACTTTATGCAGCTGAAGCAGCTAGCTAGCTTCTGTAATGTTAACAGAGCGACTGAAAAAAACGTTACAGTTCAGGATACAGGCACTTTTCTGTTGTAGATTTTATTTTATTATTTTAAGAGCAAAACTATATTCAGCATTAACTACAGCGGGAAAATGTTCTTTGTACAGAATTGTAGTTTTGGTGTCCAACTTGGACCTTTTGTTAGGGAAAGTACTACTGTAGTAACAGTGCCAGCTACAGTTTAGAATTGTTACTGTTCCATTTCTTTTCTGTACTGCGTTTCTGAATAAGACTACAGTTAGGCTGCAGTACAGGAGCTAGTAGGATGTTACATAGAAATCATATGTAATTGCATAAAAAGCACCAGTGTGATGGCAGATAATTTATGAATAATTAATGCTGCACTTTAATAAAAATGTGTGATTATTTAATTGATTTCAGAAAGAAAAAATAGATAGAAACATCACGGTAAAATACAGTAACGTCTGTTTTATTTCTGCACATTTACTATGGAAATAGCTCTAAATGTCCACACTATGGGGCAAGTTTACATAGATTGCTTAATTCAAATTTTGCTCATCTCAAACTATTTTTTATGGTCCCCAGAGATTTGAATTAAGTGGAGTTCACTGTACATACATTCAGCTCTTAGTGAAGTGGTTAGCTGTACAAGTCAAGATGCATTCTGCCACACTACTGAAGAATAACCCACAAAATAATTTAATTGTTACAGTTTGAAGAGTACCTATTTCGGTATTATCTTCTTTAATTGGTGTGACCAGGACAATATAAGATGTGACAGCATGATATTGGTGCTCAAACCCAAGCCTGTTCTGGCACCAAGACACAGGATAAAATACAAATACATTTCAAAGCTGCTGGTGTTGCAGTGGTAGCAATGTATATTCCTAATTTAAATACAAAAATGTGTAGGAAATAAAAAAGGTATGATTTGGGACATATTTCGGTTTCATGAGTGATACATTCTCTTGTGCGGCCCCCCATGCCATGCAACCTCTGGAAATTGGCCCTTCATCACCAAAACTTTGGGAACCCCTGATCTAGACAATGTGGCGAAGCTATAAAAAGGCCAACAAAATGCTCAGATACATAATGAAAAGTGTTGAATTTAAATCAAGGGAAGTAATGTTAAAACTGTACAATGCATTAGCAAGACCTCATCTAGAATATTGTGTTCAGTTCTGGTCACTTCACTATAAAAAGGATATTGCTGTTCTAGAAAGAGTGCAAAGAAGAGCGACCAGAATCATTGAGTTTAAAAGGCATGTCATATGCAGACAGGCTAAAAGAATTGCATCTATTCAATCTTGAACAAAGAAGACTAAAAGGTATTGGCAATGTCAACCCAAGGGACTTTTTCTAATTGAATAAAGAAACAAGGACCTGGGGTCACAAATGGAGATTAGATAAAGGGGAATTCAAAACAGAAAATAAGAGGCACTTTGTGAGGGTCTGGAATCAACTCCCCAGTAATGTTGTTGAAGCTGACACCCTGGGATCCTTCAAGAAGCTGCTTGATGAGATTCTGGGATCTCATAAGCTACTAACAACCAAAAGAGCAAGATGGGCAAAATGGCCTCCTCTCATTTGTAACTTTTATGTTCTTAAGTTCTTATGTACATCTGTAACTGTAAAAGTAAGATGGATACCGTCCAATACTTCTGTGAAGCAGTGCAGTGATTTCAAATATGTGACAAGGCTTCAACTGTCCGTATCCATCCAACATACGGATCAACATCGCTCGACCAATCACATCGCTCGACCAATCACATTGCTCGACCAATCACATTGCTTGTTTCACGTTCCATTGCCAGCCCTGGATTTTATATCTAATATAGACTGTTGTGTACCAAAATGATCAATTAGAAAAAAGAAAAGGATATTTTAGGTACTTAAAAAGGTAGAATAATTGATTACAAATCAATTATCAGGACATTTTGGACTACAAGTCCTTCATTGGCTGAATGCAAAAAAACAGTACTTTAAGAAGTTGATAAAAAAACAAACAAACAAACCAAATTCTAGAATGTTGATGTTAATGATCTCAGAATAGAATGTTCATTCCAAATGGTTCCAAAGTGCCCAGTTTGAAAATAAGTTCACATTCTTTGTTTCCTGACAGCATTAGTTCCATAACAATGAACTATCCCATAAATTGTGATGTCTTCTATAGTGTGGTCATCTCTGTTAAAATGCCTGGCGACAGGAAAGGTAGAGGTGTTAACTTGTATACTTCTCAGACGTTCCAGAAGCGATCAGCTGAGCGCCGTTTTGTTTCATCAATATATAGCGTGTTCCATTTGATGCAGCCAATGCAATATACTATTCCTTTACTAATGGAAGTAAAATATCATGAATAGTAAAACAGGATTTTGCTCCCTTAACTACAGTGAATGTATTTACAAGTAGCACAGCGTAACCTGTTGCATGGAATTGTACCCTTAGGACTGTCACAGCAGAGAGAGAGAGAGAGAGAGAGAGAGAGAGAGAGAGATATTCCAAACCATACTCATGTATCTGTTGTCTGAACCAATGCCCTTACAGCAATATGACTTAATATTTCAATTACTGGTCAACAGAGGTTTCCTCCTGTTCATGGTTTTTCCACGTTTCTTCTTCTCCTTCTTATAGCCTCTTTCTGTATCCATATTGTTCATAGAGACATGTTCAAAAATACAAGTCGTTTCTTTGAACTGCAAGCAAGAGGAAGCACAAACGACTACTGTAGTGCTTGAAGCTGCACTGCCCTGGTGTGACAATAAAACAATGATTGCTGTTACACCTTGGAGTGTTTTTAACAGTATAGTCTCTGTGTGTGTCTTAACCAATCCTTCCTAGAGATTTATATTAACAAAATGGTTTGTAATAATAATCCCCATTCAATACATGGTTCTGTTTGCCAAAATAAAGCACTGACTGATTAAACATACAGTTATCATTTGATATAAGTTTGGATATTTGCTGTCATTTGTAACCACAGATTAACAATCATCAGTAACAATCTCAACTTGATCACACGTGGTAGGCCTCATGGATCATCCAAAGCGTGTTCGAACGTAAAACACTCATCTTTATATGTGGCACTGCCTCTAATAAAGGCATTATTTTATACACACACTGTTACTTTCGTGTTTTTGTACGTATTGCTTTCATTGGATTCTGTATTTCAGTCTGTGCTATTTAAAACCAGTTTGCAAAGATGTGGACTCAAAGGTGGTTTCCTCACTTGTCATTATTTATTACTTTAAAACAGAACAAAGAACTGTAGGAATAAGAAAACCCAGCAAGAGACTTCATCAGCATGTCTATGCTTCACTTCAATAACACAAGGGAAATACAGTCCTGAAGCTTTGAATAAACAGGCCATGTATACAATAGCCTACTGGTTCTCTGTATGCAAAGATACAGAAGTCTTCCTGTGTAGGCTAAACAGTGGGTATAATTCCTATATATCATTGTGATTTTAATAGTTATAAATAGCACAAAAGGGGAAAGTTTTTTGATTGATGATGGTAATGTTGTGTTGATCAGTGTGATTAGGGAAGACAAATATGAAACGTGTATTTGCACAGATTATTGCAACATTTTTACCTTGCTAAATGAATAAAGTCATGCCATTTCATTACAACACATTGGAAAACAGAACATGTGCTAAATTATTTGAGATTTCACCAACTTTGTTGCCTGCCTATGCAATAGTTACTATAGGAACATGTGAGAAGTTAGGCTTTATAGGAGGCTGCATGGTCCAGTGGTTAAACAAAAGGGCTTGTAACCAGCAGGTACCTGGTTTAAATCCCAGCTCAGCCACTGACTCACTGTGTTACCCTGAGCAAGTCACTTAACCTCCTTGTGCTCCGTCTTTCGGGTGAGACGTTGTTGTATGTAACTCTGCAGCTGATGCATAGTTCACACACCCTAGTCTCCTATCTTGTAAAGCGCTTTGTGATGGTGGTCCACTATGAAAGGTGCTATATAAAGAATATATCTATACTGATGCACAATGAAAATGCAAAACCTCAGCAGAGTATGTCTTTTATAACCAAAAAAATGTAAGTTGCCGTTGCAAGAGGCAAAATATTTTGTGACATGTTCAGAGATTCAGAATTGCATTGTAAGTGCTGTTTAGATTACATTTTATAGAATCACTTTTTAGCTGCAGTTTAACACCAAAAAAAGCGGTAAAAACACATTACAACTGCAGTTTAACAGTAGCCTGTAATAGAATCACATTGTAACTGCAGATTAACATTAGACTAATAAAAGCACTGCAGTTTAACACCACAACATATATTGTGACGGATTGCCCTCTGGTCACACGTTTTTCTTCTCCAAATAACCACTTTAGACACAGGATGCCAGGAAAAGCAGTAGCATTTATTATTTACAACTAAAACAAAATAAACAAAACAAAACCTAACCCGATCTCGGGCCCTATCTAAACAAACGTTTCCCTAACTAATAACAAGGCAGGCTAAGCCTGTTACCTCGTCACCAAAACCAAATCTCAATCCAAAATACCTTTTCCAATATCCCTTTTCCCGTTTCACAATATCAATCTGCTCTTGCTCTCTTGCTCTCTTGGTCTCCCACTCTCCCGCTCTCCCGCTCTCCCGCTCTCTTGCTCTCTTGCTCTCTTGCTCTCTTGCTCTCCAAACTCCTACCATCACCCATACCAAAAGACATACACACTCACACCCTTTTAAACATAATTAATTAGTTAATTAATTTAACCTGGAGTTGGTCCTGACTCCAGAAACCACTACTGGGTCATAATACCCCCCCAGTATGGTCTCTGCTAAACAAAAGTATTTATTCCAAACCAGGCTTAATTACATCTAGTTTCCCTTATTTAACAGTTATCATTAACCAGTTTATCAATGAACCCATTTTTGTTTTAATCTCAAGCACAATATATTATTCAAATTCTTTGTTTACCACACAGTTGGTTTACATTCTCCTTTCACATGTTGCTCCTTTTCTAACCAATCCTTCATATATATATATATATATATATATATATATATATATATATATATATATATATATATATATATATATGGTAGCGTTTTTCAGACAGGCAGAAAGAATGGAGATGACACGCTTGGTTCATGTTCTTCTAATCCTTTTTATTCAAGTACACACCACTGGCGGACATGGGTGCCCCAGCAGTGACCGTGCTGGTACTGGTGGTGGTACCGGCAATAGCAACGCAGGAAACAATATAGGGTTTAAATACAGCAAACAGCTTTCAGAACATCAACAACAATCGACAGCACAGCGCCCTTTTATAACTTAGCTCCGCCCCTTTATTCTAATCGGTTGCCAGAGCTTACACACATCCTATTAGTCTTCAGCCGCACACAAGGACCAATGGGCACAGACAAACAACAACCAATTACAGGGGAGACACAGACAGCAACACACACACACAGGTTACATTTACACATAGACACAGAGACAGGGTTATTCAAGCAAATGGCGGGGAATACAGAGCGGGAAGGGACCAAAAAAAAAGCGGGAATTACATCTTGTATATATAAGGTGTGAGAGACACTTGTACTGAATAAAATGATATGTAATCATTTTATTCGGTAAAAATGGCTTTCACACCTTGTTTTTGTCATTCACGAAACTGGGTGTATAATTACTGTATTATCAGAAATTTTGGTGGAGAATTTATTACGGCTTCATTGGAGGATTTTTTTGGATCGGCAATAATACTTCCACCAATCAGAGGGTTGCATATAGTGCTCGCAGTGACCTTGCCCTCTGGCAGACTGGTATGCATAACAGGTTGTAGAAGCTCTGGACAAGGGAAATAATGTGTCAGATGTCAACGTGGATATGAGAATGGCAGTGATGAAGCCACTCTGCTTAAAAGTAGACTGGATATCTCCAACAAGGGATTTAAAAAACCCAGAGGCAGTGTAAAGTCTGGAAAAAGTATGAAAAAACTGATTTCCAGGTCTTTAAAATGCCTCCGTTATGAAAGTCTTGAAAAAGTCTGGACTTTTACTAGTATCACGGGAGAATGAAAATAATTCTGTGATTATTTTTTATTATTAACCCTTTGCAGTCTTATGTTGGACCAGGACGTAAAGCACAGGTCTCTAGTCATTTTTTCTCCGGAAAACTTTTCAATGGCCGAGTGAGACCGATAGGAGCCGAATGAAACGGAAAAGAAGGATGTCTCTCATAGCCCCATGCATTACAGAGATAACACCGACATAACATTAACTGACATTTGCAGAGCTTTTTGGAGATGTTTTAGTAATAAAATAATGACATTTGCATTATTGAGGAGTTTGGTAATAATATGAGTGATCAGGAGAGGATTTATCAGTATGCAATTATATAAAGAGGTATGTGAAAAATACAGTGAACAAGGGGTGGGGCTTGGATGGAGATACAGTACTGAGTGTCCATTTGTGATTCAATGCCTTTTAAACCTGTTTTACTCTGAAAAAAAATGTAAACAACGCGTGTAAAATAAATAGCATGTGTGAAAATAAATTGGACCTGCCTTGTCTGACAAGTTCTAAATAAATGGACTTCAAAAGGTTAATAATAATTGATCTCAAAAGTGGATCAGCAGCTCTAGCAGCAGCTGTCTAGGCAGTTTACTAGTTGCAACTATATTGCTTGCGACCAAATCCAACGAGGATTGCCCCATTGTCTGTGTATATTGTCATCAACACAGACAATATAATGCAGGCTTGGGTTATCAACACAGACAACACAATGCAGGCTCGGGTCATCAACACAGACAATATAATGCAGGCTTGGGTTATCAACACAGACAACACAATGCAGGCTCGGGTCATCAACACAGACAATATAATGCAGGCTTGGGTTATCAACACAGAAAACAATGCAGACTCTGGTCATCAACACAAACAATATAATGCAGGCTCGGGTCATCAACACAGACAATATAATGCAGGCTCAGGTCAAATATTACAGACTGGATTGATATGAACGAATAAATCAGAGAAAGGCAATTATATTTCACAAAAAAGTAATAAATAATAATAATAATTTAAATGACATTTAAGAACTGCTTCATTGACACTTCAGTACAGAATTTTGTTATTCCAGGTTTCCCAGGATACTTAGAGCAAACCAATGTGATCTGGCAGCAAATTCAAACAGCTAAAAAGGAGAGGAAGGAGCTCAATGTGACATTACTGGATTTAGTTAATGCACACTGTTCAGTACCACATGAGCTTCTTTGGGCAGCATTTGATTTTTTCGGTGTACTGAAGACAATAACAAACTTACTGAAAGCCTATTTCAGAGATTTACAATTTTGTTTTTCAACTTCAGAATTCAGCACTACTTGGCAATGTCTAGAAATTTGAATAATGGCAGGATGCACCATTTCTCCACTGGCTACTATGGCAATGGAAGTAATTATTACGGCATCAAAATGGGTAGTGGGAGGAAAACGCTTGGCTTCGAGAATGCGGCTGCCACCAATTAGGCATTAATCATGACATTTTAACGTAGTTACACAAATTAATAAATAAATAACAGGTTGCTTGCCAAAGTGTACATGTATATATGGAAAGATTAATGTTAAATTTGTACCTAAGTTAAAAGCAGGCAATATTATTTTTGTCCACAAAGTGGCCTTTGTCCCTGGGTTTGTGCCTGAGAAACCCCTTTAATTCAGGTGTGCTCTCAAACAAAGGAGAAGGTAGTTCTCAGGGGATAAGACAAGCCTCTGTCTGAGGTACTGTCGGGACACCATTTGTCATGATTTTTAGAGTAAACATTGAAAACCCAGACGTAAAACATGACATTTTTCTTGTTAGCAAATTTTGTATATGTGGCTACTGTACTGTCTCGTGTTGCAACAGAATACTCTACTGGTTTAGGGCGTGTTGTTTGAGCGAGTTGTTTGCATTGCATCTATGTGGCTATCCAATCACTTTAACCTGCAGTCATATGATGTCGTACGCATCATGTGTTTTTCTTTGTGAGTGTGCCTGTGTGTCTGGTTTTACTGGCAAAGTCTCATGATGGCTGGTGTTGATGAGCCTGTCACTCAAAAGCAAAAAAAAAAAAAAATGGATTCAATCATATGCCCATAGTCAAGTCATCCAATTAGTATTAGGGTTATAACTAGGATTTTATGGACATTTCGCGGACCTGTTTAAACATTAAATACACCTATTATTTCAAAGCACTACAAAAGCCTAAAAATAGTGGTACTTTCTTCCTGACTAAAACACAGCGCTGTCATTTGATAAAAGGCAAGCATGCAACTTCTCCCAATAGTTGCTGCCGACATTCTCTGTCTGGTGTGGATTTGCCCGTACATTGAGACGGCACGTGCGTTGTCATGTTATTTGTTCCATCCAGGAATTAATTTTATCAGTACCGAGTCAAAACAAGGAAAACGTGCCTATCCGGGCCTAAAATTCTAACTGTGTTTAAAAAGTAAACAGAAGGTTGTTTTAGCTGTGTTTGATTGTACCAATAGCGCAATGTTAACCGACACAGGACTTTGTCTGCGCTGACTTTCCAGTTTGGTTTCTGAAAACGGTTGCCTCAACATGACAATTTTTTACAATTCTGTTTTTTGGGTTTTTTTTACAACTTAGCAGCCAACTGCACCAATAAGCCAAAAGAAAGTGTTTAAATAAATAATGATAAAGATAAAATATATGAAAAAATGTAAATGAAAAGGTAGAGTGGAGTGGAAGGAAGGAAGACTTAATCTGGCTTGATGATGACAGTGAAACAAATGCCAGTTTCACAGACTTGCAGATAAAACAGCAGCTTTTTAAATGTGTGTGAAGCGGATGTTTACAATGTCCTGCAAGGCATAGTGAAAGATGGCAGCTATTGATGCATTCCTACGGTTTTTAATATAGCATGGTTTAGATTAGTTTAGGATTACCAGATTTCAACAGTGAAAAATGGGGAGTTTATTTATTTATGTATTTTAAATTTACTGATGACAGAGAAACTCTGAAGCCAAAAGTAATAGTATATAAAATAACACAGTAATAGTTTAAAAATTAAACATCAGGTGAATTTTTTGCAGATGATAACTCGTTATGTTATTTTTATATTGTCATCTAGTCTAAACATGTTAAATGTACAAAAAGACAGACTTAAAAAATAGAACAGTACACGGATATCGTTTGTATTCAAAAATTATATATAAAGCCAGACCCAGACACACAAAATTGTAGTTTAAAGCGCTTTCGCGTTATTTTTAATAAATACAAAAACACAAAAGGAAACAAACAAAACACAAAATAAACACCTAGCTAAATCAATACCAACAGCAAGAAGTGCTGAACATGATCAACACAGTTTTGGAATACAGTTATTTTACATTTGTTGATAAGAATTACAAACAAAACGATGGTACAGCAATAGGATTTAAATTATGAATGCATTTTGCCAGTACAGTACATGGGAAGAACAATTACTTAGAAAATGGGAAAGAGAACCTTTAGAATACATTCGGTTTGTAGATTATATTTTTGGAGTTTGGACACATGGAGAAGAATCTCTTTTTCATAAAATGGCAAATGAAATACACAGTAATATTAAGGTGGACCTTCAATGGACAAGAAAAGAAATATAATTTTTAGATACCATAGTAAAATGTGGAGAAGGTTCAATTGAGACTGACCTCTTCTGTAGACCTACTGACATGCATCAGTATTTACACATGCCCTAAAACTTGAAGAAGGTTCAATTGAGACTGACCTCTTCTGTAAACTTACTGACATGCACCAGTATTTACACATGCCCTCTGCACATCCAATACACACTAAAAGGGCAATCCCAAAGGGTCTAGGAAAAAGAATACGAAGAATATGCTCTAAAGATAGTGACTATGTAAAACAAAAAAAATGTATTGGCATAACTTTAACAAAAATAACATAAACAATGGCAATATATATCAATACATATCATATATACATACATATACATATATACATACACACACACACACACACACAGGCGGATAGGTTGGAGAGACTGGAACAACATTATATAAAATAATTCAGAACCACCTTTCATAAATTAGAAATAAAAAAAAAAGAATGAACCAATAGTACAGAACTTCACCAGTCAAGGACATATATATATATATATAACATTTAAATAAATAAATAAACACAATTCATTCAAAAGTTGTACATGCTGAGTAAAAAAAGCAAAGGAAGCTGAGTCTGCTTTCAGCACAGCAGAGTAAACAGCAGAGGAAGCTGAGTCTGCTTTCAGCACAGCAGAGTAAACAGCAGAGGAAGCTGAGTCTGCTTTCAGCTCAGCAGAGTAAACAGCAAAGAAAGCTGAGTCTGCTTTCAGCACAGCAGAGTAAACAGCAGAGGAAGCTGAGTCTGCTTTCAGCACAGCAGAGTAAACAGCAGAGGAAGCTGAGTCTGCTTTCAGCACAGCAGAGTAAACAGCAGAGGAAGCTGAGTCTGCTTTCAGCACAGCAGAGTAAACAGCAGAGGAAGCTGAGTCTGCTTTCAGCACAGCAGAGTAAACAGCAAAGAAAGCTGAGTCTGCTTTCAGCACAGCAGAGTAAACAGCAGAGGAAGCTGAGTCTGCTTTCAGCACAGCAGAGTAAACAGCAGAGGAAGCTGAGTCTGCTTTCAGCACAGCAGAGTAAACAGCAGAGGAAGCTGAGTCTGCTTTCAGCACAGCAGAGTAAACAGCAGAGGAAGCTGAGTCTGCTTTCAGCACAGCGGAGTAAACAGCAGAGGAAGCTGAGTCTGCTTTCAGCACAGCAGAGTAAACAGCAGAGGAAGCTGAGTCTGCTTTCAGCACAGCAGAGTAAACAGCAGAGGAAGCTGAGTCTGCTTTCAGCACAGCAGAGTAAACAGCAGAGGAAGCTGAGTCTGCTTTCAGCACAGCAGAGTAAACAGCAGAGGAAGCTGAGTCTGCTTTCAGCACAGCAGAGTAAACAGCAGGCTAATCCTCTTGACATGTACAATGAAGAAGACTTTCATCAGTGGGATAGTTTTACAAAATATACAGTCCAGGGACTGGTGGAGAAGATTTCTGGAAACATACAACATCTAACAAATAGAAATAAAGCAGTTTCCCCACTGCATCAGGTACTTATAACATTAAGGTTTTATGCAACTGAAAATTTTCATAAAGTATCTGTTGACCTACAAGGAGTAAGCTGTTCCACAGAGCTGCTGGCTTTCCTGGGATAGTAGGGTGCATTGACTGCACACATGTTAAAATATTCTGCCCCAGTCTTCCTGAAGCAGAACTACACCGCAACAGAAAGGGATATTTCTCCATAAATGTGCAGATAGTTGGTGGGCCAGATGAAAATACTTGATATTGTTGCCAGATGGCCAGGATCCACTCATGACTCCAGGATATGGCATAACAGCTCCCTACACAGGAGATTTGAAGCTGGTGAAATTATTGGAGTTCTACTTGGGGACAATGGGTATGCCTGTACCCCATTTCTTCTCACTCTCCTTCTAAACCCACAGAGCAGAGCTGAATATCGCTACAATGTAGCACACTGTAAGACAAGATAAATGATAAAGTTTGTTCGGAATATTGAAAAGAAGTTTTGCCTGTCTTGGAAATTGATTTAGACCATCTTGATGTGCCATAATAAATGTGGCAGTCACAGTTCTGCACAACATGTCAAAACTGGCAGGAGAAGGGGAGTGGGATGAAGAGGAGCTCCAGGAAGCTGATGAAGATGTTCATGTTCTGGCCCAACAGGATAACAATATATTTCGGAGAGCTTTCTTCGTTCAGCACTTTTCGTAAAGTGAGTTTAAATATATTTCATCAAACTAGCATGTTTTAAATGTATAAACATATCTACACACACTACTATGAATCTACATCTATTATGCTACTTTATACCTAAATTATGTGTATATTGATGTAGGTTAAAGTCATGTAAACTAGAAAAGAAACTATTTTTATAAGAAAGTATTTTGTTAAGAAATAATTACAATTGGTTTGATCAGTAGATAATTAAATTTATGTGGAATGAAACTAATTGTTTTAGAGAAGAATTTTGTGAATACAATGTAACTAAAATCTAACAAGAACTATTGATTACAATTTAACAATAAATAGGAACTACACATGTTGCTTGAAATGATTCAATACAATGTACAATAAGCCATCGGAACTTAAGAATCTACAATCAGATATATACCCTTATGATGAGCATTTGTAAAAAAAATGAAATAGCTTAAAATCCTCAGACTCCCGATTGTCTGTAACATTAGTTTGTTGCCCAGAGATAATTTCTGCCTCTTCGTTTAGTATCCTAATGCTCAGTTCATACTCTTTTAGGTACACCTCCTTTCTCACAAGCCGCAGTTCTTTGGCGAGGTCTACAACAATGCTGCTGTTCTCTTTTTTTGCAGAGCTGTGGGCTGTGTGTGCAGTTCTCAGCAGTGTCAATGGCTATCTTAGTACTTGGATCCTGAACAGTTCATTGGTCTTGAACTATATAAAACAAAAATACACACACAATTTGTATAATCTTAGCTGTTTTAAAATGTGTTAATAAAGATTACAATTATAATTTTGTTCAGGTATTTTAATAACAAATAATTTTAAAAAAAACTTTAGCTAACCCTGATTCTGGAGATGGGCATGCTGTTGTTATTTCTTCCTGCCTCATATCTATCTGGTACCTCTTCAATAGAGACACAGTTTTGGGGTGTGATCTCTTTCATTGTGAGTGACAGGGGGTCGGTCTGTCTTTCTGCAGGTCCACCTCCAGTTTTATTTTTTCTTTTGCTGTTTCTTTTTTGCCTTTTGCTTCAATTCTTTCGATGAAACCTGTTTTACTGCCCTTGTAACCCTTTCCTCCGCATTGAACTGCTTCTCTATTTCCACCCGTGCTCTTTTCTTTCTCTTTCCAGTTCTCACGTGATAGTGTCTGTCCTCTGTAGACTCTTTAAACTGCCTGATCATTTCTACAGAAGATTTTTTTCAATGTCGCTGTAATTTTTCCCCCTTTGTCTTTTTGTTGCTGTTTCCATATTTACATGTAAATAAAAGTAAATAAAGTTAGGCTGCCATGGTTAGTGTAAGTCTATTTATTTAACCAAATTTGTATTTGGCAAGTTGTTATTTTAATTTTGTAGGCTTTGTATGATACAAAAAGCTTGAAAATAAAATGGATTTATGTTTTGTTATCGTTACCTACATTACAAAGTTGTTTTTAAGATGTTTCCTCTATATTATGTGTATAATCTCACAATCAGTCAGTAAACACTACTTCAGATTACAATATAAAAAAAACAAACAAAGGTACTGTTTACAAAGTGTAAATATAAATGCTAGAAATTGCGTAGGCTGCAATGTATCAGTATTATTAATTATTATTATTGCCTTGCACATATCTGTCCGGGACTCGGGGACTAAGAGACTAAAAGGGAAAGAAAGGATATTCCTGGCAAATACTTTAAAATATATGCTTTTACTAAATTTGACAATTGTTTTTTTCTTAGTTCACAGTTACTTATTTACCTTCATACAACTTCTTGTGGTTTGTTAAAAAAAAAAGACCTGATAGTGCAGCTGTACTGAGAAGAAAAGTACAGAATGGGTCTGCGACAAAAAAAAGTGAAAGGGGACAAGAGATCGATGCTACAAAGGAAAATATCAGGCATGGAAACGGGGCCTAGCGTAGCGAAAGGGGACAAGAGATCGATGCGACAAAGGAAGATATCATGCATTGAAACGGGGCCTAGCGCAGCGAAAGGGGACAAGAGATCGATACGACAAAGGAAGATGTCCGGCATGGAAACGGGGCCTAGCGTAGCGAAAGGGGACAAGAGATCGATGCGACAAAGGAGGATATCCGGCATGGAAACGGGGCCTAGCGTAGCGAAAGGGGACAAGAGATCGATGCGACAAAGGAGGATATCCGGCATGGAAACGGGGCCTAGCGTAGCGAAAGGGGACAAGAGATCGATGCGACAAAGGAGGATATCCGGCATGGAAACGGGGCCTAGCGTAGCAAAAGGGGACAAGAGATCGATGCGACAAAGGAGGATATCCGGCATGGAAACGGGGCCTAGCGTAGTGAAAGGGGACAAGAGATCGATGCGACAAAGGAGGATATCCGGCATGGAAACGGGGCCTAGCGTAGCGAAAGGGGACAAGAGATCGATGCGACAAAGGAAAATATCCGGCATGGAAACGGGGCCTAGCGTAGCGAAAGGGGACAAGAGATCGATGCGACGGAGGAAAATATCCGGCATGGAAACGGGGCCTAGCGTAGCGAAAGGGGACAAGAGATCGATGCGACAAAGGAAAATATCCGGCATGGAAACGGGGCCTAGCGTAGTGAAAGGGGACAAGAGATCGATGCGACGGAGGAAAATATCCGGCATGGAAACGGGGCCTAGCGTAGTGAAAGGGGACAAGAGATCGATGCGACGGAGGAAAATATCCGGCATTGAAAAGGGGCCTAGCGTAGTGAAAGGGGACAAGAGATCGATGCTACAAAGGAAAATATCCGGCATTGAAAAGGGGCCTAGCGTAGTGAAAGGGGACAAGAGATCGATGCGACGAAGGAAAATATCCGGCATTGAAAAGGGGCTTAGTGTAATGAAAGGGGACAAGAGATTGATGGTTAGATATTGTTTTCTAATACAGTACAAACCTTTTGATTAACACAGTTAGTGCAGCTTATTTACATCGGACACCTCCTCATTAAAGTTTAAAAAATGTCTACTGGATTGAAATGTTTGACACTTTAGTAAATTTGCATGATTTACGCTTCTGATTAATTTTTACTCTGAGAGTAGTAACTCATCTGTTAATCTTCTCTCGTGCAACGCAATTACTCTCTGAATAACTACTTGTGGAGTAGCATTACTCTAAAAGTATGTAAGCCATCCTTAAAGATAGAATTAAAAATGATGTCACAATATATAGAATGCCATTACATCATGTAAGAATAAATCATGGATTTGAATATAAACAATAACAAGTAGTTGTCATGCCGTCAAACACCTATTAATACCTCCAGTGTTTTGATTCAAACACATGTTCCCTTGAGAAAGATATGTACAACATATCAAACGTTGCAATATATATATATATATATATATATATATATATATATATATATATATATATATATATATATATATATATATATTAGCTCAAAGAGTCAGCTGTCCAAAGTTTCAATACAGTTTTTGCTTCAGGACTTACAGGGTCAATGTGGGCCCCTCTCAACATTTTCTTCAGTGAGGGGGTCAATATGTCAGCCACTCTGCGTGCTCATTGGCTCTGTTCATGTTTATTTGTTCAATGTATCTGTTCAACTCCAAACCTTTATTTCCACTACACCACTGATAGTGATGTCTGATAAAAAGCATAGTGGGATACTGTCCTACTTTCTGTCATTAACAAGAAGTCTAAAAACAACTGACAGGTAAGTTAAAATTCCACAAGTGTACTGCGGTACTGTATTTATTAACAATAAATAATACAAACAGCAGGGATGTAACTGTTCCAGTATGTACACTTTAGCACTGTACCCTATGTGCATGTCTGTTATATATTCATGAAGACCTTTTATTTAGTTAATAAATGTTTGAAACACCATATTAAATTTAAGAAAAGCAACATTTATTTTGGGTTTGTAACCACTGATTTATATACACAATATATAGAAATTACAAAGGAAGTGTAAAAAAATAAGAGCATTAATATATTTAATTTTTACTCATTATATACTGTGGGAAGAGGGATATCATTTTTGTTTCTTTACTAGTATGTGCATGACCGTGATTTTGCTTCCACATATGCTTCAAGTTCAACTTCTTATCTGCTTGTGGGTCTGGGGTTTCATGCCTAGTAATTGTTGGTAGCTGCATTTTAAAATTTGTAAAACTGTAGGACCAACAGCACTCTGGAATACAGCCTGCTGTTTTGAGGATAGTGTTGAAACTTGTTTTCAGTTCATAGTTTTTCCTTTTATTAACATTAAAAAATGTTAAAGCAATGAGATATGTATGTGCATATAAATAATAAACATACACAGTGTTTCACTTTTTAAATTAGTTTTACATTGAATGTACTGCTTTCAGATGTGCTTTGCACATTTATATACAGTGTAACACTCAGGTTTGGGGCTATCAGAAAAAAACAAATTTTTAAGCAAACCTTTAGAGTGCAATATATTTACGTGTATTGCTGTTTTTGTAAACATTGCTGTTTTTTAACTGTTGTAAACATCTGAACAGTGTGCTCATTAACTGTTGTTGAAATGATAGTGTGCTCCGGCACTTTTAACTGTTGTTGAAATGACAGTGTGCTCCGGCACTTTTAACTGTTGTTGAAATGACAGTGTGCTCCGGCACTTTTAACTGTTGTTGAAATGACAGTGTGCTCCGGCACTTTTTTGGGAGGGAATTGAGCACTGGATTAGTCGTTATCTTCAACAACAACCCTGGAATAAAAATACTGATATCACTAAAGATTCTGAATTCAGTCAGGCAAACAACAGCTAAATCTGCAAGCTAAACATGCAGCTTCTTGTGGCTTAAATATGTCACTCAAGTATTACAGACCAAAAATCACCAAGGTGGTTTTAAAGACTCATTACCTGATATATGAATGTACTCACAGCCATATTTCGAAAATTGTCCTGTAAAAAGCTTTAAGCTGTATGTTTCCAAACCGTCAAGGCTTGTTACTGAACACTTGCATGAAGAAATGTATTTTTTTCACTTTTTTGGGGATTATTATCTGTGTGGGGCTATAGCAGCAAGGACTGGTAAGATCTTTCCATATTTCTTTTTTTTCTATGTTTTTTTTTTTTTTTTCTCAGACTTTGGCACCACCTTATTGTACTACCTGCCTCTGGAGTTCTGGAAAACATAGGCTTAGTATAGTATACACTGGAACTTTACAAAAATTGAATAACTTAATTGTGCTTTTTTTCTTTGTGTTTGTTTTGCTTTCCTGATTGAAAAGTTTCTATTTTTACCTAATTGGAATTAATTGTGTATTATTATTTACTATTTGTTTGTTTGTTTGTTTTTCTTATGCAATACAATTTTTAATCTGCAGAATTGCATTTTTGAATAGTTCAGTCCCAACTTACTGGCATTCCCTACTTGGTGTTTGTTACAATATAAAAATCATGACTACATCAGTAGCCAGCACTAATTGGTTATTGGGCAAACTAATCAACAACATTGAATTGGTAATTAAAGATAAAGTAGTGGATAAGAGTTTCTACATTAACGGTGAGGCAATACCAACAGTGTCCGAGAAGGCTGTGAAAAGTCTAGGGAGATGGTAGGATGGGGATCTAAAGGACACAGTTTGTGTGGGAGAACTGAGGCAACAAGCAGTGCAAGGGTTGAAGAACATAGACAGCGGTGCTTTACTGGGCAAACTTAAACTCTGGTGCTTTCAGTTTGGTCTACTGCCAAGACTTCTGTGGCCACTCACTGTGTATGATGATTCCTTGACAACAGCTGAGAAGCTGGAAGCTTTAATCAGTTCTTACCTCAGGAAATGGCTGGGAGTTCCACGCTGCCTCAGCAGAGTGGGACTGTATGGTAAGGGATACTGCAGCTGCCAGTCTCAGCTCTAACCGAGGAATTTAAGTGCGCCACGGTTTGATTAGAAATGACATTGGTAGAGTCATGTGACAAATGTGTGAGGGAGCCAGCACCTATGTTGAAAACTGGAAGAAAGTGGGCAGCAAAGGAAGCTGAGGAAGATGCAAAGGCTGCCCTCTGACATGGTTGTAGGTATAAGTATAACCGCCGCAGTTCAACTAGTGTTGAAGTTGTCCATAAATGTATAGTGCATGTGTGTGTGTGTGTGTGTGTGTTGGGGGGTGTCTATGTTTTGTACGGCCTTTCTGGAGATTACGTGATATTAAGTCAGAAGAACGGGATCTTGACTGCTGAAACTTCGTGAGTCACAAGCATGATTTACATGGGTTTTTACAGCTACTTTTATCGTGAGAAAGCAATTGATCCTGCCGTTAAAGTCGCACTGACCAAAGGACGCTCTTTTGCTGTTTTGCGTGACAACATCACAGACTGAAGACTGTAGAGTCGATTTTCATGTGCATGTAGACCCAGCCATTTTGACAGGATGTAAGGTGGGTCTTACCCAAGGACAGTTTACTTAGTGTCATGACCAGGTGCTGCGATGTTTGGCCTTAACATCAGAAGACAAGCGCAGCATGACCAACATGTTGCCACCAATTCCAGCAATATATTACACATCAAGAACAACATTCCCCCATCCAGGGGAGCAACCACCAAGAAAAGGTATTAAAACCAACTCATCTAGGACAACTGGAAGCTGCTAGAGACTAGAAAATGCTGGCAGATGTTAGACAACGGTTTATTTTACCACCTGAGATTGCCACCACTAACCTTAGACCTGACATTATCTTGTGGTCTGGATCAGCACGCCTTGTTCACTTGGTAGAGTTAACAGTGCCATGAGATGTATGAAATTAAGAAACTTCGGTACGCTCAACTAGCTGCTGAAGCGGAACAGTGAGGATGGAGAGTCCGAGTTTATCCAGTGGAAGTGGGTTGTCAAGGATTTGTGGCACACTCTACAACCTGTTTTCTCGAGACATCGGATTCAGTGGTCAAGAGTTGCGGCACATAGTGAAGAACTTATCTGAAGCAGCAGAGAGGAGCAGCAACTGGCTGTGGGTGAGACAGAAAGATTCTGGTTGGGGACCTCAAGCATCATAGAAAGAAAGCAACATTGATACAAAGGAAGGTAAGTAAGCTGGGCTTAGCTGAGTGGGGGAGGGGGGGGGGGGTGATGCTGGGATGCCAGAATTACTGTCGAGTCCTCTTAATGTGTCGTGGGCTAGTCGATGAAACACCATGGATGGAAGGTGCCCACTTGAAGATCCCAGAGAAGTACCCTACTCAACTTAGTCCAGACAGTTGTCATGCTGATGCGCTAGGGAGACCGCACTGTGGTTGATCCGTGGAGCCAACATTACACTTCAGCCATCAACACCATGCAGAAGGATATCTACATCAACAGATGGAAGGAAATGCAGATGGATCACGTTAGTTTACAGTAAGAGAAGCTGTTTTAGTTGGTTCTTATCTTGGCGAGAGCTGAGTCCAATAGTTTTAACACCTACTCTCATGTAATGGAAATCATTGAAGATATTATTATAGCAATATAAATGCCTGTCTATCCTGGGCCAGTGTAATTTATTTCACGTCCAGCATGAAAACAGATGTTGTTTTCTCAGATAAGTTTTGTTTTGCTTGCAGTTTCCTTTTGATTGACGAGACTGCTCTGTTGATTTGGAATTAAAACCATAGAAATGAGTTTCAGTATTTTGACAGTGTTCAATGTGTAACTATAGGTGTGTTAATTATCTTTATAGATTAAATACACATTTCTAGAATATCTTTAATCAACACCATCATTCCTCCTGAAGTATACTGGCTGGTATGCTGAAGCTACTTTCTAAAGTCTATAGGAAAGCCTCATGTGTGTGGCATACACGCAAAGGCTTAAAACTTCTTAATCACAAGAGACCCCTATTAAAGTCTGAAGTTGTAGCTGGATTTAATTTATTAATACAATTTGGATGCAGTTCAAGTCCTGGTTATTATTCATTTACAGTCCAAAATAGGGTGTCAGAATGAAGATGATCCTTGTGGCTGCAAGAAATCTATGGTGAGAACAGAGACAAATTGACCTTTCAGTGGAAGATGACAGGATTGTTTTTTTAAGCAGGTGGTCACATGCACACGTGTGTAATGGGCATGAACACATGCATGTTTTTGAAAATGAAACATGGAAATGTCCCTTCAGTGTAGTGTAACACATTTTGGATTCTATAGGACCATTAGGTCCTATGGAATTGTGACAGAAATACAATGAGTTCTGGTGATAAATCTCCCTCCCGACCTGTGAGGGTGCTAGAGAATGGGAGGAAAAGTATCTGGAAGGGCTGGGCAGGGAAGTCGGTCAGCCTGGAAAAAAGCGAGACTCTGTTGTAAGACCGTATTGACCTGAAAGGTAAACAAGGGGCAGCTGCAAGTAATAAGGCAGCTGCAACTGTTTACCTAGATGTCATGCGGGGTACATATAGGGGCCAGGGTAACGCTGATCTTTTCCATCGTTTGGGAAAAACGGTGGGAGAGAGAAGGACTGAGAGAGGAGCTCTCAGAGTGATTCAAACACATGTTGTGTGTTATTGTGTCTGTTCATATAATTGTCTGTTTTTGTGTTCACTAATAGACAGTTAAGCACACCTCCGGAGCTGTCGCCAGGGTCAGCATGATCCGAAGCACCACTGCTCACCACACAACCCTTGTCTGCACCGAACACCTGCAAGTCTGCACTCACCCAGGACTGGTGACCACGTCTTTTGTTTTTGTTCAGGACTGTGCCCTGTTTTGTTATCCCAGTGCCTTACAGATTGTTGTGTATTGCCGGGGATTTATTATTTGACCGTCACCAGACCTGGAAAACAAAATAAACACAAATTCACGGAAGTATCGTTGTCTGCCTATCACACTTGCACAGCATCACCTCTACACCTGTTCCCTTTACCTGCCACTTTGACACAGGAATCCATAGGATATTTATGACTGGTAGATCAGGGGTAAAGTTGATGCATGTTTTTTTAAAGTTTGAAGTCTATGACTCTTGTCTGAAATCATATTCATCACCTAGTGCTTCCCCTTTACTTCTTATCAAGTGATGTAATTTCTTGTTAAAGTAAAACACTAAGGTCCACTAATATTAATCTTGATATTCAGGAATAATCTTTAAATGTTGACTTGAGTCTATGCCACAATTAGTAATAGCACACAGAAAATTTATATTAGGGCTCACAAAACTCGAAGCAAGTCAGGAGGGGACAATAACCCCACCACACTGCTACACCACAGCATAGAGTATTTTCTCCCAGAAACCTAGAGAACCTGATTGAAATGTGGCAACCAACATTTTGTGTTGTGTAATGACAACTTTTAACTTCATTCCTTCTGTTTCTGGTACTGTTTTAAACATTAAAGACCAGTGGAAAAATGTCCAGCTAACTTTGCTTGTCTTTCATCAGCATCTATTTTATTTTAATAAATAACAGGAAACCATCACAGATAAACTGTGGAGTATAAGAACCCTTTTATCTATTCCAGATGGAGTTTGTTCATTGAAACTGTAATGCAATCTATACGATAGGGTGCATGGCAAGTGATTGTGAGCTCGTTTCACTATTTATTTATTTATTTATTTAGTTTATTTATTGCATTTATATAGTGCTTCTTATGCAAAGGTATCACAAAGTAATGTACAGTACGTAGCAGAAAAAAAAGAACAAACCACAATACATTTGTATAGCATGTCACACATACAACTGCCACAATCAGACCATTTCAATAACAGATTTACAGTACCTATAGTAAGTATTCACCCTCCCTTGGAGGTTTTCATAGTTGTGTCACAACCTGAAATCTTGTTACATTTAAATGTATTTTTTTCTCTTTGATTTACACAACCTACTCAACACTTTGAAGAGGCAAGAGATTTTTATTGTGAAACAACAGTTAATGAAAAATAAAAAATAAATGAAATTTCTTGGTTAGATAAGTATTCACCCCAATACTTGGGAGAACCACCTTAGGCAGCAATTACAGCTGTTCTTCTTCTCAATCGGATTCAAGTCTGGGCTTTGACTGGGCACTCTAGGACATTCACTTTCTTGTTTTTAAGCCACACCAGTGTCGCTTTGGCTGTGTGCTTGGAGGTCACTGTCCTGCTGAAAGGTGAATCTAGGTTCCAGTCTTAGGTCTTTTGCAGGCTGAAGCAGGATTTCCTCAAGGATTTGATTGTATTTAGTTCCATTCATTTTGCCCTCTACCCTGACAAGCTTCCCAGTCTCTGCCGATGAAAAGCATCCCTATAGCATGATGCTGCCACCACCATGCTTCACGGTAGGGATGGTGTTGCCTGGGTGATGTGTTGTGTTGGGTTTGGGCCAGACAAAGCGCTTTGCATTTAGGCCAAATTGTTCAATTTTTGTTTCATTGGACCACAGAATCTTTTGCCACATCTCCAGAGTCTCCCACATGCCTTTTTGCAAATTCCAAGCTAGATTTTACATGGGCTTTTTTCAGAAATGGTTTCTTTCTTGCCACTCTTCCATACAGGCCAGTTTTGTGGAGTACCTCAGCTATTGTTGACACATGGACAGTTTCTCCTATCTCAGCCATGGAATGCTGTAGGTCTTTCAGAATTGTCATTGGCATCTTGGTGGCTTCTTTGACCAATGCTCTTCTTACCCGGCTGCTCAGTTTGGGAGGACAGCCTGCTCTAAGCAGATTCTGAGTGATGCTGTATACCTTCCACTTTTGAATAGACTTGACTGTGCTCCAAGGGGTATTCAATGCCTTGAAAATTCTTTATTCAGGAAAGCCATATGAGCTAATGTAGCTTGTTTTCATAGACGTCCTGGGAAGGGCAATACATTTACAGTTTTCCGCAAACAAGAACAGAAGTCACCATAAATACAATCAATCAGTAATAAATAAATAAACGAATATAAAACAGAGCAGTTCAGTAAAATCATACAGTACACATACAGGGATAAATACTGGTACAACAGTTTTTTTTTTTTTTTTTTTAATTACTATGTGAGTTCTCTGATCTAAGCGTAACTGGCAAGTGGTTCTAGTCAGAAACTGCAGCAAAAGCAAACGATTTTCTACCCACAACACTCTTCACTGTAGGTGTTGCAAAATATTTAGTATTACTGACATTGTGCAAACTGTACCTACTAGAAAACTCCTGAAAAAACCTGTTTAAATAAACAGGCAGTGCATTTTGTGCCTCTTTAAGGAGAGTCAGGTACCAATGGTTGTTCCTTCTGTTTGCAGGTGTCAGTAAATTTATCCTGGAGTATGAGCTGCAATGATGCTCTAGTGCGGTGCACTGGAGAACAAACCTACAGATCCTGTTAACACTGTATTGATCTTTTTCAATGACTCCTTGTTAGCTGTCCTATAGATGACATCATTGTAATTTAGAATGAGGAATAGAAGTTGCTGGGCTAGTCTAAGCCTTGCTGTAAAGCATTTAACAGTGGCACTGACCATACAATACACCCAGCTTCCTTCCAATTTTACAACATACTTCTGTGATATGTTTTTCAAACGTAAGAGTTGTGTCAATATCGAACCCTAAATATTTAAAGGTATCAACTCTCTCCAGTAGCATAGTCTTACATGTGGTAATGGAAAAATTTGCGCTATTGTTTTGTATCAATTTCTCTGGCCAAATAACATATTTGTCTTTTTTTTCATTTAAGATCAGACAGTTATCATCAAACCATTTTTGAAGGTCCCAAAAATCACTCTCTAGTATCTTAGTTAAAGCATGGATATTATCAGATCTGTAGTACACCACCCTATCATCCGCACACATGTGTACTGAACTTTTCTTACAGCTTTTGGGTATTTCATTAATAGAAATAGAACATAAGAGAGGTCCAAGAATTGATCCTTGTGGGACTCCCAGGGATATTGGCATAAGGTCAAATTAATTTTTTTCATAGACAGTTGCTTGGGTATATTCCATTAGATATGATTTAAACCATAACAATGAAGGACCCGTTACTCCAAGGTTACTTAACTTATTGAGAAGTATTATATGGTCAGCTAGGTCAAAAGCTTTAGAGAAGTCGATAAAAATGGCAGCAATAAGTTTTTTTTTTTTTCTCCCATAGCCTGATATATATATATATATCACTCGTTAATTTTAATAAAGCTGTTGTGGTCGAGTGAGCTTTTCGAAAACCCGATTGATAATCTGTAAATAAATTATTCGTTGTTAGCTAATTAGTCAATTGGGTTTGCATGATTTTTTCGATAATCTTCGATAAGACTGGTAAAATAGATATAGGCCTATAGTTACCAGGGGCTGTGATGTCCCCACTTTTAAATATGGGAAATACTAATGCTTGATTTAGCTGCTATGGCATTTTGCCAGGCATAAGAGACCTATTAATTAATGTAGCTAACTGATTTCTCAATGGGTAGGCAGCTACCTTAAGGAGTCTAGGTTCTACACCTTCCGTACCTGCTTTTTGGAAGCATCAATTTACTTAAAAATTGATATACTTCCCCCTCATTTACCATCTTGAATGTAAAAGAAGATTCAGGAATACGGTCAGTAAGGGTTTCATGACCAAGAATTTTTAATTTACTTGTGTATTCACTTAAGTTTGTGAAGTAGTGGTTAAAAGCATTAGAGATTTGCACCGGATCATCAACCATTTTTCTGTGCAAGTTTAAGTGCGTGGTGACAACCCTTTTATCTCTATTTAACAGTTTATTGATGCCCTGACAAAAAGTTAATGGGTTTGGTAAGTTTGTATCTATGTAATTTAAAAAATATTTGGCTTTTGCTTTCCGTTTGAGAGCTGCACTTTTATTTCTTAGTTGCCTGTATAAGATTTTATCTGAGTGATTTCCAGATAATGTAGACCTCTGCCAAGCCCGATCTCTCGTACGGAATAGCTCTATTAGGGCCGAGGTTACCCATGGTAACCTGGCGTGATTCAACCCGACTCAAATTTTCTAAAACGGGCCATGTTTATCACATACCATTGTGAATTCAAAATAAAAATAAGACCAGGCAGATTTTAGGTCTGGAATTAAATTAAGCCTATCCCAGTTTATGTTTGTTACATCATTAATAAAGACATTCAGCTCAAACTTACGGCAAGACCTGTACGCGATCATTTAGCTGGTCCTTTTAGCATTACAGGAATTTCTGTCATGCCAGTTTAAATTTACATCACTCATAAAAATAAGTTCCTTGCCTGAATCCATCCCTCCCAAGAATGTACTCAAATTTTCATAAGTAGACAGATCAGAAGAAGGAGCTCTGTATAGGCAGTCAATTGCTAGGACATCAGGTTTATGAGTTTCAGCCCAGATTCTGAGCTGATCAATTTTAGGTCCAAAGGTATGGATGTTAATATGGAATCATTTTAAGCCCCTGACTGTAGACCAGTTTACATCTGTTTGAGTCACACAAGATGATATATTGTTGTTCAGGACCGGCCAAGCTTGACTAGACACAGGTAGTCCAGGATTTAGCTCCATGTCACCACACAATATTAAGGAATTTATCCAGATAAACTTTACTAGAAATAAAACATGGTACATATTTCACCACGTAATATTGTGTAGCGACCCGGGCAACATGGCTTGCTTCCGGACTTTTATGTTGTCTTGTTTGTCAAGTTAGTCTTGTTTGTGCCTTTGTTTTGCCTGCTTCTTATGGTCTGGGTCACGCCCAATTAGGTAGATTGGATGAGAAGGGAGGGGACTTAATTAACTCCTTAATTAAGCATTTATTGCCTTCAATATTTAAAATAAATAGCAAGGATAAAAAAAAAAAAAACTAGAATTCTAAGAATGGATTTTTTCTATGGTTCTAAAATAAAATTAAGAGATAAAATGATAAAACAACTAAATAAATTGTACATACGACACTGCCAACTGCTGCCAAGACACTGACAAGCATAGTTAAGCGCTACACTTATCAAGTCACACTTTCCGCGCCGCGCTTGCCTCTTCAGGTGTTTAGTAATCTCCAACTCCCGCGAGGTATCAGCTCACACCTGAATCTCGTAGCATAGTCACAGTACACAGTTTTTAAACTGCTTGTTTGAAAAAAGAACACAATGTTCAACACAGTCCCGCACACAGTATATGTATACAAAAGCAGCCATTTAAAGTTACATTAAAACCCACTAAGATAAGAAAGGGTGGGGGTGGGGGTACTTAGGATTCTAGAAGCTCTTGTTAAATGAGCAGCCCACTGTGTATAGGCAGTTTGCATTAATTCACCTATTAAGCTAGGATGTTTTCCTTTACCAGTTATTTTCAAATGATCTATTTAGCTTGGTTAAGCCAGCAGAGATTGTCAGTCAATCTACAATATTTACAAACCAATACTGGCAAGCAGGAGAAATAGGTGCTCAACATCCGGTATGGGGTAAAGCGTGGGGACGTGAGACGGCCACAGACAAGGTTAGTGTGTTTATTGCTTTCATTCATGACAAACTACATTTGAATAGCATTGAGAAGTCCCAGTAAAGTAGAATGTACACTCTGTTCTGTGTAAGTAACATGCTAGCTTCATGACTTACTGTACATTAAAAACATTGACGACCATGTTTGTATTATTAAAGAGTTTCTTTGTTTTCTAGATTAATTTTTCAATGGTAATTACAGACTGTTGGAAAACATGGATCGAGAATTGATTAGCAGTTTGCTATGCATGTGGACTAGCAGAGCTATACTGGTGTTCTTTTCTGAAAAGAGACTAATATTGCAGATAGCAGACTGTTTGGTTCAAATTGCATGTACTGCTAACCACTGATAGAGACGTTGCGTCTACAAGCTCTTGCCCAACATTGACTGCAAGCTAACGAGATAACAATGCTGTGGACTAGAAGGGAACAGGCTCTAAAGACTTCAGAGAGATCAAAAGAGATAATGCCACTGGGATCAAAGGGGGTCGCAAGAAGATAACAAAAGGCAGATGTATGGACCTTTTGTCTCCAGGAGTGTGAAGAATGCACTGAGTTCAGAGGTTGTCACACTAGAATACACACACAGACACACACACACAAACTCACACAATAAATTAAATGACCTTGACCATTGGTTAAGTGTCAGAGAAAGGGGGGTGTGGACCATCTATACAGAAGGGTATTTAATGTCATGCAAACATTGTAATGATGAGTATTCTGTTTGTCCTGTACCTGGGACCAGACTCCCTGCATATTTCAATAAACCTGGCAACTGATTGAAGAAAAGGACTCTGTGCATTTTCTTGAATCTACTCAATCACCATCATTTTTTGTAAGGTACTTCACAGACTGTTACTTTAAATGACATCATTAAATGTCTAACTTGATTGTCTTGCAGTTGTCTCAAGTATCAAACCCTGTGCCAAAGTATAATTATCTAAAAATTGTAAACATAACTAGTCGCATATTGTTAATTGAAAAAGTATGCCTAGATGTGGGTTGAAAAACTGTATCCCTTTTCCTGATGTGCGAGATTTGCAGAGGTGTTGAAAATCTGACATAAATAAGTAAAGACTAAATGATTTGGTTATGAAAAAGATTTTTACATTATTTTAGAAATTTTAAGACTTTTTTTCTTTTACAAAAAGTAAAGAAGTTATGAAAAACATAAGAATAAATTATATCAATAGACAAGGAATATGTTTATCATGAGTTTATTACTTTTTGAAAAAAGAAACTGTATGTAAAAGAGAAAATAGGGAACACATGCCTCACAATTAAAAAAAAAACACAAAAAAAACCCTTATATATTAAGGCCAGACATTTTCTGGAGCAGCATTTCTTATTATGTCGTTTAATTCCATGTACAGAGCTGCTAGAAACAGAGCTCATGAAAACAGTGTTTGTGATACACAGTATGTTATAATAATCAGTGGTTTGACTCAGAATGTGTAACAACCAGTGAAGTAAGATCTGTAAAATCGAAAGCTCAAGGAGATCAATCAGCGCTAGCTATTTCCTAACAAGCGACACATTTCTCTTGAGGGAAAGGGTCAGGAAACCGCATTCAAAATGATCAAACATCAGATTTTCCACACTCTGCTTTTGGTTAACCCATACAAAACTCAACTAGTTGATTTCAACTAGAGTTTCTAGTGCATTTCAGGAAATATCCTTTGGCTGGAACTCTTTTTTTTTATTATCGTCTTTTCTATCTTTGTATCTGTATGATTTTTGTTTTCTAGTTTACATAATGTGTCCAGTTATTCAGAGTGATTGTTTCCCATGTCAAATCATAACTTTGGCTGATGGCATGGGTCACTGGAGTTACATATTAGACTATTTCCACTCCTAGTCACTCCACTCTTGTTACACAGCATTCTCGGAATCGTCACATCATTTTCTGAAAATCAGTTTTGTCTTCATGGAGGTTTTACCACTGGCAGCTTTGATACAAGTGCAGGCAGCGTAATGACATCAATTTTCCCCAGAGGCACATGTGCCCCTCCTGGAGGATGTACAGTAGTCTTTTATTTAGACTTAGAAAATCAGTCCTGTTATAATTTGTTGTCAGATGAGGAAGATTGTTGTGTGATGCTGAAGGGTGAATTTTACGTTTGAAACAGGTCTTACTAAAATTGGTCCTATCAAGGTTGTGTATTTGGCAGAGTGAACAGTACAACGTTGAAAATACATGAGGTGATAGTGATGGGAACTTAGCAACTGTTTAATAACCAGTTAGCTCTGTACACATACTGTAAGGCCTCATCCTAGAGTTGGAGCTGTAGCGTATAACTACACTGAACCTAGACACATTTTGGGGTCTATTTGAAAGATTCAAGCTGACGACCTTCATGCTTGTTCCTGAAACCCCCAGTTCAGGTTGATATTATGCCTCTATTTAAACTAGATGACCATTATATCGTGCCTAGAGGTATAATTGCAATTGTGTATTTTGTAGTACTATTAATCTTTGAATGCTAATCCTTGAATAACAAGCTCAATACATATGTTTGATTGACTTTACTCACTATTGTCAAGTATCATTAATAACATGGCTTAACCAAGTTAAATATATTATTTGAAAATAACTGCTTCCACATACTTACACATCGGTTGTTGTTTTTTTTCTATTTATTTACAAAAATCACAAAGCCAGCCATACAAGTAAGTGTTCTCTCATTTGTGTTTGGAAACTGCTGCCTCTTTTTTGCTTTGTAGAGGAGAAGTCACAAATATGTGTTGGTCTGAGGCAAGTATATCAAGCTAATGTGAAGTTCAGCGGACAGTGGTTACTTTATGTTTGTGCATTAGCCAGACAAAGAGCCCCGTGGGACAGAGAGCCACGTGCATGGAAATGGGTCAAGATGTATTTAGTATGGCAGCCCAGAAATAAAACAGGGATGTTGTTAATAAACATTAACAACAGAATCAAATGATGTACATTAAGAACAGTGCAAGTAATCTAGCTCCAAGTATCAGGCTCCATTTTGATTTCTTATTACCTCCCACTGTTCACCGTTACACAAGACTGAATAGAGCTCAACCATCATTAAAAACCCATTCGATTTAATATTGAAGAGATTACTGTCTTTTATCCTCAGATTCCAGCAAGGGAAAAATGTTGTCAAATGGAACAGCTGCATACTATTGAACTGCATTCATCTTTCTTGTACATTCCTGAATTTCCAGTTTCAACATTTAGCACTAATAAAGGCAATACTAACAAAGAAATGTTTAAATCATAGTCTACAGTTATTGGAAAACAAGTATGTGTTTGCATATTAAACTCATTCTCTACCCTTTTCTTATTTTTATCAGAAAAGTTTTTATTGGCAGACATTGACTGCAGTTAGATAATTGCCAACGGATTGCTAAACTGTATCAACCTAATTATACTTAGACCCATGGCTCGTGTACATTTAGAGAAGTTATTTAGTGATTTGGTAAAAATTCTGATTTATTAGGTTATACTTGCTGAGCAATCTGGGCCTCTCCTCGTAGCCTGTGTGTGAATAACCTCTGTTGCCATTCATTTAGTTTTCCATGTTCTCGTTAGACTCAGGTCTCTTGACACTTGTTGTAAACAGCAACATACATTTCAGGAAGATCAGCGATCGAGTACAAAAGAAAACCTAAAGACATCTTTTTAAAAAATGTCTTCATACGCAAAAAAAAACAAAAAAACAGCCAATTTGTTTGGTATATAATAGCATTATTATCCTCTAGAGCACGGGCGTCAAACTCAATTCCTGGAGGCTGTGTCTGTTGGCTTCATTCCACCCGAGCTCTCAATTACTTAAGTGGTCTAATTATGTGATTAATTGGACACATTTAACACTTCTCTCCAGACTTCAAAATGTTTTATAGGTAGTGTGCCTTGAATCAAGTGCATTTATTAAACCATAAACTTTAAAATACCTTGAAAAAATAGTAAATATGTCCTATTGAACAAATACTTTGATCAATTAAGCTAATTGAGAGCTTAAGTTGGAATGAAAACCAGAAGATCCTGTGGCCCTCGTGGACTAGAGTTTCACACCCCTGCTCTAGAGCCATCATTAGCTGTCGATAAACGTTGTGGCTCAAAGATGTAAACTTTCATGTTTTTCATTTGTACTGTTGCGAAGATTTTTATTTTGCTTTTTTTTTCATTAACATGGCATATCCTACCAGCAATTATAGTAGTTGAATGACAAGAGCTAGCAGAAGTGTGCACTAAATAGACCAGTGTTTACCTCAATTAAAAAACAATTAAAATGTGTGAGTGTTAGTGTGAAGGAAGCACATATGGTAAATATGTTAAATCAACTGCACATTTGTCTTCAGCTGTAAATTGAATAGCAGTAAAATGAGAATATGTTACAAAAAAGTAACACAGAGGCATAATTTATTGTGAGGATTTCAAATCTGTTTAACAAAAGGACAGATTAACAAACTATATGTTTACTCTTATGTAAACAGATAGCATCTTGATTTCAGAACAGAGGACAAGTTATTCATATCAGGTCTGGAAAATGGAGATCAGTAGGGATTTAGGAAGATATAAAACAGAAAGTACTTGGCTAGTTTGGTTCATCTATTCCTGAACAAAGATCCATACACATTGTTGGCTCATTTTTAAAAGCTAAACATCACATACATATGCCAATAATTGTTTGAAAACATAATGAACTTAGATTTGGTCTGTTTCACATCAATGTTTAATAGGACAAGACAACTTATATTGAAAAGCAACTAAACATAAAACTAAAATTGTTTGCAAAGTGATCCATTGCAGCAACAAATAAACATATTGCAGTGTTAAGTATGAGTTCATGAAAAATACAAGCTTGAACAGGAGTTGGTTTTAAATGGCGTAAGATACAACATTCAGCCTAACAGTACAATGGGCACTATGCAATGTAGTCAAAGTGGTGAAAACGAAAAGCAACAAGACTTAAGAGATACCAGAGCTTTGTTTAGCTTTGTGTAGAGAAGTCCTGAAGGCATGTTCTCATTTCAAATTGTATCCCATGAAGGACAATTCTGTACCCTCACATTGGAAGGGGTCCTATGCACTACGAGTTCTCTTACTTCCAGTTGGTTTAAAATGACTGCAGACTATTCTGAACAAAATCGCGTCATGCTTTATGAAGCACAAAATTCTTTCCAGTTTTCTTTTTTAAGTTGCAGTTGGAAAGTGACAGTCATTTCATTGCCTTTGCCCAATGTACAGTGTTTTTGTGCTTTTAAAGCAATTTGAAAACAGGGGCTGTCTATGTTATAGTCTTGAGTTATATCCATCAACCAATGAAACAGCAGGAATAGTTTAATCCATAATAACATGTGGAGGAATCAATAAGGATAAATATTGATGTGAAAATATGATAAAAAGCATCCTCTGCTTTCATGGCTAATTCTTTGGGGTTATATCAGTCCTTAATCATGTCTGCAGTTATTTGCACACCTCAATATGAATGCATTAAACAGTGTTCAAAATATAAGAACTGAAAGATATGAATTGTTCATCTGGACACATTTCTCAAACAGGGAGGTTAGGAGCAACAGATCAAAAACTGACTTGAGTGGCAACATTCCTCTGTAAACCAGGTCTGATTCCTTCTCCCCCAGGTGTTACACTGTTACACTTCCTACCAGCATTTCATATCCATTCATCTGTAAACCTGGCCCTACTCCTTCTGCCCCAGGTGTTACACTGTTACACTTCCTATCAGCATTTCATATCCATTCATCTGTAAACCTGGCCCTGTTACTTCTGCCCCAAGTATTACACTGTTACACTTCCTATCAGCATTTCATATCCATTCATCTGTAAACCTGGTCCTGTTCCTTCTGCCCCAAGTATTACACTGTTACACTTCCTACCAGCATTTCATATCCATTAATTTCCATACTTGTTCTCTTAATCCCCTACCGAAAGGTGAATCGTCTGTTATACAGAATTCTAACCATAAAACTCTTGCTTGGAACAGGAGCTATCCAGGAACAGAGGAAAGAACACCAAGCCATGACATGTAACCGATAGAGCCTTTAGCCAGCATTTTATTGGATGTACCCCCATAAGAGTGCTTTAAAAAACAAAAACTTACAGCTACCACATGTGGTGGACAAAATCCAAGCTAAACACTAAGGCACATGACTATAGGACAGGCTTGGTTAACAGTGCAGCCTATTCTGTGTTTAATTGTATAGTTCAAAGCCTGACAGTAACCCATTTGATGTCTACAGTGAGGACCTATGCCCTTCTGATTGCTGCAGTGATATTATCAAACCCACAAGGGCATACATTATATATTGTGCCAGCTACCAACACAGTATTTACAAAAAAAAAGAAAATGAAAAAAAGAGATTCCTTTGTAACCAAGCTTTGAAAAATGATAATGGTAGATTTTGTATACCTTGTTTTGTCATAGACCATATTAACAAAGTTGCCCTGTTTTTACAGCATTATTCAGCAAGCCAGTAGTAAGTACAGCTGTGTACATCCTGATTTGAGTGGCACAGTACACTACCTTGTATGTGTTGCATTTGAATTATTCACCTGCTTGAAGCTGAGCAATGTGCTCTGTACATGACTATAAAATGTGAAATATATACAGTGAAATGTTTTCTTTTTTTTTTCTTTTTTTTTGGTTGGTCCCCTAAATTTTGTGTTGAATTTTTTTTATTTTGAGAGAAATATACCCAATGTATCTAAATGTTCACTCTTTGGCTATTTCATGTGGAATACACAGCTCCTGGATTAAGATGTTCCTGGCTCATTACCGTGGGCAAAAATTATTTTTAAAACCTTTGTTTAAACCTGGTGAAAACTGTGCTTTAGAGAAGCAAATAACACTCACAGGACACCAGGCACAATGAACAATCCATGGGACAAAAAACTATAAATGAATGTCCTGAGAAATGAATGATCTGAAATGAACTTTACAATCAGGTTTGAACAAAATCTGCCAAAATAACCATTAGAATATAAAATGTACTTTTTATTATCAATCATCACTTTGCTCCAGTCATTGTCAGCATTTATAGAAGAGGTAGATTTGTATCACTACAGTGCTGTGAAAAAATATTTGCCCCCTGTCTGATTTTTCTGCATTTTTACACATTTTTCACATTGAATTTGGTCAGATCTTTTTGTGGGTTGTAGTCGTATATAGAGGGAGTCTGAAAGAAAAAAATTACACAGAAGTTTGGTTCTGCTTTCATTTGTTTGGTGTGCAAGGTAATTAAAATCTTCAGGTGTGAAAAAGTTATTGCCCCCCTAGTTAACTCAACCCAATTAAAGAGATAATTAGGGTCAGCTGTTTGAATACTTTGGTTAACAATTATGCCTGATTTGGGCCAGCCCTGCCCAATATAAATCAAACTAACTTTGGCCCTTACCATCAGAGTGAAGTTGTCAGCACACAGGCTCTAGAGGTACATCATGCCACTATCAAAAGTAATTCCTGAAGACTTCTGGAAAAAAATTTGTTGATGCCTATAAGTCTGGAAAAGGGTTACAAAGCCGTTTCTAAGGCTCCACCAAACCACAGTCAGAGCCATATTGTCCAAATGGAGAAAGTTTGGGACAGTAGTGAATCTTCCAGAGGTGGCCGTCCTGCCAAAATCTCTCCAGGCGTAAAATCGTCTAGGAAGTCACAAAGAACCCTACAACAACATCCAGGGATCTGCAGGTAGTCTGTCGACTCGGCTAAGGTCAGTGTTCCTGACTCCACCATCAGAAAGACACTGGGCAAAAATGGGATTCATGGCAGAGTAGCAAGGCAGAAACCACTGCTCACTAAGAAGAACATGAATGCTCGTCTCAAGTTTGTCAAAAAGCACCTGGATGATCCTCAAGAGTTCTGGAACAATGTTCTATGGACAGATGAGTCAAAAGTGGAACTTTTTGGCCAACATGGGGCCTGTTATGTCTGGTGAAAACCAAACACTGCATTCCACGGTAAGAACCTCATACCAGCAGTCAATCATGGTGGTGGTAGTGTCATGATTTGGAGATGCTTTGCTGCATCAGGATGTGGACGACTTGGCATCATTGAAGGAACCATGAATTCTGCTCTGTATCAGAATTCTACAGGAGAATATCAGGCCATCCGTCCGAGCTGAAGCTGAAGCGCAGCTGGGTCATGCAGTAAGACAATGATTTGAAACACACAAGCAAGTCTACATCAGAATGGTTGAAGGACAATAAATTTAAAGTTTTGGAAGGCCTAGTCAAAGTCCAAACCTAAACCACATTGAGATGTTGTGGCCAAATGTAACTGAGTTGAAGCAGTTCTGCATGAAGGAGTGAGCCAAAATTTCTCCACGACACTGTGAGAGACTGATCAATAACTACAGGAAGAGTTTGGTTGCAGTGATTGCTGCTAAAGGTGGCGTAACCAGTTATTGAGTCTAAGGGGGTGATTACTTTTTCACGCTGGGGCATTGGGTGTTGCATAACTTTCTAATAAATAAATGAAATAAGTATCAAAATGTTATGTTATTTGTTCACTCAGATTCCCTTTTATCTAATATTAGATTTTGGTTGAAGAACTGATAACATTCAGTGTCAAAAATATGGAAAAATGCAGAAAATCAGACAGGGGAAATACTTTTTCACAGTACTGTACATAACATCCATCCATCGTTTTAAATGTAGATTTGTAACATGTATATAACGTCCATCCATCATTTTAAATGTAGATTTGTAACACGTATATGAAGTCCATCCATCATTTGTAATGTAGATTTGTATTATGCATATAACATCCACACATTATTTTACAGCCAGCTTTTCAGCATGAACATGTTATTGTGTGTTCTAATACTTGAGAGTATTCCCAAATTAATAATTCTAAGATTTATAAATGATTGCTTTACAACGGAACATTATTACACCACAGCTTGCATTTATTTCTGGGTGTCTTCTCAATACAGTGTATGACAGCCATCCCCAGATACGTTAACTAAGGCCTTTTCAAATAAACACGGAGGCTAACTGTTTTGGTACAGTATCAGGAGAACTCACCTGCATAAAGCCTGTATAATATACAATCAGACATGCATTAAAGACCTCCTGTATAGAAGGGCTACCTTCCTACTGCATCCCTTGAGGGGTCAGTATACGTTTGGCTGAAAAAGAAAATACAATATGACAAATTAAACTTTTGTTTCCATGAAATGTCAATAATAATAATAATAATAATAATAATAATAATAATAATAATAATAATAATAATAATAATGCATGGGGCTCATCTAACCCTGGTTAAATAAATACATGAATGAATGGTGGTTTTAATGAAGACTCTGGAGATGAGGTCCCCACACAGGAAAACTGCTTTATTAGTACTAGTCATGCTGTAGTTCCAGCTTGGGCACATGGCCCAGACTTTCCCTCTAGCATTGCACAGAAGCGCAATTCTTTCTTTTTCACATCTTTGTGCTTCTTTTAAACACATACAGTATCCTTCCCCATCAAAATCCCTTGCAGGCTTCAGAACCCCGACCCATTTCTAACCACCATTGCAAATAAACAAGGGCAATACAAAGTTACTAGTTTTTGATTTTTTTACACATTTGTGGAAGTCTGGTCTAATATGTTAAACTTATAAAATAAATAATGTCCTTTCATTCCCCTGGCTGGTTCTGTAACTTTAATCCTTTGCAGTCCTATTTTCCCTTTCGGGTCCATTGTTGGACCCTGTCCAACATCATCAAAAAGACGTAAAGCACAGGTCTCTAGTTGTTTTTCTCCAGAAAAAAACTGATAAAATATTTTAATGGCCGATAGAGACCGATAGGAGACGAATGAAACCGAAAAAAAGGGTGTATCTCATAGCCCCATGCTTTACAGAGGAAGCTGCTTCTGCATCCAGCGCTCAAAGAATATCACAGACATTTGCAGAGCTTTTTGAGATGTTATAGTAATAAAACAATGACTTGGATCACATTATTGAGGAATTTGGTTATAAAACAAGTGATCAAGAGAGGATTTATCAGTATAGATTTATATCTATAAAGAGGTTTGTGAAAAATTCAACAAACAAGGGGTGGGGCTTGGCTGTAGATACAGTACCGAGTGTTTATTTGTGATTCAATGCCTTTTGAACCTGTTTTACTCTGAAATACAAATCTTTTAAACAGTGCATGTAAAATAAATTGGACCTGCCGCGCCTGACAAGCGCTGAATAAATGGACTGCAAAGGGTTAACAGCTGAAGTTTGTAAACTTGTACAAACATCCAGTTGGTTTGCTTCCATTGTAAAGTTTACACCAAACATATAAAACAATGCTTTAATCATAAAAACTGAAGAAATTTTGAAAAATGAACAACCATGGCTTTGCCAATATTGATATCTGAGTAAAAAATGTATATACTATTGTGACAGGAAATGGCGTTGCGGTGATGTCATGCCAGAAGGCGGAACAACAACAAACCAGGTAAGAACTGCAGTGAAATGACGCAGCGTGCGCCATTTTATTTCAAACACAAAAAATAAATAAAATATTTAAACAAAACAAACACTGCTCACAGAGCAGAAAAATAAATGATTTTAACAAAAATAATCATGAACACAAAATACAACACTCAGGTCCAGCTGGGCAGTAGCCTTCACGGCATTTCTGAGTTTTAGTTTAAATATCTCTTCTCTCGCTCTCCCGTACTCTCCTCTGTACACCCCACCCCGAGCAGGGAGAGCTGCAGGTTTAAATACCATGGCCGAGGGGTTTAACTAGCTGGTGATTATTCTATTACCCCTCGGCCACAATCTGCACGAGTTTATTAATTGTGTGACTACCGGATAGTTTAACAATGCACTAGCCGACAGCCACACATTACCACGAGGTTTTACTTAACATGGATGGGCTTCCCATCCACGGTACAAAAACAAAAACATCTTTTACAATAAATACATTTTCAAAACAATAACAAAACAAAACACATGGCTACGCTGTCATATATATATATATATATATATATATATATATATATATATATATATATATATATATATATATATATATATATATATATAATAAATAAATAAATAAATATTCGCTTTCGAAAGCGAAAAAAGCGTGGGAGAACAGGTGTGGAAAAGTGCAGAGTAGTTTAGAAGCAGTTTGAAAGCAGGTTGACAGCTGCAGAAGAAACTAAACTTAAAAAAAAAAACATCAACATGGTCTTCAAGCCAGTAATCTGTGACACCTGCTTGATGTGGGAAATCCGAGAAAACCCAGCAGAGCTAAACCAAGTGTGCGTAAAGTGCAACACGATCCAGGACTTGCATAAACTAGTAGGTATGCTAGAAATTAAGCTGGAAGAAATGAGACAGCAACAGGATCTCGAGGAGCTGGCACACCCACAATTCATGGAAGTCTGCATCACCCCTAACAGAATGAAAGCCACTAGGGGGGTATTATTAGAAGGTCAGAACAGCTGGGTTCAGGTAGGCAGAAGCAGGGAAAAAAAGAAACTTTGTCAAACACAACCACCAGAAATCAAAACAACCAACAAATTTGAGTCACTTCAAAATTCTGATGAGCAAAACCAACAACAAGAGAGAGAAAGGAACAACATCCAGGACCTTATTGACAGTGGTGACCAGACAGCAAAAATAAGGGAGGTCATGATTGTTGGGGACTCCATATTGAGAAACACAGCAAGTTCAATTCGCAGTTTGGACCCCTTTACTACAACAAATTGAAATTGGAGAAGGAATCTATGAATTTATGAATTTATTTTTATCTATGAAAAGAATCTATTTGTTGACTGAGAAATGTCTTCATCTAGACACTGTGGGGAGGCTATAAAAAAGGCTAACAAGATGCTTGGATACATTGTGAAAAGTGTTGAATTTAAATCAAGGGAAGTAATGTTAAAACTGTACAATGCACTAGTAAGACCTCATCTTGAATATTGTGTTCAGTTCTGGTCACCTCGCTATAAAAAAGATATTGCTGCTCTAGAAAGAGTCCAAAGAAGAGCGACCAGAATTATTCCGGGCTTAAAAGGCATGTCATATGCAGACAGGCTAAAAGAATTGAATCTGTTCAGTCTTGAACAAAGAAGATTATGTGGAGACCTAATTCAAGCATTCAAATTTCTAAAAGGTATTGACAGTGTCGACCCAAGGGACTTTTTCAGCCTGAAAAAAGAAACAAGGACCAGGGGTCACAAATGGAGATTAGACAAAGGGGCATTCAGAACAGAAAATAGGAGGCACTTTTTTACACAGAGAATTGTGAGGGTCTGGAATCAACTCCCCAGTAATGTTGTTGAAGCTGACACCCTGGGATCCTTCAAGAAGCTACTTGATGAGATTCTGGGATCAATAAGCTACTAACAACTAAACGAGCAAGATGGGCCGAATGGCCTCCTCTCGTTTGTAAACTTTCTTATGTTCTTATGTTCTTATAATACATAAATAACACAGGGGCGGAGGGGGAGACCCCTTTCTAAAAATAAACCAACAATACATTTAAGCAGGGCTTTCCTACCGCCCTGCTACAACTGTATATTCTTAAACTGTAAAGACTTGAAATCATGTATTGACTTGTGTTGTTACTGTGGCCTTGTTAATGTGTCAGTACTGTACATGTATTTATTGTACTTTGTTTACATTTGAAAGTGTAAAATGCCTTTGTGGCAAAGTGGTGAATACATGCAGATGAGTGCAGTGCAGAGCGGATTAATCACACAGATGAATGATTTACAGGTGCAAGGGTTTATTAATGATTATAATGTCCAGAGCCTTATGGCAAAACCTGCAAACAATAACAATGATGGAAGTGGTACAGCAGCGTGTATCACTCCTGTTTGTAATCCCACGGGTTTGACCCGCAACCAAGAAGTACCATCTTTCCTCACCCACACAAAACACAAACACAGACACAGTTTCTATAATGCTTGAATTAAGGTGGTGCAAAGACAGTTCCAAAGTGAAAAGTGAGTGTTGATGTCCGGGTTAATGGTGGCCTGCGGCTGCAGCTCCAGATCGTGCGAGTACTCTTTGAAAAACAAACAACACAACAAACAGTGTTACGAGACAGACAAATACACAGAACACTCACGGTTTCTATTTAACAATTTACGGGCTCCTTTTAGGTTTGTTTTGCTAACCATCTACAAAGGAACAGATAAATGAAGCTATGCCCCCCTATTTATACCCTCGCCCATGACCCCTAGGTTAACGAGCGCATCCGCGCCTCCAATCCTCAGATGCCACGTCGTTTACCGTCCGGGTCAGTGAGCTTGGGTGCCATAGTTCCGCACCCTTCCTAAATGGCTGACTTCCACCTACCCTACGGAATAAATTGTCTCGCCATTTGCTTAAGGTTACTCTGTTCCTTCTTTCTAGTGCCCTCATAGGTCGGGAAGGAGATCTAACATCAAGCGTCATTCGATCTCTGTCACAGCCCTCTAGTTGTGCAGCTAGAAATTGCAGAACAGCTTGTGTAGTTGTTCCTTTTAACTTTTCCAAAGGAAAAAATAAAGACATGCCATTGTGGAGAACAATTGTGCACAACACACCCGGGTGTTGGAAGCTGCTTGGAGAGCTGCTAGCTGTTCATGCCCACCAAAGACTGTAGATTTTCAGAATCATATTCTCACACACATGTTTCTTATGTGAACACAACAATATATTTAATTTCCCCTTTTTATCTCATATATGTTAACCTATCAGTGTGGTTCAGGGGGTGTACTAGGCCCGTTCGCCCTATCATCTTCTTCCACCAATTAAATCTATTCTATTTAAACCTTAGTCTCCTAGTTGTCTTGTGTTTTTTGTTCAGGTGTAAACCAAAGCGGACTGCTGTTTCTGTTAAACCAGCAAAGAGCACTTGAAATTTCTTCTACTTACTCTCTTCGGATTCTGAGGACTCCAAGGATTTTTTGTCTGTAGCAGATCATTCCCCTGTAGCTTAGAATCAGGGTCAAATCACTCCTCCATTCCAATCTCCATTCAGTGGCTCTGTGAGATCCGATCAGCTGCCTCCCAACCAAGATCCTCTCAGTACTCCAGCTTCCCAAGGAGCTAATCTTCGGCATTCTAAATGACTCCTGGCTCAGGATGCACCTCCAGAGCATTTATACTGGAAGGACTGGACTTCAAATAAACTTATAAAGTCTCTTCTTAAAATGGAAACGCAATTCCAAATCTGTTTATTCGCTATTGCAAATTCATCTCTGCAGAACCCATTTTCCCACCTAAAAAAGCTCCCCAGCTACATTGAGCCATTCAGCAGCCCCAACCAGACAGAAGGCAGTCAGAACAATTCATCCCTACAGCCAGTACTTCAAAACAGCAGGAACCTGCTTCAGCCAGATCAATGGAACAAGAGCACGCCTTGATTTTTCAGGAGAGTGCAGCCATTTGCTGACTCATTATCCTCTGTCAATACCCAACTGAGTGATTTAGGTAAAAGGGTGTCTAATAGTGAACAAGAGAAACAAACTACAGCTCTTTCAGTTTTCTCCTCTATTCCTGCTGTTGCACCAGTTGCAGCTACAGTTACTTCCGGCTCAATTCTATCATTGGTACCTTCAGAAGATCCTCCTGTCTTCAACATCACCACTGCTTTAGCTTTTGGTTCCTGCTCCCCAACCAAAGCTAGGTGACGTTTAGTATCTCCGCAAATTCGGCGCAGTATAATTGAAGGCAAGGACATTAATCTTGTTTCTTTACTAATGGCAACATCAGAATTCCTAGATCATAGAATAGTGGATTGCGAAGATCTATCAGCTACATTAATAAGCAGAGATCCCAGATTACTTAAAAATCTAACACTGGGGGAATTCGTCCTTGCTTTCTCCATAATTAGAAACATGCTATGCTCCGCTTATCCTAACCGCAGCATTATATTGTGGAATTGTCTGTCAGATACGGAGGGACTATGTTCTTCGCTAGCACATGTGGGGTCTGCACTTCCAAGGGTCATCCAACATCACTCTGCCCTCAGGCTGCTATAGCATATACCTCCAAAGCTCCACCTGGTACCACCACTAATCATTCAAACAGATCCTCCTTTCACAATCCAATACATTCCTCAGCTCTACCTGATCAATCCACAAGACAAGACAAATGTGTAAAAACTTCAACACCGGTTTCTGTTCAAACAGGCAATGTAATTTCATTCATATATATTTTCAGATGCATTCAATTAGATTAGCAGGTCGTGGTTCCTGACTTGCTAAAGAGGATATATCAGTTGCATTTAAAGTAGTGCCAATCCATCCTTCTCTTCACCACCTGTTTGGTGTATTCTGGGAAGAAAACTTTTACTTTGCAACCAATTAACTTTCGGCTGTTGCAGGAGTCCGAAGATATTTGATACTCTGTCTGAAGCTTAATGCCTATCATGTTCCATATCTGCTTCACCTGCTTGATGACTTTTTATTGATCTCTCCTGCCAGCAGAAGCAATTACTAATCTCAAAAGTTTGTTTTCAGAAGTTGGCATCCCGCTCTCAGAGAAAAAAACAATCGGCCTCCTTCACTCTCTGGAATTTCTTGGAATCATTCTGGACATGGAAAAATTCGATGCCAGCCTCCCTAAGTCCAAACTCAATTATTCAATTTCTTATTCAGAACTTTCAGGTTAGTAAAACAATCAGAAAAATGCTCTGCTTTCATTGCTGGGTCACTTCAACTTTGCAATTCGCATTATTCCCCAAGGGAGGACATTTATAGCTTGTTTACTTGCTCTACATTGTTTAACCTCTGGTAAGTTAAAACGTCTTGCATTCTCTCTAACAGCAAAAAACTTGGACTCCTACATTAATATTTCATCAGAAGCTAGGAAAGATATTAAAATGTGGTCTGCTCTTATTCAGCACTGGAATGACTTATCCATGTTTTATGATGATTTCATCTCAGCACCGCACAACATGGCTCTGTTTATAGATGCATCATCTCTTGGATTCGGAGGCCTTTTAAAGAATGAATAGTTTTCCAGTATGTGGCCCCTGAAAATTTAAAATCTATTTCCACAGCTAGATTTACCTAATAGTTGCAGCAGCCTAGCTATGGGGTCATGTCTTGTCCAAGAAATTGATCTTATTTTATTACGATAATTTAGCTACAGTTCATATTATAAATAAGGCCATTCCAGTTCCCCTCTTATCATGCAATTACTGCGGTAGCTAGTATGGATTTCAGTATCCAATAATTTTCTAATACAAGCTCGCCATCTACCGGGCATATGTAATAATGCAGCTGGTGCTCTCGTTTACAGATATCCAAATTTCACAGATTGATTCGTACAGCTCTGCCATCCCCAGCAGCAACTCCTCAGTTCAACCAGCTCATTTTCAACTGAATCCAACCATCAATAAGCTACTTAATTCAGTTCAATATTGCATGGCTTCAGCACTTGCTCCTTCTACCAGATCTTCTACCAGGTTAGGCTTTTTATGTAACCTCCTGCTCTCAAAATAGAATCAATCCTACTTCTTTCAACCAGAATGGGATCATGGCTTTTATAGTTCATGCAAAGGATTCTCTGCACCTGGCACCAGTTACACACAATTAAAACCTATTTGTCAGGAATTCAGCACCAATTTCACTTGATGTCTATTTCTTTTCCAACCTTACTGTCAATCCCAGCCATTCGTCTCTTCCTGCGAGGAATTTCCAAGAGCCTCTCGGCAGCTTCTACCATTCTCCGACAAGGCTGTTTTTTTCCAGTTGATGACCTAACAATGGAACCATTATGTCTTTCTGCATTTTTTGTTTTTTTGAGGTACTCTGAATATACAGTCCTTTCTATTTCCAGTTTTCCCACTCTGCGTATTCATTGCAGTGACCTCACTCATGTTCTGGATTCTCATTTTATTCTCTTTCTACGCATTTCAAAAAACTGATCAGCTTCAGCAAGAACAATGTATTCAACTTTCAAAAATTGACTCTCCTCTATGCCCATATTCTTCTATGCTGAATACAGAATGTAAAACTAAATCTTCTTCTGATCCCTTATGCATCAATGCAAGCGGGTCTGTTGTTTCAAGGCATTGGTTTTCTTCCCAGCTCTCCCCTTTGGCTTCCAGAGCTGGTCTTCCCCTGCAATTCTACACTCCGCATTCATTCAGAATTGGGACAGCCACTTCAGCAGCAGGTGCAAAGATTAACCAGCACCTAATCAAAAATATGGGACGCTGGACCTCATCAGCAGTTGAAGCTTACCTTCGTTCTTCACCAGCTGAAATAACATCTCTCCATCAGTCCATTGCTAGTATGTCTGGAGTGGTGACGACTTTTCTGCCTGGGCCACCGAAGGTTTCCTCCTTAGAATAAAATAAAATAAAGGGTTTTTTTCCTTCCCACTGTGCAGAGTGTCTTCATATAGTTAGTAGGGTACAGTTACTAACCCCTGTGTCACATGAAATGTCTTTCTTTCGTGTTAAATGTTTTCTCTTTTTCTTTTCTATATGTATTGGCAGTTCTCTTTTTCTTATAAATGTCTTCACCGGGGATCCATCCTTTGGGGTTAGTGATTCCACTTTCTCCAACCCTTTGTTATCATCTCTTCATTTACCTCATAGAGGAGGGTTCTCCGTGAGTCAGAGGGGACCCCCGGCCAAACCCCTCCTTTAGCATGCATGATCCTTTGTCTTCTTCTCTTTCAGGCTCTGATGCCTCTATTCATTTGAGGGCCCCAAGCGGAGGAACCCTTCTTGTTTGTCGGGTCTCCTCAAAGACGGTGACCCCTCTCCTGTTTGTCGGGTCTCCTCAGCGACGGAACCCCCCTTCTATTATGTTGGGCTTTTGAAGAGGCAGAACACCCCACTCTATGTGTTCTAACATCTTCTAACTTTGTTTTTTTTCCGGTTCGCGAGCCTCTTCGTATGTCAGGTAACCTCAGAGACGGTGTCCCCCCTCCTGTTTCCTCAATGATGGATCCCCTCTTATATGCCTAGAGCCTTTGAAGGACGGAGCCTCTCTTTATATGTTATACATTATTATCTTTATGTTTAAAACATCACAGCAGGTGGCCTTGTTCGGCCTGGGAAACCTGTAGTGGTTTTGAATGTCTGTGCTCCAGGGCTGCTGTACACTTTGAGACAACACTGTAACCTTGGTGCAAAGTTCACTGTTTAGAAAGACAAAGACACAGGTGGTGCCGGAGGCCTGAACTGTTATTTAAGTCTGAATTGTGGACAACACAAGCCTCGCAGGTATTATTCAATATACTGTATAACATGTGATCCTGTTAAGGACATTATGAAAAATAACCATAGTATATTTCTGAAAATGTTATTTTAATGGTAAATCAGTACTCTTCAAAAAACCTTGTCAAAGATGATAACTGAATTGGTGAAAATGTTACTTGTGGAATGACTGGCATCGGACACTCCGTAGAAAAAGTTTTTAGAAAAAGGTAAGGCAGGGGCAAAATTACAGCCATTATTAACATTAGGTAGATAGATTATGTTTACAATGCTTAACACAGTGACGCTAAAGAATCAAGAAGTGCAGTTAACATATTAATTGACGGGTGAAAGACAATTCAATGGTAGAGCACAGCACACACAGTGACGCTAAAGAATCAAGAAGTGCAGTTAACATATTAATTGACGGGTGAAAGACAATTCAATGGTAGAGCACAGCACACACAGTGACGCTAAAGAATCAAGAAGTGCAGTTAACAGACACAATTCAGTAGAGCACAGCACACACAGTACGCTAAGAATCAAGAAGTGCAGTTAACATATTAATTGACGGGTGAAAGACAATTCAATGGTAGAGCACAGCACACACAGTGACGCTAAAGAATCAAGAAGTGCAGTTAACATATTAATTGACGGGTGAAATACAATTCAAAGTTGTTGCAGTATCCACTGTTTTGTCATTTCAAATATTTTCACAAAACAAACATTAAACTTTAAAGCTACAGTGCCAAGTGCAAAAGCACATCATGACAAAGCACATTGTAGGTAAAAAACAATAGAATAAGAGTCGCTTTATTTAGAAAATACATAAACACTTGAAATTTTCATCCCACTAAAATAAATGGCTTTACATAATCTCTAAGACACTGGAGTGTCCAGTGTGAAAACATAACATGAAATGAATTAACATGGCATCCAAAGTAGCACTATAGGCATCATTTGTGCTTGGTTATTATAAAACAGAAATGAATGGTGAAAATGTAACTTGCTCGCGATCGTTCAAACCGGGATGTTGGCTCGGCAGAATCCGGTATCTAAATGTATAATTTAATATAAAAATTAATTGAAATCCAATACAAGGTTATATAATACAGGTCATTTCAATTATACTTAGTGGTCTGGGTGGAGGATTTTCCTCTGTTGAATTGTAGGATTTGTTACTCACACATGAGTGGTGGTAGGAGACTGACATTTTATTTACTGTACATTTTTACAATAAGCCATGCCATGACTGTTAGAATTTACACTGTAGCGAGAGTATCAGATGTAGAGGTCATGACCCCTTGCCTGGAATTCCCAGGCCTATCCTAGGCTACACACTCCTGTGGTTCTTATGAGAGTATGGGACTTAAATATATATTTATACTATAGACCACTCGGCACCAGGTTCAAATTGATTTGCATACAGCTCTATTTGATTTGAAAAGAATAAATCCTAAAATTAGCAGAAATGTAGGATAGGCTTCATTATCTGTAATTTTATAGAAAATCTTCAATGGTGTAATGAGTCACACATTTCAAACACCACTGGATTTTTGTGTCCCTCTGTTGAAGGCTCTCAAAACAAAACCACATTGTTTTAAGGGAGAACACATGCAGAGCCTTTGGGAGAGTTGCTAAAAATATCAAGTTTGAAGGAAACGTGATTATGAGCAGCAGCTGAAGTTTATAAGGACCACAAGGCATACATTACCAGATCGGCAACATATGTGCAAACCAACAAGGCACTTACCAATTTAAAGAAGAACAATAAAGAGAATAGTTTGATAAAAAATGAAAAATGCATGAACTGTTATTGTTTGAATTAATGGGTTATTATAGTGGAACATTTACCAGGATTAGTACCTTGTACAAACTCAGTTCATTTCCATTGCATGTCCACATGTTAATTGAATGCCAGAATACTAAACATGTTTTAAGTTAAGAAAATAAACATTTTGCGGTGATAATGAAGGAGGCCGTTCCCCGTCAGGATTGTTTGAAAGTAACCCATCAATGCTATTTTTTTCTGATTCATCAGATCAGAATTTTCCTTTTCCATCAGCATGGGAGTATGTTCTTAAATGGAGTAGCTCATAAACCTCATATGCACAAATGGATAATGACTGTGGTTGAAACATCTATCTGTATCTGTAAAGAGTTTATTAAAGATGAATCATAACATGGCTTTGAAATAATTTGAAACATTTTCTTAACTTTCTGATTTATGCATTGGCAGGAGTGGTTAGGACATCTAAAACCAATACTTAATAGATAGCTGATGAGTATAGCAACTTGAAAGTCTTTATCCTCCTTTATGAATTGTGGAAGGAAAAATGATCAAATGGCTGTAAAGTTATACATTAGACCAGCCTTATGGCTTGGTTTCAGACTGGAGACCTAATATCACTCAATATCTTCTGTGCCTCAGAAATAGACTGATATTGGGAGCTCAATCGGCCGCTCTTTACTTATCAACTTTGAGCCTATACGAATGTGTGAAGGCACTATGCAGGAGAGGCATGTGTGTGAAGGCACTATGCAGGAGAGGCATGTGTGTGAAGGCACTGTGCAGTAGAGGCATGTGTGTGAAGGCACTGTGCAGTAGAGGCATGTGTGTGAAGGCACTGTGCAGGAGAGGCATGTGTGTGAAGGCACTCTGCAGGAGAGGCATGTGTGTGAAGGCACTCTGCAGTAGAGGCATGTGTGTGAAGGCACTGTGCAGTAGAGGCATGTGTGTGAAGGCACTGTGCAGGAGAGGCATGTGTATGACCGCACTCTGCAGGAGAGGCATGTGTGTGAAGGCACTGTGCAGAAAAGGCATGTGTAGAGTGCATAGAGGCATGTGTGTGAAGGCACTGTGCAGTAGAGGCATGTGTGAGAAGGCACTCTGCAGAAAAGGCATGTGTAAAACGGCACTGTGCAGTAGAGGCATGTGTGTGAAGGCACTGTGCAGTAGAGGCATGTGTGTGAATGCACTCGGCAGTAGAGGCATGTGTGTGAAGGCACTCTGCAGTAGAGGCATGTGTGTGAAGGCACTCTGCAGTAGAGACATGTGTGTGTCAGAAAGAAGTGAATTGTCTACTACAGCTGATGCATTTTTAATTGCTCTCAGTGGGGATTATTCAAAGTAAATAAAGTATGGCTGTACATGCTGCAGAGGGTCTCCGTCCCAGGAGATTAAGTTAGGAGCCTGGACATTTCACTTAGCTGTCTCAGCATCCTGGAATGCCTCCAGAAAACAAAATGTTTGTAGAGTTTCAGCATCAGTCACTGGACTTCCTAGTGATTCCGCTAGAATAGCACCAAGGGGAAATAGGGAAGGTTCCTTACAAAATGAATGTATCTGCAGCTGAAGTGATTCAATTGAAACTAGTCTGAGGTACCAGTGCCAGTTAGGATATAATTCAGGGCTGGACTACATAAAAGGCCAAGCAGCAAGAGATATTCAGTAGGTGAACTGGATATGGACTTCAGATGCAGACTGGTTCAAAGTTCTTGACTTTAAACACTCTGGTATTAGATAATACTCAACAACACTTAAAGAAACAAAAAGTGCACAGCTAGCACTGCCCCCGCTGTAATTATGGGCTATACCTAATAAAGATCTGCCCGGGGATACTTCAAAATAAGGGAGACGAAGAAAGATTTAAGGAAGGCATAGAGTTATGGCTCTGCTTGGAATACATTAAACAATGGGAACATGCAAAATGTATTGAAGCATTAGATGCATCGGGGCTTGTAATGTGAACACTGTATGTTGGAGGTTACAGTGCAACCTAAAATGAAAAGACACTGAAAGACTTTTTGTTATGAACTTTGTTTTGGAACTCAAAAGATCCATGTCAGTACTGGAAACAGTTGTTCCTGGTGGGACACCAGTATGATTAATTGACAAGTGATTTGTGAAAAAAGGAAGAGATTTACTAAGGTACACATTCTTACAGGCCCTCCGTGACCCATTATAGTCACAACCACAGCAGTATTTCCTCTCCCTTGTGGGAGCAGCTGTCTGGTGCAGTTAGTGGACAACAGGACTCACAATTCACCACACTGGGGCGGATATAAGGAAAGTTGTAGTGCAAACAATTGAGGCTGCAAAATCCAAATTGCCTAGAGGCCAGGCAACACGCATAAATAATGAGCTGCACTCGTGACTATGAGGATCTCAGTGAGTGCCGCCTGTGCATTGGGGTATAGGGGCCGCACTTCCAGCCCAGAGGTGAGGGGAGTTAGGTGTATAGAGAGCAGCAGGCACTGCATGAGATTTATGGAGCACGAAAATCAAACCAAACAAAAACACATGTCAGAGGAAGGGGAGCAAAGTCCTCTTGGCTCACAGAAAATAAAATACAAATGTTCTGAGGAGGAGTTGAGAGTCCTGATGGCTGAGGTCACTGAGCATTAAATAGAGTTCTTTGGAAAAGCTTCAGCCAACATCAGTTAGGCTACCAAAGAGGCCATATGGTCCTCTATAGTGGAGAAAGTCAATATTGTTGGTGTTACCAGGACGACAGTCAACCAGGTGATGAAAAGGTGAAATTCAGCTATTAGGTCTAGGATGACCTGCAGAGTGAGACGATAACGTCTTACCACAGCATTCTCCAGCATCCCAAAAAAGTGACCATGGGTTTGAATATGCAGGGTCTTCTCCGTCTTGCCCTTCTCCTCCAAAGGTTTTCCTGCCTGTCTTCAACAAGAGCCAAGAGTCGCTGCATCAGGAAGTGTACCACAGCAGCCATCCTGAAGGCAATGACAGGCCTCAGAAGGTGTGTGCTTTTATTATCCTGAAGCCAATGACAGGTCTCAGAAGGTGTGTGCTTTTATTATCCTGAAGCCAATGACAGGTCTCAGAAGGTGTGTGCTTTTATTATCCTGAGGTCAATGACAGGTCTCGGAAGGTGTGTGCTTAATCTCTGCATCTTGTAAGGAGGTGCAGTTTCTGGAGGGTCAGCAAAATCCTTACATCTCATTAGAATGTTTGCGCCAACTTAGTATTCCAGATCCCGCCCAGTTCTATCCTCTTGGATTAATGATGGCAAAGTGGTAATTTGATAACAGGTGCAGAATGGCATGTAAAACCCATTCTTTACATACTCTGCACTTCTAGTTGCCGTTACAGTCCCACTTCACAGCCGCGCAACAAAGATTTTGGCTGCAATATGTGTGTTTTGCAGGCTCACATCACTTTGCACGTATCCTTACATATTAATAATATAGCACAAATGCATTAAGAATCTAAAATATAAATAAAAAAAACTTTAGGCAGTTCAATTCTTAGGAGTACTCTTAATAAATATTAACACATGGTTTTATTCACCTATTGTACTTGGAGTTTGCACATTTTTGTACTTGTTTCACCTTTAATGTATGTAGAGTGGACTAAGGTATCTGGCCATTCTCTGCAGCATTCAGACAGACTGATGACTGATGAATCTTTAAGAGGCATGCTGAAGGTTTGATATAAGGAAGTCTTTACATGGATATGCACATTTTGGTTGTGACTGATAAAGAAAACAGTCATATTGATATAGGAACATTCTCCACGCAAAGACCTACCAGTCGTCGTTACAGGCTGTCCTGTAAGCTTACCATTCTGAGGTTTTTCTCTAGATCAGACTTTCTCTTCTACAAGTTAACACGACGAATCATGTACATGTTTTTCCTTGAATCCAAAGTCGTCACAGTTAGATTAATACTTTTGTGCGGGAACTTGTCAAAGCTTCTGGAAATCTTAAATAAAACCATCTCATATGCTTTGCAATTTCCATTATCCGATAGGAGACCTCATCTTGTTAGCCTTTTTTATAGCTTCCCCACATTGTCTAGATGAAGACATTTCTGAGTCAACAAAAACTCCTAGGTCTTTTTCATAGATTCCTTCTCCAATTTCAATATCTCCCATATGATATTTATAATGTACATTTTTATTTCCTGCGTGCAGTACCTTACAATTTTCTCTATTAAATGTCATTTGCCATGTATCTGCCCAGTTCTGAATCTTGTCTAGATCATTTTGAATGACCTTTGCTGCTGCAACAGTGTTTGCCACTCCTCCTACTTTTGTGTCGTATGCAAATTTAACAAGTTTGCTTACTTACCAGTTCTAAATCATTAATGTAGATTAGGAATAGCAGAGGACCTAATACTGATCCCTGTGGTACACCGTGGTTACCACACTCCATTCTGAGGTTTTTCCTCTAATCAGTACTTTCTGTCTTCTACATGTTAACCACTCCCTAATCCATGTTGTATTTCCTTGAATCCCTACTGCGTTCAGTTTGAGAATTAATCTTTTGTGCGGGACTTTGTCAAAAGCTTTCTGGAAATCTAAATAAACCATATCATATGCTTTGCAATTATCCATTATCGATGTTGCATCCTCAAAAAATCAAGCCAGTTAGTTAGGCACGATCTCCCTTTCCTAAAACCATGTTGACTGTCTCCCAGTACCCTGTTAACATATAGGTAATTTTCCATTTTGGATCTTATTATAGTTTCCATAAGTTTGCATATAATAGAAGTCAGGCTTACTTCTGTAGTTACCTGGTTCAGTTTTGTTCCCCTTTTTGTGGATCGGTATTACGTTTGCAATTTTCCAGCGCAGTATGCTGTTCACTGTTATTCTGAGACTGTCTTTTATACAGGATCTTGTCACCGGTTTTAAATTACTTTTATTTCACATGCTTTTATAATCCATCCATCGTATACACCACACACACAACACCAAACTAACCGTTTTTTGCCCCCAGCGGCCCTTCCAACACCAGCTCCACACGAAGACCGTTACCATATAGGTACCCATTTCCCTGCAACCACCTTGTGAGCCTCTCTCGCACCCGGTTATATTTTCCCTAAGGTTGCACACCTATCCACAGTAACGACTTTGGATATAATAGAACTCAGATGGTCTGTTGTCATGTTGTCAGTATCTTCCTTTGTGTGGATCGGTAACTTGTGAAAAGTAATCATTTAACATATTTGCTATTTTTTTTTCTTCTTTGAGTACTACGATTTTGCCATTTGTATCTCTTAAACATTTAATCTCCTCTTTGAATGTTCTCTTGCTGTTGTAAGGAATTGGATGAAAAACATTTTGGAATTTGTTTTAGCTCCCTTAGCAATGTTCATTTTTGCTATTTTTTTCTCTCTTTTTGCCATTTGTATCTCTTAAACATTTTTGCCTTTTTGAATGTTCCTTGCTTTGTGACTTGCATTTTGGAATTGGTTTTAGATCCCTTAGCAATGCAGTTCTCTCTGTGCTTTCTAACCATTGTTACATTTGCAGTGTGCTGTTCACTGTTACAGTGCAGTGTGCTGCACAGTGTGCTGTTCACTGTTACAGTGCAGTGTGCTGTTCACTGTTACATTGCAGTGTGCTGTTCCCTGTTACATTGCAGTGTGCTGTTCACTGTTACATTGCAGTGTGCTGTTCATTGTTACATTGCAGTGTGCTGTTCACTGTTACAGTGCAGTGTGTGGTTCATTGTTACATTGCAGTGTGCTGTTCACTGTTACAGTGCAGTGTGCTGTTCACTGTTACATTGCAGTGTGCTGTTCACTGTTACAGTGCAGTGTGCTGTTCACTGTTACATTGCAGTGTGCTGTTCACTGTTACAGTGCAGTGTGCTGTTCACTGTTACATTGCAGTGTGCTGTTCACTGTTACATTGCAGTGTGCTGTTCACTGTTACATTGCAGTGTGCTGTTCACTGTTACAGTGCAGTGTGCTGTTCACTGTTACAGTGCAGTGTGCTGTTCACTGTTACAGTGCAGTGTGCTGTTCACTGTTACATTGCAGTGTGCTGTTCACTGTTACATTGCAGTGTGCTGTTCACTGTTACAGTGCAGTGTGCTGTTCACTGTTACATTGCAGTGTGCTGTTCACTGTTACAGTGCAGTGTGCTGTTCACTGTTACATTGCAGTGTGCTGTTCACTGTTACATTGCAGTGTGCTGTTCACTGTTACATTGCAGTGTGCTGTTCACTGTTACAGTGCAGTGTGCTGTTCACTGTTACAGTGCAGTGTGCTGTTCACTGTTACAGTGCAGTGTGCTGTTCACTGTTACAGTGCAGTGTGCTGTTCATTGTTACAGTGCAGTGTGCTGTTCATTGTTACAGTGCACTGTGCTGTTCATTGTTACAGTGCACTATGCTGTTCATTGTTACTGTGCACTAGTGAATCTTGTTTTATGGTCTTTATATTTATTAAAAGTACCATAATACTTATCATCTGCGGTGAAGGTACTAAGGCAAATTGTTGGTTACCACCTGGTGTTATTATTGCTGTGTCAGCACTATAAGTAAAAATGTTCTGTATTTAGATCCCATTTTGCTGACAATAATATCATACGAGAAGGGATTTGTCCCTGGAAATATATCACTCCCAGGCTTGGCTGGAAATTCAACTGTCTATGTTTTTGAGGTGTTCCAAGAAATGATCTAACAGCCACAGAGGTGTATGGAACTGGTGGTGACTGCAGTTTTCATAAATATATTGCTTTTATATGTTGCTCTTGTATCCCGCTGCTAAAGTGTCAACATTCGTTCTCCAGCAGATCCATTTAAACAATAAATGTAATTGGGGAATTATGAATTCTAAAGAATTATTTCTTTCTTTCAGGGCATAGGGAGTTGGAAGATATTTTAAAGCTTTAAATTTAAATCTTGTGCGGACACATTGTAAAACCCAAGCCACAGCAGATGAATAGGCATGGCTACTGTAATTCAACTTCATTGCTATTGTTAGACAGAAATCTGGTTATATTTTAACGCAGACCTCCAAGTACATTACTTTTTGTCGTTTTTGGCATCTGATATAGTACGAATATAAGAATCACATCACTCACGCCAGAGAATTTAGATTACAAGCCTCTTCTTGAAAACATGCTCAATTACAAGTTGGAAGCCACTCTTTGAGAACATGGGTAGCAGTATATGAGAAGACATCGAAAACCATTCTAGCACACAATTCTTATTAGTGTTGTACAGTCTAATTCCTCTTTTTAATGCACTTTCTGCTTAATTGTATTATTATTATTATTATTATTATTATTATTATTATATTATTATTATTTATTATTATTCTTATACGTATGATAGCATTATATGTTACTACCAATGACTTATGTGGTACACCTTGTGTGGACAATGCAAGATCGGCTGGTGAGACCTATGGATGATGAAACAAAGCAGGACGGGGCAGTCATGGAATGTGAACAGCTTCCGCCTAGGGCAGTACCTTACACTTTTCTCTTATTAAATGTCATGTGCCATGCGTCTGCACAGTTCTGAATGCTGTCTAGATTATTTTGAATGACCTTTGCTGCTGCAACAATGTTTGCCGCTCCTCCTATTTTTGTGTCATCTGCAAATTTAACAAGTTTGGTTACTATACCAGAATCTAAATCATTAAACCCTGTGGTACTCCACTGGTAACCTCGCTCCATTTTGAGGTTTCTCCTCTAATCAGTACTTTGTGTTTTCTACATCTAAACCAATTTTCCTTAATCTTTTATGCAGGACTTTGTCAAAAGCTTTCTGGAAATCTAAATAAACCATGCCATATGCTGTGAAGTTATTCATTGTCAATGTTGCATCCTCAAAAAATCAAGCAGGTTAGTTAGACACGATCTCCCTTTCCTAAAACCATGCTGTCTGTCTCCTAGGATACTGTTACCATATAGGTCATTTTCCATTCTGGATCTTATTATAGTTTCCATAAGTTTGCATATAATAGGAGTCAGGCTTATTGGTCTGTAGCTACCTGGTTTGTTTTTGTCTCCCTTTTTGTGAATCGGTATTACGTTTGCAATTCTCCAGTCTGTCGGTACAACCCCTGTGTCAAGAGACTGTTGCATGATGTTAGTGGTTTGTAAATAACTTCTTTCATTTCTTTGAGTACTAATGGGAGGATCTCATCCAGCCCAGGGGATTTGTTTATTTTAAGAGCTCCTAGTACCTTTAACACTTCTGCCTCGGTTATGCTAAAGTTATTTAAAACTGGATAGGAACATATTGACATGTGAGCATGTTGCCTGTATCATCCTTTGTAAAAACTTGCTTAAAGCAAACATTTAATATATTTGCTATTTTTTATTCTTCAACTATGATTTTGCCATTTGTATCTCTTAGACACTTTACCATTTGTATCTCTTAGACATTTCTCCATCCAGGGGAGCAACCACCAAGAAAATGTGTTAAAACCAAGCCTCATCTAGGACAGCTGGAAGCAGTGCATGGGAGGATGCTGTGGATGAGACGTATGAGAGGAATAAACTTCAGTATTCTCACCTAGCTGCTGAAGCAGAACAGCGAGGATGGAGAGTCCAGGTTTACCCAGTGGAGGTGGGTTGTCGAGGATTCGTGGCACACTCTACAACCCGGTTTCTCAGAGATGTCGGATTCAGTGGTAAAGAGTTGCGCAGCACAGTGAAGAACTTATCTGAAACAGCAAAGAGGAGCAGCAACTGGTTGTTGGTGAGACAGAAAGATTCTGGTTGAAAGAAAGCAACATTGATGCACAAGTAAGTCAGCTGGTCTGAGCTGAGTGGGGGATGGAGGGGGGTGATGCTGGGATGCCAGAGTCACTGTCGAGCCCTCTTAAGTTGTTGTGGGCTAGTCGACGAAACACCAAGGATGAAAGGTGCCCACTTGAAGACCCCAAAGAAGTACCCTACTCAGCTCAGTCCAGACGATTGTCATGCTGATGCTCTGGGGAGGCCGCACTGGGTTGATCCCCGGAGCCAGCATCGCAGCCGTTGTGTGTGCTGATGCGCTGGCGCTGCAAAATAAGCTGATCCCTGGAGCCAGCATTACACTTCAGCCATTAACACTAGGCAGAAGGATATCTACAACATCAGATGGAAGGAAATGTAAATGGATGGAAACGCAGATGGATCACATTAGTTTACTGTAAAGCTATGTCTTAGTTGGTGCTTATCTTGGCGAGAGCCGAGTTCAAATCAGCAGAGAGCATTTCAATGATGTGCTGCTTCTCATTTCCAGTCGTGATTACTTACAACTGCTTTTCTCCCTCTTTTTGAATTGTGGTATTGCTTGGCATGTAAAAAAATATGGGGATCTGTGGCAGTGTGGGTTGCAGTGAGGAGTTGTAGAGGTGATGCAGTGTTCAAGATAACGATAAACAACACAGTACTGGTGAACTGATGCTTTTAATTTGTAATCCAATAGAAAGCAGTAAACAATAAATGGAGGACTGGCAGTACCCAATGATGTGTACTGCTCAGATAAATAAACATGAGGTTCAGTCCTGAAATAATAAGCAGAGTATTTAAACACACACACAATACACAACCATGAGTCCAAGCCCAGGGTGAGTGCTATTAGTGCTAGTGGTGCAAGTACAATGTATCTGTGAACAATAGTGCTGAGCTCTAGCGAAAGCTCCGGATTGTGTTAGCCATCTAACAAATACAACCGTTAGATGAAACAAACAAAAACTCTCGGTTACGTTTCACTTGTCCTTTAGCGGTTCAACCTTAACCATAACAAAGGAACAGATCACCTTGCGATGTCCCCTTATATACAGACAGTCATGCCCCCTTGGTTAACGAGTTCAACCGCTTCTCCTCTAATCCAAGGTTGCCACATCGCCTCCCTTCTGCGGCGACGAAGTAGCCAACTTCCACCTAACCCTGGGAATGAATTGTCAGACCATCCAGTCCGGTGCACTCTGTTCCCTTTACACAGCACCCTCACAGGTCGGAAGGGAGATTTATAACCAAGAATTATTCTGTCTCTGTCACAGGCATACACGAACAGAGCAGTTTTGGTGGACAACAGGAAAGGTGATCTGCCTAATCTTGTTTCACTTTTATATCCACTCTCAGCTAACAATCACGCGAGGTTAACTATGTACTGTTCCTGAGCTTACATTAATATTAGTATTTAATAAAAGTGTAGAAATAAAACATAGCAAGCACACATTTTCACTGGCAAATGTGGACAAGAATAAGTCTACAACAGTACATAGTACATAGTAATGAACATCAACAGCTATGGCCAACATGTTTGCATCATATTGCTTTGTTCAAATGAAACCTGCTAAATAATGTTATGTTAACATATTTAATTCCATACCGCTTTGTAGTTTTACATCTACTTAACGAAAAACTTTTTAAATGTGACATTTCAAAATCTAACATGAAATACTGTACTGCAGGTGAGTCATGATGATTTCCCCCGACAACGCGACTCTGTGTGTTTTAAGGTACATTGTCACTGTGTTGGGGCTTGTTTAGCGTCTTTCTAACCACTAGAGGGTAACACCTAGTTAGAAACTGCTTTGACTATAGATTAATAGCAGGGTCCAGGTCACGTGATAAAACTAACGAATAACAAAAGGGCAAAGCTAACTTCTAGTCAATTATTTTGTGTAAGGCAATAGCCCAAAATAAATAAACTGTACAGTAGCAGATACCAATAAGTAAAAGCATGCTTTTTCTTAAGAAATGGATACATGCATTATGCACATGAAGGTGGTTTTACATTTTCCTAGTTGTAGTTTTTTTTAAATTTATTTTTTAAGGAAACAAAAATATATGGTGGGCTACTAAAAGCATTCCACAAATATTTACTTATATCAGTAATAGCTAATAAAACAAAACTCAGGGTAGCCTACAGTTTGACACGTAAAAAGAGAATTTGATTTATATTTTCCAGGACATTTGGCAGCTTTAAGTTAAAATAAACATGACAAGAAAGGTTTGTGCTTACTGTTTATAAGCCACTTCTCTCACACAATTTTTTAAGAACATATTCTGTGGTACAGTGCAAAGGTAATCCTTATGTAGCGGTATTTTTTGTATGATGCAAGAGCAATATCATAACCTTGGCCAAACCCAGCATGCAACACAATTGTTTTGTTTTTACACATTGCGGACAAAAAATACAAAATAAAATAATAATCGTTTGGATATAATTTTGGGATATTGCGCCATTTACAGTTTGCTGACAGTTGAGCTTTTATTTGAAATACAAACCAGTGCTTGGCGATTACATCATTCAGTATGTTTACATGCCTGCATGGAAACGTAGTTAGTGTGCGCGCAAGTGTTAACTGAGAGAGGGCAAAAATCTGAAGAAAATACAGAAAAGTATTAAAACCCAACTCACAAAAGACAATTTCATTAACTTTTATTATTTTGCAAAAGACGTTTAACTTACAAACACTGGTGCGTTAAAATAAATAATTTAGGTCACTAAGGCTTCAGTAGGCTATAATAATAGACTAATAATACTTGTTTCTTTCATTTAGGCTTTTGCAATACATTATTGTTTTCTTAATGTCCCGATGGACCTCCATGTCTCTGTATTACAGGAGAGATCACCTTTTTGATGTGATCAATATACCAATTACAGCCGTCGACAGTGCGACGTGTTGCCACAATTGTTTGGTTCCTTCTACTAATTGTGCCTTGTTGACAGGCTTCTACTCGCTCTGTATAAATGTCTTCATAGCACGCCACTCCATTTCAATAGGATTTACTGTACTGGGCTGGTGAACTCTATTTTGAAAAAAACATGTGCTGCAGAACGAAAAACAACGGAAAAGCATTAACAGCATGAAGCAACAAATTATACATCTGCATGAAGAAGTCGGATCTGTTACCAAAGTTGCGTGAGAACTCTTTGAACACATGCAGAGTCACTATGAGAATGAACCACTGGAGAATACACGGATGTGCGAAGCAATACCAGAAGAGTGTGTGACAGTACTTTCTTGCAAGAGGACTCAGTGCATTTCACCCAAAATCCCATTGAGGCTGGCATACCTGCCCCTTTAACGGACACAGTGCAAAACCAAGTACTATGCAGTGCCACCGTTCTGCCAGACACTGTAATCAACAGCATCAGCCTGGAAAAGGAAGTGAAATCCATGTCTTGAGCCAAGGAAGAGTGGAAAGATATGCTGCATTGTTGTTCAGGGTGCTCAATACAACTGAAGGATATCACAAGTGGGCAAACAATGCAAATTACGATGGATCCAGAGGCAAGAATGGGCTGCCTACGAACCTGAAGCACATTCTATGGGGATACTTGCTCAGGCGGTTCAGAGTGGAACCACAGCACAACAAACTGTAAGGGATCGAATAAACGAACAGCTCCGAATGCCTAGAAGATCAGACATCATGAAGTGATGTTGTTAAACACAGTGGTGTTTACTGTGTAAAAACTTAAAGCATTTGTTTTTGTATGCAGTAAACATTGTATTCACAGTACATTCTTATGTGTATTTATTCGGTTTACAAAATAATCCTTACACACCACAATGTAACGTAGAACATATTTCTTAACACTCCTTCCCCACAACACATTGAATAAGCATTGATTCGCCTCCAATCGTTCGACAGCATGGGAATCACTCAAATTCCCTTCCTGGGAAACTGGATTAGGACAAGTCGTTACCCATAGGTGAAAGTAATATTGTGCAGAATGATGTTCTTGTCACTGTGAAGCAGATACTGTTGTGAAGTAGTTTGTTTTAATTATAAGAATGGAAATAAATGCATTTTATAAATTGTGCTTCTGCTTTGAAAAAAAAAAAAACCCAAACCTACCGTACCATGTATATTACTACCACTGCTGTTTTTGTTATTACTACTGTATGAACATGAGAAAATAGCGTTTCTGCGCACAAATCAGGATCTGCAATGCAGGAAATCAACTGAAACTGCAGCTTTCTCTTTCTCAGAAAGCTTCTGAATGGTGTTTGCAGCGAAACACTAGACATGCTGTTTACTTTGACTATCGTAGTGACCTTTTTTTATATTCTTGTTAGAAAAAAGGTGGCTTTAAGCCGCGGCATGTTTGCGATGTCGTTCCGCGTCTGTATCGTGATGTCGGACGACCACAATCTGCCTCCTACTGTACTAGTATGCCTTCCAGTGCAGTGCTTTTGCGATATCATTTTGTATTTTTGTATTTTTTATTTTATGACATGATGTTAAATAAAAGATCTAAATTAGGTCATATAGTTTTAAAACAATGATGGCTTTACCCTAAAATACTAGGTGATACAAGCCTTTTAGCCAGAGCTGTATAATTCATTGGAGTCAAAGTGGATTCCAAGCAACTGAGGCTCAGTTTAACCTGATTACACCTCAAGGGACAGAATACTATACCGGGATGGCTGAACACGTTAAACCAGTGAGACCGTGATTATGAGACGGAAGGTCAACAACAAAGCTAGGTTGAAATAGAGCATGTTTGTCATTCAATGGGACTGCCTGAGATACTCAGTGAGGATTAAAGAATGTTTACCCTAAAAAGACCTACATCTTCAGGGAATATCAGATCAACACCAAGGCTGGGTGCCATCTGGTACATTACAATAGAAAGTATTGTAAGTGTCATGATAAAGCTTACAAGGGTTCTCGGACAGCTATCAGGAATCTGCTTTACCATACTTAGAATAAATGCATGCTATAGAATGAATTTGGCAAATTACTAAAAGTATTAAATCTACATATCATTAACCACTGCTACATGTTTAATATGATAGATTAAAAGAATTAGGTAGAATACCACACATAAATCCAGAAAGGGCATTGCTGCCAAGTCAATGAGAAAAATGTTTTAAGAGTTAGTATCATGTAATTACCAGATATTTCTTTTAATTTGCAAATAGTGAGATATGTCAAGAGCATGTGCTTCTACAGTATGCAGTGCTCGTTTGCAAATAGATGAAGATGAACTTGAATAGGCTTTGGCTTGGTTATTCTCAATGAAAACTATAGAAAGCATCCATTTCAGTCCACTATAAGACTGGAGTTTTCTATAAATTAGAATTCTTAAAACCTTACTTTAGAAACAGCAGTAGAGGCTGATAGAGAACATCAACTATATTATTAAACAAGTAATAATCCCACACATATATATGGAACAAAGAGTCTTCTTCTTCAGTTGCGTTGACTAGACATTATAACATGTATTGCTGTGTAGTATTTTGTGCATACGACTCCAATAGTAAAGGTTTGAACTGTAGATTATCATTTGTTTACTAAAAGTGTTTTTACTACAGCAAGCATGCATATGAGAGAATATAGGCCTGTTAGATGATTTGTCTATAAGGGTTATTAGGTTGTAAAGTGTTTATGTTCTTCAATTAAGTTAATGTTTTTATTTAATTGAGATGGCATTTTTTGGTGTGAAAACAAACATATAGTTTTCAACAAATATTATACCAGGCAGTAGATCATTTTAGATGCATTTAATGTCAAAAACTTAAGTCATATTTGCAATTTTGCATTTAAACACTATTGCACGCAACATGGGCATGCTATTACATGACACTCCCACCAGGGGAACTACATCCCATTTACATCCATTACATGGCTATCAATGAGCATCCTATTACATGACACTCCCACCAGGAGAACTACATCCCATTTACATCCATTACATGGCTATCAATGAGCATCCTATTACATGACACTCCCACCAGGAGAACTACATCCCATTTACATCCATTACATGACTATCAATGAGCATGCTATTACATGACACTCCCACCAGGAGAACTACATCCCATTTACATCCATTACATGGCTATCAATGAGCATGCTATTACATGACACTCCCACCAGGAGAACTACATCCCATTTACATCCATTACATGGCTATCAATGAGCATCCTATTACATGACACTCCCACCAGGAGAACTACATCCCATTTACATCCATTACATGGCTATCAATGAGCATCCTATTACATGACACTCCCACCAGGAGAACTACATCCCATTTACATCCATTACATGACTATCAATGAGCATCCTATTACATGACACTCCCACCAGGGGAACTACATCCCATTTACATCCATTACATGACTATCAATGAGCATGCTATTACATGACACTCCCACCAGGGGAACTACATCCCATTTACATCCATTACATGGCTATCAATGAGCATCCTATTACATGACACTCCCACCAGGAGAACTACATCTCATTTACATCCATTACATGGCTATCAATGAGCATCCTATTACATGACACTCCCACCAGGGGAACTACATCCCATTTACATCCATTACATGGCTATCAATGAGCATGCTATTACATGACACTCCCACCAGGGGAACTACATCCCATTTACATCCATTACATGACTATCAATGAGCATCCTATTACATGACACTCCCACCAGGGGAACTACATCTCATTTACATCCATTACATGGCTATCAATGAGCATGCTATTACATGACACTCCCACCAGGGGAACTACATCCCATTTACATCCATTACATGGCTATCATATTACATAACATTCCCACCTTGGGGAACTACGTCCCATTTATATTCATTGCATGGCTATCAATGAGAAGATAGCTCTACTGTGTGCAGCTTCTTCCCAGCTTGATCCCCCTCTGTGATGACCATGGTAGTGCAAAAAATTATTAAATTGTCTTTATCAAATTTAGCACAGTATTAGAACACACACATACTGACAAATGCAGTATCCACACTATGTGTCTACTGTACACTAAATCATCTAATGCCATGAAGCTGAGCCCAACACCTAAAAGTCTTTTAACTAAGTTTCTCATTGTAGGCTTACATTGAATTGCTTGTCAATACCTTAGTTTCAAATGATAGAAATGCAAACATCAAGATTGCTACACACAAGGAGTGCACTGGCAATTGGTAGCCTATCAGCATGGCACTGATATAAGGAACTGCTATCGGCAGATTTTGTTATTTTAGCCGATAATGTACACCGATATTCATGCTTGAATTGCTATCCACTCACAGATTTTGTTATTTTAGCCGATAATGTACAGATATTTTAGCATGAACTTGAGTATTTCTTCTAGCACAGAATTGAATGTTTGGTCAGGTTTTGTTACTTCTTACATTGATTGCTTGTCAATGTACTGTGTAGTTCTAACGATGTGTGTTACTCACGTGACCGTTAACTCGGATATCGTACCGTGACTATATCCTTGGAGCTACGATATGCTAATGACACAAGAACACTGAGACAGTCATTTTCTACGGTACGATCCCTAACCCTAATCCTAACCTGCAGTAAATATGTCTCTCCAAAGAGCTGTGTTTAGATTTTTTATTTAAATATTGCAGCAGAACAGACTTGATGTTTCAGTAAATCCAATGAGGAACTGGGAGTAGAATATTATTCTGATGCTTTTAAAAAAAGAAACTCTCTCTTCTTTGAATATTTAAGACTGAAGTGTTTGCCTGCCCTGTGCTGCTCAACACTCTCTCTCTTCATCCGAACAGCAAACAGGTCCTCTTAGTTAGCACAGACTGTCGGGTCATTACATTATTGTTATTATGTTATTTTTGTGTGACTATGTTGCAAAACAAATGTATAAATTGCTGTCAAGTGCACACTATAATGCTACGTTATTCTTTGTATTCAAGTAAATGCAATAAGTAAACTATACCTGCTTGTTTTTGTCAAATACAACAAGTAAACAATATATATTCATTTTTTTTTACATTGATAATTATTAAACAGTTTAAATATAGGCCCGATATTTTGATCTAGTAGTTTACAACAGCTTACCTGCACTGTCTATTATTATCGGTATCCTATCAGTGTCGGCCGATATGGGTAGATAACCATCAGCTAGCGGTATCGGCAAAGAAAATCGTTATCGGTGCACCCCTACTACATACGGGTACATTTGTAATGTTAGTAGTGTTTTACAATACAAGGACTTTTTGTGGTGGGCTCAGACTCACTGATTATGTTAAGAAAATTGATTTAATTAATGTTCAGTACATTCTAAAAAGCAAACTACAGACTTGTAAATATATTTGAGGTTTCTGAATGTGCTGTGTGTTTTATGGATTGGGAAATGTATCATTTCTTAAAAATTTGACAATAACAGTGAAACCACTGTGTGTTGCTTTGTTTGAATTTAATAATAAGCAGGCACGTAAGGGTCTGAATGAAAAATTAACACTGACTGAAAAACCCAAGCTGATTGATAAAATCAAATAACAGTTAAAATCTTTAAATGTTTGCACCTTGTTCGTATATACCTTTAAGTGGATTGTATTTAGAAACTTATTAGTATCCGCAATAACTAATGTTAAAGTTGACAAAATGTATAAATACCGGATGTACAAACAGCTAAAAATAATTACTTTTCTCATCTGTCATATGGGGGCCCTAAATCAAGTGCTGCCTGAAGGTTGTGATAAATCGTCAGATACTATGTCCCAAGTTGCTTTAACATAAATTTAGCCATGAAATAAAGTATTTCACAAATCCTTCTGGAAGCTGTGCCTATAGTGAAGTGCGGAAATCTATTCATTTCTCTCCTGGCTAACCAGTTTTGTAATAAATGCAAGCTTCTTGTTTAATGAAAACCAGCTGAGGAAATCCAAAGTTACAGATTCCTTCAGCCATTCTTTTCTTGTTCCAGTGAAGACAGCCAGTATTCTCTATAATCTATCACAGCTGCAAACATAATCTTAACAAAAGCATCCTAACACTAAACTCAACCATATCCCTAACCCTAACACCCCAACCCTAACGCAAACACCAACCCCAACCCTAACACCCCAATCCCAACCCAAACACCACCCTCCACCCCTAACACCTCAGCCCTAACATTAACACCAGCCCCAACCCTAACCCTAACACTCCAACCCCAACCCTAAAACCACAACCCTAACGCTAACACCAACCCAGCCCTAACCCTAACACCCCAACCCTAACGAAAACACCAACCCCAACCCTAACACCACCCCCACCCCTAACACTAATACCAACCCCAACCCCAACCCTAACACTAACACCAAGCCCATCCCTAACCCTAACACTAACACTAACCCTAACCCCAACCCTAACACTAACCACAACACCCTCCCTAACCCTAACACTAACACTAACACTAACACTAACACTAACCCCAACCCTAACACTAACACCAACCCCAACCCTAACCCTAACACCCCAACCCTAATCCTAACACCCCAACCCTAACACCCCAACCATAACCCTAACACCTCTACCATAACCATAACACCCCAAGCCTAACACCACCCCCACCCCTAACACCTCAACCCTAACACTAACACAAACCCCAACCCTAACCCTAACACCACTCACCCCTAACAACCCCAACCATAACCCTAACACCAACCCCAACCCTAACCCTAACACCCCAACCCTAACCCTAACCCTAACACCCCATCCCTAACCCTAACACCCCAACCCTAACACCTCAACCCTAACACTAACACCAACCCCACCCCTAACACCCCTAACCCTAACACTAACACCAACCCCAACCCTAACCCTAACACCCCAACCCTAACCCTAACCCTAACCCCCAATCCTAACCCTAACACCCCAACCCTAACACCACCCCCACCCCTAAGACCAAACCCTAACACTCCAACCCTAACCATAACACCCCAACCCTAACACCAACCCCAACCCTAACACCTCTACTATAACACTAACACCCCAACCCTAACACCACCCCCACCCCTAACACCTCAACGCTAACGCTAGAGCCAACCCCAACCCTAATACCCCAAAGGAGGCTGTGTGGTCCAGTGGTTAAAGAAATGGGCTTGTAACCAGGAGGTACCCGGTTAAAATCCCAGCTCAGCCACTGACTCACTGTATGAACCCAAGCAAGTCACTTATCCTCATTGTGCTCCGTCTTTTCACACACCCTAGTCTCGTATCTTGTAAAGCGCTTGGTGATGGTGGTCCACTATGAAAAGGCGCTATATCAAAATAAAGATTATTAAAATAAAGATTATTATTATTAACCATAACCCTAACACCAACCCAACCCTATAACACCAACCGTAACCCTAACCTTAACAGCAACCCCAACCCTAACATCGAAACCCCAACCCTAACACCAACCCAACCCTATAACCCCAACCCTAACCCTAACCTTAACACCAACCCCAACCCTAACACCCAAACCCCAACCCTAACACCAACCTAACCCTATAAACCCAACCCTAACACCAACCCCACACCCGCATTGTACCCTCAATAATCTCTCACAGCTGCAAAACCCTATCACCCCCATCCTATCTTTACATGAGACATAAGCCATAAGATCAGACATCAACATCAACTGTCAAAGAAACCAGATGCTAAAAGAAATGCCATGAAACAAAACAAAAACTGGCAATATTTTATCATATTATTATTAATCAGTCCTGAGATTACATTTCTGGCTTACACTACTGACAAAATGGAAGCTGTCTGCTTTTTTTCCCCCCTCTGCTTTCAGATACTGCAGTATTTCAATGTGATAATGTGCTTGGCTGCTGGGAGGGTATTTCGGTAGCTGCAACACTCCTCACATTTTAGGTTAGGTGATGTTTTTATGAAACCAGGTGACTTGCACATCTAAGAGTCAAAGCGCATGTGTGTTAGTTTACAGAGGACTGCCAGAGCTTGTTTCCTTTCTTGGTGAGATCACAGGCAAAACAGAAGCTGTTCTCTGTGTTTGCCAAATCCTTTTTGTTTCTATTGTAATTCCTTCTGTTAATTCTTTTCTGCTACTTTTCTGGTCCTCCTTGTGAAAATGTGTTTCGATCAGGAAACCAATATTATGCAATCAGTGTCAGAATTTAGACTGTTGCAACAAATTCATTTTGGATCTGAATTTATAGGCTAATACATGGATAGGAATAGGCTAGCAATAGATAAGTGGACAAAACATAATCATTGTCATTTAGGCATGTGTAATTTTCTTTAATATCGATACTTAATTAACTATATTGCTTATAACTCTTTAAGCGAGCACTGATCAGCTGACTGATCTTAATCATGATGAAATGCTATGATTACATATTTCTACCAGTGGTAAAATAAACCTTATTATTGAAAATAAAAGGTGCTGTTTCTTGCAGGATGAGAAGCCTGTCCCCAGTAAGTTCAATAAGGAATGTCTTGCCTGCTGTGTGACTGGCTCCTAACAGAAAAACTCTTTCTGCCTTCCCGTTCTTATAACTTGTTTCAGTTCCAGCACTCCAGGGTAAGTATGACTGTTGTGTCTCTGAATCCACCCTGTCTTTTTTATTTATTAATTTGAAGAAAAAAACAAAATATTTCACCACAAATAAATTACTCTATAATTAAACTTTTTAGGAGGGAGCGTGGTTTAGTGGTTTTGGAGCCAGGACACACTACATTTCAAAAGCGTTGCAACTTGATTATTTGTGACCTCAAGGCAAATCACTTAGCTTTTCTGTTTGACTCAGTGGGTCCAGCTGTACAAATATGTGCAAGATGCATTCTTGAAAGGAATTAGATATGTTATTTCATTGAGGGCTTTGGTGAGATGTCTTAAAAAGAACTGTACTAGAAGTATAAAGATAACTAGTATTCTACAATTATCTGTAAAGACCCAGACTGACCATAGTGGCCCATGGTGGCCCCATGCAAAGCATGATTTTGGGGCCCCTACTCCCTATTCTTACCATTACTGTAATACAATACATTTAATAGTGCTGTTGTTGCCCTGTCTGAAAGTTATGGTATCGTAGTGTAGCATTTTACTGCAGCAATTGCAAAAACACACTCACAGAGATGGTGATAAATTTTCTTGCTTTTCTTGCAGCGACAAAGTCTGCAATTTTAGCTGAATAATCCAGTTTTTGCAAATCTGGTGCCTGATCAATATCTGCCCCAGTCCAGTCGAACCTTCCTGCGGAATTGTACAAAGTAAACAGTTTATGATTAATTTCAAATTCAGACAAGAAAAGCATCTCTCCCCTGATAGTATTGTGTACTACTACTGCACAGTCAGGAGCAGACGCAAGTCAATACTGATGTTAGAGCAGCCCCTACTGCACAGTCAGGAGCAGACGCAAGTCAATACTGATGTTAGAGCAGCCCCTACTGCACAGTCAGGAGCAGACGCAAGTCAATACTGATGTTAGAGCAGCCCAGCAAAATTCCATTGTAGAAATACTCGAGCATCTCGGGAGGCGAGGTCGATGCATCGGCTGGAAACACCTTTATTTGTTTGTAGTGTGTCGAAATTAGTTAATTTTTAAATGCCTTGCCATTTTTTCTTAAATTGTGGGTAACATGATTAGGAGGCATATACTGACATAAACTTGCACACGGCTTTAAACCCCAAAGTGTTGTTTTTTCGTTTATGATTTGTGGCATATTGATATAAAGAATGGTAAAATGTCTTATAGGTCATTGTTGCAGACTTGGTGAATACAGGCTTTTTATAGTAACTGAGCCACGACAACAAGGGGCCCCTAATTTCCTCGAGGCCCCATGCAATTTTATGGGTTGCGTGTGTCTAAAACCACTACTGACTGGCCAGCAGGCCTCAACCCGTGTTTAGGTTCTTTGTGTTAGGTCATAGGCTCTTTGTGTTAGATCATGGGTTCTTTGTGTTAGGTCATGGGTTCTTTATGTTAGACCATGGGGTCTTTGTGTTAGGCCATAGGCTCTTTGTATTAGTTCATGGGTTACTTGTGTTACGTGAAAGGTTCTTAAACTTGTTTACCTAAGGATCCAAAACTATGGCTCACTGCTTTCTCAGGATCCATTTGATAATGTAAAAAAAAAAAAAATATATATATATATATATATATATATATATATATATATATATATATATATATATATATATACAAACAAATAATGGTAAAAGTTCAAACCCCACAGAGTGAAAAACAGTTTTAAGGGGCTTTTAATGGGTGCAGCGAGGCTCTTGGAAATTTGCTACCAGCATGTCAATTCTTGGCTCAGTCTTTGATGAGGCCACTCTCTGATCATGCTCGGGTCTCAGTCAGTTTCAAGTATGAAAATGGTGAGAATCCAGATTTACACAGGTAGGTGGTTGCAAATTGCAAAAGCGTTTTTATAGCTTTTTTTAGCCAAGCATGATGGGAAATCCAGAACTCAGTGATTGTATTTGCTTCAAAAAGCATTTTGCTGCTGCCATTAGCTTGCATTGATACTAATTCGTCCATCAAAGCCAGACTTACCCACTGAAACTTGTTAATGTTTTCAGGTAAATAATTATGAAAATTCTCCTGCAAGTTTTATATTTTCCTTTCAAGAAAGTAAGAAAGTAAGGCGGAAAGTATAGGGGACATGCCATATTCTCTCAGTACCAGCCTAGAATGCCAACATTTTAGGCATGTCATAAACCCTTGAATCAAGTCTTAGACAACCAGAACATTGGACTCCCTGCCTTGAAATCCCAAGTTCAAGTCATTCAGCTTTCGAATATGTCCATGAAATATGCAAACCTTGACAACCAGCTGGTATCAAGAAAGAGGGCAGAAAAGTCAGACTTTTCTTTCTCCAAAATAACTTGCACCTCCTCCCTCAGTTCCCACAATCTATCCAGTACCCTCCCCCTGGACGACTGTCTGACCTTTGCTTGGAACATTAAATGTTCATGGGAAGCCCGTCTCCTTACAAAGAGCACTGAACAACATGGCTTGTGCTGGATGTCTCTTAATCAAGTTTATTATTTTGACAACTTAATCTAACACTGCCCAGATTTAACTGCAATGACTTGGATGCCAGGGCCTCTCTGTGCAAGATACAATGGGTCACTGTTACATCAGGTACAAGTTTTCTAACATGTGCAATAAAACCTGATTTACAACCCATCATACTCTTAACACCATCTATACAGATCCTTACACAATTGCCCCATTCCACTTGCAAGTCCTTCAAGTTTGAATCAAAAATCCTGAAAACGTCACTCACAAACCTAACAAACACCATTAACTTCATCCAACTGCAGGGCAAATATTTTGTAGTCTCAGATTTTCTGAATATAACAAGACATGTCCTGATCCATTTCTAACCATTTTACTCTCACAATCACTACAATTAATCATGACTCTTCCCCTAAACATGTCATATTTTTATTATTTATTTCTTAGCAGTCGCCCTTACCCAGGGCGACTTACAGTTGTATACAAAAAATACATATAAAAAATTACAGTACAATTAAGAGCAAGATACAAAATACAATGACTTTGGTCCTAATAAGAGCAAATACAAAACACAGTATGATTTGATAGCGCGACAATTCCAGAGCAGGTGTTGATAGTTATGTCAGGGTTAGATATGAGTGCAAGTGAAATACAAAATACTACAGATTGGGTTAAGTACAGGATTAAATACAGTAAAATAGGGTGCAGATAAATGCAAGTTCAAGTGCTTTAAAGGCAGAGTGCTATATAGACCAGAAGAAGAGTTGAGTTTTACAGGTGTTGTTTGAAGAGGTGTGTCTTGAGGAGGCACCGGAAGGTGGTCAGGGACTGGGCAGTCCTGCCATCCGTAGGAAGGTCGTTCAACCACTGAAGGGTGAGGGTGGAGAAGGAGCAGGCTCTGTAGGCAGGGGAGCGTAGAGGAGGTACAGCCAGTCTTCTAGTGCAGGCAGAGCAGAGAGGTGGGGAGGGGGTGTAGGAAGAAATTAGGGCCTGGAGGTAGCTGGATGCAGTCTGGTTAAGGCATCGGTAGGCAAGTACAAGAGTCTTCAACTGGATGTGAGCGGTGATCGGGAGGAGCGTGGGAGAAGCGAGCCTGAGAGAACACCAGGCAAGCAACGGAGTTCTGGATGAGCTGGAGCGGATGGGTGACAGGTGCAGGGAGACTGGCCAGGAGGAAGTCGCAATAGTCTAGACGGGAGAGTACCTGGGACTGGACGAGGAGTTGCGTGGAGTAGTTGGTAAGGAAGGTCAGATTCTTTGTATGTTGCTCAGGAAGAATTGGCAGGTGCGTGGTAGAGTGGAGATGTACTGGGAGTATGAGAGGCAGGGGTCCACGGTTACTCCGAGGTTCTTGGCTGAGGAGGAGGGAGAGAGCGTGGTGGATTCCAGAAGAATGGAGATAGAGAGATCAGAGGAGGGGGAAGATGAGGAGGGGAAAAAAGGTCAGATTTCGAGAGGTGAGTTTGAAGTGTTGTGAGTGCATCCAGGAGGAGATAGCAGACAGACAGGTAGAGATGCGGGAGGGTATGGTGAGGTCAGATGGGGGAAGGAGAGGAAAATCTGAGCATCATCAGCATAGAAATGGTATGAGAAACCCAGGGAGCAAGTATAGAGAGATAACAGGAGAGGATCCAAGACTGATCCTTGGGGGACTCCTGTTGAGAGAGGATGAGGTGTGGAGGATGAGCCATGCCAGGTTACCTGGTAGTAATTCAGCTTACACAAATGCACTGGGGTAAATAGACACAGCTTAAAATGAAAATGTTTGTAAAATGTGTTCATAGAAAAGTTTATTTTAAAAAGTCTAACCTGTCCTGTACCATTGCAGCATAGTGGTAGTTTTCATTATTGTTATTAGGCTTCCAGGCCCATAGGGTTGGGAAGCCTATTGTTATTGCTGGGATTATTCTTATTATTCTTTCCACCAAAAAATCGAAAACTGACGAAATTTGGTAGGATGGTAGTTGCTAATGTGAACTTGGTAGATATTAATTGAACATATGTCATCTGTCACATGGCTTGGCCGCCATATTGGATTGAAAAAAAACATTTTGCCTAAATGTAAAAATTTGTCTTTTGAAAACCACTTATTGCAGAGTACTGAAAGTTGGTATACTTGTTGAGGGATAGTCCAAGATTAACTAATGTTTGTAAGAAGATTATAAGTTGTGTGGTATGGCAGCCATGCTGCATGACGTCATAATCACAAAGTACAGACGCCATAATCACAAACTATAAAGATCTATATTTCCCAAACCGCTAGTCGAATTGAAACAAACCCAAACTAAACCACTAGTCCGATTGAAACAAACCCAAACTAAACCGCTAGTCTGATTGAAACAAACCCAAACTAAACCAATAGTCTGATTGAAACAAACCCAAACTAAACCTCTTGTCCGATTGAAACAAACCCAAACTAAACTGCTAGTCCGATTGAAACAAACCCAAAATAAACCGATAGACTGATTGAAACAAACCCAAAATAAATCACTCGTCCGATTGAAACAAACCCAAAATAAACCGCTAGTCCAATTGAAACAAACCCAAACTAAACCGCTAGTCCGATTGAAACAAACCCAAAATAAACTGCTAGTCCAATTGAAACAAACCCAAAATAAACCTCTAGTCCGATTGAAACAAACCCAAACTAAACCGCTCGTCCGATTGAAACAAACCCAAACTAAACCGCTAGTCCAATTGAAACAAACCCAAACTAAACCGTTAGTCCGATTGAAACAAACCCAAACTAAACCGTTAGTCTGATTGAAACAAACCCAAACTAAACCACTAGTCCGATTGAAACAAACCCAAACTAAACTGCTAGTCCGATTGAAACAAACCCAAAATAAACTGCTAGTCCAATTGAAACAAACCCAAAATAAACCTCTAGTCCGATTGAAACAAACCCAAACTAAACCGCTAGTCCGATTGAAAAAAACCCAAAATAAACCGTTAGTTGAATTGAAACAAACCCAAACTAAACCTCTAGTCCGATTGAAACAAACCCAAACTAAACCGCTAGTCCGATTGAAACAAACCCAAAATAAACCTCTAGTCCGATTGAAACAAACCCATACTGTGATGTATTACTATTTTTTTTAATCTGTGATCTTTAGCTCTTTTCATTTGCAAGTGAACTGTAACATTATTACCTTATTGACCACTATATTCTGCAATTTGGAATTCTGACTTTGGACACTGTTTTAATTCTAGAAACTGTTTTTTGGGGTTTTTTTTTTTTTTTTTTGCTAAATTGCATTACCATTTAGGTTGTACGCAGTTCTATGAATGGGTAACATTTTGATTTCATTTTGCTGTTGGGTCGTTACGGGGAATTTTACTCAATGCTACAATACGTACCATATTTAAAAGCATATACTGTATAACAGTCCACGTGTCGTCTCTTTTGGCCAGTGATGTTTTCAGAATCATATCATTCTGAATTAAAATACTTCTGTTGAAAATATAGTACTGAACCAACAAAACCAACTGCAGTACATCTAAATGTAAGCCTACTTATTTTAAAACACTGTCCTTTCAGATATGCATATTGTATCTTTTTTGTGTTCTCTGAAAAACGGGCAAGGGTTGGAATGGGCCAAAATGAAATAATCGATATGCGTCACACACGTTTAACCGTCACTGAAGTCAAAATCTTATAGGGTCAGGGTGCTGACTGTAGCATTCATCATCCATAACTTTTTGCCAAGGTAAAACAGACACAGTTTCAGCTTTTTTGTATTATATTATATGATTTGTGTATTGTATTTGATTAGTCATTTATATTGCAACCCTTTTGGTTTATAAAGGGTCAGATTACCAGAAAATTAATGTGAGCTGTTCGAAGATTTTTAAACCATGCATATTACTTGCATATCACAAACCTTCCATTTTACTAGTCAACATGACCCACTATATATTACCAGAGACTAATCACTCTAGGGAGAATATCTCTTATAGAACTCCCACACATTACTTTTCATTGAAAATAAAAAGGTGCACTACAAATCCCTATCTCAGAAATATATTGCAAGTTAATGCAGCAGGAGTCTAAAATGATTCTGCCAGCACTTGAACTGTGTTTATTTCTGAAGAGATATGGAATGTATCCACAGGCTAAAAGGCTGCAATGATGTGGACCTCCAAGGTGGGGATTCAACCCAGGGTTCCAGATGTGCACTTAGGCAATGCTAAACCCTGAAGAGAGCTTTGCACCCAGATGTGCCCTTAGGCAATGCTAAACCCTGAAGAGAGCTTTGCACCATTTAAACTGAAGAAAATAGCAGATGCTACAAGTGTATCCCTATATGCAAAAAACCATTATGCCTCCCTAATTATGTTTAAGCATGGGTAGAAAATGACTTCAATGTAATGTGCTAACCCGTTAAGCTTGTCTGTTTGGTATTTTGTCGTCATTTCTTTCACAGATGATAAACAGGACATTGTATTTTCAAAATGCACGCACTCCTAACATTGGAATCACCAATACAGTGTCTCTTACTGCATAAAAGGTTGACCAGCATGACTGGTCATTCAAATAATATTCAGGGTTCAAAAGTTCATCCTAAAGATGCTGGCATATTTCCAGAATGGTGCATGGCAGTCTTTCTGGAAGGTAGGGTTACAAATGCAGTCGCTCTTTCCTAGGTAATGAGGTACATTATTTTGACTCAAAAGAATATTATTTTAAATATTATGTTGCCAAATGTTGTCTGGGTATTTGGCAGGCATTGGTCACATGGGAAGGCTATTTACTGAAACAATATATTGTTAAGGCAATATGGCATAAGTAGAATAATTATATCAATGGCCAACTGAGTATAGCCAAATATTAATCTAATATTAAGCATGAAAACAATAATTAAGTACAGTGTTGTTGCTAATGATACTGATTACCAATGATAATAGTACTGATAGTATTGATATGATAAGCATACTGACATACTTCCATGAAGCTCCTGCCCATTTTACAAATTGAATTGATTATAGACAATGGGCACCACAGCACCAGAGACTGTAACACAAAAAGCTGATTGTATCTATTTCCTTCATTACCCCTCTTAATTGTACAAGCCCTCTAAAATCTTGATTTGAAACAACAATGCAAATCAATGCATGGATATGATTCAATGGATTTCCTTCTATATCATTCGGGAATTATAAAAATCAGTTTGCTGACTGATTTAATAAAAGCAATGTAAGGAGCAATCACACTGTGTTTGCACACTGATTGCTCATATTTTAACATGCTCAAGTTGTGGTTTCAATAACCAGCATATTTTTGTTTTTCAAACTATACAGCTATGGCCAAAGATTTGCATCACCTAAGATTTTACGATCGAGACATCGTTGAAAAAAACAAACCTTTATGAACATAATTTGGATATTTTATTTAATTGTAACCTTGGGTGGGGTTCATGTGATCAAAGAAACTACAAAATGATATCACAAAAGTAATAATTCAATATGCTAAAGTAACATTCTTCAGTAGGTTTAGTTTGACTTTACGAAGCAAAATTAGTTAACTCTATAGGGTGAAATGTAAAACTTTTGGCCAGAGCTGTAGTATATATGGGATCATATACTTGAGTCAAGTTTTTTGCATGGACCATCAAGTGTTACGATCCTGATTTCTCAATGAAATGTAATGTTTTGAAAATGAACATCTGGCACTATGACTACTACAACTGCCAGGCCGCACAGCGGGCTAAGGCTGTGTGCTCTTCAAGGACATCATGTTGCAAGTTCAAACCACGGTAATTCTTTTGTGTTCGCTTCGGCAGCACACACTCTAAAAATTGGTTCGATACGAGAAGGTTAGCATGGCCCCCCCACAGGGTTGACACGCAACTCGGGAAGTGAACTACTAATACTACTAATAATAATAAATATAGCTGCAAGCAGCAACGACCAGGGTCCAAATGCCAGACCATGTGACTTATGACCGTATTTTACATGTGTCATAGTACCCCATTGGCCTCTACTAGTCTTTGTACTATATTCTACCACAGATCAATAGTACAATATATGCTGAAATGTGATTTGCTCATGGCCTGCATGTTTTTTATGCAGCAACCTTACTTTTAACAAACTCCACAGACAATATCCCTGAGGCTATGTATGCAAAGTTTTACTGTAATTGGCAAAACTGTTTCAGAGATAAAGATGTTTCAATATTTTTGACAAATCCAATATGGCCACCAAAGCAGTTGGATAGAGCCCATATATCAAGGTGATTTTTGGATAGAGAATATATAGGTTCCTATATGTGTTCCATAGTAACCATTACCCTAGCTACACTTTGTAAGGAGTTATAAGCTAGTTTTACATTTGACCAAGGATTTTGGAAGGTTTTTAAAGAAATGTGTCAGGCGGCCATATAAACTGACTCACAAACACCATTTTTGAAAAAAGTCAATTATACTGACACATGGATGATGCTTGTCAACTTTGGAGTTAACGACACAGGGATGATGTTTGTCAACTTTTAAGTTTTGGGAGGAAAAACAACAATAAATCTTTACAATAACAATAGGTGTCCCAAGCCAGCTTGGGAGCCTAATAACGAGTACAGTACAGTATAATACAGTACAATGCAATACAGTACAATACAGTACAGTAGTACAATACAGTACAGTGCAATACAGTACAGTACAGTATACAAACCGTGGGGAGTACATAGAGTACAGTGCCGTAAGTACAGTACAGTTGCAATACAGGAGGCAATACAGTACAGTGCAGTACAATACAGTACAACAATACAGTACAGTACAGTGCACTACAATGCAGTGCAGTGCAGTACAGTACAATACAGTACAATGCAGTACAGAACAGTACAATACAGTAGAATACAATACAGTACAATGCACTACAGTAGAGTACAATACAGTACAATGCACTACAGTACAGTACAGTAAAATACAGTACAATGCAGTACAATACAATACAGTGCAATACAGTAGAATACAATACAGTACAGTACAATACAATACAGTACAGTACAGTACAGTACAATAAAGTACAGCACAATACAGTGTGGTACAGTGCAATACAATGCAATACAGTACAGTACAGTACAATACAATACAGTACAATATAGTACAGTGCAATACAATACAGTACAGTACAATAAAGTATAATACAGTACAGTGCAATACAATACAATACAGTATAATACAGTTCAATACAGTACAGTGCAATACAATACAGTACAGTAAAGTACAGTACAATACTATTCACATTTCAATAGTGCCTTTCATCACAAGGATCCCAAAGTGCTTCACACTCTCACACAAAAATAAACAATTAAACCATTAAATTAAAAACAGTCTAATACATCTTCTGATAAAAACAGACATTAAAAAAAAAGTTTGTAGAAATAGAACAACTAAAAAGAGTCTAAAACAAAAATGTAATAACATTTGAATTAGAAAAGGGCAAAAAGAAAATCCAGTTTTTATTGTAAAAAAGGAAAACACAGAAAATATATTTAGTAAAAGTATGTTTTTAATTTTGGATTAAAAACAGTACGACTCCCAGCCGAGCATTCTAGCGGCTATATCATAGAACTGAAGTGTTGCATGTCAAGGTAGCAAAGCAGTATTTATAGTAACTGCTTATGACAACAGCTTTTAAACTTTTATATAGTTGGATCCTTCTGAGCGTTTTTTCTCAGTTTAAAAGAAATTGTGACCGTGACCAGCGCGCAGGTGTAGAGGTGATGCAGTGCTCTGGAATAACAATCTGACAGCAGTTCAATGGTCAAAAAACAAAGCTTTATTATTTGCTTAAATAATAATAATGGCGATGTGTAAAGTCAGTCAAAACCATGGGGTTCAGTCCTAAAATAATAATAATAACACACACTTTAAAACACCTACATGATCACCAGTCCAACAGTGCTCTGGGTGCAAGTGCTGTTGTAAATACGTAAACAGTGAATACAATGGTGCAGTGCAGTCTGGGTTTGATGCTGGCTTATCAGCGACAGCTCCCAGATATTTAGCTGTCTACAATGACAAATAACAACAGTTAACAGACAGACAAGACAACACGAAACACTCGCGGCTTCTTTTTATTCCTCCCAGTCTTTTTGTAACAGATTGTTTGGCCACATCCCTTGATATACCTTCAGTTAGTGTTTAAAGGTAAGTGTTTAGCCATCGCACTCCGAGCTTCTGTATAACTCTGTGTTGTGTTCTGTCTTGTAATGAAGATCAACTGTGTTGTGATGATTAATAGGGACACTGAAACAATGCACTGCCGGTTGTAGTTTTTTTATTTTCTTTTTTCCAGGACTGCAATATAATTCAAATAAAACAGAAAATAATCAGCTTCCACATTTTTCTGGTCCTCTAATTCCTCCTCCCAGTCAAAAGAAAAGCAGACTGCTTTGTTTTTTCCATAAACCACATTTTAACTGTTTTTGTTACAAAATAAAACCACAAAATGACTTTTATGTCAGCAATAATAATAATAATAATAATAATAATAATAATAATAATAATAATAATAACAACAACAACTCTGGTGTCGTATCAAAAGAAAAACACATTTTATATATATACACATATACATATATACTTATAGAAAATGACCCTTATTATAAATTTCTATTTACTTTTTTACACAGGAGGCTGTGTGGTCTAGTGGTTAAAGAAATAGACCAGTCCCCGGTTCAAATCCCAGCTCAGCCACTGACTCATTCTGTGACCCTGTGCTTCATCTTTTCACACACCAGTCTTGTATCTTGTAAAGTGCGGTGTGATGAAAGGCGCTATATAAAGATTATTATTATTATTATATCTATTGAGGGAGATCACTTAAAAATATTCGTATGCATAAAACGAATTTCTACTTGAAATTAAGTACAAATCAGAAAGTTTGTACTACAGCTCAGAAACTTACAAGTACAACTGAAAATGACGAGTTGGATAGAGCATGAAATCACTGTCAATACGTCACAGAAGTCACAGGACAGGCTTCTGATTGGGGGAGCAGTCGCTGAGTAGTTAACAGCGCATGCATCCAGCACCTTGCATTGCTGGTAGAAGGGAAGGAGTGGCTGCATGTTGGTGAAAAGTGCAGGTGGAATTTTCAAAGCGGGAATATGGAACAAAGTCACCCAACAGATGGACATTCTCAGTCTTAGCAAAGATCTTCTATATACAAAAGATAGTCAACTACCCCCTTTTTTCTGTCCCCACCAATGCGGTGGATCATGGGAATCCAAAGAGTTCCTGTGGCGACTTCTATCCTATCTCTATAATGTAAAGTCTGCTTTATTTCCTATTCAAATCTTTCTCTTTTGAAAATGATTGTATATTTTAGCAATATTCACTTGGAGTTGATTAGAGACACCCCTTCTTAACACATACATGTTATTATTTCTATGATTGATGTTTTCACTTGGCCTGACAAGAGCTCTTTATCACCGAAGTGCTGTCTAAAATTGCCAGCTCTCATGAATATTCACAGAGCACGGAGGAGTGGTTTCATCTTTGGCTTTGGTTGTCAGCGGTGGGATAAGCAGTGATCAAGAGTGAACGAGATTGGCAGCAACTCAATGCTTCAACTTTTTTGATAGCGGGTTAATTAGGTCTATTTATTAGGTTAATTAGGTATATTTTTAATTGCTTATTATCATCATTAATATTATTTAAATCACTACAATTGCTAGGCCTACTATTAATTACTTATATTTACAATCCATTGTTTATGCCTTCATTATTTAAAACAGTGTCTTATTAAAAAAAATACATTGTATTTCTATATAAATTTAAATCTTGCATAATTACATCTTAAAAAATTCAGTCTCATTTGCACGGTAGCTAATCATGACTGAACATTTTTTAATACAGTAGTCTAAAAGTACATACAAAAACATAATTTCACTTAATTATAGAGCAATAGTAGTTATTAATGTATGGATTGTGAAGAACCGGGGCGGGACAGTCGGAGCCTGGGATGGAGCCTGGTGGTTCACCAGCTCGTTCCTGCATCAGCAAAAAACTACAGGCAGACTGTCACAAAGACGGCTGTAGGGGGTAACATCAAACTACAAACAGGGACCAACACAGAACAGACACAGAGACAGGGAGTTTGGTGAAGCTGAGCACTTGCTTGCACTCAGCATTTAATAAATGAGCAAACAGAAAATAGAAGGTTGAAAGATAAACAAAACACAGGACACGGCACTGGCTGCCAAAACAAAGAGACAAACAAAAACGGACTACACACACAAACACAGTGAGCTGTCATTATGATTTACTATTATGATTTATTATTACCTCCTTGTCCAATCCCGTTCTCCACTCACCGAAGACACAACCCCAAGTGAGTGAAAACATGCTGCTTTTATGCAGCTGTACCGAGACTCGATTGTTAATCAATCATTCAATTGGAGTCTCGATACAACTGCACGTGAATTAATTTAGTTCAATTCCTCGTGCTCACATATTATTACATTTTACCTGCACGTGAAGTGCTGTGCAATCCTCGTGCCTAAATACAAATATACATTTTAAACACTCTTGTTACACAGACCCATTTATATCCCGTATACCAATGACTATACACCAACATTAACACACAACATACAACACAAAATACACACAGGGGCGGGGCACTTTGCCACAGTATGACACAGACAGTGTGTGCTCATGAGGTTTAGATTCACTGTGGTATTGGTATCACACAGACAGGGTGTGTTCGTGAGGTTTAGATTCACTGTGGTATTGGTATCACACAGACAGGGTGTGTTCGTGAGGTTTAGATTCACTGCGGTATTGGTATCACACAGACAGGGTGTGTTCATGAGGTTTAGATTCACTGTGGTATTGGTATCACACAGACAGGGTGTGTTCATGAGGTTTAGAATAACCCGTAATCCATATTATATCCCGTGTACCAATGACGATACACAAACATTAACACACTACACATGACATACAACACAGAAATACACACAGGGGTGGGGCAACACTGCCACATATACCCCCCCCCCCCCACACACACACATGGCCTCAATGGCCACCTCCTCCCTTAAAATCCCAAAAGTCTCACTCAAAGTCCCAGGCCAAGAACAGGGACTTTAAGGGGTTGATGGGTGACAATGTTGCCAGTAGCCAGGGTGCTACTGGCCATGCTGTCAGCAGACGTGCTGACAGCAGGGCGAGTCTCTCCTCCCACTGTAACACTGGCAGTGGAAATGCTGCCAACGGTGATCCTGTCAGCAGACGTACTGACAGCTCCCAGGCTGACTCCTGCAGCCTCCCCCCCTTCTTTGTAATCGGCAGCTCTCTCTTGTGGGGCTCCGGCCACAGTACTTCCTGCAACGAAAGTACTGCCGTGAGAGCAGGGCTCCTGACCTCCCCCAAGATCTCCAGCAGTGAAACTGCTGCTGGGGTTGGTGGTCTCCGGACCTCCTCCCCCTTCTTCACAACCAGCGGCTCCCTAGCTGACAGCAGAAAGGCTGTCAGCTTACAAACTGGTAGCAGAACCATTATTGGCTTCGGGGCTGGTTCCTCCAGCCCCAGCACATCCCAGAGCTGGCGGCGACCCCAGGCCATGCAGCGCATCAGGCAACCCCAGGCGATGCGGAGCAACAGTCAACCCCAGGCGATGAGGAATAACAGACAACCCCAGGCGTTGCGAGGCAGGCATCCTTGGGCGAAGCGAGGCATGTATACTTGGGAACTAGTCTACTTGGAGAAAAGATCCTCGAGCAGGTTCGGAAGCATTTAAACTAGAAAGGAAGGGGGGAGAAATCAACAAAAAAACAGAAGGGAGACCGCATCAAAACAAGAACAACAACTCAGGTAAGACAACCATTAAATGTATTTATCTAAATGCTAGAAGTATCAGAAACAAAATTCTAGAACTTGAAGCTACTGCACTAACAGGTAACTATGATGTGATAGGTGTTACAGAAACGTGGTTATCTGAGAGTGATGGGGACGAATATAATATTTGTGGGTATACACTGTATAGGAAAGACAGGCAGGACAGAAGAGGAGGAGGGGTAGCGCTATACATAAGAAACAGTCTTGAAGCCCAGGTGTTAAACCTGGACAAAGAAAATAAAACCGAATCAATATGGGTCAGAATAACAGACAAAAATTCAAAAGGCATAATAATAGGAGCATGCTATAGACCGCCAGATTCAGACGGTGAGCACAATAATCTGTTATACAATGACATTAGAAATGTGTGTAGCAAAGGAGAAGCCATACTAATGGGGGATTTCAACTTCCCCCAAATAAAATGGGAAAACCCGGTGGGTAGCACGAAGGATGAAATAGAAATGGTGGAAATGACAAATGACTGCTTCCTAACACAATTTGTGAAGGCACCCACTAGAGGGGAGGCATGCCTTGATTTAGTCTTTTCAAATAACGAAGATAGAATAACTAAAACAGAGGTCAGAGAACCACTGGCAAACTCAGACCACAACATGGTCTCATTTGAAGTGTTTTTTAAATCCCCAAAAGTAAAGACTAAAGCTAAGGTTTACAATTTTAGAAAAGCAAACTATGAAGGCATGAAACAGAGACTAACAGAAGTAGATTGGAGTAAAATAGAGAAAACACCCACAGAAGAAGGATGGTTGTTCTTCAAAAACGTAGTACTAGAGGCGCAAAACAATTACATCCCTAAAGTAGACAAATCTAAATGTAAAACTAAATTGCCAAAATGGTTTAATAGATCAATTAAAAAAAATATTCAGCGAAAAAAGGCACTTTACAGAGCATTAAAAAAGGACCAAAAAGAAAGTACACAGAAAGAGTACACAGAACTGCAAATGCAAGTCAAAAAGGAAGTTAGAAAGGCCAAGAGAGAAATAGAAATGAACATTGCTAAGGGAGCTAAAACCAATTCCAAAATGTTTTTCCAATATTACAACAGCAAGAGAACATTCAAAGAGGAGATTAAATGTTTAAGAGATACAAATGGCAAAATCGTAGAGGAAGAAAAAAAAATAGCAAATATATTAAATGATTACTTTTCACAAGTTTTTACAAAGGAAGATACTGACAACATGCCCCACATGTCATCCAGTTCCTATCCAGTTTTAAATAACTTTAGCATAACTGAGGCAGAAGTGTTAAAGGGACTAGGAGCTCTTAAAATAAACAAATCCCCTGGGCCGGATGAGATCCTCCCAGTAGTACTCAAAGAAATGAAAGAAGTGATTTACAAACCGCTAACCAAGATCATGCAGCAGTCTCTTGACACAGGGGTGGTACCGACAGACTGGAAAATTGCAAACGTAATACCGATCCACAAAAAGGGAAACAAAACTGAACCAGGTAACTACAGACCAGTAAGCCTGACTTCTATTATATGCAAACTTATGGAAACTATAATAAGATCCAAAATGGAAAATTACCTATATGGTAACAGGGTCCTGGGAGACAGTCAACATGGTTTTAGGAAAGGGAGATCGTGCCTAACTAACCTGCTTGATTTTTTTGAGGATGCAACATCGATAATGGATAATTGCAAAGCATATGACATGGTTTATTTAGATTTCCAGAAAGCTTTTGACAAAGTCCCGCACAAAAGATTAATTCTCAAACTGAACGCAGTTGGGATTCAAGGAAACACATGTACATGGATTAGGGAGTGGTTAACATGTAGAAAACAGAAAGTACTTATTAGAGGAAAAACCTCAGAATGGAGTGTGGTAACCAGTGGTGTACCACAGGGATCAGTATTAGGTCCTCTGCTATTCCTAATCTACATTAATGATTTAGATTCTGGTATAGTAAGCAAACTTGTTAAATTTGCAGACGACACAAAAGTAGGAGGAGTGGCAAACACTGTTGCAGCAGCAAAGGTCATTCAAAATGATCTAGACAAGATTCAGAACTGGGCAGACACATGGCAAATTACATTTAATAGAGAAAAGTGTAAGGTACTGCATGCAGGAAATAAAAATGTACATTATAAATATCATATGGGAGATATTGAAATTGGAGAAGGAATCTATGAAAAAGACCTAGGAGTTTTTGTTGACTCAGAAATGTCTTCATCTAGACAATGTGGGGAAGCTATAAAAAAGGCTAACAAGATGCTCGGATACATTGTGAAAAGTGTTGAATTTAAATCAAGGGAAGTAATGTTAAAACTGTACAATGCACTAGTAAGACCTCATCTTGAATATTGTGTTCAGTTCTGGTCACCTCGCTATAAAAAAGATATTGCTGCTCTAGAAAGAGTGCAAAGAAGAGCGACCAGAATTATTCCGGGCTTAAAAGGCATGTCATATGCAGACAGGCTAAAAGAATTGAATCTGTTCAGTCTTGAACAAAGAAGACTATGTGGAGACCTAATTCAAGCATTCAAAATTCTAAAAGGTATTGACAGTGTCGACCCAAGGGACTTTTTCAGCCTGAAAAAAGAAACAAGGACCAGGGGGTCACAAATGGAGATTAGACAAAGGGGCATTCAGAACAGAAAATAGGAGGCACTTTTTTACACAGAGAATTGTGAGGGTCTGGAATCAACTCCCCAGTAATGTTATTGAAGCTGACACCCTGGGATCCTTCAAGAAGCTGCTTGATGAGATTTTGGGGTCAATAAGCTACTAACAACCAAACGAGCAAGATGGGCCGAATGGCCTCCTCTCGTTTGTAAACTTTCTTATGTTCTTATGTTCTTATGTTCTTAATGTGAGGAAGCTATAAAAAAGGCCAACAAAATGCTCGGATATATAGTGAAAAGTGTTGAATTTAAATCAAGGGAAGTAATTTTAAAACTTTACAATGCATTATTAAGACCTCATCTAAAATATTGTGTTCAGTTCTGGTCACCTCGCTACAAAAAGGATATTGCTGCTCTAGAAAGAGTGCAAAGAAGAGCAACCAGAATTATTCTGGGTTTAAAAGGCATGTCATATACAGACAGGCTAAAATAACTGAATCTGTTACAAAGAAGACTATGTTACAATCTGATTCAAACTTTCAATATTGTAAAAGGTATTGACAATGTCTACCCAAGGGACTTTTTAGACCTGAAAAAAAGAAACAAGGACCAGGGGTCACAAATGGAGATTAGATAAAGGGGCATTCAGAACAGAAAACAGGAGGCACTTTTTTACACAGAGAATTGTGAGGGTCTGGAATCAACTCCCCAGTAATGTTATTGAAGCTGACACCCTGGGATCCTTCAAGAAGCTGCTTGATGAGATTTTGGGGTCAATAAGCTACTAACAACCAAACGAGCAAGATGGGCCGAATGGCCTCCTCTCGTTTGTAAACTTTCTTATGTTCTTATGTTCTTATGTTCTTAATGTGAGGAAGCTATAAAAAAGGCCAACAAAATGCTCGGATATATAGTGAAAAGTGTTGAATTTAAATCAAGGGAAGTAATTTTAAAACTTTACAATGCATTATTAAGACCTCATCTAAAATATTGTGTTCAGTTCTGGTCACCTCGCTACAAAAAGGATATTGCTGCTCTAGAAAGAGTGCAAAGAAGAGCAACCAGAATTATTCTGGGTTTAAAAGGCATGTCATATACAGACAGGCTAAAATAACTGAATCTGTTACAAAGAAGACTATGTTACAATCTGATTCAAACTTTCAATATTGTAAAAGGTATTGACAATGTCTACCCAAGGGACTTTTTAGACCTGAAAAAAAGAAACAAGTCCAGGGGTCACAAATGAAGATTTGATAAGGGGGAATTCAGAACAGAAAACAGGAGGCACTTTTTTACACAGAGAATTTTGGGAATGTTGAAGCCGACACCCTGAGATCCTTCAAGAAACAGCTTCATAAGATTCTGGGATCAATAAGAACGTAAGAAAGTTTACAAACAAGAAAAGGCCATTCGGCCAATCTTGCTCGTTTTTTTGTGATGTGTTCTCTATTCTGCTCCAGTCTACTTCTGTTAGTCTGCTTCATTCCCTCATAGTTGGCCTTTTTTTTAAATTGTAAATTAGTCATTACTTTTGTGGTTTTAAAAAGCACTTCAAATGAGACCATGTTGTGATCTGCATTTGCCAGTGGTTCTCTGACCTCTGTTTTAGTTATTCTTTCTTCGTTATTTGAAAAGACTAAATCAAGGCATGCCTCCCCTCTAGTCAAAAAATAAATTGTACTGAATTGCATGTGTCTGATGCATCTTGCTAATATATCTTTGTTAAAAATTTAAATATAAATAATGTGCTAAAGCAACAGCAAAGATCAGTCTGTCTCTTGTCCTGTTTAAAATGAACTTTGTAATTTAGTCGCAGTATCCAGAAAACATTGCTTTGGCTTTGCAACTAATTCTTACCTGTAAATACACCCCTAAATGCACCCATAAAGCTTTGCTGAGAACTACAAATGTACATTTGAAGGTAAAAAAAAAAAAACAGCAACTTATAATGTTTGAAAATGTAGTCAACTGTTTAATGGCCATTCTCTCATCTCTCATCTAAGTACATTGGGCCAGATATTAAAAGATTTTGCAATGTGTGCAACTTTTATGCAATTCTGCTTGGATTACAAATATCTTCACAAGTCTGTGACATTCAAAATAAATAATGTCAATACTGCTGCAAGAGATGTAGATGATATTAAACAGTGATATTATGAGTTAAAGAGCCAATCCCTGTAACAGTGAAAGCGTGTCCTAAACAATTCCCATAGAGGCTGGGAGTGCTCTGGGCAAAGCTACCATCAGTGCCATCAGCAGATGTATTTACTGGACCAGCATCTGAAACTGAGAACTCACCAGGAACTGCTTCATTTTAGTGAGCTCTAAGCTCCCTCTTGATAGGGGTAAATAGCATTTCAATCATATTTTAGCTTCTTTGAGAAATAGTTCAGTGAAGTCAAAACCATGCAATAGTTGTTTCCTTAACAGTGTGATTTTGTGGAAACTATTGTTTGAATTATTCATAACTCCTCCTCTAGAGATGAGGAAAACACACGAGTAAACAAGTCAGACAACTCCTGTTTAGAATTCACAGGCACAACTTTTTTTTTTATCAAGACAGAATTGAGGGGAACAAACCCCTATAACTGCACTTGTGAAATTTGTGTCTCTTTTGAATACCCGTCCCATTATCTTCAATACTAAAACCCCTTTGTTTTTTAAATTATATTATAAGGCATGTGTAGTTCGTATTGTTTCCTGGAATCCATGTCCTGGTTTTGTAACCCAGCTTCCTATAGTCCTTCCTGTACTATTCATTTTCTGTAAAAAAAATATCATTCAATTTTTAACCAGAGAAAACCAATGAGTAGCACCATAACCACATCTCTGCCCTAGGGTCTGAAATTCATATATTCAAGGATTTAAACATCCTTGACATCCTTAATCTAATTACATAGACATTTAAATAAGACATCTATGACCGTAATTGTTTCTAAACAAATGTTTGTTTTTTTTTGTTGTTTTTTTTTAAAGTCACCATGGTACCCTATAATCCATTATTTGTGATATACCAGTCTGGTGCATTGGCAGATTTCCAACCACTAATCATTTTCTTGGCCACTGGGATCATTTGCAGGGTCTCTGTTTTCTAATATCTAATTCCCTGTTTTAATTGTTGCATTTCCTAAAATACACAGCTTCAGGGCCCAGTTGTATCCTGCTGCCGAGAATACATTAAATCTATACTCCATTTCCTTCCAGAATGTAGATATTCAGGAACGTTCCCATAGAATTCCTATTAGTCAGTTAAGCTTAATTAGCAGAACCGTGCTGAATATTGTTTGCATTACTACAAAGAATGTTAACATTTAAATGTGAATTAATTTTATTTAAAATTGTAAAACATAAAACAGATTATTGAAATAGAATATACTTAGAAAAGTAAATATGTTTACTATGAGAATAATAAAAACCCTGTCCACCATTTTAACAGACTTCTTCTTGTCTATTAAGACCATTTGATGAAATGTATGTCAGACTCAAGAGATAGCCAAGCTATTATCTTGAGAAAAGTGTGAATGTGCCTGTGGTAACTCTACAGCACAAACAAAGGGGATCCAAAAATACTTTGTATTTTCAATAAAATACTTTTTAAAAGAGAATTCAGTGGGTCAAGAGTCACAAAAACATGTAACTCCATGTAAATATTCAGTGGGCTAGATGTGGTACTCTTAGGGTAGATTGTTAGCGACTTTTCAGAGTGGCAATTGTTGCTGTCATTTCCCAGAGCACTTTTTTTCTTGCGTTGCCAGTTGTGCTCAATGCATTTTTAAAGCGAACGCAAGTAACTAATTTTCACTAAAGGCAGAGTGCACTTACAAGCCTTGAAAACTAATTTCTATGCCATTTCTGGTTTCCCCAGCATGTTGGGAGCAATAGACTGCACACATGTGCCACTAACCCCTCCAGCTCATTCTGAACATCTTATAGGACAATGATCTATTGTGTGTTAATTGTCTAGACCAAGTTAAAAATAGCAAAAAATAAATAAAACATAAAATCATTTATTTTCAATTTTAAATTATCTTTTATTTGCATTACACCAATGTGTACAGTGCAGCAGTATGATTTATTTCGTGTTACCGGTAGCCTACAGGCTAAAGTAAAAAGAAAAGTACACTAGGTATTCATTTCATTTTACTGCTGTACTGTACTTTTTTATATAATGTAAGTGTAGCATACCCAAAACACATTAGTGTTATTTCTGCAATGATTTACATTTAAAATACATTGAGCACTATAAATGTATGTGTGTGCGATTTTATTGCATTGGTTGTAAACCCAACACCTCCTTATGTCAGACAAACATGTCCGGGTTAGTGAGGGGCTGCTGTATGATTATGAAGAGCTTTTTGGGGGTGAAGGTGGGGGCCCCACTATAGAATCTGATGCGATTAAACTGCCTTTCATTTATATATATATATATATATATATATATATATATATATATATATATATATATATATATATATATATATATATATATTATATATATCAGTATTAAAATAGGTGTGAAATAACAGAATGCATTGTACAGATGACGTTTACATTTAACAAAAACAATGTTATTTTGATTCTTGCACCCTTGCATGTGTAGACGTTATCCTTCGGACACCCTCTGCTGCAGCAAACCACAATGTCAAAAATTGAACAATGTTCCACGACTCTCGCAATGTATGCTGGAGATCTCGTTAAGAAGACGCAACAAATATTTAAAATAGTATATTGCGGCTCTCTTCATTAACATATTTTCTCTTAGTACATACGACAAAATGTATACTTTGCAAATTGTCACAACGAAAATGTAAATTGATGTATGTTTATGCTCAACTGACCTATCTTAATACATCTACCCCTCAGTGACTGATGTAATATAATCAAACTTAGTATAGTTAAAGCACATAATATAAGAAACTGAACTGTAATACAAGTATTTATCTTTACAGCCAAAATACAACACTATTGTTACAAAGGCAATGATTTATACAGGATTTATACAGGAACATTCAAAGAGGAGATTAAATGTTTAAGAGATACAAATGGCAAAATCGTAGATGAAGAATAAAAAATAGCAAATATATTAAATGTTTGCTTTAAGCAAGTTTTTACAAAGGAAGATACTGACAACATGCCCCACATGTCATCCAGTTCCTATCCAGTTTTAAATAACTTTAGCATAACTGAGGCAGAAGTGTTAAAGGGACTAGGAGCTCTTAAAATAAACAAATCCCCTGGGCCGGATGAGATCCTCCCAGTAGTACTCAAAGAAATGAAAGAAGTAATTTACAAACCGCTAACCAAGATCATGCAGCAGTCTCTTGACACAGGGGTGGTACCGACAGACTGGAAAATTGCAAACGTAATACCGATCCACAAAAAGGGAAACAAAACTGAACCAGGTAACTACAGACCAATAAGCCTGACTTCTATTATATGCAAACTTATGGAAACTATAATAAGATCCAAAATGGAAAATTACCTATATGGTAACAGGGTCCTGGGAGACAGTCAACATGGTTTTAGGAAAGGGAGATCGTGTCTAACTAACTTGCTTGATTTTTTTGAGGATGCAACATCGATAATGGATAATTGCAAAGCATATGACATGGTTTATTTAGATTTCCAGAAAGCTTTTGACAAAGTCCCGCACAAAAGATTAATTCTCAAACTGAACGCAGTTGGGATTCAAGGAAACACATGTACATGGATTAGGGAGTGGTTAACATGTAGAAAACAGAAAGTACTTATTAGAGGAAAAACCTCAGAATGGAGTGTGGTAACCAGTGGTGTACCACAGGGATCAGTATTAGGTCCTCTGCTATTCCTAATCTACATTAATGATTTAGATTCTGGTATAGTAAGCAAACGTGTTAAATTTGCAGACAACACAAAAATAGGAGGAGTGGCAAACACTGTTGCAGCAGCAAAGGTCATTCAAAATGATCTAGACAAGATTCAGAACTGGGCAGACACATGGCAAATTACATTTAATAGAGAAAAGTGTAAGGTACTGCACGCAGGAAATAAAAATGTACATTATAAATATCATATGGGAGATACTGAAATTGGAGAAGGAATCTATGAAAAAGACCTAGGAGTTTTTGTTGACTCAGAAATGTCTTCATCTAGACAATGTGGGGAAGCTATAAAAAAAGGCTAACAAGATGCTCGGATACATTGTGAAAAGTGTTGAATTTAAATCAAGGGAAGTAATGTTAAAACTGGTCAATGCACTAGTAAGACCTCATCTTGAATATTGTGTGCAGTTCTGGTCACCTCGCTATAAAAAAGATATTGCTGCTTTAGAAAGAGTGCAAAGAAGAGCAACCAGAATTATTCCGGGCTTAAAAGGCATGTCATATGCAGACAGGCTAAAAGAATTGAATCTGTTCAGTCTTGAACAAAGAAGACTACGTGGCGACCTAATTCAAGCATTCAAAATTCTAAAAGGTATTGACAGTGTCGACCCAAGGGACTTTTTCAGCCTGAAAAAAGAAACAAGGACCAGGGGTCACAAATGGAGATTAGACAAAGGGGCATTCAGAACAGAAAATAGGAGGCACTTTTTTACACAGAGAATTGTGAGGGTCTGGAATCAACTCCCCAGTAATGTTGTTGAAGCTGACACCCTGGGATCCTTCAAGAAGCTGCTTGATGAGATTTTGGGATCAATAAGCTACTAACAACCAAACGAGCAAGATGGGCCGAATGGCCTCCTCTCGTTTTTAAACTTTCTTATGTTCTTATGTTCTTTCTTATGATGGTTTCAGATCCAGAACAAAAGCCCATTAAACTGGTCACCAATATATAGTGGTAGGTCACATGACCTTTCCTTACTATCGTCAATGGAAATTACATCTCTTCCAGTAGGAGGTGGTACTATGCCTTGTCTTTTTAGGTAGCTCAGGGTAGTTCTAAATATATCTCTTTTTTAAATGAATCCTTCTTGTGTTTTTCCCCTGTTTGTTAACATTTGATTTTTTTATTGCAAAATACCGTTGTTTATATCATTAAACTAGTGAACACACAGAGGGTCTCATAATTAGGAGGCTGTGTGGTCTTGTGGTTAAAAAAAAGGGCTTATAACCAGCAGGTCCTTGGTTTAAATCCCGGCTCACTCATTACGTCACTAAACCTCCTTGTGCTCCGTCTTTTGGGTGAGACGTTGTTGTAAGTGACTCTGCAACTGATGCATAGTTCACACACCCTAGTCTCTGTAAGTTGCCTTAGATAAAGGGGTTATAATAATAATAAAAACCATACAGTAGATTTAAACTATTTGTATAAAATAATAAATTCTATAGCAGGCTAGGAGGTCTGCTAAATAAACAAACAGAAAGAGTGTGTGACATGTTTGGTGCCACAGGGCTGTACACTGGCATGCTATGTATTTTTTTTTTCTTCTCTAAACAAGAGAACAGTCTCCTATATACTGCTTCCTTTCAATAAAAGTAAATTGCCATATGGCATGCTACGACCACAAAACTCTTCTTGCTTACACGTGATCTCTCCTTTCTATAAGACATAGAAGGGCCTTTTGTTCCCAGCCTCCCCGAGTAAAACTGCACTTTCATAAGCACCACTGCAGGAGGGCGGATCTTGCATTGCAGCTCTTTGCAGCTACTTAGAGGACTAAGACTCTTGCATCCTAAAATCTCCTTGGGTTTTTGATGAAATACGTTGTGATGCTTATGACAGGCCATTCAATAAGTATGACCGTGCTGCACCACAGTGACAGTCCGTTGATTTGAGCGATTGCTGCTGAGAGATTCCAACGCCACTTTCTCGTTGTTAGATGTGACCTTTGCTAAGCTGGAGACAAGGTGTGGTTAAACCTTAAGGGATTGTTGTGTGATGGCTGAGCTATAGCCTCTGGTTTGCATACGAGCTCCATGTCTGTCTCTTGTAATCTGTGGGAATTCTGGTTTTGGCTTGATTCAAAGGGGCAAGGTTAAGTGAATGTGCAAATTATTCCTGCTGATTGCAAAACATACAAATAAAAACACTTAACGATGGTTTAATTTTCTATGGAAAAAAAAAAAAAACATATTTGTGTAGAGAGAAATATCTGTGGAATCTAACCCCTAGTCCTGGAGTCCTTTTTAATGTGAATCAGATTTAAAACATTATTATTATTATTATTATTATTATTATTATTATTATTATTATTATTATTATTATTATTATTATTATATTAACAGTTATTACTTTGTAAAAGACAGAATGTTATTGTGAATGGTGTCATGTTGAGAATTTGAACAGAGGGGACTCGGGTCAAGCGTAAAGCTGGTCTTATTTTCATTGCCCAATCTAAACTGTACTTCAGTCGCAAGTGGGTATGTCTTCTTCAATAAGCTTTTCACAGCACATAGATTGGGTAAATCACCACTATTATTGGAAGAGACCTTTATCCACCATCTGATTTGTAAGATATGTCTGTTTAAAATGTATTTAAAAGATCGACAAAGGTTTAATATAATGAAGAGTTACTGGGTGATTGCTACCAACCATTTCTCAAGGATAATTCCAGAATTCCAGCATTAATTCCATTTATTTAGAAATGTTGCTAGTATGCTCCATTAGTTGTGTGTGCCTGCATTCATTATTATTATTTTTTTCATACAAACCCCATATTGTAATAAAGTAATTCCTGGATTATTATTGTGTATATAATATATGTAAAAGTTTTACATACTGTATGTACTAGTATTTGTTTCCAAGGTGATTTGAGACCACAATAGTCTAATTACAATGGGATGAGGATAAGGTCACATATCAGTATCTGTATAAAATAGCTTTCTTAACTTGTTGATGTTTTAATACATTTAACAAGGACTTTGTGAGATCTCACATTTAGGCACAGAGTTTGTGTCTTTAATAAAAAAACCTTGACCTGTGAAATATGTGTATTTGTGTGCACAGTGGGGGATCACGGCAATGTTATACAGTGTCTGTTTTTCAGTACTGTAAACCAAGGACTAGTTCCCAGCCAGCTGAATTGCAGAGGTGTCCATGAGCAGCTGTGGCTGTTTGTCGAATCTGCTCTTAGGGAGGGGCCCTTGCTAAAGGAATCCCTGAGGTCTGCTTTATGCTCTTGGGTTATTTTCTCAAGGTTCATGCCTGACAACAGCACATGTGCGGGAGGGTTTAGAACCGCACACCTTTAGTGGCTGGGCTATGAATTATGCTGTCATAAGGGGCAGCGTTAGGTTTGGATAAATACAGGATCTAGGTGGGGAGCCTGGCCTCATTTCATGACATATATTTCATTCTGCCCCTCTGATACGCCCTTCTGATATTCATGTATTTCATTCTGCCCCTCTGATACGCCCTTCTGATATTCATGTATTTCATTCTGCCCCTCTGATATGCCCTTCTGATATTCATGTATTTCATTCTGCCCCTCTGATACGCCCTTCTGATATTCATGTATTTCATTCTGCCCCTCTGATATATTCGCCCTTCTGATATTCATGTATTTCATTCTGCCCCTCTGATATGCCCTTCTGATATTCATGTATTTCATTCTGCCCCTCTGATACGCCCTTCTGATATTCATGTATTTCATTCTGCCCCTCTGATACGCCCTTCTGATATTCATGTATTTCATTCTGCCCCTCTGATACGCCCTTCTGATATTCATGTATTTCATTCTGCCCCTCTGATATTTCTGATATTCATGTATTTCATTCTGCCCCTCTGATACGCCCTTCTGATATTCATGTATTTCATTCTGTCCCTCTGATACGCCCTAATTCATGTATTTCATCTCATATAAAGCAGACAGCACCGATATCTTATTGGATTTAACACTAATTCTTTTGCAGAAACACCTATTTAAAAAAAAAAAAAAAACATTCATAAGAACAACTTATCAGGGATTGGTTCATTGTAAAATGAAAATAAAGCTGAATTTGTTCTACACCTTCAGGTCAAGGCTTGGTTCACCATCTACACTTATGGATGTGATTATACTGGTGATGGAAACAACATCTTAAATTAGATTGTTCATGGATTAGGAATTTAATTTAGCCAGTGAAAGATGAAGACAAGCATCTGTTTTGTTTAATGTGAGGTTGATCTGTAATGAATGAATTAGTGGAAGGTTTTCTGGTTGCCCTTTTTTCAAGGATGCTGGAATGGAAAAGCAACTGTATGACATACAAGTGGGTTGTACAGTATATTAGCAGCACAAAGCATTCATGCATTCCAACACTTTTTACAAACAGAAACACAACATACATTCATTACATTTAAAGTAAGGTTTTACTTATGGATCATGCAAGAAGTGGTGTAAACAGTGGATACATTTACAACATAAATAGAGGTAGCACTTCCTTTTTTATTATGACATGAGTTTACAATAAACTTCAATGCGTCGCATTAGTGTGGCTCATCTTGTGATCCTTCCAGAGGGATTATGCTATCATGCATCATGAGAGCTTACCAGGAATTACCATTAATTGCACCTGTAAGATTTTAAAATGATATTACAGAAACGTTTCCGTTTTACTTCATTGAGGTTGAGTTTACAGCAGATCTAACTGAAGCGTCCTCTCTGCTTTTTTATTATATTTCTGAGGGTGATTAATTGTACTTATTTGTTAAATATTTCCATTACGATTCCCTCATAGCATAAAACAGATTTGTTAATGCGCTGCTGTGCTAATAATTCCACTGAAGCTTATTTTCATACGGTTTCCCTTCCCCACTCAGCAATGCAATGATCAGCATCAGCAGCCGTCAACATGAACTTTAAGTTCAAACTAAATATGTCTGGTAACAGATAGACAATGTTTAACTCCAAATCAATTTGGTTTTCAAACTGCTATAATTATAAGAGAAATATATATTTTTTGCATTAAAATAGTTTAGAAGTGGGATATGTTTTGACCTACTGGCACTGATATGATGACATCAAAAATCTAGAAAAATAATTTTCCACTCTGGGTGCCAGAAGTCACTGTAATCATAACCAGTTTTGTAAGAGATGGTGTGGCGGAGTGTTCCGCCCCTTTATGTTTATCAGTGTTTTATGTTGTCTGTAGTGTGTTAATGTTGGTGTTTATGTATAAAATACTGTAGCAGGGCGAGCAGCCCTGTACAGTGTTTATTTTAGAACGGGCTCTCCCCTTCCGCCCCTGTGTTATTTTGTATTTGTTTATTATTTTGTATGACGGCGCAGCCGTGCAATTCTGTGTTATTGTTTTAAGTATATTTGTGTTTATAAATGATGGCGAACTGCCATGCGTGTTGTTTTGCAACGTGGATGGGAAGCCCATCCACTTTAAAACGCGTGCAGAAGGCGGCCATCTCCCGAATTAAGTGATTAATTTATTGCTAATCGGGAGATGGTCACCTGTATAAATACCTGCAGCTCTCTGCATGTTAGCAGGGGTGTTCAGAACAGGAGAATGGGAAGATATTTTAAAAAAGAAAATAAGGATCAGTGAAGACAGTTGCTCAGCCTGACCTTAGGGTTTATTTTTTGTGTTCGAGATTTGTTTTATTTCAAACCTTTTATTTTGCTCTGTGAGCAAGTGCTATTTTTTGTTCAAATATTTTGTTTATTTTTGTTCTTTAATAAATGGCACATGTGCCACTGCATCATACCTTCTATTTTGGATGTGCTTCTTCTGGTCTGGGTCCCCGCAATGCCGTTTCCTGCCACAAATACACAGGATATAAATATGGGTTACGAGCACAAGTGTTTAAAATGTATATTTGTATTTAGGCACAAGGATTGCACAGCACTTCACGTGCAGGTAAAATAATAAGTGAGCACAGGGAATTGTACTTATTAATTCACGTGCAGTTGTACCGAGACTCCAATTGAATGATTGATTAGCAATCGAGTCTCAGTACAGCTGCATAAAAGCAGCATGTTTTCACTCACTCTGGGTTGTGTGTTTGTGAGTGGAGAACAGGAGAGCGAAGGAGAGTATAATACCAATTGCTACAGAGTGCTGGAAGCTCCAGCATGGTACTTGTTTGTCGGGTTTGTCCACGTCTGTTTTGTTTGTCTGTTTGTTTGGCCAAGGCACCCTTTGTTTTGTGTGTTTTGTTTAAATCTTTTTGTTTGTTATTATTTAATAAAACTCTGGATGCCGTAGCATCACACATTCACCGCCATTCCTCGTTGTTTGGAGTCTGTATTTCTGGTCTGACATCACCCATGCATAACCATCCTGTTCACAGATGGCAAGAACAGATTTGTGTACAGTATGCAACAAAGGGGTAACCCAATTCTAGTGTGCACATACATACTGTACCTAATTCACTGTACCTAATTACACTGGAATGTACACTACTACCTGGAAATACTTTACCATCTACTGTCAATTCTTTTTTTCCCTGTGTTTCAGTACAAATTGAACCTGGGTAATGTTATAAAAAATTATTTAACCCATCAATACCTGAAATAATTTGCAGATGCTTGCACATCCCAATCCCATTGAACTTTCTGAGGTACAGTGGCTTGCGAAAGTATTGACACCCCTTGGCATTTTTCTTATTTTGTTGCCTTACAACCTGGAATTAAAATTGATTTTTTGGGGGTTTGTATCATTTGATTTACACAACATGCCTACCACTTTGAAGATGCAAAATATTTTTTATTGTGAAACAAACAAGAAATAAGACAAAAAAACCGAAAACTTGAGCGTGCATAAGTATTCACCCCCCCATAGTCAATACTTTGTAGAGCCACCTTTTGCAGCAATTACAGCTGCAAGTCTCTTGGGGTATGTATCTATAAGCTTGGCACATCTAGCCACTGGGATTTTTGACCATTCTTCAAGGCAAAACTGCTCCAGCTCCTTCAAGTTGGATGGGTTCCGCTGGTGTACAGCAATCTTTAAGTCATACCACAGATTCTCAATTGGATTGAGGTCTCGGCTTTGACTAAGCCATTCCAAGACATTTAAATGTTTCCCCTTATACCACTTGAGTGTTGCTTTAGCAGTATGCTTAGGGTCATTGTCCTGCTGGAAGGTGAACCTCCGTCCCAGTCTCAAATCTCTGGAAGACTGAAACAGGTTTCCCTCAAGAATTTCCCTGTATTTAGCGCCATCCATCATCCCTTCAATTCTGACCAGTTTCCCAGTCCCTGCCGATGAAAAACATCCCCACAGCATGATGCTGCCACCACCATGCTTCACTGTGGGGATGGTGTTCTCGGGGTGATGAGAGGTGTTGGGTTTGCGCCAGACATAACGTTTTCCTTGATGGCCAAAAAGCTCAATTTTAGTCTCATCTGACCAGAGTACCTTCTTCCATATGTTTGGGGAGTCTCCCACATGCCTTTTGGCGACTTTTTTTTTTTTTTGCAGACTCTGGGGTCTTTCAGAACAGGTGTATATATACTGAGATCATGTGACAGATCATGTGACACTTAGATTGCACACAGGTGGACTTTATTTAACTAATTATGTGACTTCTGAAGGTAAGTGGTTGCACCAGATCTTATTTAGAGGCTTAATAGCAAAGGGGGTGAATACATATGCACGCACCGCTTTTCCGTTATTTATTTTTTAGAATTTTTTTAAACAAGTTATTTTTTTAATTTCACTTCACCAATTTGGACTATTTTGTGTATGTCCATTACATGAAATCCAAATAAAAATCAATTTTAATTCCAGGTTGTAAGGCAACAAAATAGGAAAAATGCCAAGGGGGGTCAATACTTTTGCAAGCCACTGTACCAGTACTGACAGAGCTACAAAGTGTCCAACTTGTTTTCATGGCCAGCAATAGTGTTTATTCCATTCTAAATAATCATTTAATGAGACCAGGAGACCAATCTTCAGGATTTATGGTTGTGAAAAGAGGTTTTGACGTTGACGGAGACAGCAGGCCTGTGTTTCTCTTCAATCTAGACATAATGAGCATATTGAAACAACAATATGCCCTTACTCTGACCCATAGAAGACACCCTCTGTTAAAGATACCCTTATCCTGATCCATAGAAGCCCCCCTCTATTAAAGATGCCTTTACCTTCACCCATAGAGGACCACCACCATTAAAGACATCATGGTGTGAGCCCGCTCTGGCTGCCATCATGGTAAGGTGCGAGCCCACTCTGGCTGCCATAATGATAAGGTGCGAACCCGCTGGTGAGTGAATGAATGCGCTGATTGCGCATTTTAATAAATAAATAAAACAGTTGAACAAAACAAAAGACTGCACACAAAACAAAAAGGCATGTTGGCCAAAACAAACAGACAAACAAACAAACAGTGGAAGAACACTAAACAAACAAGTATCACGCTAACCTATCCAGATGCATGCATTCTGTCTTCTATGATGGAAGAAGTGGTGTTGCAAACCCAGTCACTTGTGGTGTCCCCCAAGGATCTGTTCTTGGGCCCCATCTCTTCAATATCTACATGCTTCCTTTGGGTCACCTCATCCGACAACACAACCTCATGTTTCACTACTATGCTGATGACACCCAGCTCTACTTAAAACTCGACCCTGGCTTGCATTCAAGACATCGAGGCCTGGATGTCTGCAAATTTTCTTAAGCTGAACACTGAAAATCTGAATTCCTTCTAGTAGGATCGAAAACTCAACTTAAGAATCTAAATATAGCTGCCCTGAACCTCAAAAACTGTCTGCTGCTGCCTTCCCCCACTGTACGAAGCCTTGGTGTACTTCTTAACAGCAACCTCTCCTTTGATGCCCACATCTCCTCTGTGGTCAAATCTTCCTTATACCATCTTAGAAACATCTCCAAAGTCTGTCCCTACCTTTCCCTCCCAGAGGCGGAGATACCTTGTCATGCATTTGTCTCCTCTTGACTCGACTACTGAAACTCTCTATATGGTGGTCTCCCGGCTAGTCTGGAATGCTGCTGCCAGGATCCTTACCAGATGTAAAATATTTGATCACATCACCCCCGTCTTGCCCAGCTACACTGGCTACCTGTAAAGTTCCGGATTACTTTCAAAACTCTCCTGCTCACCTACAATGCCCTTCACCACATAGGTCCCTAGTACCTCCTCAGCCTGCTGACCCCCAAGCTGAGGTCCCCCATCTCTGGCCTGCTTGTTATCCCCAAGCAAAAGTGCACCACACTTGGAGAATGCTCATTTAGCTTCATGGCTCAAGCTCTTTGGAACTCTCTCCCAGCTTTGATGCGTGATGCTCCCACCGTCGCTTGCTTTAAATAAACTCTCAAGACCCACCTGTTCTCTTTTGCTTTCTCTTTAAGGTTGATATTTGCTATTAGCTGCTGTGCTGCTGTTACTTTTTCATGTATTATGTCACCATCATGAATTCTGCACTATCCACTGTATTTAATGTATTGTGCATTGTTTATTTATTTTTGTTTGCTTTAATTTTTTTTTGGACTGTATATTGTGTATTATGTATTTCTCTGTATTTAAAGTATTATGGATTTTCTTGTTGTTACTGCATCTTGTAAAGCACTTTGTTATGGTGGTCCACTATGAAAGGCGCTATATAAAATAAAGATTGACTGATTGATATGTCAGCAATTGTTTTAGTTTATAGATTTTATTCTCCTCTCTTATACTCTCTCTCCCATCCTTTCGCCTTGAACATCCAACCCCAAGTGAGTGATTAATGCATCTATATATACAGCTGTGCTGGGATTCAATTGCCAATTAATCATTCACTTGAATCCCAGCATGTGATCTGTACATCCCCATGCTTACATTTTAATCTGCATGTGAAGTGATCGTGTAATCCCCGTCCCTAAAGAATATATAGTTTTCATCACTCATGCTACATAGCCCATATTATATCCCATACACCAATATATATATATATATATATATATATATATATATATATATATATATATATATATATATATATATATACACCAACAGTAACACACTACATGAAACATATAAACATAAAATATACACAGGGGCGGGTACCATGCCACATATCCCTCCTCCTTGTGCGCAGCACACATGGCCTCAGAGGCCACTTCCCCCCTTAAAAATCAAACAGTATTGTCTATAGTTATGGGCCAAGAACAGAGGCCTTAATGGGCCCATGGGCGGTAATGTGGACCGTGACAATGCTGACAGGTTACAGGCTGGCTCCTGGAGGCTGAGAATCCTGGCATCAGAAATGCTGCCTATGGAAACGTTGCCAGCTGCAATGCTGGCAATGGCCAGGCTTTCAGCACGCCTGTGTTGATGTTGAAAGATATTTGTGATAAATGTGAAATCCTACAGCCTGCCATTTGGCAGGGCAAAAACAGGGCTTTTTAATTTACTTTTTAATTATTTTAAATGCAATTAAGAAAATCTAAAGCTAACCAAATTCCTTTTCTGTTGTTTCTAGTTAATATAATCCTGTCACAATTTAAGAGGAATCCCTTTGATGATATGATCAAAAACTGTGTTTTCAAAGTGTGCAAATAGCAAATATCTCAAGCATCTTCTGCCATGCTACAATGTTTCATCTTCTGCCATTCTACAATGTTTCATCTTCTGCCATGCTACAATGTTTCATCCTCTGCCATGATACAGTGTTTCATCCTCTTGCATGCTACAATGTGTCATCCTCTGCCATACTACAATGTTTCATCCTCTGCCATGCTACAATGGTTAATCCTCTTGCATGAAACAATGTTTCATCCTCTGCCATGCTACAATGTTTCATCCTCTGCCATGCTACAATGTTTCATCCTCTGCCATGCTACAATGTTTAATCCTCTTGCATGATACAGTGTTTCATCCTCTGCCATGCTACAATGTGTCATCCTCTGCCATGCTACAATGTTTCATCCTCTGCCATGCTACAATGTTTCATCCTCTTGCATGATACAGTGTTTCATCCTCTGCCATGCTACAATGTGTCATCCTCTGCCATGCTACAATGTTTCATCCTCTGCCATGCTACAATGTTTCATCCTCTGCCATGCTACAATGTTTCATCCTCTTGCATGATACAGTGTTTCATCCTCTGCCATGCTACAATGTTTCATCCTCTGCCATGCTACAATGTTTCATCCTCTGCCATGCTACAATGTGTCATCCACTTGCATGATACAGTGTTTCATCCTCTGCCATGCTACAATGTTTCATCCTCTGCCATGCTACAATGTGTCATCCTCTGCCATGCTACAATGTTTCATCTTTCTGCAAGATACAATGTTTTTTTAAACAATCCATGTAACCGATGAGGGTTATGACCAAGGACCCAAAGATCAGGTCTCTGGGCTCATCTATCATTTACTTTATGTGTGCTTACTATATAAATGCAGTAGTTAAGCGTACCAATCCAAGACCATGTGATTTCATATTGTAAATGTTGAAAATTAATAAGGACTCCAAAAAAGGTTGCTTCTGGATTCAAAAGGTTTTATTTATCCAGAGGTTGGTGTGTCTTACGGTCAGCTTTACAGGTACATCGCCATCTTAACTCTCCCTTTGAAGAACAACACAGGAAAAGGAAATAACATCTTCCATATGTAATGCAGTGAAGTAACAGTAACAGCTCTACTCGGGAGTGATACCCCACAGCGGAACCATGAGAATGGTCTTTATTATTAAAATAAAAGCTTAGCAATTCTCTTATATATCAAATAGATAAATAGCAACAAAATGAACACAGTTTATCTATTAAACATTAACACTGCCTCTGTATACTGTTCATAAGTTAAATGTTGCTGCTACAGAATATGCACCCAACACAGATGACATGTGGTAAGGATTATACAACAGATGCTTTGAATCTGAAAGTTTGTTTGAAACCTATGTTTTAAAATTCTAAATGAATGGGGGGAGGGGTTCATAAATCAACCAGCATTATTGCTATCTATGTTTGTATTACTGTATGTTGGATGAAATAAGGATTGTCATGAGAATCTGGTTGCAGCTTTTACAGACACGTGACAATGAAAGAATTGTTTGTGTAAATAGTGTGTGTGGGAAGGAAAGCCTTGCTTGTGTAAATAGTGAGTGTGACAATGAAAGCCTTGCTTGTGTAAATAGTGTGTGTGGGAATGAAAGCCTTGCTTGTGTAAATAGTGCTTGTGTAAATGAAAGCGTGTGGGAATGAAATAGTGTGTGTGGGAAATGAAAGCCTTGCTTGTTAAATAGTGTGTGTGACAATGAAAGCCTTGCTTGTGTAAATAGTGTGTGTGACAATGAAAGCCTTGCTTGTGTAAATAGTGTGTGTGGGAATGAAAGCCTTGCTTGTGTAAATAGTGTGTGTGACAATGAAAGCCTTGCTTGTGTAAATAGTGTGTGTGGGAATGAAAGCCTTGCTTGTGTAAATAGTGTGTGTGACAATGAAAGCCTTGCTTGTGTAAATAGTGTGTGTGTGACAATGAAAGCCTTGCTTGTGTAAATAGTGTGTGTGACAATGAGCCTTGCTTGTGTAAATAGTGTGTGTGTGACAATGAAAGCCTTGCTTGTGTAAATAGTGTGTGTGAGAATGAAAGCCCTGCTTGTGTAAATAGTGTGTGTGTGACAATGAAAGCCTTGCTTGTGTAAATAGTGTGTGTGACAATGAAAGCCTTGCTTGTGTAAATAGTGTGTGTGAGAATGAAAGCCTTGCTTGTGTAAATAGTGTGTGTGACAATGAAAGCCTTGCTTGTGTAAATAGTGTGTGTGACAATGAAAGCCTTGCTTGTGTAAATAGTGTGTGTGACAATGAAAGCCTTGCTTGTGTAAATAGTGTGTGTGACAATGAAAGCCTTGCTTGTGTAAATAGTGTGTGTGTTGCTTGTGTAAATAGTGTGTGTGGGAATGAAAGCCTTGCTTGTGTAAATAGTGTGTGTGACAATGAAAGCCTTGCTTGTGTAAATAGTGTGTGTGACAATGAAAGCCTTGCTTGTGTAAATAGTGTGTGTGTGACAATGAAAGCCTTGCTTGTGTAAATAGTGTGTGTGACAATGAAAGCCTTGCTTGTGTAAATAGTGTGTGTGTGACAATGAAAGCCTTGCTTGTGTAAATAGTGTGTGTGACAATGAAAGCCTTGCTTGTGTAAATAGTGTGTGTGACAATGAAAGCCTTGCTTGTGTAAATAGTGTGTGTGACAATGAAAGCCTTGCTTGTGTAAATAGTGTGTGTGACAATGAAAGCCTTGCTTGTGTAAATAGTGTGTGTGACAATGAAAGCCTTGCTTGTGTAAATAGTTTGTGTGAGAATGAAAGCCTTGCTTGTTTAAATAGTGTGTGTGGGAATGAAAGCCTTGCTTGTGTAAATAGTGTTTGTGTGAAAATGAAAGCCTTGCTTGTTAAATAGTGTGTGTGAGACAATGAAAGCCTTGCTTATGTAAATAGTGTGTGTGACAATGAAAGCCTTGCTTGTGTAAATAGTTTGTGTGAGAATGAAAGCCCTGCTTGTGTAAATAGTGTGTGTGTGAAATGAAAGCCTTGCTTGTGTAAATAGTGTGTGTGACAATGAAAGCCTTGCTTGTGTAAATAGTGTGTGTGGGAATGAAAGCCTTGCTTGTGTAAATAGTGTTTGTGTGACAATGAAAGCCTTGCTTGTGTAAATAGTGTGTGTGTGACAATGAAAGCCTTGCTTGTGTAAATAGTGTGTGTGTGACAATGAAAGCCTTGCTTGTGTAAATAGCATGTGTGGAAATGAAAGCCTTGCTTGTGTAAATAGTGTGTGTGACAATGAAAGCCTTGCTTGTGTAAATAGTGTGTGTGTGACAATGAAAGCCTTTCTTGTGTAAATAGTGTGTGTGACAATGAAAGCCTTGCTTGTGTAAATAGTTTGTGTGCGACAATGAGAGCCTTGCTTGTGTAAATAGTGCGTGTGGGAATGAAAGACTTGCTAGTGAAATAGTGTGTGTGGGAATGAAAGCCTTGCTTGTGTAAATAGTGTGTGTGACAATGAAAGCCTTGCTTGTGTAAATAGTGTGTGTGACAATGAAAGCCTTGCTTGTGTAAATAGTGTGTGTGACAATGAAAGCCTTGCTTGTGTAAATAGTGTGTGTGTGACAATGAAAGCCTTGCTTGTGTAAATAGTGTGTGTGACAATGAAAGCCTTGCTTGTGTAAATAGTGTGTGTGACAATGAAAGCCTTGCTTGTGTAAATAGTGTGTGTGACAATGAAAGCCTTGCTTGTGTAAATAGTGTGTGTGGCAATGAAAGCCTTGCTTGTGTAAATAGTGTGTGTGGACAATGAAAGCCTTGCTTGTGTAAATAGTGTGTGTGACAATGAAAGCCTTGCTTGTGTAAATAGTGTGTGTGACAATGAAAGCCTTGCTTGTGTAAATAGTGTGTGTGTGACAATGAAAGCCTTGCTTGTGTAAATAGTGTGTGTGACAATGAATGAGCCTTGCTTGTGTAAATAGTGTGTGTGACAATGAAAGCCTTGCTTGTGTAAATAGTGTGTGTGTGACAATGAAAGCCTTGCTTGTGTAAATAGTGTGTGTGTGACAATGAAAGCCTTGCTTGTGTAAATAGTGTGTGTGACAATGAAAGCCTTGCTTGTGTAAATAGTGTGTGTGTGAAATGAAAGCCTTGCTTGTGTAAATAGTGTGTGTGGGAAATTGCTTGTGTAAATAGTGTGTGTGACAATGAAAGCCTTGCTTGTGTAAATAGTGTGTGTGGGAATGAAAGCCTTGCTTGTGTAAATAGTGTGTGTGACAATGAAAGCCTTGCTTGTGTAAATAGTGTGTGTGGGAATGAAAGCCTTGCTTGTTAAATAGTGTGTGTGACAATGAAAGCCTTGCTTGTGTAAATAGTGTGTGTGACAATGAAAGCCTTGCTTGTGTAAATAGTGTGTGTGTGACAATGAAAGCCTTGCTTGTGTAAATAGTGTGTGTGTGACAATGAAAGCCTTGCTTGTGTAAATAGTGTGTGTGACAATGAAAGCCTTGCTTGTGTAAATAGTGTGTGTGTGACAATGAAAGCCTTGCTTGTGTAAATAGTGTGTGTGACAATGAAAGCCTTGCTTGTGTAAATAGTGTGTGTGACAATGAAAGCCTTGCTTGTGTAAATAGTGTGTGTGGGAATGAAAGCCTTGCTTGTGTAAATAGTGTGTGTGTGACAATGAAAGCCTTGCTTGTGTAAATAGTGTGTGTGTGACAATGAAAGCCTTGCTTGTGTAAATAGTGTGTGTGTGACAATGAAAGCCTTGCTTGTGTAAATAGTGTGTGTGACAATGAAAGCCTTGCTTGTGTAAATAGTGTGTGTGTGACAATGAAAGCCTTGCTTGTGTAAATAGTGTGTGTGAGAATGAAAGCCCTGCTTGTGTAAATAGTGTGTGTGTGACAATGAAAGCCTTGCTTGTGTAAATAATGTGTGTGACAATGAAAGCCTTGCTTGTGTAAATAGTGTGTGTGACAATGAAAGCCTTGCTTGTGTAAATAGTGTGTGTGTGACAATGAAAGCCTTGCTTGTGTAAATAGTGTGTGTGGGAATGAAAGCCTTGCTTGTTTAAATAGTGTGTGTGACAATGAAAGCCTTGCTTGTGTAAATAGTTTGTGTGACAATGAAAGCCTTGCTTGTGTAAATAGTGTGTGTGACAATGAAAGCCTTGCTTGTGTAAATAGTGTGTGTGACAATGAAAGCCTTGCTTGTGTAAATAGTGTGTGTGACAATGAAAGCCTTGCTTGTGTAAATAGTGTGTGTGACAATGAAAGCCTTGCTTGTGTAAATAGTGTGTGTGTGACAATGAAAGCCTTGCTTGTGTAAATAGTGTGTGTGACAATGAAAGCCTTGCTTGTGTAAATAGTGTGTGTGGGAATGAAAGCCTTGCTTGTGTAAATAGTGTGTGTGACAATGAAAGCCTTGCTTGTGTAAATAGTGTGTGTGACAATGAAAGCCTTGCTTGTGTAAATAGTGTGTGTGAATGAAAGCCTTGCTTGTGTAAATAGTGTGTGTGACAATGAAAGCCTTGCTTGTGTAAATAGTGTGTGTGACAATGAAAGCCTTGCTTGTGTAAATAGTGTGTGTGACAATGAAAGCCTTGCTTGTGTAAATAGTGTGTGTGGCAATGAAAGCCTTGCTTGTGTAAATAGTGTGTGTGACAATGAAAGCCTTGCTTGTGTAAATAGTGTGTGTGAAAATGAAATGCCTTGCTTGTGTAAATAGTGTGTGTGGGAATGAAAGCCTTGCTTGTGTAAATAGTGTGTGTGACAATGAAAGCCTTGCTTGTGTAAATAGTGTGTGTGGCAATGAAAGCCTTGCTTGTGTAAATAGTGTGTGTGACAATGAAAGCCTTGCTTGTGTAAATAGTGTGTGTGTGTGCTTGTGTAAATAGTGTGTGTGACAATGAAAGCCTTGCTTGTGTAAATAGTGTGTGTGACAATGAAAGCCTTGCTTGTGTAAATAGTGTGTGTGACAATGAAAGCCTTGCTTGTGTAAATAGTGTGTGTGGGAATGAAAGCCTTGCTTGTGTAAATAGTGTGTGTGACAATGAAAGCCTTGCTTGTGTAAATAGTGTGTGTGACAATGAAAGCCTTGCTTGTGTAAATAGTGTGTGTGACAATGAAAGCCTTGCTTGTGTAAATAGTGTGTGTGTGACAATGAAAGCCTTGCTTGTGTAAATAGTGTGTGTGGGACAATGAAAGCCTTGCTTGTGTAAATAGTGTGTGTGTGACAATGAAAGCCTTGCTTGTGTAAATAGTGTGTGTGTGACAATGAGAGCCTTGCTTGTGTAAATAGTGTGTGTGTGAAATGAGCCTTGCTTGTGTAAATAGTGTGTGTGTGACAATGAGAGCCTTGCTTGTGTAAATAGTGTGTGTGTGACAATGAGAGCCTTGCTTGTGTAAATAGTGTGTGTGTGACAATGAAAGCCTTGCTTGTGTAAATAGTGTGTGTGTGACAATGAAAGCCTTGCTTGTGTAAATAGTGTGTGTGTGACAATGAAAGCCTTGCTTGTGTAAATAGTGTGTGTGTGACAATGAAAGCCTTGCTTGTGTAAATAGTGTGTGTGTGACAATGAAAGCCTTGCTTGTGTAAATAGTGTGTGTGGGAATGAAAGCCTTGCTTGTGTAAATAGTGTGTGTGACAATGAAAGCCTTGCTTGTGTAAATAGTGTGTGTGGGAATGAAAGCCTTGCTTGTGTAAATAGTGTGTGTGACAATGAAAGCCTTGCTTGTGTAAATAGTGTGTGTGGGAATGAAAGCCTTGCTTGTGTAAATAGTGTGTGTGTGACAATGAAAGCCTTGCTTGTGTGTGTGTGAAATGAGCCTTGCTTGTGTAAATAGTGTGTGTGGCAATGAAAGCCTTGCTTGTGTAAATAGTGTGTGTGTGACAATGAAAGCCTTGCTTGTGTAAATAGTGTGTGTGACAATGAAAGCCTTGCTTGTGTAAATAGTGTGTGTGGGACAATGAAAGCCTTGCTTGTGTAAATAGTGTGTGTGACAATGAAAGCCTTGCTTGTGTAAATAGTGTGTGTGGCAATGAAAGCCTTGCTTGTGTAAATAGTGTGTGTGGGAATGAAAGCCTTGCTTGTGTAAATAGTGTGTGTGAAAGCCTTGCTTGTGTAAATAGTGTGTGTGACAATGAAAGCCTTGCTTGTGTAAATAGTGTGTGTGAGAATGAAAGCCTTGCTTGTGTAAATAGTGTGTGTGACAATGAAAGCCTTGCTTGTGTAAATAGTGTGTGTGAGAATGAAAGCCCTGCTTGTGTAAATAGTGTGTGTGTGACAATGAAAGCCTTGCTTGTGTAAATAGTGTGTGTGGGAATGAAAGCCTTGCTTGTTTAAATAGTGTGTGTGACAATGAAAGCCTTGCTTGTGTAAATAGTTTGTGTGCGACAATGAAAGCCTTGCTTGTTAAATAGTGTGTGTGAGAATGAAAGCCTTGCTTGTGTAAATAGTGTGTGTGGGAATGAAAGCCTTGCTTGTGTAAATAGTGTGTGTGACAATGAAAGCCCTGCTTGTGTAAATAGTGTGTGTGGGAATGGAAGCCCTGCTTGTGTAAATAGTGTGCCCTTCCCCAGTGAGGTAATTGAGCGCTAACTGGGGAGTGGCCACATGTTTTAAATGGAGAGAAATCCTTTGTCTGGGGAGAGGTGAAACTGTGTTGTTTCAGTAAAGGTGAATGCCAGCCTAACCATTAGTGCTCTCAGCCTTATGCACATTACGTCTGTGCATATCCTGGATTTACAAAACGTATCCTTCATAAGTGCGGACTCGCATGTATCTTGCGCGTTCGGTTGAAGCGAAACAGATATGTTATTCTTATAGAATCGCAGTATTTATTTAGTGGTAGTAATGAGCAAACGGAAGAAGATACGTTTGGTTGAAGCTTTAAAAAGAGAAAAAATCTCTCTCCTGATGATCCAGAATGTCAGAGGAAACAAAATCAGTAAAAGCACCGAACCGTCTGTTTCTGGCAAATACATTGGATGCATCGTCTGTTAATGCAGTACCAGTGCATGAGTTGAATTCTGCTGCTCTTCCAGGATTGAGCACGGGAAGAGCACATTCAAACTGTCAATTGTATTTGAATTTTTATCAGTGTCTTAGATTAAAATGAATAATATATTTTCCTAATCATTAACACATAATTGCCAAGTTGTGTTTTTATTATTATACCGTGTAACAATTTTTTTTTTGTTTGTTTTCCTGGGTAGTAAATGTTATTTCCTAATTGCTTATGCCTCAAAAGTATAGAAAATGTCTATTATTCCCCACAAACTTTGCTTTTGTGACCAGAACAGTGATATTTTGAAATTTACCTATTTTCCAGAACATTCCAGATAGATTCAGTGCTGAGTAAACTTGAAGTTAATATAAACTATATATATATATATATAATATATAAAGTTAATATAAACTTTCCAGTAATATAAATAGTAGTATATATACAAGGGCCTTAAGCCCAACAGTTCAGTTTAGTTCCAGCTGCCTAAGTGGATACATATCTGCATTTTTCTGGGAGGTCATAGGAGACTTCAAAATGGTAGCATTCCTGATGGGTCTTCAAGGCAGTTTTACCAAGTTTCCCTGCTATCTTTGCCTTTGGGACAGCAGGGACACCAAGGCGCACTACCACAGGCGGGACTGGCCACAGCGGACCGAGTTCTCTGTGGGGAGGAACAACGTCAAGTGGGAGCCACTGGTGGACCCCCGGAAGGTGCTGATGCCACCACTGCACATCAAATTGGGCCTTATGAAACAATTTGTCAGAGCTCTAGATAAGGAGTCGGCAGCCTTCAAGTACCTTAAGAACATAAGAACATAAGAAAGTTGACAAATGAGAGGAGGCCATTTGGCCCATCTTGCTCGTTTGGTTGTTAGTAGCTTATTGATCCCAAAATCTCATCAAGCAGCTTCTTGAAGGATCCCAGGGTGTCAGCTTCAACAACATTACTGGGGAGTTGATTCCAGGCCCTCACAATTCTCTGTGTAAAAAAGTGCCTCCTATTTTCTGTTCTGAATGCCCCTTTGTCTAAACTCCATTTGTGACCCCTGGTCCTTGTTTCTTTTTTCAGGCTGAAAAAGTCCCTTGGGTCGACACTGTCAATACCTTTTAGAATTTTGAATGCTTGAATTAGGTCGCCACGTAGTCTTCTTTGTTCAAGACTGAACAGATTCAATTCTTTTAGCCTGTCTGCATATGACATGCCTTTTAAGCCCAGAATAATTCTGGTCGCTCTTCTTTGCACTCTTTCTAGAGCAACAATATCTTTTTTATAGCGAGGTGACCAGAACTGCACACAATATTCAAGATTAGGTCTTACTAGTGCATTGTACAGTTTTAACATTACTTCCCTTGATTTAAATTCAACACTTTTCACAATGTATCTGAGCATCTTGTTAGCTTTTTTTATAGCTTCCCCACATTGTCTAGATGAAGACATTTCTGAGTCAACAAAAACTCCTAGGTCTTTTTCATAGATTCCTTCTCCAATTTCAGTATCTCCCATATGATATTTATAATGTACATTTTTATTTCCTGTGTGCAGTACCTTACACTTTTCTTTATTAAATGTCATTTGCCATGTGTCTGCCCAGTTCTGAATCTTGTCTAGATCATTTTGAATGACCTTTGCTGCTGCAACAGTGTTTGCCACTCCTCCTACTTTTGTGTCCTCTGCAAATTTAAGAAGTTTGCTTACTATACCAGAATCTAAATCATTAATGTAGATAAGGAATAGCAGAGGACCTAATACTGATCCCTGTGGTACACCGTTGGTTACCACACTCCATTCTGAGGTTTTTCCTCTAATCAGTACTTTCTGTTTTCTACATGTTAACCACTCCCTAATCCATGTACATGTGTTTCCTTGAATCCCAACTGCGTTCAGTTTGAGAATTAATCTTTTGTGCGGGACTTTGTCAAAAGCTTTCTGGAAATCTAAATAAACCATGTCATATGCTTTGCAATTATCCATTATCGATGTTGCATCCTCAAAAAAAATCAAGCAAGTTAGGTAGACACGATCTCCCTTTCCTAAAACCATGTTGACTGTCTCCCAGGACCCTGTTACCATAAAGATAATTTTCCATTTTGGATCTTATTATAGTTTCCATAAGTTTGCATATAATAGAAGTCAGGCTTACTGGTCTGTAGTTACCTGGTTCAGTTTTGTTTCCCTTTTTGTGGATCGGTATTACGTTTGCAATTTTCCAGTCTGTCGGTACCACCCCTGTGTCAAGAGACTGCTGCATGATCTTGGTTAGCGGTTTGTAAATTACTTCTTTCATTTCTTTGAGTACTACTGGGAGGATCTCATCCAGCCCAGGGGATTTGTTTATTTTAAGAGCGCCTAGTCCCTTTAACACTTCTGCCTCAGTTATGCTAAAGTTATTTAAAACTGGATAGGAACTGGATGACATGTGGGGCATGTTGTCAGTATCTTCCTTTGTAAAAACTTGTGAAAAGTAATCATTTAATATATTTGCTATTTTTTTTTTCTTCATCTACGATTTTGCCATTTGTATCTCTTAAACATATCTCCTCTTTGAATGTTCGCTTGCTGTTGTAATATTGGAAAAACATTTGGAATTGGTTTTAGCTCCCTTAGCAGTGTTCATTTCTATTTCTCTCTTGGTCTTTCTATCTTCCTTTTTGACGTGCGTTTGCAGTTCCGTGTACTCTTTCTGCGTACTTTCTTTTTGGTCCTTTTTTAATGGTCTGTAAAGTGTCTTTTTTCGCTGAATATCTTTTTTAATTGATCTATTAAACCACTTTGGCAATTTAGTTTTACTTTTAGATTTGTCTACTTTTGTTTTGCACCTCTAGTACAACATTTCTGAAGAACAACCATCCTTCTTCTGTGCGTGTTTTCTCTGTTTTACCAATCTACTTCTGTTAGTCTCTGTTTTATACCTTCATAGTTTGCTTTTCTAAAATTGTAAACCTTAGCTTTAGTCATTACTTTTGGGGATTTAAAAAACACTTCAAATGAGACCATGTTGTGGTCTGAGTTTGTCAGTGGTTCTCTGACCTCTGTTTTAGTTATTCTATCTTCGTTATTTGAAAAGACTAAATCAAGGCATGCCTCCCCTCTAGTCGGTGCCTTGACAAATTGTGTTAGGAAGCAGTCATTTGTCATTTCCACCATTTCTATTTCATCCTTCGCGCTACCCACCGGGTTTTCACCATTTTATTTGTGGGAAGTTGAAATCCCCCATTAGTATGGCTTCTCCTTTGCTACATGTATTTCTAATGTCATTGTATAACAGGTTATTGTGCTCACCCTCTGAATCTGGCGGTCTATAGCATGCTCCTATTATTATGCCCTTTGAATTTTTGTCAGGTCAAAGCCGGTGTCTTCGTCGGACCACAGACAAAGAAGATCCTGGAGTGCAATGAATTCCCCAAGAAGCTCACTAGTAAGGAGAAAGCGGCTTGGAACAGCTTTGTCGCAGTGGTTCGGGCCTTCCTGGGTAATCACATGGCCGAAAACTATGTGGAGCTGGTTGAGACTCTGGTGAAGAACTACGGCACAATGGGCTGTAGGATTTCCCTCAAGTCCATATCCTTGACGCTCATCTTGATAAATTCAAGGAGAACATGGGAGCATACTCGGAGGAGCAAGGCGAGCGCTTCCACTAGGATATACTGAACTTTGAACGTCGCTACCAAGGACAGTATAACGAGAACATGACGGGAGACTACATTTGGGGGCTGATTCATGAAAGTAATTTATAGTATAATCGTAAATCTCGAAAAACTACTTACTTCTAAATCTTTTATAGTCATTTTTGTATTACTTTAGTATAAATACATGTTAATTTGGATTCATATGTTGTTTTTTTCTGACTTTATGTGAACGAAAAGTCACACATTTGCCGGTTTTCTCATTGGAAATAGTGATATTTTGAAATATCACTGTCCTGGTCACAAAAGCAAAGTTTCTGGGGAATAATAGCCATTTTCTATACTTTTGAGGCTTAAGCAATTAGGAAATAACATTTACTACCCAGGAACAAAAATTGTGTTACATAGTGTTAGCAATGAGTCTCATTACAGCTGCATAAAATAAATCTCAGTCACCGTTCGGTGAGTGGAGAACGGGATTGGAAACAGAGGTAACAATAATTATAATATTTGTCTGTGTAGTCCGTTTTGTTTGTCTTTTTGTTTTGGCTACAAGTGCCGTGTCCTGTGTCTTGTTTGTCTTTCAACCTTTTATTTTCTGTCTGTTTCGTTATTAAATACTGAGTGAAAACAATCGCTCAGCTTCATCAAACCCCACCTCTCTGTTGTTTATTTCCTGGTTCCTGATTTCTGATCTGACGTCACCCACTGCAGCCGTCTTTGTGACACAGCAATATTCGAAATATTGTCTACAAGTAAAAAGAAATGCAACTAAACAAGAAAATTATAAAAAGTTATTTAAATTCAGAATTTAAGCTAATTTAATGTTTTTTTTGTTTGTTTTTTTTTTTTTTTTTTTTTTTTGTTATTTAAAAGTCCTATTTTTAAAAACTGAAACTCAAACAACAAAAGAGAAATATCGTAAATATTAAAAGTTCATAGAAACTCTTTTCTGTTGTGGAAGGTTGTACATAAAATGTGTTAATAAATATTCACAAACTGTATCAATTTCTCTTTTTTTGTGTTTATAAAAGGTTGGCAAATTTGTTTTTTATAAAAGCAATAAGGCCCTCGAGGGCATGGGTTACCGTGGATACTGTCACTGCTTGGTGGGTTACAATGCAGTGACAATGTCCATGACAAGCCAAGGCCTCTCATGGCATCTTGCTTTATTATGTACAGGTCATGTGGGCATCTTAACTGACTTCTCCACAGCACACAAACTGGCAGTTTAATGAAAAGGACGACCAGATTTCAAAATGTTACTGAAATGTTAACAATGTGTTCATTGAAAATCAGGAAAATCCTGCCACAAGAAAAAAGACGTTGAGTGATATAAATTTAGTAAAAGCATAACTGGAAGAAAATGGAGAAAACTGGAAAACTCATCAAATACCAAAACAGCAACTCGACAACATTACAGTTGGGTTGTCATTTTAGATTTTTTCCAAAAAATGATCCAATCGATTTTTGTGATCGGTTGTCATATAACTTAAACATGTCTGTAATGGAAATCTACAGGTATACTTTTTAAATGTGTAAACACTTTTAAACAACAAATGCTGCTTCTTTATTGACTCGGTGGCCATCTTGGATTTTTTTTACGCCTCTGCTGGCTTTGAGCTTTCGTAATTTAAATTGGCAATATATTTGTACTAATAACACATTTTATTAAAGAATGTTAAACAACCGCTTTATATTAGAGGATCGATGCGGAACAAACCTGAATGTGCATCACTTACTGCAACCCACATATCTTCCAAATGCCACCTAATAGGAAGTGTGTGTACTGGACACATAGCCTTAACCAATTATGTGTCAGAATAAAGTGGAAGTAGACATTCAGAAAGATTGAAAGGTACTGTGTTTATTTTAAAGCAGTTTGTATGTGTAGTTAGTATAATGAAGTCGGTGTGGTTTTGTCAAAAATAGATAAACCGAAACTGAGAGCGTTGGGTCTAAGCCTGGAAATTCCATTGGCAGCTTGTCTTAAAAACAAACTGTTATACATTAAAATCCAAACATACTTAAATAGGGTAAGATAGTGTAGTGGACAAAGAGGTGTATTCAAATATATTTATTATGCAATCGAAGATAATCTTACATCGATTTCAAAACTTCTACATTCACGATTCACACACGCTGTCCGCAGGGTCAGGGTTAGGGTCAGGGTCAGGGACAGGGTCTGGGTCAGGGTTAGAGTTAGGATTAGGGTTAGGGTTACCAATCACACCCTGTTCACCCACCCTAATTACAGTATACTGGGAAGCAAAGACAGGTATTTAACGTGACACAAAAATGAAAGTTTAGTGGCAAAACAAAAGCATTAAAAAAAAAAAAAACATGGGAATGGAAATTGTCATATGTGCTACTTTTTCAAGTGATTGTAAACAGCTATAACTAATTATAACAAAGAACTTACACCAAGGTGTGCAATAAAAAGCCTGTTATTGTATCTCAAGCTTCTGGTGACATGGGTCCTCTACCTTCGGCATGGATCCTCTACCTTGAGCATGGGTCCTCTACCTTCGGCATGGATCCTCCACCTTCGGCATGGATCCTCTACCTTCGGCATGGATCCTCCACCTTCGGCATGGATCCTCTACCTTGAGCATGGGTCCTCTACCTTCGGCATGGATCCTCCACCTTCGGCATGGATCCTCTACCTTGAGCATGGATCCTCTACCTTCGGCATGGATCCTCCACCTTCGGCATGGATCCTCTACCTTGAGCATGGGTCCTCTACCTTCGGCATGGATCCTCCACCTTCGGCGTGGATCCTCTACCTTCGGCATGGATCCTTCACCTTCGGCATGGATCCTCTACCTTGAGCATGGGTCCTCTACCTTCGGTATGGATCCTCCACATTCGGCATGGATCCTCCACCTTCGGCATGGATCCTCCACCTTCGGCATGGATCCTCCACCTTCGGCATGGATCATCCACCTTTGGCACGGATCCTCCACCTTCGGCATGGATCCTCCACCTTCAGCACGGATCCTCCACCTTCGGCATGGATCCTCCACCTTCGGCATGGAACCTCCATCTTCGGTCTCGTCATTTATCTGCACGAGATTGTATTCCTTATGTTATTATTATTGTGATTGTTTTACTGTCTTTTGTCACATGTAACATAAAAAAAAGGTTTGTCTGTACACCAGGCTTAGGGGTTGAGTAATGATTAGTTGTAGTGATTGTGAGAGTAATGATTAGAAATGGAACCAGCATGACAGATTTGTGAGCTAGTTTTTCCCCTAGTTTAGGTCTGTATTTCAGTTTATTTGTATATTTTATTGTTGTTGTCTCTATTTGGCTGCTGTCACTGTAGTTGCTCTTCTGTCTCGATGGCTGCTAGTTGTGTTTATTTTTTTTAATAAGAGAAACAGTGATGCAGTTTCATTGCAGTTTTCTAATGTGACAGTGAAGGTGCTGTGAAACTCAGGAAAGAACAGAAATGCAGCACTCTGATTGGCTGAAGCACTTTACAGCATGGTGATACAGAGTCGTTATCGGCATGAGAAGGGGTGTTGGTGTGGTTCATTTGTAGGTCCTATGTCAAAGATTTCTGGGGGTGCTCCTGAGCCTGACAGCAGTGTTTGGGTACGTTTGCTTGTTTTATTTACACTTTTATTTTGGCACTCGTACCACAGTTTGTTGGTTCCTGTGTTTCGTGTTTGTTTAGTAAATGCGCTTGAACTACAGGAAATGTCTCTGAGTCTCTAATTCATGCCGATAAACCCAGCGGAGCTAAACCAAGTGTGCCTAAAGTGCCGCGCGATCCAGGATTTGCATAAACTAGTAAGTATGCTAGAAATGGAGCTGGAAGAAGTGAGACAGCAACAGGATCTTGAGGAACTGCCACACCCACAATTCATGGAAGTCTGCATCACCCCTAACAGACTGAAAGCCACCAGGGAGATAGAAGGTCAGAACAGATGGGTTCAGGTAGGCAGAAGCAGGGAAAAAAATAAACTTCGTCAAACACAGCCACCAGAAATCAAAACAACCAACAAATTTGAATCACTTCAGAATTTTGATGAGCAGAATCAACAACAAGAGAATGAAAGGAACAACATCCAGGACCCCATTGACAGTGGTGACCAGACAGCAAAAAGAAGGGAGGTCATGATTGTTGGGGACTCCATATTGAGAAACACAGCAAGTTCAATTCGCAGTTTGGACCCCCTTACTACAACAGTGTGCTGCCTTCCGGGAGCCTCGGTCAAGCACATCACTGAGAACGTGGACAGGCTCCTAGAACAAACAGGAGATGTCCCGGTAGTAGTCGTCCACATCGGTACAAACAACATTGGAAGAGACAGACCAAAATCCCTGCAAAACAAATTTAGAGAGCTAGGAAGGAAATTAAAAGAAAAAAACAAAACTGTGGTATTTTCTGGTATACTACCGGCACCATGCAAAGGACCATATGGACAGCTGGAAATAATTAATCAAAACACATGGCTGAAGATGTGGTGCACACGGGAAGGCTTCACCTATCTTGATCATTGGACCACATTCTACAACGAGGACTATCTGTATAGATGGGATGGACTGCACTTAAATAACAAGGGAACCAGTCTACTTGGAGAAAAGATCCTCGAGCAGGTTCAGAAGCATTTAAACTAGAAAGGAAGGGGGGAGAAATCAACAGAAAAACAGAAGGGAGACCGCATCAAAACAAGAACAACAACTCAGGTAAGACAACCATTAAATGTATTTATCTAAATGCTAGAAGTATCAGAAACAAAATTCTAGAACTTGAAGCTACTGCACTAACAGGTAACTATGATGTGATAGGTGTTACAGAAACTTGGTTGTCTGAGAGTGATGGGGACGAATATAATATTTGTGGGTATACACTGTATAGGAAAGACAGGCAGGACAGAAGAGGAGGAGGGGTAGCGCTATACATAAGAAACAGTCTTGAAGCCCAGGTGTTAAACCTGGACAAAGAAAACAAAACCGAATCAATATGGGTCAGAATAATGGACAAAAATTCAAAGGGCATAATAATAGGAGCATGCTATATAACCTGTTATACAATGACATTAGAAATGCGTGTAGCAAAGGAGAAGCCATGCTAATGGGGGATTTCAACTTCCCCCAAATAAAATGGGAAAACCCGGTGGGTAGCACGAAGGATGAAATAGAAATGGTGGAAATGACAAATGACTGCTTCCTAACACAATTACTCAAGGCACCGACTAGAGGGGAGGCATGCCTTGATTTAGTCTTTTCAAATAACGAAGACAGAATAACTAAAACAGAGGTCAGAGAACCACTGGCAAACTCAGACCACAACATGGTCTCATTTGAAGTGTTTTTTAAAACCCCAAAAGTAATGACTAAAGCTAAGGTTTACAATTTTAGAAAAGCAAACTATGAAGGTATGAAACAGAGACTAACAGAAGTAGACTGGAGTAAAATAGAGAAAACACCCACAGAAGAAGGATGGTTGTTCTTCAAAAATGTAGTACTAGAGGTGCAAAACAATTACATCCCTAAAGTAGACAAATCTAAATGTAAAACTAAATTGCCAAAATGGTTTAATAGATCAATTAAAAAAAATATTCAGCGAAAAAAGGCACTTTACAGAGCATTAAAAAAGGACCAAAAAGAAAGTACGCAGAAAGAGAACACAGAACTGCAAACGCAAGTCAAAAAGGAAGTTAGAAAGGCCAAGAGAGAAATAGAAATGAACATTGCTAAGGGAGCTAAAACCAATTCCAAAATGTTTTTTCCAATATTACAACAGCAAGAGAACATTCAAAGAGGAGATTAAATGTTTAAGAGATACAAATGGCAAAATCATAGATGAAGAAATAAAATTGCAAATATATTAAATGATTACTTTTCACAAGTTTTTACAAAGGAAGATACTGACAACATGCCCCACATGTCATCCATTTCCTATCCAGTTTTAAATAACTTTAGCATAACTGAGGCAGAAGTGTTAAAGGGACTAGGAGCTCTTAAAATAAACAAATCCCCTGGGCCGGATGAGATCCTCCCAGTAGTACTCAAAGAAATGAAAGAAGTAATTTACAAACCGCTAACCAAGATCATGCAGCAGTCTCTTGACACAGGGGTGGTACCGACAGACTGGAAAATTGCAAACGTAATACCGATCCACAAAAAGGGAAACAAAACTGAACCAGGTAACTACAGACCAGTAAGCCTGACTTCTATTATATGCAAACTTATGGAAACTATAATAAGATCCAAAATGGAAAATTACCTATATGGTAACAGGGTCCTGGGAGACAGTCAACATGGTTTTAGGAAAGGGAGATCGTGTCTAACTAACTTGCTTGATTTTTTTGAGGATGCAACATCGATAATGGATAATTGCAAAGCATATGACATGGTTTATTTAGATTTCCAGAAAGCTTTTGACAAAGTCCCGCACAAAAGATTAATTCTCAAACTGAATGCAGTTGGGATTCAAGGAAACACATGTACATGGATTAGGGAGTGGTTAACATGTAGAAAACAGAAAGTACTGATTAGAGGAAAAACCTCAGAATGGAGTGTGGTAACCAGTGGTGTACCACAGGGATCAGTATTAGGTCCTCTGCTATTCCTAATCTACATTAATGATTTAGATTCTGGTATAGTAAGCAAACTTGTTAAATTTGCAGATGACACAAAAATAGGAGGAGTGGCAAACACTGTTGCAGCAGCAAAGGTCATTCAAAATGATCTAGACAAGATTCAGAACTGGGCAGACACATGGCAAATGACATTTAATAAAGAAAAGTGTAAGGTACTGCACGCAGGAAATAAAAATGTACATTATAAATATCATATGGGAGATACTGAAATTGGAGAAGGAATCTATGAAAAAGACCTAGGAGTTTTTGTTGACTGAGAAATGTCTTCATCTAGACAATGTGGGGAAGCTATAAAAAAGGCTAACAAGATGCTCGGATATATTGTGAAAAGTGTTGAATTTAAATCAAGGGAAGTAATGTAAAACTGTACAATGCACTAGTAAGACCTCATCTTGAATATTGTGTGCAGTTCTGGTCACCTCGCTATAAAAAAGGATATTGCTGCTCTAGAAAGAGTGCAAAGAAGAGTGACCAGAATTATTCTGGGCTTAAAAGGCATGTCATATGCAGACAGGCTAAAAGAATTGAATCTGTTCAGTCTTGAACAAAGAAGACTACGTGACGACCTAATTCAAGCATTCAAAATTCTAAAAGGTATTGACAGTGTCGACCCAAGGGACTTTTTCAGCCTGAAAAAAGAAACAAGGACCAGGGGTCACAAATGGAGATTAGACAAAGGGGCATTCAGAACAGAAAATAGGAGGCACTTTTTTACACAGAGAATTGTGAGGGTCTGGAATCAACTCCCCAGTAATGTTGTTGAAGCTGACACCCTGGGATCCTTCAAGAAGCTGCTTGATGAGATTTTGGGATCAATAAGCTACTAACAACCAAACGAGCAAGATGGGCCAAATGGCCTCCTCTCGTTTGTAAACTTTCTTATGTTCTTATGATAACATCTTGGGCCGCAGCACTATCCTGCCACATCTTGTGGATCTCAATAAGGAGGTTAGCCAGAGCTGCATAATCACTTCATTATAAAAGACTCTGGTGGACCGGTTATAATCAATCTATCTCCCTCTTAGTTTCAATCCAGAGATAGTTAAAGAATGGAAGCTGATAAGATTATGGGTTCCTACTGGAGCACCCAAACTTTAACAGTGGAAACTTTAGAACCATAAATGATCATCTTCACACTCGGAAGACATGTGGTCAAAGAATACAAACAAAAAACTGCAGCTAGTTCATTAGATTACTGACAACATACTTCTGGATTAACTTGCAAAATAATCATTCATTGCATTCAAATTGTATAGTTTCCATATTTCAATGGTTTCGGAGGTTAATATATTTGTACAGGATTTCTATAAATATGTATAGAATATTTGCACATTTTTTAAAATAGATTTATCAAAGGTTGCAGTGGAACTAGATTATGTACCAAACACTTTATGGATAGACCATTTCATTTTGATATGTGTTGTCATAAAAAAAAAAGAGCATGTGTATTTTACAGACTATAACCCAGTTGTCGCTACAGTCCTGATAATATGCAGCTTTCAGAAAGTATAGGGGGTAAGAGAGCAAGCAAATGTTTTATTATTAAGAGTGGAATGGGATGTGAGTTTCCGCAGTGTGTGAAGAGGAGCTGAATTTTCCTTCGCTGATGCTGCAGAAGCCTCAAGTGTGTACGGCTCCATCAGACCATCAAATCTGCACATCTCCCAGGCAGTGAAATAACACCCGTAGGACTGGGGATGAGCTAGTTACAAGACAAAACTTGTGTAAAACTCTTAACAATCGACTGCTTTTTAGTTGCAGAAATATTTATATTTTGGTCACATATTTTCTGTAAAGTAAAATAATAAGGCTGCACTACATACATCACCACCATATTTTTTATTTTTATTTTGCTTTATAAAGTACATAATATATGGGCCCCAAATTAAGCCTGACATTATAAAATAACTGCCAATATCGTATACTGTACATGCAACAAGAAAAAGAAGAACATTTGTTTTAAAAAAAAAAGTAACGAAATTAAGAGGCAAACAGTCCTGCCTCCTCAGAGTGGAAAAACTACTAATTTCAAAGATTTTTCATTGAAATGTTTGTAAGACTGCCATTGGAAATACAACTTCCCTAGGGTCTCTTTGGATTCTATTTTCTACACAAATTTTGTAAAACGCAATTCAGTTAGCATTGGTGCCTTTATATTTACCAGAGTATAGACCCACAGAAACACATAGGCGCCTTCACATTTAACCAGTCCTTCAGTATAGACCCACAGAAACACAGAACACACAGTGGCTTATTTCCCCTCACACAATCAAGAGACATGATGATAAAGGCCTTAGCATTTTCCAATGCACTTCCTAATGATATATTTTTTAAACCCCATCACTTATATTGCCCACTGAGATCTTTACTTTTCTCAATCTAAAGTAATGTTGCTCAAGTAGGAATGCAACCCTAACCCATCATAACCTGGAAACAGAGTCTGTGTTGTGTGAGCTGGCATACGATATTTTTTTGTGTGCTGAGCCTCCAAAGCAGCTTATTGGCATCTCAATGGGCCAGTTTCAATGGAGGGTATATTGAAGTGCAGATGCAAGGGCAGGTCTGAGGGAAAAGCTTGTGACAGTGCCATTTCTGAGAAAAGCAGAGCGAGTCTCCTTTTCACAGGAGTTTTAAAGGGCAACACTTGACGCCATGCCCAGCTTTTCATGGAAGCAACAGTATAAAATGAAAATGTTAACAGTATTTCTTTAAGTGCCAACAAAGTCATAATGGAAGGTATCAGTTGAATTCCAATGTGGCAGAAATAGTTTTTTTGTATTATTATTATTACATTGATTTTGTGAGTAAATCCCATTTTTTTCAATACATGTGGCAAGTGTAGCATTTGCAGTTTTTTTATTTGTCAAAAACGGTTATTAAAAATGTTCCAAATACTTCAGCTTTCTCGGGTCAACCATTATGTCAAGTGAAAGAAAAATAAAATGCACATGGAAACAGCCTGATTGACAGCCCGCTTCTTCACTTGATTTACTGGCAGGTCAGTCACTTTGTTTTAAGGTTGTAAACTGACATCATTTGTTAATCAAACCTTATTTTCGTGATAGGACTAGACCAGGCTAAGAATACATATGTTTCTAATTCTACCAGTATTAATCGCTAACTGAATATCCCCAGCTGTATCTTTCTCTGAATCCTGTAACCTGAAAAGGCTTGATCTTGAATCATTCTGAAGAGACAGTGTGTTTTTTTTTTAGATTGACCTCTTCTTGAGATTTACCCTTTCACATGGAATCCCCAATAAAACTTGACAAGCAGGAACCCACCCATAAGCACGCTGGCTTACTGTCAGAGTTCATTAGCTAACCTTAAGTAAGTCTTCTCAAATTACAGGATTGATACCTATTAGTAACAATAGACACTATCCACAACAAATCCCAAACACATGCTCATACAGTATCAGTGTGTGTGTGTGTGTGTGTGTGTGTGTGTGTATTTCAATATATCCCTCAAACTACTCTAAGATTATTGGGCACCCATACAACACTCTTCCTCTTTCTCTTTTTCTCTCTCTCTCTCTGGCCAAATGTTTTGCATCACCCTATAGAATGAACTCATTTTGTTTCATAAAGTCAAATGAAACCTGCTGAATAATGTTACGCTAACAAATTGAATTACATAATGCTTTGTAGTTTTCCATATTCTGATAGAAAAACTGAAAATAAATTGAAAAATGTGACATTTCAAAATTTAACACTACTATATTCACTCTCAATGTATTTTTAATCATTTTCTTGTAGATGTGGCATTTGGCTGAAGGAAATAATTGCTACATAGAAAATGTCAAGATTAAAACCCCTAATATAATATATATATATATATATATATATATATATATATATATATATATATATATATATATATATATATATATGCAAAAGTGTTAGACATGTTTTGTTTTTCTACTCTGATGCATTATGAGCATCAACAATTTACTCAAAGCCTCCACTATCGTTTTCTACTATTATAACAACCTTGCCTAAAGAAGGAAAAACACTGAGTGAAATGAGCAATGTTTGAAGATGATAGCCTTAAGGAATGAAAAGAAATTTCCTGAGTTTCAATTACATAATGGTGAATTGATGCATCAAATTAGAACCCAGTTTGAAGTCTCCTGTTGCCGGTTTACATTAAAACCTTCAGTGTGTGAGAGTGTGCTTCTTTTAGTGCTAGTACGGTAGATTAGCATGTTGCTAGGATACACACTTTAGGCCTCTACATTCGGCCTGGATAAGCCATATCAGAAGTAGGCCCATTGTATTCATGTTTTCTTGATTTAAAAATGAAGGCGATATATTTCTTGTTGTTTTAAATCTATTAAAAATCTACCGATTGCCTTCTTTTGTTTCAAAGCATGTTGTGTTTGGATTATATGGCAATATTATATAAAAATAAGCTGAATTTAGTACAATAGTTTAGTTAGTCAGGGTTTGTGAGATTAATTCAAATGTTTTGCTTTGCTTTTGGACATAAAATGTTAACAGTAATGAACAACTATAGTTCAGATAGAAATGACTTCTGTTAAAAATATAGTATGTTGTATTATTATTACAATGCAGACTCACGCACATTCTTTTCCTTTATTTCTTTTTTTTATAATTAGAAGTGTTCTAGTTTGAATATAAGTTGTGCCTTTTATGTTTAACAACAGTGTATTTATGTATTGTATCTTCTGTTAATTGCAATTTATTAATTGAAATTATATGGTCCCAAGACCACGCCACAAAAATAATAAAAAGACCCTAACTTCTTCCTTCACTCGACCCCCGCTTTCACTCTCCTGCCCACTTTATCCAGACTGACCAACCAGATCCACCCCTCGCTCCTGTCACCCATTCTAGCACCCTCACAATACATGCAACATGTACACAGGACAAGACAGACGAGACAACAAGGGGGCAACATACAAGTGCAGTAGACACAGGACGGTGCCAGGGTCGCTACAGTATATATTTCCATTGCATGAGAGTAGGTGTTAAAACTTCATTCTGATATTGGACTCTCGCCAAGATAAGCACCAACTGAGACATAGCTTCTTTAACTGTAAACTAATGTGATCCATCTGTGTTTCCTTCCATCTGATGATGTAGATATCTTTTTGGCTGGTGTTGACAGCTGAAGTGTAATGCTGGCTCCAGGGATCAGCCTATTTTGCCTCCCTGGTGCATCAGCACAAGCAACAGCTGCAATGCTGGCTCCAGGGATCAACCACAGTGTGGCCTCCCTAACGCATCAGCATGACAATCGTCTGGACTGAGCTGAGTAGGGTACTTCTCTGGCACCTTCCATCCCATGGTGTTTCATCGACTAGACCACAATACCTTAAGAGAGTTCGACAGTGATTCTGGCGTCCCAGCATCACCCCCCTCCATCCCCCACTCAGCTCAGCCCAGCTTACTTACCTTTCTTTCTTTGTGTGTGTGTGTGTGTATAATATATATATATATATATATATATATATATATATATATATATTTAGTCCAGTGAATAACCTGAAATGGTACAAAGGTAAGCGGTTAACTGCCAGAGGATAAAAAAAAAAAGTTTAGGTTACCAAAAACTGAAAAATAATGTACATTTCAGATGTATACAAAAAGGCCTTTTTCAGGGAACAAGTAATGGGTTAACAACTTACATTTGTTCTGCAGCAATGGAAGTAAATTAAGCCTTGAAAGCTGATGCTAACAATTCCTACATGTGTCCCAACTTTTGTTGATTACTTACAAACCCTCTGTCTGTATAAAAGCAGTGTTGGAACAGACTGTGTTACTACACCCTCTTAAGCATTATTTGGACAGTATTGTACTGCAGGAAGTAGTATATTGCTATCATAATGTCGAGAAAAAGGCAATTAACAAAGGAAGACAGACAGACCATTATAACCCTTAAAAGTGTAGGTCTTTCTTTTAGAGAAATTGCAAAGAAAGCCAAGGTGTCAGTGAGTATAGTTTCCTACACCATCAAAAGGATCTTGGAAACTGGAGGAAACTCTGACAGGAAGAGGTCTGGCAGACACAAAGCCACAACAGAATCAGAAGACAAGTTTCTGAGCTTGCGTGATAGACGGTTCACAAGATAAAAGCTTCAAGCACAGCTTAACACTAGTCGAAGTAAGCAAGTCTCAGTTTCAACTGTGAAAAGAAGACTTCGAGCTACAGGTTTGACAGGTCGAGTGGCAGTAAGAAAGCCATTGCTAAGATGGCAAAAAAAGAAAAAGAGGTTTGCCTGGGTCATGAAGCACCACCAGTGGACTACTGAAGACTGGAAGAAGGTCTTATGGACCGATTAGTCAATATTTGAAATCCTCGGTTCATCACGCAGGGTTTTTGTACGCCGTCGAGTAGGCGAAAGGATGGTTCCTCGGTGTGTGACACCAACTGTCAAACATGGAGGAGGAAGTGTGATGGTCTGGGGCTCTTTTGCTGGATCCAGAGTCGGTGACTTGCACAGAGTGGCACCCTGAACCAAAACGGCTACCACAGCATTTTGTTGCGCCATGCAATACCCTCTGGTATACATCCTTTTGGTCAGGGGTTCATCCTACAGCAAGATAATGACCTAAAACATACCTCCAGGCTATGTCAGAACTACCTTAGAAGAAAAGAACAAGACGGTAGGCTTCAAATCATGGAATGGCCAGCACAGTCTCCAGACTTAAACCCCATCGAGCTGGTTTGGGATGAACTGGACAGAAGGGTGAAAGCAAAGCAACCTACAAGTGCAACACATGTGTGGGAACTTCTGCAACAGTGTTGGGAAGAACTTTCCGAACAATTTTTCATTTCCATTGTAGAAAGAATGTCACGAGTGTGTTCGGCTGTTATATCTGCAAAAGGTGGCTACTTTGATGAGTCAAAAATTTAGATTAAATTGTTTATTTGTTCTATGCTTTAATTTCAGAGTACATTGAGACATTAAACTGCATAAATTTCAATAAAAACTGGAAAAATGGAGGTGTTCTAAAACTTTTGACCGGTTACTTGTGTATGTCCTTTACATTTACAAAATATATACAGATATCTGAACTCATTCAGTATTACACCTCATGCTGTACAGTATGCTGCTGCCTTGGCATTCATTAGGTGTTTTTCCTTCTTTGCACAGATACACTTTTCCTTTTCTTATTTAGACAGCTGTTGTTATCCACTTAGTGTAGATATATACAGGCCACATAGGAGGAACACTGCGCACTGACTGCAAAAGATCAGTCATAGTGACCTGTTCCTGGCAAGTGTCCTACCAAATATCCTGTTTTGCTATTCTTCTCTGGTACTCCTGATTGGAAACCTGAGATTAGTGACCCTGCAGGGACAGCTAGCTAAGCATCTAAGCTTTATAGAAGGATCCACTGTAGATGGGGAGCCATTATTCACAACATGTATCTGGCAATGGTCAGAGAGTTACAGGCATCCAAATGAATGAATTACACTGCAATACTTTTACCAGTGCAAAATGAATAAAAATAAAATAAAGAAAACATTAACAAATCTAGAAAGAATAATAATAATAATAATAATAATAATAATAATAATAATAATAATAATAATAATAGTTTGGATGTGAACCTAAGGTTTTCTATTAACAGTTGTAAATCTTAAGTATAAAACACTACAGTATGTGCAGTAAATGTAATTCTGTGTAAAGGACACTGCTCGAAGGACACTGCTTACAGTGGGATCGAGCTGGCTCATGACAAACTATTTTATTAACATGGAGGGGAGACACGTATTGTCTTTGAACATAACTGAGATCAAAAAAAGGACGAGAGTTAATCCAGTTTCATTTAAGCAGCTACATGCTCTTTGTGTTTAACTTTAGTGTAGTTTTTACAGCAAGGGTATTCTCAAACAACTGCTTTAATACTATAACAAGGGCATAACACAGTTCATGGTAAGTGGTTTTATATAGAACTGTAAACCCACAAGAGAGCTACAACATGACAGTCCAGACACAGCAAAAAAAAAAAAAAAAAACATAATAAAAAAGCAGCCCGCATTATCATTAAGGTGAACTACACCACTACTAACCATAAAATCGCACACAATAACAACTGACATGCTCCCTTGCAATATTTATAGTTAAGGATAAACACACTCATTAACATTTACCCTAAAGTAGATTTACCCTATCCTGCTCTTTGGTCGTTTTTTCAACCACAATCCTGAGTAATTCTCCCAAACGTGCACACGCTTCGCCATTTCACGTGTAAATTGACCAGCGTGGAAACCCCATGCTTTTATTCTGATAAGTTTTACCACAGAGGCAACAACAGAGAACAGAACCAGGGTGTTCAAAATAAGCCACTGACGAGCGCGATCCACCACATAATACTATATTTGCGCCCGCTAACGTATGAAAAAAATATTACAATTATATTTCAGGTATCATTCAGTCCATTTTTTGTCTTATTATCATACTGTAATGTGATCTATAATACATAATAGCGATATATAATATATATATATTATATATATATATATATATATATATATATATATATATATATATATAGGCAGGTTTTCTTTTAGAAAATGTATTCCCTTTGTTGAGATATTGTAAAACTATATTGTAAAAGCTCTTGTCAGCTGATACACAAATGCTTCAGTGCAGAGGGATGTGCTGTATTAACACCAGCAGAATACAGTAAAGCAAACAGTGGTGATGGTGACCAAACGTGTGTGGGTGCTGTTGTGTAAAAAAAAAAAAGAAAAAAAAGAAAAAAATGCTTAAAATGAAAAGTTGCATTCAAGAAATTTAGAACAAGGACAACAAAAAGCTAAAGCACAAATACACTTCGGGTTTGTGTGTTGCACATGTCGTGCCATTAACAAAACGCTCTGAAAACAACATAAACAAAATCATTTTAATGAAGGGCGGTAATGCAGAAAAAAGCTCAATAATTAGACAAAAAAGGTTTTTGAAAAAAAGAAAAGGTTACCGTACCAGCTGATTTTTTTTTTTGATGAACTCCAATAAACCAACGTTATGTTTTGCCAGTCAAATTGTTGAGTGCTTAAATAAAGTTTTGACTCCCACGAACAGATTTTTTTCGTCTGTTGCATGTAAACATTGTCGTTTACTGTCAAGATAAGGATGATTTAATTGCACAGCAGATTCCACGGTTAGATATTGAGCTGATAAAATCTCTTCAGCCAAAGAAGCAGGCACGTAATTTAAGAAGTTACCATAATGAAAAACAATAATGTAGTGTGGGTTTGTACGAAGCAGAGTCAGCTGTTGCAGGGAAAACAAAATTTATTTCTCAAACTGACCAAAAAGTGAAAAGAGAATGTATAGAAATGCTTGGGACTGTAATTATGAAGTGTACCGCTGAGAAAAATAAATAAATAAATAATTAGGGAATTGACTACAGTAAAAAAAAAAATTTTAAAAATGCCATTCTAAATTTAGCTCTCAGGTTGTGCTAATGAAAATATCTCAGATATATGTCAATGTGCTTGCTGTGGTGTATTTAATATCAAAAATAGCAGAACAAACACACTGCAATTTAAACTTGTTTTTACTGAAAAATAAACTCTAACGTAAGGGCTGTCTGTGTGACATGCTGTCAGATCAGGACTTGAATATCACTGAGCATGGGAGCTGCAGCATGCTGTTTCCATATTACAACTGGACACAATCAAAGGTGCAGTGACCAATTTCACACACATTTTCGGCCAGTCTTGTATTGCAGGGGCCTTGATGTGCCAAAAGTCCATTTTTCTTCTTTCACAAAGTTCAAGTCCAGACCATCCTCCAGTGCTGTACATACATTTCCCTTCATTGAGCAGTTTGGGGATTTAGTGTAGGTTACAGCCAAGGGGGGCAGTGGACTCTCTGCTGGTGCAATGTCGTAAATTTGTAAATATTTATAGGCGGGTGAAACGCTGAGCATTTTTACTAGATCCGAAATGGTCCTTTGACTTTACCTCGAGGAGCTGGAGTATTGACATCATCTGTTTTGTGGGGCTCTAGGTTATTACAGACTGTAGTGAGGTCGACCGTGATAATATTAGCTGTGTCTGGCATAATGGCTTTTTAGAGCAACAAACTTAGTGATGCACATATATTTGTGATACACCTATATTTCCATGCCTGTTCCACTTTTTCTTCTATAAATATATAACCCTTAACCCTAGTTTTCAGGATAGAATTATACATGCTGCACAATTTCTAACTCATATTCCTTTGGATACTACTGTTCAATGCAGACACTAACGTATTCACTTAAGAAAAATTATGGTAGTTTGCCATAATTGACAGTTAGCAGCAGTAAAAGCAGTATCCATGTGGGAAGAGATTCCCATTTAGAGATCCCTATTTGTTTAAATGACATATACAGTGTAGAGAGAGAACAGATAGGTAGTGATGCCAAATTGGGAGAAATTGCATTGTCCTCCTATGCTGCAGCTCCTGGGCGGCTGCATGGTGAATCCGCAGTGAGTAAAGAAGCAGTCGGCTGACGGCACACGCTTCGGAGGACAGCACGTGTTCGTCTTCACCCTCCCGAGTCAGCGCAGGGGTGGTAGCGGTGAGTCGAGCATAAATAAATAATAACTGACCATTTCAAATTGGGAGAAAATAAAAAAATAATTGGCAACGACTAACTTTAAAAAAAAATAAAAATAAGCAAACGTAAACAAGATTAATTAGGCTATAAATACACAGTGTTGCTATACAGTTTGCTATAAACCATCTGCAGTTTTTTTTTTAAATATCGAAAACAAACAATAAATATACAGTAACCTGCAATTGATGGCTTCTTTCTTAACTCCAGAAGCCCCTGCCTCCCTGGTTCTGCTTTCTTAATATCTCTGTCACAGTACTTTGCTCCCTTTCTTGATATTGCCAGCAGCCGATAAGCAGCTCGGTTTGAAGATTGCTTCTGCTGTTTTAAACAAAGGGCCAGTAAGCACTGTTTTTATGAAGCTTGCATTTAATTCAAATGCATTTAAAACAACCACGTGCTGCCAATACTTATTGCAGAGGGTATCTTTTTTATTTGTAGTAGTTTCAGTATTTTTTATAGCCTGGCTTATTAAACAACTTGACTAGCAAGCACTTTTTATGAGTCAAATGGCAATAATCTGAAATGTTGGATAAAGGTGTCACATAAAAATCCAAATGAAACACTTCTCTGTTTTTTTTCTATTTTATTTGCTCAAAGAAGCCCTTCAGTTATAATGAAAGTTGTGTGAAGTGACATCACAAACACGTTTTGCACTCCTGAAGTCTCCTAAGCATAATGTATGACTTCCAAAGATGTTTCCATGGAAAAAAAAAGGTTTTGGTCAATTGTACGGCTTGTTAGCGGGAGAATGTGAGTGGTATGTGAGTGGTATGTGCGTGGAATGTGCGTGGAATGTGAGTGGTATGTGAGTGGAATGTGAGTGGTATGTGAGTGGTATGTGAGTGGTATGTGAGTGGTATGTGCGTGGTATGTGCGTGGAATGTGAGTGGTATGTGAGTGGTATGTGAGTGGTATGTGAGTGGTATGTGAGTGGTATGTGAGTGGTATGTGAGTGGTATGTGAGTGGTATGTGCGTGGTATGTGAGTGGTATGTGAGTGGTATGTGCGTGGAATGTGCGTGGAATGTGAGTGGTATGTGAGTGGTATGTGCGTGGAATGTGAGTGGTATGTGAGTGGTATGTGAGTGGTATGTGAGTGGTATGTGCGTGGAATGTGCGTGGAATGTGAGTGGTATGTGAGTGGAATGTGCGTGGAATGTGAGTGGTATGTGAGTGGTATGTGCGTGGAATGTGCGTGGAATGTGAGTGGTATGTGAGTGGTATGTGCATGGTATGTGCGTGGAATGTGCGTGGAATGTGAGTGGTATGTGAGTGGAATGTGCGTGGAATGTGAGTGGTATGTGAGTGGAATGTGCATGGAATGTGAGTGGTATGTGCGTGGAATGTGCGTGGAATGTGAGTGGTATGTGAGTGGAATGTGCGTGGAATGTGAGTGGTATGTGAGTGGTATGTGCGTGGAATATGCGTGGAATGTGAGTGTTATGTGAGTGGAATGTGCGTGGAATGTGCGTGGAATGTGGATGGAATGTGCATGGTATGTGCGTGGAATGTGTGTGGTATGTCACATAAATAGTGACTGTGGAGAGAGAGTGACAACTTTCCTAGGTATACCTGGCCATTATAAATCTTCTGTTTATTTATTTTTAACCTACTCTCATGAATTGATAATGTAACTCCCCTATGCCTAGTGTGTCCTCTCACTACCAACAAACAAGACCTTCTCATAAAGTGTCTCCTCAGGCTTCAACCTCCATAGTGCTCAAGCTGTTCTTGTGCACACCCCATGTGGAGAACTCCATTAGAAACGTGTGGCTTGCAAAGATAAATCTCAGCCATACATTCCTGGCCTGGCAGGCAGCTATGCCCCTTGTGTACATTCTAGTACTTACGTTTCCCAACTCATTCCATTTCTTGCTGAGAAATATGACATGCATGATACAGTACCAGAGCCTGGTCTAAACAGCTGCAAATGTAAAGTGGTTCACTTAGTATAAAACCGATAATGTAACTAGTTAAAAGACACAACGGCGAAGGGTAATGCTTCATAGGAATATATAACCAAGCTATTAAAGGTGATAGTAAACTTAATGCTTCAGAGGAATATATAACCAAGCTATTAAAGGTGATAGTAAACTTAATGCTTCAGAGGAATATATAACCAAGCTATTAAAGGTGATAGTAAACTTAATGCTTCAGAGGAATATATAACCAAGCTATTAAAGCTGATAGTAAACTTAATGCTTCAGAGGAATATATAACCAAGCTATTAAAGCTGATAGTAAACTTAATGCTTCAGAGGAATATATAACCAAGCTATTAAATGTGATATTAAGCATGCACTGGAGTGATTTGGTTTGAATATCTCAGTATGATGAGGTAGGAGCGTTTTTTGGTCAGAATTTCCACCCCAGTCTCTCTCGGCTGGAGATGAGAACACACTCAACTGTACGTGGGAGAAGACTGCAGAGAAATTCTATAATGTACCGTGACTGTACCAGATTAAAAAAATTTAATGAATAAATAAATAAATAAATGCATACATACATAAATAAATAAATGTTGTTGTTGTTGTTCCTGCATTGATGAGGTATTGAATGATGAAATGAGTACACAAGCTATTTCTGATTTCTTGTATTTCTCATGGGGCCCCCTAGTGCATGGTTTGCTAGCAGATTATTACAGTAATCAGAAGAACTACGCGAGCAATGAGAATAAGGAATAGAAATGCAACACAGATCCAATGACTCAGCAGCAATGGGGCTCTGTCTTGGTGTCTGTGCTGTAGCTGAAAGAGAGACTAAGGTTAACTGTGTCATCAGTTTTTATTATTTTAAAAAGGACTTAAAGCAAGTCTCCCCCTTTGTTAAAAGTTACTCCGGTCAGTCAGTCTTAATAACTCCCACCCTTCAGCCCTGTGATTTAGTTTAATTGCTCTTCACTCATAAACTACAATGCACATTAATGCAGGGACCTGAACAGAATGTCGTCTCTCACCAGAACACAAGAACATAAGAACATTAGAACATTAGAACATTAGAACATCAGAACATCAGAACATCAGAACATTAGAACATTAGAACATCAGAACATAAGAACAGATCCTGGATTCAAACTTTCAGTGACCTTAATTGGCAACAAACAATTTACTTTTTTTTTTCATCTAGCATTTGTCACATAACTAAAATATTATGAAGACTAAAATATTTCAAAAACTGAAAGTTTTTAAGAACTGAACTAGCTGCAGAGCAAAGTGGCATCAGTTTGCAATCAGGACTGCATGAAAGGAAAGAAAGAAATTAAATGATTTTTTTTTTTTTTTTAATGTACTAATCGACAATGATTTTATTAATTTCTCCCAATTTGGCATATCCAATTATTTTTAGGTTCAGCCCACTGCTACCATCCCCGGGCTGACTCGGGAGCGGCTGTGCTTCGAAGCGTGTGCCGTCAGCCGACTGCTATTTTTCACACTGCAGACTCACTGTGCAGTCAGAGCTACAGTGTCGCAGCATACAGGAAAGCCTGCAGGTGCCCGGCCAGACTACAGGGGTCGCTGGTGTGCGGTGAAAAAGCTCCCTTGCTGCCCCAAGCTGATATTGAATAATACAATAAATAGTTATTATAAAGTTAGATTACATTTGCTTAGGGAATGCTAATTACCTACTTTTTAAAATACAGTCAGTAGAACATCTGGCACCCACTAGATGTTCTATTCTTGCATACACTTTGGTACGGGGGTAACTATTATTGTGAGAGTTATTGTAGAGCAGCAGTTGAAAATAGGGCAGGGTTAAACTTGAAACTTTTCTCTACAAAAAACCTTCACTGCAGAAGTCACCATTGCGAAATCCACCACGCAGAAAACTAAAAGATGAAATAAGTAGACCTCAAGGTTGCTTCTGAATGTAATTCTGCCTTTTTGTCTGGTCAACAGGGCCATTACAGACAAGCCTTGGTGAAACACTCCACACTCAAACCCAAATGGAATATTAATGTCACATTATAAGACATGTTTAACACATGGCACTCTACCGTGGCCATATCTGTATCCCAGTGGACTGGACACATTGCAGAGTTAGAGACTGGCCTCATTTTCTTGTTTAATTTGAAGAAACTGGATAATAAAATTACTAGAAAATTGCTTCTATTATTAAACTAGCGGGAGAAAAACTATTTTAAGTCAAATAAATCTGTTCAGTCTTGAACAAAGAAGACTAAGCAGCGACCTGATTCAAGCATTCAAAATCCTAAAAGGTATCGAAAATGTCGACCCAAGGGACTTTTCCAATCTGAAAAAGAAATAAGGACCAGGGGTGACAAATGGAGATTAGACAAAGGGGCATTCAGAACAGAAAATAGGAGGCACTTTTTTACACAGATAATTGAGGGTCTGGAACCTCCTTCAAGAAGCTGCTTGATGAGATTTTGGAATCAATAAGCTACTAACAACCAAACAAGCAAGATGGGCTGATGGCCTCCTCTAGTTTGTAAACTTTCTTCTGTTCTTCTTATGTTCACGCAAATTGTTTTAAATGTGCTCTGGATGCATCGTAGCGCTGGCCAGCGCTAGCATTCAAGCAGACTGTAAATTAGGTCCAGCAGCTGTGTCACATTGAAGGTATTTTATCACTGTAATAAAATGAAATTTAAACCACCAACCACATATTATCTGTAAAGGCTTCTAGAATGATCAATCCCAAGTAAAAAAATGGCAATCCAGTGTTTTTGTTTTTTTTTAAACATGTTTTAAATTAGGACGTACCTGGTACAGTAGGCAGCACTGAGTGAGCGTTTCTGAGGACATAACAGATACTTTAGGCAGAATAAAAGTGGTTAATAAAAAATGTATGGAACTTTTTTATTGTTTTAATTGGAAAAGTGTGGAAGAGTGTGGAGGTGGTCTAAAGGTTAAAGAAAAAGGCTTGTAACCAGGAGGTCCCTGGTTCAGATCCTCACTAACTGGATCATTGTGTGACACTGAGCGAGTCACTTAACCTCCTTGTGTCTTTCAGGTGAGATGTTGTTGTAAGTGTCTCTGCAGCTGATGCATAGTTCACACACCCTCGTCTCTGTAAGTCGCCTTGGATAAAGGCATCTGCTGAATAAAGAAATCATAATATGGCCAGGTGGTGATTGACTTATTGATCATCAATCAACCCCTGGCCACACCCTGGAAGAGAGAAGACAAGACTGGGAGCAGCAGGCTGTGCTCCCTGTTAGGATGCCCAGAGCCATTGCTTGGGTGCTGTTTACTTTACATATTGTGTTTGTTTGAGGCTGGCTTCAATCTTTCAAGGGCGCAGACCAGCCTTGACCTTGGGGGGGGGGGGGCTTTACCACATAAAGCTGAAACCCCAAAAGTAATTCAAAGAACTAGAAAAGTGTTCTTTCTTCAGTTATGAATGAGCATACAGTAAGTGCATTACTGTGGGGGAAAAGAAACATTAATCAATGCTAGCTAAAGGCTTGCTACAAATTATTCTTCGGAAAGCCAACACCAACCAAACCAATGCAGTGGTGCTGCAGCCACACTGACTGTTAACCAAAAGAATATATTTATTTATGTCCAAACTCATTGTCAGCAAATTCCCAATGACATCTACACTTAATTTACTGATAAATGCTCCGGGGACGGCGCCAAGGCAGCCTTTAGCCAGGCACAGGTACTGCAGGTTTCTATGTAATTATCATTATGATTATTATTTAAATAGTCTGACCTTGTGATGTTGATATATATATATATATATATATATATATATATATATATATATATATATATATATATATATATATATATATATATATTTTATCCTTTATATTATTACTATGTCTTTATCATCTATTATTATACCATGTCTTTATTCTCTTTTACCCTACTCTTTTATAAGCAGTTTAACTGGGGTAAAATCACCAGATGCCACAGTTACTATGGGACCGAAAATCTAATAGATGCACCCTTCTTCTAAGATTCTCTAAATATTTCAGTGATCAGAATTATGCTTCAGTTTAAACTTGCTTCCTTCTGCTCTGACAATGTTCCCCAAACCTGAGGATTGCACACTGGCTGCAGCAGTTTTTCCAGCAGGACAATGCTCCATGCCACACAGCCAGGGTCAATCAAGGTGTGGATGGAGGACCACCAGATCAAGATCCTGTCATGGCCAGCCCAATCTCCAGACCTGAACCACATTGAAAACCCCATTGAAAACCTCTGGAATGTGATCAAGAGGAAGATTGATGGTTTTTGCGCCAGGAGTGGCATAAAGTCACCCAACATCAATGTGAAAGACTGGTGGAGAGCATGCCAAGATGCATGAAAGCTGTGCTTGAAAATCAGGGTTATTCCATCAAATATTGATTTCTGAACTCTTCCTAAGTTAAAACATTAGTATTGTGTTGTTTAAAAATGAATATGAACTTATTTTCTTTGCATTATTCGAGGTCTGACAACAGTGCATCTTTTTTGTTATTTTGACCAGTTGTCATTTTCTGCAAATAAATGCTCTAAATGACAATATTTTTATTTGGAATTTGGGAGAAATGTTGTCAGTAGTTTATAGAATAAAACAAAAATCATTTTACCCAATCACATACCTATAAATAGTAAAACCAGAGAAACTGATAATTTTGCAGTGGTCTGTTAATTTTTTCCAGAGCTGTATATATATATATATATATATATATATATATATATATATATATATATATATATATATATATATATATATATATATATATATTGCAGAGCTTTGTCTAAACTAGAATAAATCTGGTTCTAATTTTGAAACCTTTCTGAACTAATCCAAAATGACTGAAGCATTACCTTCAGACAGGAAACTGGATAGGAACTTGTGTATTTTGGATACAAGGGTTGGCTTCCCTAGGCATTTTGTTTAACAAGTTTTTTCAGAAAGTGGAGATGGGGAGTTGGCTTTGTAGCTTTCCGTGTGGATGAACACTCAAGGAATGGGTTTTATTTTACTTCTCTAGTGCTTACATCTCTTTACTACTCGCCCATGATATGTGATCTCTCACCTGTCTGCTATTACTTCCTGTGACGTAACTCACTGTTCCTTCATAATGGAAAATGTCTTCAAAATATGTTTTGAGTTAAATGTATACATACCTCCTTAGAGTCTTGTTTTGGCCCATGGTCCATAACCTCTTTTGATTGTCTTATCAGTTTGTGATTATAGCATGCAGGTAATCACTGCAGGTGGGTGGATTGGAAAAGACTGTTGCTGTAAATTACTTTTTGTCTTGGTCTATTCATTCTTAAATTTGAACAGACTGATAAAAGACATAGTGTAGGATACATTTTCTTATACAGATAGTGCTGAGGGGAGGGAATGAGTTAAGAACATAAGAACATAAGAAGGTTTACAAATGAGAGGAGGCCATTCGGCCCATCTTGCTCGTTTGGTTGTTAGTAGCTTATTGATCCCAGAATTTCATCAAGCAGCTTCTTGAAGGATCCCAGGGTGTCAGCTTCAACAACATTACTGGGGAGTTGATTCCAGGCCCTCACGATTCTTTGTGTAAAAAAGTGCCTCCTATTTTCTGTTCTCAATGCCCCTTTGTCTAACCTCTCTTTGTGACCCCTGGTCCTTGTTTCTTTTTTCAGGTCGAAAAAGTCCCTTGGGTCGACATTGTCAATACCTTTTAGAATTTTGAATGCTTGAATTAGGTCGCCACGTAGTCTTCTTTGTTCAAGACTGAACAGATTCAATTATTTTAGCCTGTCTGCATATGACATGCCTTTTAAGCCCGGAATAATTCTGGTCGCTCTTCTTTGCACTCTTTCTAGGGCAGCAATATCTTTTTTATAGCGAGCTGACCAGAACTGAACACAGTATTCAAGATGAGGTCTTACTAATGCATTGTACAGTTTTAACATTACTTCCCTTGATTTAAATTCAACACTTTTCATAATGTATCCGAGCATCTTGTTGGCCTTTTTTATAGCTTCCCCACATTGTCTAGATGAAAACATTTCTGAGTCAACGAGCCATACTGTTGATGCTGAAGTATTACATGGAATAGTTTTTGGACCAATCAGCTATTAGGAACCAGATGAGTATTTATGCTCCGAATGGCCTCCTCTTGTTCGTAAATGTTCTTATGGTGCACTATGCTTCGATGTTTACTGTGGGTTGTAGACCGACTTATTAACATTGCTGTATACAAACAATACAGTCAAAATAATCAGTGCCACTGTTTAGATCATTAAAACAGAACCCATTGTTAGGGTTCTCCAGAATAGCGTAACATGGAAGGGGAGCTTTTTAAAAAGGTTATTACTCAATATTTAGAACCAAAAAAAGAGAACACGGTATTACACATTGCTTTAAAATGCATATATTACCACAACATACAATTCTAACTGGGCCCCATCATTCCCAAAGGTTCAGAGATATGTTGGATAGTATGCAAAGGGGAAATATCCTTTGAGGGTTGAGGTTTTGAACCTCTGCCATCACTTTGCCATCACTCTGACGCACCTGTTGCACTCAAGGGTTAGTGCTGCTATATTATTTAGGAAGTGATCTCAGCTATCTAATGATTGGACCTTGGAAAAAACATTGAAAACATAGACCCAAAGGAGCACGTTTTTAAGAAATGTGTATTATACTATACATTTCCATAGCAGTTATACAATCCTGTTTTGAAACAAATTAATTGAAATGAAATTAAGGCTGCAGTGACTATGAAAGTAATGCAAAACACACCCAAAAGTTAGTGAATAGTTATTTACCAAACTGTATTTCTTGCAGATAATAATTTATGTGTGTGTGTGTGTGTGTGTGTGTGTGTGTGTGTGTGTGTGTGTGTGTGTGTGTAGATGTATATACACACATAAAAATGCGATGTTAGATTTTTAACCCTAACTCTGCATTCCCACTCCCTTACAAAGGGTAAGGCAAGTAACCACAGACAGTTAAGACGAACAACATACAACTCTCCGCAGATAACACAAGAGACATCCATCATCATGGTCCACAATCTATACAGCCCAACTGTGATGGTGTGGCCATCCCTCCCATTAAACTTTATTCTGTTTCTCATCCAGTATGACACTGAAAACCTCTTGGTTGATCCGTGTTGTTGGTGCTGCCGTCACAAACTGACATGATCCAGCACATTCCACTCACCCATGTAAACACAGTTTCATAACAGTGTACCTCATACACTTCCATTTTTGCAGGTGACAATGTCATTGTGTCATGCATCTGTGGCATGGGTGTCTTGTTCTTTAAGTGCTCCCATTCCCGCTATCCATGTTACTATGAATGCTAACGCCGGTCGATCACCACTTCCTCCCTCGCAAAAGACTGGATTATGCCAGTCATCTGCAATTCCATACAACAGAAAGTTATGCTAGGACATAGATTCATATTACAGCACTGTTGGTAGTCCTTCTGTCATGCACCAGTGTCTCATGATTGACAATACATACACACTTCCCCTCATGTTACCTTGCATGCAGGTCCCTGCCCAACGCGCTGGCATGGCAGTAGACCTAGTGAACCATGATGATGGATGTCTCTTGTGTTATTTGCACAGTTGTATGTTGTTCGTCTTAACTGGTGATGGCTGTTTGTGGTTGCTTGTGTTGCCTTGCCCATTCCACTGCTTGTAAGGGGGGGGAGGGAATACAGAGTTAGGGTTAAAAACCCTAACATCACATTTCCCTACTTTTGTTGTTTCAATATCAACCCTAACTGATACATTACACATTTTGGCTGACAGTGATTTGGGGATGCTGTCTGTGCATTGTGGTGTTTTTGTTTAGACAGAAAGTTCCAAGCAGTAGTTGCATCATATATAGTAAACTATAACATATATAAACACATCTCATATACAAATATATAAACACATCTCGCTATACAGTGCAGACCATCGTAAATCGAGGCTATGCTTATTGTATTTTGCCAGTATTGCAAGTAAAGTTGTAATTTATATATTAGATTACATTGAATTAGCAGCACAGCTAGTTTTGATCTCCCTATATAATTAAATCATTTTGCTTCACAGAATCGAATGAAGCCTGTGGAATAATGCTATGTTAACATATTGAATTACACACCGCTTTGTAGTTTTCCATACTTAACGAAAAACTGCGACAGTTAAAAATGTGACATTTCAAAATCTAACGTGCCTTAAATACAACTGTAAACTATTATAGCTTCCGGTAGATATCATTCTGTAGAAAGCAATCACATGACCTTAACACTGACCTATTGCTAGAGCGTTCGCTCTGCGTCCCACCTTCAGATAGACAATCTGTCAGCTGTGATTGGGCAATTTGTGTTTTGAATAACAGTCCACCAATACCACCTTGCTATATATTTGCTTCTAATCCCAGTGGAGTAGACGGAATCTATAACCTTCTCACATCTAGTCATTAATGTGGGCTCAAGAAAAGAAAAAAAGACTTGGGGCTGGGATAGTAATACAGATAGTAATAAAACCAAATACAAATTACCTCTCTCTCAGCAAAAATCATGTAAAAACCTAATCGTTGATAGTTTTCAAGTGAGGAAGTTTAATTTTACTATAACCATTAAAATATTTAATGCAAAAAAATGATTTCACCAGTTTTCAAGCCATTGGTCTTTGGCATGCTAGGCAAACCTGGTAACCACCACACTACAGACTTGTGCGTCATTCACGCCCCTCCCCAAAAGTGACATAATCACCTCATTCACAGAACTGTCAGGCAGGCGGAAAGTGGAGCAGGTGTCATTTCAAAAGAGTTACAATATTAAATCTACCGAGTTACCTTCTTTTGCTTCAAAGCATATTGTGTTTGGATTATGACAATATTTAATCAATCAATCAATCTTAATATAGCACATTTCATAGTGGACCACCATCACAAAGCACTTTACAAGATGCAGTGACAACAAGAAAATCCATAATACTTCAAATACAGAGAAATGCATCATACATGATATGCAGTAAAAAAAAAAAAAAAAAAAGCATAATACATTACATACAGAGGAAAGTGCAGAATATATGAAACAGTACATTACATACAGAGGAAAGTGCAGAAAATATGAAACAGTACATTACATACAGAGGAAAGTGCAGAAAATATGAAACAGTACATTGCATACAGAGGAAAGTGCAGAATATATGAAACAGTACATTACATACAGAGGAAAGTGCAGAATATATGATAGTAACATCATACATGAAATAGTAGCAGCAACACTGCAGGCTTAAAGAGCAGGGAAAGAGAGAACAGGTGGGTCTTGAGAGAGATTTAAAACGAGCGATTTGGGAGCATCACACAACGAAGCTGGGAAAGAGTTTCAAAGAGTCAGAGCCAACATTATAAAAAGAAGCTGAATTTAGCATGTTAAATTAGTTGGAATTTTTTAGATTAAATGTTTGTTTTAAACATAAAATTCAAACAATGGGCAATCATTGTTCAAATAAACTAATCTTAAAATACAGTATTTATTAACATTGCAATGTAAAAAGATATCTGATGCACACATATATTTGTATTTCTTTTATTTCTTTTGAGTTTTTTTTCCATTGTTTTTTTCTTTTCAGAAAACTTTGGTTGCAAAGTTTCATCAAATACTGTGGTGTCCAAAAACTGATCTAGTCCTAATAAATGCTGATTCCAGATCATTTTTTTTTTTTTTTTTACATTACATTATGTAAAATTCAGATTTCTGATTTTTGTTTTTCAGGGCTTCGTCTTCTACACCAGACCCTATATAATAATCAACTGTGAAAGCTTTTTGAGTGGGAATATCATTCTCTCTGCTGAAATCTACTTGGCCCTCAGTAAATCTTTTCCGTCTGATATTCCCTGATAGTGATATTGCATCCAAATTCAGCTGTGGTGAAAGAAAGGCAGCATACCTAATCACTTTTGGAATTGCACCATACTTCAAATCACTCATGTTGTCAAAAGTGAAATCTGCAAATAACTATGTCCTATTGTTTGATGAAAGTCTAAATGGACCTCTGCAGTTGAAACAGATGGATGTGCACATTCGCTTTTGGGACAGAGATCAGGAGACTTCGAGATTTTTAGACTCACGTTTCCTGGGACATGCATCTGCTAATGACCTGTATGCTTGTGTTCCAGACAGATGTCACTCGGTAGGAATTCGTGGCATTCTACAGCTATCCATGGATGGCTCCAAAACCGACTGGGGTGTGGAACAAACTCTGAGTTCATTGTTCTGGCTTTTTAAGGACTCCCTAGCCAGGTGCAAAGACTTCACAAAAGTCACCAATTCGCTGGTTAGCATCGCTGGTTAGAAAACGTTAACGTGAAATGTGGCCACATGTCCGGACATATGTCTCCAGTGTTAAGACTGATAAACTGCTACTCACCAAGAACAAATAATTTAGTGTTGTAGAGGAAAGCTGCAGTGATCCCATGTTCATCATAAAAGCCAATATATTGTTGTTCATTGCAAGATAGTGTATGCCTTTTCTAACTAAGTATCAAGCAGACAAGCCCGAGTAGCCTTTCCTTACTGCTGATTTGCTCAAGCTTGTGACAGACTTAATGCACAGATACATCACAGCTGATGTCATGAAAAGGGAGATATCTGTATCAAAGCTGTTTTTAAATGATTTTACTGACAGTTCAAACTATAAAGAAGTCTCTGAAGTGAATGTTGGGTTTGTCGCAGACAAATTGTTCAAGAACTTAAAGGCCAAAAAGACAACATCAGAAAAAAAGTGTCTTTGCAGTGAAATTAGATACAAAAAAGTCCCTCCATCCTGTAATGACAAAACTACTCAAAAAATTCCCTCTTAGGTCCTCTCTCGTCAGTTAAGGATGCTGATGAATTTAAAGGCAGTTAAAGAGATCAGACTTTAACAAGTGCTAGACAAGTCAAAGAAAGCAATATGATCAGGAAGTTCAAGGATTTTGCCATATTTTACAGTGCCAGTGAAGAGTTCCTCTAATTTAATCACTCCCAGACAAGACTAGATTTGGCACTAGTCAGGGAGGCCACCAAGAGGCATATGGTAACTCTAAAGGAGTTACAGTCTTCCATAACTGAGCTGGGAGACACTGTGCATACGACAACAATAGCCCAGGTGCTTCACAAAGCTGGCCTTTATGTGAGAGTGGCGAAAAGAAAGCCATTGTTGAAAAAAACTCACATCAAATCTAGGCTATAGTTTGTCAGAAGGCATGTGGGAGACTCTGAGACCAAGTGGAAGAAGATTCTATCGTCTGATGAGACCAAAATAGAGCTTTTTGGCCTCAACGCTAAGCGTTATGTTTGGCACAAGCCTTACACCACACATCATCCTGAGAACACCATCCCTACCATGAAGCATGGTGGTGGCAGCATCATGCTATGGGGATGCTTCTCTGCGTCAGGGCCTGGAAAGCTTGTGAAGATAGAGGGCAAAATGGATACAGCAAAGTACAGAGAAATCCTGGAGCAAAACCTGCTAAAGTCTTCAAGAGACCTGGGACTTTTGAGAAGATTTATCTTCCAGCAGGACAATGACCCCAAACATACAACCAAAGCCACACTGGAGTGGCTTAAAAACTAAAAAGGTCCTGGAGTGGCCCAGTCAAAGCCTGGACCTCAATCCAATTGAGAATATGTGGAAAGTTGAAAATTGCTGTTCACCAAAGGTCCCCATCAAACTTGACAGAGCTTGAGCAATTTTGCAAAGAAGAATGGGCAAAAATTGTAGTGTCTAGATGTGCAAAGCTGGTAGAGACTTATCCAAATAAACTCATGGCTGTAATTGCTACCAAAGGTGCCTCTACCAAATATTGACTCAAGGGGGTGAATACTTATGCAATCAATTATTTTCTGTTTTGTATTTGTAATTAATTTAGAACAATCTGTAGATTTTATTTTTCTCTTTGACATTATGGACTTTTTTGTGTTGATCAGTGGCAAAAACTCCTAATTAAATCCATTTTGATTCCATGTTGTAACACAATAAAATGTGGAAAAGTCCAAAGGGGTGAATACTTTTGAGAGTCACTGTATATATATATATATATATATATATATTAGTAGGCTAAATTATAAAAATAGGTCTTAAGTCTTGACTTAAAAATAGCCACTGTGGGTGAACTTAAAAAAATGCTAAAGCAGCACAGATCTAAAGATCAGTCTATTATTTTTCCTGAGAAACACTGAACAACACTGCCTCCCCTGATTTTTCTCTCTGCACACGTGCAGTCAGCAAAACACATTGCCATGCAGGGAGGCACTATTGGTTTCGACACTGGCACGGGATGGGGCTAAGATTGCTAAATACTTTGCATGTACAGGTGAAAAAAAACTAATCATGGATATTATATATACACCTGTGTCATTGTTTCACACACACACACACACACACACACACACACACACACACACACACACACACACATATATATATATATATATATATATATATATATATATATATATATATATATATATATAAACCTGTGTGACTTGTTTAATTAAGGTTACAAATATAGTCTGTTTTACTTTTTGTGCAATTGCTACGTCATGCTGGAGGACCAGCACAGTGTTTGTGTGTTGTGTCTGTTCTTCCTTGTTAAATGGTTAGATTCAACCTACAAGGAGCCTGTGTAGGGGAATATTTGCATAGAACCATTCCTGTACCTGTTTGTTGCTACCCTGTACTACCATTATTCACGAGTTATATGTTTTAAAACAATCTGAGTTTATGAAATGTATTGAACTGCAGGTACATGTCACTGAAAACCAAACTGTGGATGGTGTGACAACTGAGCTGGCTCCAGCTTATCTGTTAATTACTCCAACCTGCTGGCTCCAGCTTATCGGTTGATCTCTATTGTGTTACCTCGTAAATACCTGTCCCCTCTGTTGTTGTTCCCCCAATTGAGTTGGCTCCAGCTTATTGTTTGAAAGGGAAACTACTCTGTCTCTCTGTAAAGGTATAAATACTGTATGCTAACTCTCTATGGCAGAACACTGCTCAGGCTTCCTAACAATGATTTGTTGAGCTGTTCTCGTTTGTGCAAACTAATAAAGCTTTATATCTCTGAACACCTGGTGTAGTTGGCTCTTTTAGTTGCAGACCTGAAAAGTTCCACGACACCTGTGTTGTTTACTGTGATACAAAAACCATTGCTTTCACCTGCACTCACTTAACATGTTGCCACAATCCTCAGTAATGTGCTTTCTTACTGTCTTGCAGAGCTCAATGTATTCAATCTTTGACTTCAGAGTTGCTGTTTGTTTATTTTCCCTTCCTTACTTCATGAGGTCTTGTGTCTCTTCTATGATCTTCTGGTCACATTTTGGAATGTTTATTGCTTTTTCTGCAATTACTTGCGTCACTTCCTCATTGATTTTGTTTACCTCGATTGCTTCATCTTTTTGCAGTTCTTGAAGAGCACTGAATATATTCTTCAGTTTCACTTGAAACACCAGGCTTTGCTTCTGGAGCATTTCTACGTTGATTGTGTTGGATTTTGTCATCATGAGTTTCTCTCTCTCCAGTGCTGTGTTTAGGTGTATTTTACATCTTACAAGTCTGTGGTAAGTTCTTATACACACACACACACACACACACACACACACACACACACACACACACACACACACACACAAGTTATTATCTGAAAGAAATATGGTTTGGTAAATAACTATTCATCAACTTTTGGGTGTGTTTTGCATTACTTTCAGAATGATTGCAGCCTTAATTTCATTTCAATATAATTTGTTTCAAAACAGGATTGTATGACTGCTATGGAAATGTAAAGTACAGAACATGTTTCTTGTGTGTTGCCACAGTAGTTGAAAGCATATGGTTTGGCTAGCATTATATATTTACGCTGTTACAGCGTTACTATGGAAAACGTTTTTTCAAAACAATCTGAAATGGCATTTGACAGTCTCCCACTACTTACAATGTACCAGAACAGTAGGAAAGGGAAGCACATCATAAAGGGCATCATTACTTGCCAGGATGAGTCTAGATTTCAGCATAACTCATTGTTCTGAGCCTGATTTCAGCATAACTCATTGTTCTGAGTCCTGATTTCAGCATAACTCATTGTTCTGAGTCCTGATTTCAGCATAACTCATTGTTCTGAGCCTGATTTCAGCATAACTCATTGTTCTGAGCCTGATTTCAGCATAACTCATTGTTGTGAGTCCTGATTTCAGCATAACTCATTGTTCTGAGCCTGATTTCAGCATAACTCATTGTTGTGAGTCCTGATTTCAGCATAACTCATTGTTGTGAGTCCTGATTTCAGCATAACTCATTGTTCTGAGCCTGATTTCAGCATAACTCATTGTTGTGAGTCCTGATTCCAGCATAACTCATTGTTGTGAGTCCTGATTCCAGCATAACTCATTGTTGTGAGTTCTGCTGAGTTTCCATTCCTTTATTCTAGTCTGAAATTGCAAAGCAAACAGTGAAAGGACAGGTGGCTCCCAGCTGCCATTCTGTTCAGTATCTTTAAGAAAGTTCTCAGGTCACAATCATCATACAATCACTGTGACATCATAGCTTATCGCTCTGCTTCCTCTAAGCAGCAAAAAAGTCCCCATTGGATGGTGGCTGAGTGCAAAGCAGCAGCAAATTGAAACATCAATCATGGAATAAAATTGAACTTTCTGTCAACACTTTCTAAATGATGAGCCTGCTGTTTTCTGAACAATGCCTCTTTTATGCAGCTGCAATTTTTTTAGAAGTCACCACCGCTTTCTCTGATGTCACCACCCCTTTCTCTGATGTCACCACCGCTTTCTCTGATGTCACCACCCCTTTCTCTGATGTCACCACCCATTACTCTGATGTCACCACCCCTTTCTTTGATCCTGCTTCAGTGCCCTGGTTGCAGCTACGTCTCTGTGTAGATTTGTTACTGCTGAGCACTTCTGAGCCACCGCACCATTGCGGATAAAGCTAATTTATACTTGTTGAATTGTTAAGGAAAATAAACTATAATATACATAGGTGGTATAAACAGAGTTAGTTAAAGCAGTCAATATCAGCATCGGCACAGAATAACCTGCACATTTTGTACTTCTTACGTTTTTGTATAATGCATCACATACAATATCTGTGCAAATACAAGCTGTTTATACGCTAACCCTAACCCTAACTCTAGCCCTAGCCCTTACACTGAGCAACAAACTAAAACAAACGACTTGCGTGTACATTAAAAAACGATAACCAGGATTCAACCCAAATTAGCTTGATGACACTAATTAACTCTTTATATCTTTCTAGTGATAAGCTCGTTCATGTTGCTCTGCTTGAACATTTATGAATGCACCCCTACTGAGATATTCACAGTTTATTTACTTATTTCGTAGCTAAAGTATGGCATTCCAAATACCTGCCAGTCAAAATGCTGCCACATGCCAGTCCCAACATTGGCATATCGACAATCCTTCCTGGCGTTGAACTCAGTACCTCTATTTGTCCTTCCCCAACCCCCTCATACTTTTAAACATGCTGCAATGCATACATACAACTCTTAATTGAGGTGTCGTTGACACCAGCACACACGTTAGCAGTCAGACACACAGAGTAGTTCAGCTATAGTTAGTATTATCAACTCCAGACTCCTTCCTCTTGTAGTTATAATTTAGCAATATCCAGATACTAAGAAAGTGCATTGGGTGTGTACCATTTATAATGCAGGAGAGAGATGTTTAAATGAAGAATAAACAGGAAACAGTGTTAAATCTGTGAAAAAATTCACCATTTTGAGGATCATTAGGGATGATAACTGAATTATTTCAATGCCTTTCTGATTATTCTCATTACACACTCTGTCTACCCCTTTACAGATAGCAAAATAAATGTTTAACCTTTCAGCCAGTAAACAAACTCATTTTTGCACAGGGTGCTTAAATTGAATCCAGACTTGCTCTGCTGTCAGGCTTGCTTAGCTGGCAGTTGCCTGGTGAATCAGAGCTGCAATTTTAAAAGCATCCAAGTAAAACAAGAAGTTGACTCATTTATGGATATCATGCAGCAGATCAGATTGGGAGGCTTTCTTGGAGATCCTGTTTGCACACAAGCAAACACAGCATGCATTGTTATATCGATTGATTGGTCATAAATGCATTATTGATTTATTGAAAATAATATAACATATCGTTATAGGGGTATCAAAGACTGCTCTTACATGTTCCAGTGCTGTGTGTGAAAGCTATCACAAGTGGAATGTGCGACAGATTGGTGTCATTTTCACAGAGGAGCACTATTCATTCAGGGTGAATTGCAGCAAAGTGACTGGGGATGATCCTGTAGTTAGTGCAGAGCACAGTACTAATGCAGGGTAGTTTCCATTGAAACTAATCAAGTGCTTCCAGATAGACTGCAGCTAGGTTTTCAGGTGTTCCTAATTGCAATTAACACAATGTAGCAGTATTCTGCCCTCTAGAGGATTATAAAACACAGTATTAAATCAGATCAATGATTCTTCAGAACAGGGTGTCGGAAACCTGGTCCTCAGGATCCCAGTGTCCTCTGGTTTTCATTCTAACTGCACTCTCAGTTTCTTAACTAAACCCTTAATTGAACTCATAATTTGCTTAATAAAACCCTTTTAATTGTTCTCAGCTCCAAAAAAGTTGCATATTTCAAGTTACTTATCTGTTTAAGAGCTGTAAACAATAAAAAAAAATGGATGATAATTAATTACAGAAATGTACATGACTCTCTTAGTGCTGAAAGTGTAACTTCATATCACTCATTAAAATGTTTTGTTTGAAAATGTTAAATGTGCTTGTTCATTTTGAAGGTGATCGATCCAAGAACCTCCTCATCCGTTTGTTCATCCTGGTGTAAAGTTTGTATTTAGCTCCCTTCAGATTCAATCCCCCCTCTCAGCACCATGACCCAGGATCCTGCAATGGAAGAACAAACAGCACTTGATCTCCAAACTCCCTCTGTGTGCCTGCTCATTCAGTACATACACCCCGATCTCCACACTCCCTCTGTGTCCCTGCTCATTCACCACGCACACCCAATCCCGACACTCCCTGTGTCCCTGCTCATTCAGTACATACACCCCAATCTCCACACTCCCTCTGTGTCCCTGCTCATTCAGTACATACGCCCCGATCTCCACACTCCCTCTGTGTCCCTGCTCATTCACCACTCACACCCCAATCCCCACACTCCCTCTGAGTCCCTGCTCATTCATCACGCACACCATAATCTCCACACTCCCTCTGTGTCCCTGCTCATTCACCACACACACCCTGATCTCATCACTCCCTCTGTGTCCCTACTCATTCACCACGCACACCCCGATCTCCACACTCCCTGTGTCCCTGCTCATTCAGTACATACACCCCGATCTCCACACTCCCTCTGAGTCCCTGCTCATTCACCACGCACACCCTGATCTCCACACTCCCTCTGTGTCCCTGCTCATTCCCCACGCACACCCTGATCTCCACACTCCCTCTGTGTCCCTGCTCATTCCTCACGCACACCCTGATCTCCACACTCCCTCTGTGTCCCTGCTCATTCCTCAGGCACACCCTGATCTCCACACTCCCTTTGTGTCCCTGCTCATTCATCACGCACACCCTGATCTCATCACTCCCTCTGTGTCCCTGCTCATTCCTCATGCACACCCTGATCTCCACACTCCCTCTGTGTCCCTGCTCATTCCTCACGCACACCCTGATCTCCACACTCCCTCTGTGTCCCTGCTCATTCACCACACACACCCTGATCTTATCACTCCCTCTGTGTCCCTGCTTATTCACCACGCACACCCCGATCTCCACACTCCGTGTCCCTGCTCTTTCAGTACATACGCCCCGATCTCCACACTCCCTCTGAGTCCCTGCTCATTCACAACACACACCCTGATCTCCAAACTCCCTCTGTGTCCCTGCTCATTCACCACTCACACCCCGATCTCCACACTCCCTGTGTCCCTGCTCATTCAGTACATACACCCCGATCTCCACACTCCCTCTGTGTCCCTGCTCATTCACCACACACACCCTGATCTCCACACTCCCTCTGTGTCCCTGCTCATTCACCATACACACCCTGACCTCCACACTCCCTCTGTGTCCCTGCTCATTCACCACGCACACCCCGATCTCCACACTCCCTGTGTCCCTGCTCATTCAGTACATACACCCCGATCTCCACACTCCCTCTGAGTCCCTGCTCATTCACCACGCACACCCTGATCTCCACACTCCCTCTGTGTGCCTGCTCATTCACCACGCACACCCCAATCCCCACACTCCCTGTGTCCCTGCTCATTCAGTACATACACCCCGATCTCCACACTCCCTCTGTGTCCCTGCTCATTCCTCACACACACCCTGATCTCCACACTCCCTCTGAGTCCCTGTTCATTCATCACGCACACCCTGATCTCCACACTCCCTCTGTGTCCCTGCTCATTCCTCACACACACCCTGATCTCCACACTCCCTCTGAGTCCCTGTTCATTCATCACGCACACCCTGATCTCCACACTCCCTCTGAGTCCCTGCTCATTCATCACGCACACCATAATCTCCACACTCCCTCTGTGTCCCTGCTCATTCACCACACACACCCTGATCTCATCACTCCCTCTGTGTCCCTGCTCATTCACCACGCACACCCCGATCTCCACACTCCCTGTGTCCCTGCTCATTCAGCACACACACCCCGATCTCCACACTCCCTCTGTGTCCCTGCTCATTCCTCACGCACACCCTGATCTCCACACTCCCTCTGTGTCCCTGCTCATTCATCACGCACACCCTGATCTCCACACTCCCTCTGTGTCCCTGCTCATTCACCACACACACCCTGATCTCCACACTCCCTGTGTCCCTGCTTATTCACCACGCACACCCCGATCTCCACACTCCTTGTCCCTGCTCATTCAGTACATACACCCCGATCTCCACACTCCCTCTGAGTCCCTGCTCATTCACAACACACACCCTGATCTCCAAACTCCCTCTGTGTCCCTGCTCATTCACCACGCACACCCCGATCTCCACACTCCCTGTGTCCCTGCTCATTCAGTACATACACCCCGATCTCCACACTCCCTCTGAGTCCCTGCTCATTCACCACGCACACCCTGATCTCCACACTCCCTCTGAGTCCCTGCTCATTCACCACGCACACCCTGATCTCCACACTCCCTCTGTGTCCCTGCTCATTCCCCACGCACACCCTGATCTCCACACTCCCTCTGTGTCCCTGCACATTCACCACGCACACCCTGATCTTCACACTCCCTCTGTGTCCCTGCTCATTCAGTAGACACACCCTGATCTCCACATTCCCTCTGTTTCCCTGCTCATTCACCACGCACACCTCGATCTAATTAGTCACTCGTCACACTCACATCCTTGATCACTGCACAACACACGATTCTGCAGGACTAAATAATTAGAAGCTACTCAAAAGGATGTTAACACTAGAAGGACCTGAGATATACTCATACCTAGAAGCCCCGCAGCAGTCTTTCTGACGGCTGTATTCAAAACACCGTAAACAGTATAATGAAAAGAGAAACAGTCAGATGTAATTCTTTTTTTTTATTGAGTACGCCACAAACATCTGAACAACCACAGCACATTATAATATATATATATCATAAAACTGAAATGATAGCAACAGCAATTGGTTTATTATCAGATGAGCAAAAGCAACTGAACAATGTAGATAAATAAACTTGTAAATATATATAACTTGGAAAAAATATTTTACAGACGCACACAGCAGAAGTTATAAAAAAAAAAGTATAATTTATTTTTGTTTTTTTCGACAAAAGGGTATTCCTTTACCTTGAGTCAGACTTTACAATCAACACAGATAATGTGCTTCTCCACGTCACCTTTCTGCACAGGGCACAGCTGTCCGAAGTTTTATTTTTATTGCATTTGTCAACCTGGCATTGGCGTCTCTTGCAGCTCTCAATGGGGTTGCCAGTCAGCTGTGGGTACACGCATGGCAGTCTCCCTCTGTTCCAAATGCTTCTTGCGAAGTTCCTGTGCTAACTGTAAAATGTATTCTCTCCTTGGTAAATTCTTCCCTGTGCATTCTTTGTAAAATACCCAGGAGCTGATGGCTGCTAGGTCCAATACATTGTAAAACACCTGAACAGACCACCATCGGGAGCCAGCTTTCACGGAATACTTCCAACTCCACAGTCTCTGGTATTTATTTTCACTAGTCCCGATGCTAATCGACTGACCAAAGCAGCACAGCTGGCAAGCAGGAGCCAGCCTCAAAACAATAGCTGTCAGTCATTCACTCAGGCAGAGAGTAGAGACTAATCTGATTACAGCTAACCACATTGCGACTGGTAAATAAAAATAATAAAGTAGAATACCGTTCTGTATAATCAAAATACAATTGTTTTCTGTGTTGCTGTCAATGTGACTGCTCCCGGGGCTTTTAGGTATAATGTAATATATCTCCTTTATTTCTGCACTCCCATGTTTCATGCTTTGTGAGAATATTTAATACAGAAAGGTACATGAACACACAACCCCATATGTGTTACACGACTGGAGAAAATTACATTTTAAAACCAAGAACCACCTAAATGACCGCCACGGAGCTTCTACTGTTAAACATTTAGGGAGAAAATCAAAGATACATCAAAAGTTTAAAAACACAATACTCTTGTTGTTTCTTTTTAACAGCATAGAGCTTGTCAATGTTTTTTTTTTTTTTTTTATATAAACCCGAATTCCAATACTATTGGACTCGTGCAGTAACATAGGAATCAGCTACATTATGGGAAGGATTTAACTTCTACATAGAAAAAATAGATGTAAATAAATACTTTCAATTACTTTCTTTTAAAGTAGAGTGAGAAAGCAAACGTATGGAAGCATGTAGTAAACTCAGGCTAGACAACACAGTACAGCATTCTTGAAAAACAAGAGCCCTGGAGTCAGCCATGTCCCAGGAGAATGTAACATTGTAGCAGAAAGAAAAAAAAGCTTCAGGCGACTCCTATCTGTCCCGAATCTAGTGATACGTTTACATTTTTAGAATAGTGTCTTCATTATTTCCAGTCAGGTCACAGTAGGGTGTCTCACGATACAAGTTAGTTGATGCACCTAGAGTTCACTCGAGCTAACTTTTTACAGACAATAGCTGCTTAGGTTGCTAAGATATGGTCTGCTTGAATTACTCAAGGGCTATTGGAATTTTTTTTGTTTATATTTTTCATATCATGCCCTGTTCCTAACCAGGAGCCTCGTCATTCCGAACTGTCATTCCGGCATTTTGTTTAGGCAATTTATCCATTCACAACAAAACACAGCACCAAATCATTTCTAGCAAAGGAAAATTGTTTAAAAATGAAAACGAATGCTGTACAACACTAAGACACTGGGTCTTCAATTCATAGTCATTTCATAGTGGGGCCTGATGTTATCTGGCCTCCTCAGTCATGTATGCATTCTGTTTATTGCATGTGTATTTTAGTTTATGTTATATAGATGTGTACTTTAGACTTGTATTGACATATGCATAACCACAGTTAGCAATGGGGACTTGTTTGGTACCAGGAGAAAGTTTCATCGAGGTTTCCCATTGAGGGTCTGGCAGTTTAACTGTCAGCTGGTCTGTACATTTGAAACTGAATACTGCAACTGCAATCAAGCAACATGATTAGCACTGGTGTGCAATATCAAACATTCTTAATGACAAGGTTGAGGCCCGGCACATGTAAATAGTGGATTTTGTCTGCTTTTTTTTTAAATTTCTGTAAAGAGTTTTTACTAAATGTGGTAGGACTGGGGTTAGAATCTCCTCTCTGCTAAAACATGTGTGGAATGTGATCGGGTGTTTGGAATGTGGTCAGGTGTGGAATGTGATCAGGTGAGTGGGAATGTGGTCAGGTGAATGGAATGTGATCAGGTGAGTGGAATGTGATCAGGTGTGTGGAATGTGGTCAGATGAGTGGAATGTGATCAGATGAGTGGAATGTAATCAGGTGAGTGGGAATGTAATCAGGTGAGTGGAATGTGATCAGGTGAGTGGAATGTGGTCAGATGAGTGGAATGTGATCAGATGAGTGGAATGTAATCAGGTGAGTGGGAATGTAATCAGGTGAGTGGAATGTGATCAGGTGAGTGGAATGTGATCAGGTGAGTGGAATGTGATCAGGTGTGGAATCAGGTGAGTGGAATGTAATCAGGTGAGTGGAATGTGATCAGGTGAGTGGAATGTGATCAGGTGAGTGGAATGTGATCAGGTGTGGAATGTGATCAGGTGAGTGGAATGTGATCAGGTGAGTGGAATGTGATCAGGTGAGTGGAATGTGATCAGGTGTGGAATGTGATCAGGTGAGTGGAATGTGATCAGGTGAGTGGAATGTGATCAGGTGAGTGGAATGTGATCAGGTGAGTGGAATGTGATCAGGTGAGTGGAATGTGATCAGGTGAGTGGAATGTGATCAGGTGAGTGGAATGTGATCAGGTGAGTGGAATGTGATCAGGTGAGTGGAATGTGATCAGGTGAGTGGAATGTAATCAGGTGAGTGGAATGTGATCAGGTGAGTGGAATGTGATCAGGTGTGGAATGTAATCAGGTGAGTGGAATGTGATCAGGTGAGTGGAATGTGATCAGGTGTGGAATGTAATCAGGTGAGGGCGAATGTGGTCAGGTGAGTGGGAATGTGATCAGGTATTTGGAATATGATCCTGTGTAGAATGTGATCAGGTGTTTGGAATGTGATCAGGTCAGTGGGAATGTGATCAGATGAGTGGAATATGATCCTGTGTGGAATGTGATCAGGTGTTTGGAATGTGATCAGGTGAGTGGAATGTGATCAGGTGAGTGGAATGTGATCAGGTGTGGAATGTAATCAGATGAGTGGGAATGTGATCAGATGAGTGGAATATGATCCTGTGTGGAATGTGATCAGGTATTTTGAATGTGATCAGGTGAGTGGGAATGTGATCAGGTGAGTGGGAATGTGATCAGATGAATGGAATGTGATCAGGTGTTTGGAATGTGATCAGGTGTTTGGAATGTGGTCAGGTGTGGAATGTGATCAGGTGTGTGGGAATGTGATCAGGTGAGTGGGAATGTGATCAGGTGTTTGGAATGTGATCAGGTGTTTGGAATGTGATCAGGTGAGTGGAATGTGATCAGGTGTTTGGAATGTGATCAGGTGTTTGGAATGTGATCAGGTGAGTGGGAATGTGATCAGGTGTGTGGAATGTGATCAGGTGTTTGGAATGTGATCAGGTGTTTGGAATGTGATCAGGTGTTTGGAATGTGATCAGGTGTTTGGAATGTGATCAGGTGTGTGGGAATGTGATCAGGTGTTTGGAATGTGATCAGGTGTGTTTGTTTTTACAAAATTGTTCTGTGAGCCATTTCAATGTAATAATACAACTGTGTAAGAATGCAGTGAATATGTATGCCATAGACTACCTATATGTATTTGTACTCAGTTCCTGGAGGGAAGGAGATATCTTGTCTCTCTGAAAAGTCATTGAATATGTGACAGGGCATATTACCAAGGAACAGCATTTGAGCCTTAAACTAAAGAACCCTTGCCCAGAAAAGCTAAACATTAAGTTAAGTTGTCAAAGGAAGTCAGCTGGGAAATAACAACATATGCACGTAGATTCTACTCACATTTACACACGTTTTCAAATCCAAATAAGGATATTATTTTTAATGATCTAAAGAAGACAATTATTCTGCTATCTGATATTGTTTTGACTGTGGTCTATGCTTGTGCTTTAAATGAATGAAAGTGGTTAGCACAGTACACTATGGTGGCTTTCAGTAGCCCAGATCATGAATCTCTATACAGAACAGTTCTGATATGGACATTACTGCCATCTAGCGGACAATGAGCTTCCCATGTGTTCTTTGGCAGCCAGCCCTGGAGTTTGGCGTTTTGCTCTGACTCTGAGTTCATACCCAGCTTATCTCACTAGCTCTCCAAAGAGATGCTGTGAAATCATCAATGAATGTGATTATGTGATTAAAATGATTAAGTTTGCTTTCTTTCACATGCAATGCTGGCTCAGTAAACTACAGCACTTCAAATTGCCAGGAATTACACAGTTGTTGAGTGAGTGTTTAAACGTGGTGTGTTTAAATGTGTACAAATATATTCTGTTTTCACTGGAGGCATGAAACGAAAGATACAACAAGTTTAATCATTCAGGCGTTGAAAAGTAAAGACGCTAGTTATGTAAATCTGTTCAATCAGGATTCCTAAAATACCTTGTGGTGTATGCAGCAATCTTTCACAATAGAACTGGGTCCTGGGACACATGCAACATCTGTGTGAATCACAGACCCATTGAGACTACACTGAAACTCTCAGCAGGGTAGAAACTCAGACAGGTGCTGTGAGGCATTGCTCCACTGATCACATTGTTTACATGGCAAATCATTTTCAAACAACATGTCATTCAAACTGCTTTTCCATATGAGAAGTTTGTTATAAATCTGCATTTTCATGGATTTTGGTTTCATTTAGAGACACAACATGTGCAAAATAAAATGAGTACAGGCACAAAAAGAGGATCCTCATAATCCAGCAATACGCCTCCACACTGTTAATTATTAATAAAAGCAAAAGCATGATATTAGAATTTTACAATGTAAAAAAAAAAAAATCAATTAAAACAAATCAATCCCTAAATCCTGGGATTGGGAAACGTGTCCACAATTGGATTCCCTACTCCAGACCTATTGAGTGTGTTCATATCATACAGTGAGTGCCCAGCAGCAAGCTTTAACTGTCTTGCAGCTGATTAACACAAACAGACTATTGCACTAAACTATTTAACATGTAAGCATTGTGCTAAAAGTTATTTTTGACTGCATGATATGAATACACCCTTTCTACTTTCAACAAATTAGCTTTTGGAAATATTCGCTTCAAAACAATGTACATATACTGGCTGAATTCGACATCGCACAAGACACACATTGCATTTTACATTGTCCCTGCTCATGTGTTCAGCGATACAATTCGAGTTCAATTAAAACAAATTTAAAAACACCTATATTTATAACTTTTTCAAATGTTTTTATGCAAAGTGCCCCATCTGTTTTTTCTCTATACTTCTGCATTTGTTTAAAGAAATGAAACTTTTGTTGGGAATTGCTTTCTGATTTTGGTTTAAATTGGAACCTTTAGTTTTTCAGAAGCATAACCTGTTTTTGGCCTCGTTTCAACATAATTATTAGAGTCTGGATTTTGAAATAATTTTACATATCATTTTTAGTTGGTCCATTTGCACTGTCGCTAACTCATTTTATTGTGTTAGTTTCTAACAGCAATTTCTCATTTATAGCATTTACAGTACTTAGCTAAAGTCTAGCCCCTCCTCCTTCCTTGTGTGCCTTCTGAGCCAGCAAATCGAGGACCTTTTTTAATGGCTCATTAATCCACTGTTCTAAGTAAATGTGAGAATGTGGAGAAACACACCTGTGCTTAACATGCAAAAGCAAAAAAATCAATTACTAAAAAAAGTGGGAAAATCTATTCCAAATACAGAAGAAGCCCAAAGTAAAGAAACAGTATATGTACCAATCTCATGAGAAGCTGTGCAATTATTAGTAGGAAATGAATGTATTCAGAATCAGGCTAAACTGAACCGAACTGTAGACTGACAACCACTTCCACGGGGTATTCCCTGCTCTTCATGCAGGTGACCTTGTGATTTCCAAATGTGATGAACTCCCTCGTACCTCAAGTCCTGAAGTCCATGAATAATGTGAAGCACTGAACAGACACCTCTACCAGCAGCACCCTTCCCTTCTCTTTGCCACTCCAATGTTTTCTTGCCCTTGACACTGACTTGGAATTCATTAACGATGCAGTTTTTCTCTTTTTTTTCTGTAAATTAAGAGTCCTGGAAAGAACATTGAGAAGCTGGAAGACTGGAGAGTTAGAGGTCTTTCAGCAATACCAGTGGGAAACCAAGGCTTGTGTAATCTGAAACATTCTGGATAGCACTGTATGTCCCCAGTGCTTTTAATATGGAAAACGGCATTCCAGAAGCATTTCAAGATTGATCTAAAAATTGTTGTTTGTGTAAAATGTGCACTCCTAACATACATAATGCATGTGTTTCCAGATTTAAATGTTTTCTTATTTGAATCTTATTTAAACCTTACAACACTAACATGTATTTGCAAATGATATGTGGTGCACTGCACATGTAATTAGGCACACAGCTGCATAATGTATAGACCCCCAAAAGTATAAAAAATGATGAATAATTCCTTGAAGACCTGACCATCTAAACATGAAAGTGGCCTAAAAACCAAGTGCAGCTGGAATATTAAACAAATTAATTTCAGTTTGTAGTTGAAATAACCCAGTGATATAGGTCAAATCAATGGTCATTGAAAAAAAAAAACATTATTTTCCTGAGACATATGAAAGCCGCATTTTCTACTTCAAAGGTCAAATAATAGATCTTTCTTTCACAGGAGTCTTAAAAAATGTGATCCATACAATTACAATTAAAATATACACTCTTACCAGATAGCGATATAACAGAGATGGATCCAGAGCCTGCACCAGCCCCTTTACCACACTGCAAACCAGCACCTTAACCACACTGCAAACCAGCCCCTTAACCACAATGCAAACCAGCCCCTTAACCACACTGCAAACCAGCCCCTTAACCACAATGCAAACCAGCCCCTTAACCACATTGCAAACCAGCCCCTTAACCACAATGCAAACCAGCCCCTTAACCACACTGCAAACCAGCACCTTAACCACACTGCAAACCAGCACCTTAACCACAATGCAAATCAGCCCCTTAACCACACTGCAAACCAGCCCCTTAACCACATTGCAAACCAGCCCGTTAACCACACTGCAAACAAGCCCCTTAACCACAATGCAGAAGTATTTAAACTAGAAAGGAAGGGGAGAAATCAACAAAAAATAGAAGGGAGACCACATCAAAACAAAGGCAACAGCTCAGGTAAGACAGCCATTAAATGTATTTATCTAAATGCTAGAAGTATCAGAAACAAGATGTTAGAACTTGAAGCTACTGCACTAACAAGTAACTATGATGTGATATGTGTTACAGAAACGTGGTTGTCTGAGAGTGATGGGGACTAATATAATATTTGTGGGTACACACTGTATAGGAAAGACAGGCAGGACAGAAGAGGAGGAGGGGTAGCGCTATACATAAGAAACAGTCTTGAAGCCCAGGTGTTAACCCTTTGCAGTCCATTTATTCAACACGTCAGGTCAGGTTTATAATAACGAAGACAGAATAACTAAAACAGATCGGAGAACCACTGGCAAACTCAGACCACAACAGTCTCATTTTAAGTGATTTTTAAAACCCAATAAGTAATGACTAAAGCTAAGGTTTACAATTTTAGAAAGTCAAACTATGAAGGTATGAAACAGAGTAAAATAGAGAAAACATCCACAGAAAAGGGATAACTGTTTTTTAAAAATGTAGTACTAGAGACACAAAACAATTACATCCCAAAAGTAGACAAATCTAAATCTAAAACAAAATTGCCAAAATGGTTTAATAGATCAGTAAAAAATAAAACTATTCACACTTTACAGAGCATTTAAAAGGGACCGAAAACAAAGTACACAGAAAGAGTACTCAGAACTGCAAACACAAGTCAAAAAGTAAGTTAGAAAGGCCAAGAGAGAGATAGAAATGAGCATTGCTAAGGGGACTAAAACCAATTGTAAAATGTTTATTCCAATATTACAACAGCAAGAGAACATTCAAAGAGGAGGTGTAACAAGGTAGACCTAGACTGGCCCTCTGAAGTATGCACGATGCTGCAGGAAGAGGGAGGCAACCCCGTGGGATCCCCCTGCCAGTCATGGCAGTGACACGGGGAGGTGGGGAAGAGGGTGTGTGGGCTTTCCCTCTCTCTGAGTGGCTGGCAGGCGGGTCTTGGGGGTGATTGCTGGGCCTATGAATGAATACCTGGTTGATTCCTCATCTCTGCCCCTCTAAACGAATACCAGCCAGCGGAAGCATTGCATACTGACTCAGCGCGGCTGGAAGGAAAAAGGAACAGAAAGGAAAGATTATTTCTGTAATGGGGAATATACTTGTGCAGTACTGTCTAGAGCAGTGAGGAAACACCAGAGTGTAGGACGGAGACCCGGGCGTGCAGATAGCGACGATCGGGGTACATGCTGCACAGTGCAGTACTTTTGTTTTGTAGTTTTGATTAATAGTGTTTTATTTTCCCTTTTTCTTTGTATCTTCTGCTTTGATTTTCTGCACCTGCGTGTGCACTGAAGGTGATCTGTGGAAGTACTTCTACCATTGCTGGTAAAAAGGGTACCACAGTGCCACCTTGTGGTCGGCCGCAAATAAATTGTGCACCCAAGTGGTGTTTAAAACCTCAATTTTCTGTCTCCTGTGACAGTGAATTCCCCACCCTTCCACAGGAGGTTAAATGTCTAAGAGATACAAGTGGCAAAATCATAGATGAAGAAAGAAATAGCAAATATATTAAATGATTACATTACACAAGTTTTTACAAAGGAGGATACTGACAACATGCCCCACGTCATCCAGTTCCTATCCAGTTTTAAATAACTTTAGCATAACCGGGGCAGAAGTGTTAAAGGGACTAGGAGCTCTTAAAATAAACAAATCCCCTGGGCCAGATGACAGCCTCCCAATAGTACTCAAAGAAATGAAATAAGTTATTTACAAACCGCTACCAAGATCAACAGTTTCTTGACGCAGGGGTTGTACCAACAGACTGGAGAATTGCAAACGTAATACCGATCCACAAAAAGGGAAATAAAACTGAACCAGGTAACTACAGACCAATAAGCCTGACTTCTATTATATGTAAACTTATGGAAATTAGAATAAGATCCAAAACGGAAAATTACCTTTATGGTAACAGTATCCTGTGAGACAGTCAACATGGTTTTAGGAAAGGGAGATTGTGTCTAAGTAACATCGATAATGGATAATTGCAAAATACATGGTTTATTTAGATTTCCAGAAAGCTTTTGACAGAGTCCTGCATAAAAGATTAAGATTCAGAACTGGGCAGACACATGGCAAATTACATTTAATAGAGAAAAGTGTAAGGTACTGCACGCAGGAAATAAAAATGTGCATTATAAATACCACATGGGAGATACTGAAATTGAAGAAGGAATCTATGAAACAGACGTAGGAGTTTATGTTGACTCAGAAATGTCTTCATCTACATGTGGGGAAGCCATAAAAAAGGCCAACAAGATCCTTGAATATATTGTGAAAAGTATTGAATTCAAATCAAGGGAAGTAATGTTAAAACTGTACAATGCATTACTAAGACCTCTTCTAGAATATTGTGTTCAGTTCTGGTCACCTCGCTATAAAAAAGGATAATGCTGTTCTAGAAAAAGTGCAAAGAAGAGCGACCAGAAGGCATGTCATATGCAGACAGGCTAAAAGAACTGAATCTATTCAGTCTTGAACAAAGGAGACTACACAGCGAACTGTTTCAAGCATTCAAAATCCTAAAATGTATTGACAATGTAGACCCAAGGGACTTTTTCGACCTGAAAAAAGAAACAAGGGCCAGGGGTCACAAATGGAGATTAGACAAAGGGGCACAGAAAATAGGAGGTCCTTTTTTACACAGAGAATTGTGAGGGTTTGGAACCAACTCCCCAGTAATGTTGTTGAAGCAGACACCCTGGGATCCTTCAGGAAGCTGCTTGATGAGATTCTGGGATCAATAAGCTACTAACAACCAAATGAACAAGATGGGCCGAATGGCCTCCTCTCGTTTGTAAACTTTCTTATGTTCTTATGTTCTTATACAGCCAGGGTATCACCAGCTTTTACAAAGATGTAGAGCTGTGTGTGTCATCGGTATAGCAGTGAGAGTTAACAACATGTTTACAGATTATCTCATCCAGCGGTAACATGTACAAAGAGAAAAGAACGGTCCCAGTATAGAGCCTTGGGAATGCCACAGGCAACCCATGAAAATCCAAACAGAGGGCAGCATTTTCAAAAGCCAGTGTTACTGTATGAAGCTGGCAGTATAGTAACAGCAGCTTTGGTAACAACTGATTTTCAAACTAAATCTGTTAATGCTTTGAAATTGAGTTGATGAGGTCGTTAATGAATGCATTTCTTGTTAAAGCTTTAATTGTCACAGGTCACTTACATTACTTCCTGTCTCAACGACTAAATGAGGGGGACTCGTTAATCAAAATGCATGATAACGAGTTCAAGAGTGCACAGGGAGACTGCTCTCCCACCTGCGTGCAGCAGCCAAATGGAAATAAAAAATAATGGGAATATCTATGTTGTGTATAATTTACAAACTTCATTTAAAATGGTGAATTTTGTTATCCAGAATGTACATTTATTTTGAACGCTGATTTACGATTATCTGGCGCATGGGTATAAATTGAATGGAACAGATTTAAAAATACTAAATAAATAAATAAATAAACCCCACTAGTCATTTACACTCATTCAGGGGAATATTTTGCCACAGCTTAATGTTCATTTTGCAATCTTTTTTTGTTAAAAAGAAAAATACCTTTTTCTTTTTAGTATGTACGATTGTAGGCTATAAGTAAATATGTTTGAAGTACCATTTGTGCTTGTAGTTGTTATACATGTATACAATGTATGTAACACTTCATTATATAGTTATTAAGCTTTTAAAATTACAATAGAACTCCCTAACAAGGACACATTGCAAAGCCACAATCACCTGTAAGGAAACTTTATTGTAATAGTATGCTGTTTTCTATAGCAAGACTTCATTATTTACTCTTAGGTTTTTATTTGTATAATTCAAGTAAAATCTATGGTAGAGGTCAGTTGTCATAATGTACATATCCAGAGTTCAGATAGGTTATAGTTGCATTAATAATTTCTTGGTAGTAACATTACACTGAGTGCAAATGACGCTGTATCATTTTAGCAATGCAACACATATTCTGTAAGGTTACAAATGGTTAAAACAAGTAAATAATCGCATTCATAACCACAAAAAAGACAAAAATATAACTACAAATATTGAATTCTCTAGGTAGGCTTATAATACTTACCTACTAATATGCCATCTGGTGTATTGTGTATCTGAACATAGCGGATTGTGTCAAAATATAAGAGCCATGACAGGAGCCAGGAAAATTTGTACATACGTTCCAGATGTTATAGGATGCATCACAAATCACCTGCACGTTTAGTGACTGGAACCCCTTCCTCTTCACATATGTATACACATAGTGCTGCAGGGATTTGAGTGCCACAGGTGTGCAATTGATGGCTCCCATTACTCTGGGAAATCCAGCAATGTCATAGAACTCCCTTTTAATATTTTGTAGCTGCTCCTGATTAAGTGGGAGACTGATATAATCATCAAGCCACCTGTGACCCTTTGAAATGACCCAGAGACATCGAAGGACAATGCTGCCAAGCCAACACCTTCATATATAGAACTGATTTGAAGATTTTGCAGTTAATGGCCCTGGATGGATTATCATCTAGTTATTTGCAGGAGTTACTGATGACATATCTTCCAAACCGCATTGAGATCACAGGATGCCGGGCTGGTGGTTATTCCTAGGGCCAACAAAAGCGACACGGGAGGAGGGAGGGTTTTTTCTTGTAGAGATCCTAAATTATGGGATGATCTGTCTTTGTTTGTCAGGGAAGCTTGGGCTGTTACAGTTTTTCAGTCAAGACTAAAAACACACTTTTATAAAATGGCTTTCTTATCTTAGTGGGTTTTAATGTAACTTTAAAATTGCTGCTTTTGTAGTAAGTGTATATTATTATTAAAAGGGCACATAAGGACCTTTTATATTTATTGTGTTATATGTTCCCATGTTTTGCTACAACTTTTTACTTAAGGTGTCTGTATTGTGTTCATTTATTTTTTTTTACATTTTGACCACTTTTTCAAACTTTCAAATTGCATTCCCTGCCTCCAAGATGGCTTCACATGCACCCGCATTGACCTCTCAGAACTGCATTTCCCATCATCTTCCTGCTCACTGGTAAATCCATTTCAGTTACATACGGGAGCAGGAGGATAATGGGAAATGTAGTTCTGAGAGGTCAATGCAGGTACATGTGAAGCCATCTTGGAGGCAGGGAATACAATTTAAGAGTTTAAAAAAGTGGTCAAAATGTAAAAAAACCAACAAAAGAAAACAACAGACACACCTTACGTAAACAGTTGTAGCAACACATGTAACACAATAACATAAAAAAGGTCCTGATGTACCCTTTAAATCTGTTATTTAAATGGTCTGCTGTGGCAGTTGTATGTGTGACATGGTATAGAAATATAATGTGGTTTGTTTTTTTTCTGATATGTACTATACCGTGCTTTGCGATACTTTTGCATAAAAGGCGCTATATATAAGTAAATATGTGGTGGTACAGTGCAGCCCCTTTCATTGGCAATTCAAGATCTGGTAAATGTAAGAAATGAACCCACGTTCTGCACACCCTTTGTATCATCAACGTTGCAGCCGGGGTCTGTCAATCTCAGGCTCACACTCGAGCTCTAAAATTACATTTGCTATGACTGCTGCTGCCACTCCCAGCAAAGCCATACTGTAGTTTGTTTACTCTATTTATTTTAACACCAAAGAACTTAAATACTGTTTCAAGATGAGTTATGCTTTTTCGTTAATTTAAACCCCCCTTTTCAAAATGCAAATGAACTCCTGATAAATGATGACAATCAACACAGATTTCCTTTTAAATTCCCACGCAAATAAAAGAAACAGTCACAAGAAGCCCTGCTCATTAAGATATTGACATTGTTTCATATATCAACGTAATTTCGGAAATCACATTTGGGCGATTATTTAATAACGAGATAGGCAGAACGACCTCTTGAAAATGTCTAAATCAATGCTACATAATGATTTGTTGATTAACACTGTAGTTATCATTTGCGACCTTTTGAAAATCCTGCCTAGTCTCCTGATGAAACAAATTGCTGTCTGTTAGTGAGATATGACTTGGACCATTTTAAAACAATACCGGATAAGCCAACCCAGCTTCTGAAATGATTAATTAAAGTGGTATGCTCCACTGTATCACATGCAGCACTTAAATCTAAAAGAACAAGAATAGATACACAGCTAGAGTCTGCATTCAACAGAACATCATTTTTCAAGCACTTTGTCGCCCTCTAGAAATGAATTCAGCTGATTTGCTTCTACTTTTTCTAGAACTATAGCAACAAAATATGAAAGCTGAGCATTAATTTCAATAAAGAACTATGACAACTTTTTAATGAAAAAAAAATATTGTAGCCTTTTTCATAGGAACATTAGCCTGCTATATTAAATTAAACCAACCCTATAAAAATAATAATGATCTGGTTCTCTCTTGCTTTTTTCAATGAATATAATTTAATTAATAGAGAATAAAAACATACTAAGAAAACAACTATCTAGACTAAGTTTAATTAATCATTTTTGTAATCTATCAGCGGCTTCTGATAATGTGCAGACTGTGGGTCACACCAATGTTCGTGTTGGGGTGCGTATTTTTTTTTTAAAGCAATGTCATCTTCTTTAGGGCGCAGACAAGACGTGATACAACCGTGTTGAGAATTAAAAAAAAAAAAAGATTTTATGAGATTTTTAACTTGAGGTACCGGGGCTATGGCTCTGCATGCCCAGAGGTTCTGGCAAGCACAGGCACAAATATACGTAAATAATGAAAGGCAGTTTAATCCCATCAGATTCTATAGTGGGCCCCCACCTTCACCACCAGAAAGCTTTTCATAATCACACAGCAGCCCCTCGCTAAACCGAACATGTTTGTCCGACATAAGAAGGTGTGGGGTTTAAAAACAATACAATAAAATCACACTGACAGAGACAGAGACAGAGACAGAGACAGGACGAACAACACAGCACTTGTATCACGATAAATTGTATTTGCACCACGAGCACAAGAGCACTCACTTTGGACTGGTGAAATTATTGTGTGTGTATTTTATACCGTATTTATTGTTTCGGAACTGAACCCCTGGGTTAAACTTTGTAGTACACAGCCTTGTGTACTACCATTCATTATTATGTACAGTTGTCAAGTGCCTTTGGATTATAAATAAAACACCATTGCATTTGTAATATCTTCAACTTTTCCTACTTTTGTTGAGGAGTTACCATTAGAGGCTAAACACATTGCAGAGGCCACAAGTTCCACTACTGTCTAAAGTCTGGGATTACACAATGCATGGCTGGCTTTATTATCTGCCGGATGAAGCTCTATGCTCATATGTCACAAGGAAAAATGAGCTATCAGCAGAGCAAGGCTGTATACTGTGGGGAATGCAAGTTGTTCTACTACCCATATACAGAGAGAGATTGCTAAAAGACCTGCATGAAGAACACCCAGGTATTTGTCGTATGAAGACTTTGGCTAGGTCTTATCTTTGGTGGCCAGGGTAGGATGCGGACATAGAATTGAAGGTACAGAGCTGTGGATGTACAGGAGCACCCCACACACTGTGACGGGACACTCTCCTGCGGAACTGTTTTCAAAGCGTCAACTCAGAATGCGCTTCACTCTGCTTAAACAAGAGTTACAGAAACTACATGATGACAAAGGCAAGTTGAATCTGAGAGAACTTACACCTAAACAACAAAACATTTCCGAGGGGGAAGAGAAAAGTGGAACTGTGCAACAGTAATTTAAAGCATGGTTCCGGTGACATACTTTCAACACCAAAGAGGAAAGAACCATAACATCCAACTGAGACTGTTGAACCCGTAGTAATTACTAGAGGCACTCCTTCAAGCTCTGAAGTAGCTGTGAAGGTCAGACCTGCTCACGACGGCCAAGGAGAATTCAGAGTGCACTAAAGAGACTTAGACACTCTCAATCCTAACAAGTTCCATCAAGAAAGGAGCAGAACAATCCCCTGGACTTGTTGTAAGGCAGAGCAGTTTGCCGCCACCTTACTAAATTGAATTGGCTATCAATTTAAAGATAGTAATAATAAAAAAAGAACGAAACTGTTGTGATAAGGTGTGGCAGGCTGGCGAGTGGATAGAGGCCCAGAGACAGACTGCAGTTCAAAAAAATAACTATTTTATTATAAACACAAAATGAAAGGGCACAAGGGCCAAAACAAACCAATTTAAACACCAAAAAGAAAAAAAGCAAAACTTACAAAAATAACAGTTTCCAGGCTGGGCAATGCCTTCACTGGATTCAAGTTTTCTACACAACCAAAAAAACCAACCTGCTTCCTCAGCTCCCTCTCCCCAAATGAGAAGCAGAGGCCTCCTTTTATATCAGGTGGCTGGGCGCTGATTGATCGTTAATCAACCTAATCAACTAATCAACCCAGCCACCTGAACATAATAAACCCAGGCAGGTAGGGGAAGTTAACCCCATCCCTGCCAATTTAAAGGGCAGAGCTTTGCTCTGCCACACACCTCCCCCCATGTACAACGTACACCGGCCGCAATCGGCCAACTCCCCCCTTCCCCCCACCCTCCCCACCCCCCCTCCCCCCAAGAGTCCAATTATGTCCCTTGGGTGGGCTGTTATGGTGGGTGGTGGTGGGCGGGGTTGATGTCGGAGCCCCCAAGCCTTCTTTGGTTGAGGGGGCCCCGAATGTCCAAGGTAGCATGGCGACGGCGGCCCGGCTCCCTCTGGTGGCGGAGGCGGCGACGGCGGCCCGGCTCCCTCTGGTGGCGGAGGCGGCGGCCCGGCTCCCTCTGGTGGCGGAGGCGGCGGCCCGGCTCCCTCTGGTGGCGGAGGCGGCGACGGCGGCCCGGCTCCCTCTGGTGGCGGAGGCGGCGGCGGCGGCCCGGCTCCCTCTGGTGGCGGAGGCGGCGGCCCGGCCCGGCTCCCTCTGGTGGCGGAGGCGGCGGCGGCGGCCCGGCTCCCTCTGGTGGCGGAGGCGGCGGCGGCGGCCCGGCTCCCTCTGGTGGCGGAGGCGGCGGCCCGGCTCCCTCTGGTGGCGGAGGCGGCGGCGGCGGCCCGGCTCCCTCTGGTGGCGGAGGCGGCGGCGGCGGCCCGGCTCCCTCTGGTGGCGGAGGCGGCGGCCCGGCTCCCTCTGGTGGCGGAGGCGGAGGCGGCGGCCCGGCTCCCTCTGGTGGCGGAGGCGGCGGCCCGGCTCCCTCTGGTGGCGGAGGCGGCGGCCCGGCTCCCTCTGGCTCTGAGAGCGGCGGCGGCTCCTCCCCCTCGGGCTCTGAGGAGCGACGGCGGATCCTCCTCCCTCTCTGGCTCTGGGAGCGACGGCAGATCCTCCTCCCTCTCTGGCTCTGGGAGCGACGGCAGCTCCTCACCCCTCTCTGGCTCTGGGAGCGACGGCGGCTCCTCACTCCTCTCTGGCTCTGGGAGCGACGGCAGCTCCTCCTCCCTCTCTGGCTCTGGGAGCGACGGCAGATCCTCCTCCCTCTCTGGCTCTGGGAGCGACGGCAGATCCTCCTCCCTCTCTGGCTCTGGGAGCGACAGCAGATCCTCCTCCCTCTCTGGCTCTGGGAGCGACAGCAGATCCTCCTCCCTCTCTGGCTCTGGGAGCGACAGCAGATCCTCCTCCCTCTCTGGCTCTGGGAGCGACAGCAGATCCTCCTCCCTCTCTGGCTCTGGGAGCGACGGCAGCTCCTCCTCCCTCTCTGGCTCTGGGAGCGACAGCAGATCCTCCTCCCTCTCTGGCTCTGGGAGCGACAGCAGATCCTCCTCCCTCTCTGGCTCTGGGAGCGACGGCAGATCCTCCTCCCTCTCTGGCTCTGGGAGCGACGGCAGATCCTCCTCCCTCTCTGGCTCTGGGAGCGACGGCAGATCCTCCTCCCTCTCTGGCTCTGGGAGCGACGGCAGCTCCTCCTCCCCCTCTCTGGCTCTGGGAGCGACGGCAGCTCCTCACCCCTCTCTGGCTCTGGGAGCGACGGCAGCTCCTCACCCCTCTCTGGCTCTGGGAGCGACGGCAGATCCTCCTCCCTCTCTGGCTCTGGGAGCGACGGCAGCCCCTCACCCCTCTCTGGCTCTGGGAGCGACGGCAGCTCCTCGCCCCTCTCTGGCTCCCGGAAAGGCGGCTCACCTCTCTTTATTGGAGTGACCGGTGGATCTCCCATGTCTACCGCCAGGTAATTAACCACCATGAGGGCAACCTCTGGGAAGGAGGCCGGGTGGTGCTGTTCCTCCCACTGTTCCCACCTCTCCCCATCTCGACGCCACAGCGTGTTGATAACTATGGGGAGATCGTGGACGAGGTCTGCCTCAGGGTGCATCAACCAGTCCCAGATCTCCTGGGACGGTGGTGAAGGTGGTGGTGCTGGAGGTAGTGGGGTGGCCCCTGATGCCCGGGGTGAACACGGCACCTCTTCCTGGGCCTGGTTGTAGGGGCATCCTGCCCAGTTGTGGCCGTCCTCCTCACACCGGCCACACCAGTTTGCCGGTGGCACGTCTGGGCAGGACCGCCAACGATGGTCCTCCTTCCCACACCAGGAACACCAGGGGAAGAGGCTGGCCGGGTCCTCCAGTGGTGGCTGCAGCAGCTTACATTTCTTCAGCTGCTGCTTGTCCTGCCTTTTCCACTGTCTGCTCTTCTTTCCCATTTTTTTCTTTTCAAAAAAAAAAAAAAATAAATAAATACTGCTCTGAGCCTCTAGGTGGCGCTATCCCACCGCTGCCACCAAATGTGGCAGGCTGGCGAGTGGATAGAGGCCCAGAGACAGACTGCAGTTCAAAAAAATAACTATTTTATTATAAACACAAAATGAAAGGGCACAAGGGCCAAAACAAACCAATTTAAACACCAAAAAGATAAAAAGCAAAACTTACAAAAATAACAGTTTCCAGGCTGGGCAATGCCTTCACTGGATTCAAGTTTTCTACACAACCAAAAAAACCAACCTGCTTCCTCAGCTCCCTCTCCCCAAATGAGAAGCAGAGGCCTCCTTTTATATCAGGTGGCTGGGCGCTGATTGATCGTTAATCAACCTAATCAACTAATCAACCCAGCCACCTGAACATAATAAACCCAGGCAGGTAGGGGAAGTTAACCCCATCCCTGCCAATTTAAAGGGCAGAGCTTTGCTCTGCCACATAAGGGTTAACAGTTTAAAGGGAGGATTGTAATGTATTGGGTATACATTACAATTAAATACAGTGTTATGCTGTAATTGTTTTATAGTGACACAGAGTGGTTACTAGATGCAAGTTAGATACAAGGATTACTCGCTTGAGGTTCCAGATGTTGTTTTGTATTTTTATTACTGAGAGTTAAGATGGTGATCTCCAGGAAATAAACCACATTGAGGTATTGCAATACAGTGTTGTGCAAATCATTGAAGGTACTAACAAAAATACTACAATATATTCCCATATAATTAAATCAATGGAAGACCCTATGAACAGATTAAACTTTTGTTTTAACCCTTGAAATACAGGAGCCTCACTCCCATACCTTCCCACATGTAAGTCCTGTAATTCCTTGGGTCAATGGGATAACTTTATCGTGTACAGATTAATTACCTAAGCATCAGCTCTAGTTGGTTAAATCAGGTCCCTTCGCCTGTCCTTTGTTTTCCTGTGCCCCTTTGATTCCTCTGTCTCTCCTCTCCACCTGTGTTCCCTTATACTCATGTCCCATTGGAGGCTCGAGCCCAGCCTAAGCTCTTCTCCTTTGAGATAGAGAGGGACCCCTGAGTATAATCATACCTCTCATCATGCTCCACACTCTTCCCATCATGCTCCACACTCTTCCCACATGCCAGCATTCATCTGGCCCCACCTAGTGGTAAAATATTACTCAAAATAAACGCTGGGAGCAATTTAAACAGCCATCAGCCGGTTTCAACAGTAGAAGCCAATTTAAAAAAAAAACAAATATTAATACAGTAATTGGAAAATTGTTGCAAGCCTTTGTCAAAAGATCTAATCTGTCACTGGCTTATGTTATTTGTTTAGTAAATCAGGAGAATTATATATTTCCTAAATAGTTAACACATAGGTACCTCCTAAAATAGACTCAATATCAATAAGTAGTAGAATGGATTTCAGTTTTCGCTAGCTAGCCAAGCCATTGTTTGAAATTAAAGCAACAGGTATGTTCTGAATAACAGGAAGCAGCAGCCCAGCGTTCAAAGCAATCTGCAGCCTTCAGGGCAGGAAATGGGATATTTAGCACAAGCAGCTGAAAGGCAGGTTTAACAGTACAATAACGCTGAATCACATTCCTCATTGGATTCTTAAACTCGAATCGGAGGGGACACTGCAAGGAAAGACGATGGTGTTGTTTACCTTGGAAAAGGCGTTTCAGCTACTCTGTTTTCATTTCCCAGAAAGGAGGCAACACCTGCTACTGTTTATATGAGAAAGAGTAAACCACCCTTCGGTTTTTCATGTGATTGTATACTCAGGAATGTTACTCAGAAGCACAGAGGTGTTCAGTATAATAGACATTTAGGTAAGATAGAGGTTGGTTTGAAACATTTCTAGTCAATCTTTTTTTTTTTTTTTTTTTTTTAATCAAACCTATATTGTGACCAGGTGCAGTTCCAAACTGTGGTACAGCAAGTCATACTACAGTGAAATTTTTACCTTACCGTACAGTATTAGCACACTGAGAGCAGTTCACTGCAGGTAGGGTGATGCATACAACACATGTCCATGATGTGCCTGCTATTTTAAAGCTTGTAATGACATTTACAGATTTACAGTCCATAACATTCCCAGTTTTATTTTAAAGTGACAAACAGATGTGTTATATAGTGTACATGTTAGCTGGGACGTGTTTCAAAGCACAGAACTTCTCAATATGTACACTATGTATTGCTATTGAGCAGAAGCAGTACTGCAGCCCACTCTACATAATAATTTCCTTTCTATAGTAGCTTCCCTTGGCAATATTAAATAATACATCACATGCTACTGATTTTATACCTGATTTTATCAATCACAAATAAAGTTTAAAATGGGAATACATTTACCATCAGTGGTCATTGCAGCAGATTTTACAAGATTCATATTAAACATCCAGCCAGCTGCCATACCCAGAGCTGTGAAAGTGGGGTGTAAAAGGGTCATTCAGCCTTGTTACTCTGTAGTCAGAACAGAAGGATTTGAAATAAGGTTCCTCGCATCATATCCTAAATGACATTCAATGCATATGGTTGCATATGGCCAAAGCTGTAGTTTTAGAAGACATATAATACTTGCAGAGAAGTTAATGTTTGTTATGACTGTTGAAACGGATTGTAATTCTGTGATCTCTCCAAGCTCACATAATGTAAATGATTATTTGACATTTCTGTTTTAGGCTAAGGCAGACTCTTTCTTTTAGTATGGTAGTGGTCGTATTATCAATATCATGTAATATACTGTTGTTTTCCACATGGTGTGTCATGATGTGTGCAGATGCATAAGTTGAATTGCATTTAAACAATTGGGATAGTCGTGGATTACGTGAGGGTTTTTATTGGACCATATTCTCCAAACCAGCTTGTCGCTTGTATTTATCTTGTTTTTTTTTGTGTGTATTTTATCAAGTACTGAACTTCTGTCTCTGAACATTTGTAATGTTGTGTCAAACTGAGTTTGCTTCACTGCTGCATGTTATTGTATTTCTATACAGTAGGTTGCCTTTTATATCAAACATATGGTAACAGTTATGCTACACTGAAAAGTCCACTTATTAGATATGTACTGTAGAAGCTATTACTAGTACATATGTACAATAGCTTTTACTGAATGTCATAAAACCCAATATTCTATCCCTAAATTGGGCAAAGATATTTTCCTTTGGCAAGTAATTCTGTATGTTTGACAGGCATTTTATGCAAAGAGACCATAAACACATTTCACATCACTGTTTTCTATACAGTATATCATATTTAATGAAGATACTATTTAAGATAATCATATCTATAGACTTTTCAAAGTGATTCCATGAATCCCAGCCTGAGTATCCCAAACCCTTTTGTTATAATAATATAAATCTGAACAAAGCTAGGAAGCCAAATTCCTTGTTAGATTTCCATATGCTAGTTATACTGTATTAATGTTGATGTACACAACCACTTTCTAGAAAAAAAGATTTTACTACCTTAAGAAGAGCTGTCAAGCGATTAAAAATTGATCTTAATTGATCTTAATTGATCTTAGTTAATCTTTGTTTTAATCGCAGAGTTCATTCATACAATTACTGCATGCATCTCACTATTTGTTTTTATTACTGATGCTATTATTAGTATTATTTTAAAGTTTTTATTATTCCTGTAGCAGGGGGAGATCTGTGCTGACTCTGCTGGCGTGTTCACAGGGCTGCAGGTAGATGGCGGCAGTCGTCCAACAACCTCCTGTGAGTCATGGCAGTGACACGGGGAGGTGGGAAAGTGGGTGTGTGGACTTTCCCCCTCTCTGAATGGCTGAGAGGCGAGTCTTGGGGAGATTGTTAGCCCTATAAGGTAACGCTCTGTTGTTTCCTCAGCTCTGCTCATTTAGACGCGCCGAGAGTGTGGAAGCTCTGGTCCAGGACCGAGAATCAGCCGGGAGAAAAAAAGAAACAGAGTTTCACAGCAAGACAGTGAGAGCGGGGAACCCTTTGACAGACCCCGGAGTATTGTAACGGAGCAGGCTAGTTAGCCCGCAGTATAGGACGGTGATCCGGGTAGCGACGACTGGAATATAGCTGTCAAGTGCAGCACCTTTTCTTTGTAGTTTTGTTACTGTTTTATTTTCCCTGTTTCTTTTTGCCTTCTGTTTTTAATTATTGTTTCAAAGCACCTGCAAGTGCGCCAATATTGTGTCCCATCGCTTGGTATTCCCGTGGTTCTGTTTACCATCGTTGGTCAGCAGACCACGGACCAACAGCGCCCTCTGCGGGCTAAAAGAAAAAGAGCACCCCAAAATAAAACTGGGCACCTGTGCGGTGTTGCCAAATCCACCTGTCTGTCTCCTGTGTCAGTGAATTACCCACCACCCTTCCACACGTGGTGTCAGTAGTGGGAATCACTGACACTGCCCCAAGTAGTGCATCCACAGAAGGAGCAGACGAGCAATGGATGCTACCCAGTTTGCTGCAATGATGGACCTCCTGCGCCAGATGCTCCCACCGCGGCAGTTCAGGGGGCGGCTAGACCAGCAGCTCCAGACCCCCAGTTACAACGCTCCACAAAAATGATGGCCGAGGATCGACCAGAAGCCTATTTAGAGGTGTTTGAGGCCATGGCGACCTCGGCCGGGTGGGATCCATCACAGCGGGCTAGCTACCTGCTGCCTCAGCTCACAGGAGAGGCGCAAGCAGCGGCGAGAACGCTGTACCCGGAGCAGATGATGGACTACCCCACGTTGAAAACTGTCATCCTTAATCACGTGGAGGCCACACTGGAGGGGTATTGGAAGAAATTCCAGGAGGAGCAGTTTGTGGCAGGGGAGCACCCACGAGCCATTGCCCACCGCTTGAAGGATTACGCCCTGGGTTGGTTGAACCCGGACGGGAACACCAAAGCCAGGGTTGTGGAGATGATCGTGGTGGAGCGCTTCTTGGAATGTCTAGCACCGGGACCTCGGCTGTGGGTCCAGCGACAGGCACCAGATACACTGGACCGGGCGGTCGAACTAGCCGAGCAGTACCAGGCAGCAGAGCCAATACCTGTGAAACTGCCGGGGAGGAGTGCGGCTACTGGCTCGTCCCCTCAGCTGGCCCTGGAGAGGGCGAAGGGACTGGGGGGAAGGAGTAGACCAGGATTTGGTCGGGGGGTGTCGGAGGGAGCTCTCGGCCCGGGAACTGGGGCAGGGTGGGGATACCCACAGGCTGCTGCAGTGTGGGACCGGGTTCTCGCGCGGACACCTTATCGGCGAGCCCTTTTTATGGCTCCAGTGTTTCCCCCTGTTGCCAAAACTTCGGGGAGAGAAACCAGCCCACCGAGGTGTTGGACATGCAGGGAGGTGGGCCACCTCGCCCGGATCTGCCCCGTGATGGAGTGTGACCTCAGCCGACCAGTTAGGCCCGTTCAATTACCTCAGTCACTTCAGCACACAGGTTTTGTTATTCCTGTGACAGTGGATGGTACAAAAACCCAGGCTCTCCTGGATTCAGGGTGTGGTCAGTCCCTAGTACAGGAGAACTTAATCTCACTGGGACATAAACGTATATTGGGATGGGTGCATATTAAATGTATTCATGGGGATGTCCGCTCCTATCCCAAGATCAATGTGTGTATGACTATTGGCCAGCAGGTGACGCAGGTGCAGGTAGGATTATGTCCTCGATTGCCGGTACCAGTAGTTCTGGGACGGGACTGTGAGCAGTTTAAAGATTGGTTGACTGCCCTGACAGCCCCTTCCTCTTTATTGGCGAAGAAAGAGGAAGTAATTGGAGAGATTTTTCCCTTTCGCGATCCAGAATGTTTTTGCCATAAATTTAAACCCTGTAAAACTAAACGGGAGCGTCGGATCGCTAAGAATGAGGGCTGGCAATGGAGGGAGTCGGAGAAGTTTCAGGTGGGGGCGGTTGGTGAAGAGTCCGGGGGGAGGTTGCAGAGCCAGCGCAGGGGTCTGGCTCGGCTGCCTCTGCTCGGGATCGACCTGACCCCAAGTTGGAAGCCATGGGAGCTGATTTCTTAGCTCGCTCCCGTGACTTCCGACTCGAGCAAGGGCGTGACGACGTGCTGGGCAGGCTCTTTGACCAAGCAGCGGTGGTTAATGGTTGGGTGGTCGAGCCCAGAAGTGCCGCCACGTACCCCCACTTTGAAATTGATTGAGACCTGCTGTACCGTGTTGATAAATTACCCCAGACCGGTGAAGTGCGTCATCAGTTGCTCATTCCTCAGCTCTTTAAGGAGGATTTGTTGCAGCTGGCTCACGCTATTCCCCTGTCTGGTCATTTGGGAAGGGATAATACTAAAGCAAGGTTTGTGTCACGGTTCTTCTGGCTGGGACTGGATGGCGATGTCAAGCGGTTTTGTGAGCGTTGTGGGGAATGTCAAAAGGCCAGCCCTAGAGCCGTTCCACAAGCCCCACTGGTGCCTTTGCCCCTAGTGGAAGCTCCGTTTGAACGTATTGGGATGGACATAGTCACCTACTTGTCATTCTGGATTACGCTACGCGTTATCCAGAGGCTAGTCCCCTCCGATCTATGTTCGCTAAGTCTGTTGCCACGAGCTTGTGAAGGTTTTCTCCCGGGTGGGGATTCCCAAGGAGATCCTAACCGATCAAGGCACCAATTTGATGTCCCGGCTAATCCGCGGAACATGTAAGCTTTTGGGAATTAAGACCATTAGGACCTCGTGTTTCATCCGCAGCTCATTTTATGACGACACTGGATTTAACGAAGGGGTACTGGCAGATACCCCTGACCCCGGAATCTAGAGAGAGGACGGCGTTTTCGACTCCCTTCGGGTTGTACCAATTTAGGACCATGCCCTGGCCGGTTCCTACAACCAAAACCCAGGTGCGCTCTTTCTTGGGACTAGCGGACTATTATAGAAAGTTCATCCCGAGCTTCGCTACGCTCGCTGCTCCCTTGACAGACCTCACCCGAAAGGCTGCCCCAAATACGATTCAGTGGACGGAGTCGTGCCAGAGGGCCTTTCTCGCCTTGAAGCAGAAGCTGAGTAGTAAGCCAGTGCTATGCAGCCCGGATTTTGGTAAGAGGTTCACCCTGCAGACGGATGCGTCAGAGACAGGTCTCGGGGCAGTGTTGTCTCAGGAGGTTCGGGGGAGCGAGCACCCAGTCCTGTACATCAGCAGGAAGCTCCTTCCCCACGAGAAAAATTATTATAATAATCCAGCCCGGTGTATTAATACAAAAATCAGCAGAGCTCAAGCAAACTGGATGCTGATAAGAGCCTCGTGTATTAATACAAAAATCAGCACAGAGCTCAAGCAAACTGGATGCTGATAAGAGCTCCGTGTATTAATACAAAAATCAGCACAGAGCTCAAGCAAACTGGATGCTGATAAGAGCCCCGTGTATTAATACAAAAATCAGCACAGAGCTCAAGCAAACTGGATGCTGATAAGAGCCCCGTGTATTAATACAAAAATCAGCACAGAGCTCAAGCAAACTGGATGCTGATAAGAGCCCAGTGTATTAATACAAAAATCAGCACAGAGCTCAAGCAAACTGGATGCTGATAAGATCCCAGTGTATTAATACAAAAATCAGCAGAGTTTCTGGAAGAGGTCACCCTACCGTTAATTTCTTTGGGGGCTTGAAATCAAGCCAGCAAAAGAGAAGAGCCGCTCAACAGGAGCAGAGGAAGGAAGAATGGTATTAAAGCATATAAACAGCTTCCTTTAGGAAAGGGTATTGCTCTAAAGATGCCACATCCTTCCTTGGGACTTCAAAAAAATGAAGGATATCCAGCTCAGCTTTGTTGCTTGTTGTTGAGGGAGAAACAAATTTGCTATCCATGAAAACAAAGAAGTCATCTTCTACCTCTTCAAGGGGTCTCCCACTGGAAGATTGTGATACGAGACCCAGCTCTTCAGCAGCCTGAAGCGTTAGCTGGTGGAATCTTCTGGTGTCTCCAGACAGTGTGGTGGCCAGCGCATCTTAAACGGTTGTGTAATTGTTGCCAAAATTGACTCATTAACATCAGTCTTCAGTTCCAGAAAACTGCAGAATCATTTCTTTGCTTGCAGTAAATGGGAACAGTGGCAAAGGTTGGTGGCCCGCAATGCTTCTAATTTTGACCTTGTGGCAAAAAGAGTGGGGATGAGATCCCTATAGTAGCAGGTTTCCTGACCCTGAAGGTGATCAATTGCAGTGGCAATGGGCTTCAGCACACAACAGTACTCCACAAGGAACCCTAATTCCACTTCCTTCAAGCTCGGAAGCTGGAGCTTTTCCATCAGCTGAGGAAGATTCTCCCAAAGATTAATAAAGAGGTTCAAGCTGTAATATAATGAATTCCATCTCTTCAGGCATGGTGCAGTCAGTCTGCAATTGCAGATCTCCAGAATTATTTCAACAGTTTTTTGACCAGATGCATTCCAGAACATTTGCCCATTGCTGAATTATTGAGATGGGACAATGCTGGGAACTCTATCTGTCTATACTATATCTAATCTATTTAATAATAACCCGTCTCTCTCAAACTTTTGCCAACATCTGCAATTTTGCTAGACTGTGTTGTTGTTTTAAAGTTACTCCCAATCGAATATGAGATCACTAATTCAATTACCTACATCTGGAGGTTAAAATATGTAAACTATTCCTGACAATGTGTTTTGACGTATTTTGAAATTACAAAATACTCAGGAAACGTATTTTCAATACAAAATACTTCTAAATTGGCATTTGCATTACAAATTACAAAATACAAATATAATGAATACGTATTTTAATTACATGTATTTTCAATACTGCCCAACTATGACTACACTAGAGTCACGCACCTTCCTACCTTCCATTGCACTATTGTTATATTGTGCTATAACTGGGTAATCTTTATCTGCTGTTATATAGTCCTATAATTGAGTAAATTCCTACCTATTTCTATGGGTATTTTATAGTTGATAACCTAGCGATCATCGGTCACTGCTTATAATACATTGCTACTCTATTATATTATAACTATTGGTATCAGCAGAGTCTTTTCCTTGTTTCCTGCTGTGACAGGCTGGATGAGTGGTGACGTCAGGTCGGAAAGCAGGAAGAAAACACGCACAAGGTACTGCAGTTTAGAACACACTGTGGCGTCGCATATTTTCAATAACAAAAAGTAAATAAAATATTTAAACAAAAACAGTGCTCACAGAGCACAGAGAACAAAAAGGTAAACAAAAATAATCATGAACACAAATAAGTCAGGCTGGGCAATCGCCTTCACTGTTCCTATGTTTTTTTTTTTAGTTTTAAATGAATCTCTCCTTTCTCGCTCTCATTCCACCTCTTGAACACCCACCCGGAGTGCAGAGAGCTGAAGGTTTATATACAGGTAACCATCTATCGATTAGCAACAAATACACAACTAATTAACTTGGGAGATGGCCACCTTCTGCTCAAGGTCTTTATTAGTGGATCGGGCTTCCCCGCCTGTTGAAGAGGGACATCCTTACAGTAGCATATCGCCATTTTCTTTCGAAAACAGAGGACAGCTGGGGACACGACCTCCAAAGGGTAATGGTTGTCATTCTCTCTCTCTCTCAAGGAACCAGGGTTATGGTAATAACCCAACGTTCCCTTTCAATTCGAATGACAACCATTACCGAATGCGGAAAGCTGTACCAAAGCTGTTGCGGCTCCGGATTACCGACAGTACAGCCCCAAGGTGATTGCATCAGAGCCCACATGACGCCTAAGGGCATGACACTTTCAAAATTCTAAATTCCAGAAAGGGTCTCGTTCGGTTTGTAACATCAAGGAAGTAAAAGCACACAAATATCTGACTACCTGTCCACGTAGCAGCATTGCAGAACTCATCTAAGGAGGCGCCATGAAGGACAGCCCATGAAATTGCCTGGCCCCTGGTAGAATGGGCCGTAATGTCCACCGGTAACCCTAAACCTCGTCTAAATAGACAGCTCTGTTCAAAGGCCAGACCCAGAGTTGGAGCTGGGCTGGGTTCGGGTGCCATAATAGCCCCTCCGCTTGGCTCAGGAGGTCCTTGAGCATCGGGAGATGCTACTGCTGATCCGACAACATGTCGGAGAGGAGAGCAAACCAGGGGCGTCTCGGCCATCTGGGTGCAACCAGCAGAACCTGTGCTCTCTCTAGTGTGAGGGGTAATAATGGTAGCAGAGGGAATGCATACAATAGCCCCTCTGGCCAGAGGTGAGCTAGTTCGTCTACTCCCAGGGGGCCCCTGTCTCTCTCCATGGAGAACCATAGGGGGCAATGAGTGGACTTTGCTGTGGCTCTCACAAATCTGTTTCACCACTTGAAGATGCAGTCTCCACTTCGAACTGTCTGGAGCTCTTCTGGACAGGAGATCTGCTGCCTTGTTGTCCACACCAGGGAGGTGAACTGCCCTGATGGAACTCAAGTTTCTGTGCGTCCAGGACAAGAGTCTGTGCGCTGCGTGGTGAAGGCCTGATAAGCGCAGGCCACCTTGGTGGTTTATGTAGGCTACCACTGTGGTATTGTCTGTGGTATTGTCTGTCCGGACCAGCACATGTTTCTGCACTAAAATGAGATAACGCCAGGTTCACTGTTTGCAGCTCTTGGGTATTTATGTGAGCTTATTGCCAATGTCCCTTCCACTGACCTCTTATTCCCCTCCCATTCCAGACCACTCCCCAGTGCAGGCTGGAGGAGTCTGTAGTGATCACTTCCCTTCTGTGAGGGGATCCGAGGGGAGACCCGAGGCGCAAATTGCCAGGACGGAGCCACCACTCCAGTGTTTTCCGGCATTGTCTGGACACTCGCACCAGCCGGTACCAATCTCGGACCAGGTGCACCTTGAGCATATTTACCCAGGCTTGAAGCAGGCACATTCTCAGCAGCCCTAGTGGAAGCATTCTCAAGACAGCTGTCATCAGCTCCAACAACCTTTGATATATTCTGACCTGTAGGGAGAGTGTGGCCTCCAACAACCAAATCCTGTCTTCCGACAGTGAGGGAAGCATGCTCACAGAGTTCAGTTTGATCCCCAGGAACACTGTGGACTGAGACGTACAAAGTTGCTCTTCTGTTGATGTATTGAGAGCCTTAACTTCGTCACATGATCTATGACCTGTTTTGTGTGTTGAGCATGCTTTTGAATATGCACAAACTAGCCAATCGTCCAGATAGTTCAGGATCCAAATACCCCACAACCTGAGTGGAGCCAGTGCTGCATCCATGCACTTTGAAAGGGTACCAGCGAGAGGCCAAAAGGCAGCATGCAGAATTCATACGCATTGCCTTGAAAAGCAAAGCGCAGATACTTTGTGTGTGGGATGAGTCGGGACATGAAAGTAGGTGTCTTGCAGGTCGATCGATGTTAACCAGTCATCCGGTTGGACAGACTGGATGATACGCTGTGCTGTCAACATGTTGAACTTCCTCTGTTTGAGGCACAAGTTGAGGTCCCTGAGGTTCATAATTGGTCTGAAACTGCCGTCCCTTTTGGGCACCAGGAAGTACCTGGAGTAAACGCCACTGAGGGCATCGCTTGGGCTTACCAAGCATACAGCGTTCTTCCTTTGAAGATTGTCGATCTCCTGTTGAAGGAGTATCACCCTCGCTGGTTCGACGGTGTTTGGGAGCACACCCTTGAAGGTAGAGGGTATCCGTGTCTCATTGTCGATAGTACCCAGGAGTCGTGGGTGCAGCCTTGCCATGGGTCATTGCCGTTGGTCAGTCTGGTTGTGGGGGGGGGGGGTTTGGTGGCAGCCGGGGCCCCTCAGGGGCTGTCTCCCTTGGGCTTGGGAGGGGGCGGGTCTTTCTTAGGTCCTGGCCTCAGTCTCCAGCCGGAGAACTGGTTATCCCTGGCCTGCGGTGGTCCCCTGCCCATGCCTGCCTCTGCTTGCTTATCTATTCTGGGGTGGAGGACGATGTTCAGACCCTTTCACCCCGGCAGGCTGCCCATGCCACCTTGGGTGCTGACGGTAAGCCAGAAGGCACGAAAACTTGGAGGTAATCTCTGTGGCCTTCTGGGACCTCTCAAGGCTCACATCAATGGTTGCCCCAAAAGTTTGCCCCGGTGTAATGGGGTGTCCAGTAGCGCCACCTTCTCAGTCTCCACGACCTTGGCTTCTGTCAGCCACAAATGCCAGCTGGTGGCCACCACCGCCACCAGAAACCTCCCTGATGCCTGACCTAACTCCCCTATTAGGTTGGTCATCACCATAGCTACTGCCTGGAACTCCCCCTGTCCGCTTGTGTAGCTCTCTCCTGCAGCCCCTCTGCCAACTTGTTCTGGTAGAGCACCAGTATGGCCATGGCATTTGCTACTCGGGCCACCAGCGCTGCCGATGGGTAAGATTTTTTGAGCATCGCATCTGTTGTTCTGCAAGGCTTGGACAGGCAGGTTGGGTCCTTATTCCCCTGGTTGAAGGTTGAAACTTGCACCAAAACCGTGACCGTGTTCCCGATAGTGGAGAATACGTCTAGGCCCGCTTCTTGGGCTCCTGCAGTAAGAAGCAGAGACTCTTCTGTTCTGGAGGCTGAGGGTGCAGACACTGGGTTGCTCCAGGAGAAGCGCACCAATTCCAGGAAGTCCTGGCATAGGGGGAGGGCAAGCTGTGGGTGCCCTTTGTTGGCGGAAGCGGTTCCCCTTTCCCTCTTGTTCTGCCAGCCAGGGAACGTCCGTGGTTGCAGCTGCATTAGGGCCCGGAACTCTTCCCTCTGCAAGGGCGTTAAGAAGCCTCCCACTGTGGCCTGCCCAATGGAGGTGGCTGGGTTGAGACGTCCGATCTGGACGTGGACAAGGACAGCTCATCTGGGCTAGGGGGTCTAGGTAGAGGGGATGGGGAACGAGACTGTGGGGGCGGGGGCTGCCCGGTGGTAGTGGGCAGCCTGCCCTGAGATTTCAATAGGGTCTCCAACATGGGCTACTGAGCCCTTACAGTCTCTGCCAGCTGCATGAAGCGCTGCTCGGCCAAGCTTGGGCACCTTCAAGGAGACTGTGACGGTGAACATCTGCTCCTGCGTGAAGAAGGGGAGCGGTGCCTGTGCGGTGACCGCCTGTCCCCTGGTGAGCGTCCCCTCGAGTGGTGTCTGCGTCTCTGTACCGGTGGTGGGGTAGGGGAGGGTGACCCGGATGAGCGTGAGAGCTCCCTGGTCACTGTAGCAGGGGAGGTCCTGGATTACCTCTGCGGAGGTTCTTGGACCACTGATCTCATTCTGCCCTGGTTGGAGGAGAGAAACTCTGCTGGGGATAGGACTGTTCTCTGTCACATAGCACTTTGGCTGTGTGTTTTGGCCCTAGGCATATGGCGCAGGACCGGTGCTCGTCTTGGTAGCTTTACCGCGCATTGGTCGCACTGGTGAAACGCAGCGGAGGACCCAAAGGATTGGGCCGACATGGTTTTGCAGATGAACTGCTGCGTTCTGTGCCGATAATAGCGTGGTCGGTGCCAGGCTGTAGATGCTTTTGAGTGATTCATCGGTGCCGAATTAATCTGTGCCACGATCGGCATTGAGACAAGCACTGTTGGTGCCGAGTTGGTGCCGATGTGTATGTGCGTTCGTTGCCAGGTGTAGACGGTCCCAAAGCTATTCACTGGTGCCGAATCAGTCAGTGCAGGGATCGGAGTCGAAAATGGCACGGTCGGTGCCGAGTCAATCGGTGCCGACATGTAGCGCAGTCGGTGTCGGGCTGTAGACAGCCTCGAAGCTATTCCCTGGTGCCGAATCAATCGGTACTGGGATCAGTGTGAAAATTAGCACGGTTGGTGCCGAGTCAATCGGTGCTGAGGTCAATGCCGACGTGTAACACGGTCGGTGTCGGGCTGTAGACAGCCTCGAAGCTATTCCCTGGTGCCGAATCAATCGGTACTGGGATCAGCGTGAAAATTAGCACGGTTGGTGCCGAGTCAATCGGTGCTGAGGTCAATGCCGACGTGTAACACGGTCGGTGCCGGACTGTAGACGGCCATGAAGAGGTTCGCCGTTGCTGGAAACGGTGCTGAGAAAAGCGTTGTCGATGCTGATACAGTCTGTGCCAAGTGGACCTGTTCCAAGGTCGGTGCCGATGGTAGGCAAGGTCGGGGCCGAGCTGTAGGCGGCGCCGAAGATGTTTACACTGGTGCCGAGTCAATCGAGACCGGGTTGGCACTGTTTTCTCAACCTTGCGATCAGCAGGAAAAACCGTGGTAAATGCCAGAAATGTAGTCGATTCAGTCAGCGTGGTCGTCGCGCTAGGAAAGCCTGAGGATTGAGAGGGGCGCTAGGCCCGAGCTGTTTTATTGTTTTTTTTTTTGTTTGTTTTTTTGTCGCTGTGACCGATTAAATCGGTGTAGTGGACGATGCCGTGAGCCCGCGGGGTCTCCTTACAGCACCACAACAGCTCTCCACACAGTGTGTCAACTACACAAGGCCTTGTGTAGTGAAAGAACAATGGTCACTTGCTAATCCCTTAAGAGAGGTCGAAACCAGCTCTCGTCAGAAAACCAACGCGAGAATAAAGTGAGAGCGCTCTTAAACACGCTCAAAGCGCGATTTTACAGTGGAAATTTATTTTGAATTTATTTTGAATTTATTTATTTTTAATCAGCCAATTTCAGTTCAAGAAAGCAAATGCAATCTGACCTGTCTCAGTGAGATGAGAGAGAAAATGGCGATGTGCTACTATGAGGATGTCCCTCTTCAACAGGAGGTGGGAGGGACTTCCCCCTCACAGCAGGGCCTTGATAGGGCAGCTTTTTTATATCGAATTGAGAGGGAACTAATTGCTAAATGTTTCTCTTAAGATGACCTCATAGCAGAATAAGAGATGTGTTAACGTGCTGTTCTGAAGTTGTGCCAATACTACTAATTACATTCTGTTTGAAACTAAAGAACAGCTTTGAGTCCTCCTACACCAATGAGACCACCACCAGCATCAAACCATTTGTGTTTCTTGAGTAATATAAACTTCTTTAGAAATAGAGTCTTTTAAAGAAAGTCTACCACCTTAATAGGAGGATTCAAGGACCATGAGCAAAGGTACACAGAGAGCCCCATCTGATGTTGCACTGTATGTTAGTCATTATTTTAACCAGGTCATTTTAGTCACTTGTGCAATTTACTATATACAATTTGATGCAATTAAGTTTTGTATTTTACATTTCGAAATGACTATTTATTTCCAGGTGCTTTTTCTTCTTTGCTTGCCTGGCTTTCACACCCAGAATATTTTTTTCTGCAACCATCCTGCTCACTTTCTTCAGCTTACCGTTATTCATTGCTCCAAAAGATGGAATATTTTCAAGTACACTTTTGTCCCTTGACCGGTGGTGTGAGTTGAACATAAGAAAACCTAAATGTTAACTAAAAATGTACTGCTGTGCCAGGTCATGTTGCATCCTGTCTAAACCATAACCATGACGATGATGATATGTAAATACGAATGTTTACTATTGCTATATAAAAAACTAGAACACATAATTGATTAACATGTAATGACTATCCATGGGTCCTGTGAACCCACAGCACTTCTAAAATGCCCACTGCTCTTCTGCTGTTGCACAGTTGTATGGTGGTGTTCTTGCTGGAGGTTCATGTCAATCACTGCAGTTGTATGCTGGTGTTCTTGTTGGAGGTTCATGTCAATCACTGCAGTTGTATGCTGGTGTTCTTGCTGGAGGTTCATGTCAATCAGTGCAGTCGTATGCTGGTGTTCTTGCTGGAGGTTCACGTCAATCAGTGCAGTTGTATGGTGGTGTTCTTGCTGGAGGTTCATGTCAATCAGTGCAGTTGTATGCTGGTGTTCTTGCTGGAGGTTCATGTCAATCAGTGCAGTTGTATGCTGGTGTTCTTGCTGGAGGTTCATGTCAATCACTGCAGTTGTATGCTGGTGTTCTTGCTGGAGGTTCATGTCAATCAGTGCAGTTGTATGGTGGTGTTCTTGCTGGAGGTTCATGTCAATCAGTGCAGTTGTATGCTGGTGTTCTTGCTGGAGGTTCACGTCAATCAGTGCAGTTGTATGGTGGTGTTCTTGCTGGAGGTTCATGTCAATCAGTGCAGTTGTATGGTGGTGTTCTTGCTGGAGGTTCACGTCAATCAGTGCAGTTGTATGCTGGTGTTCTTGCTGGAGGTTCACGTCAATCAGTGCAGTTGTATGCTGGTGTTCTTGCTGGAGGTTCACGTCAATCAGTGTAGTTGTATGGTGGTGTTCTTGCTGGAGGTTCACGTCAATCAGGCAGTTGTATGGCTGTTCTTGCTGGAGGTTCATGTCAATCAGTGCAGTTGTATGTCAATGGTGTTCTTGCTGGAGGTTCACGTCAATCAGTGCAGTTGTATGCTGGTGTTCTTGCTGGAGGTTCATGTCAATCAGTGCAGTTGTATGCTGGTGTTCTTGCTGGAGGTTCACGTCAATCAGTGCAGTTGTATGTCAATGGTGTTCTTGCTGGAGGTTCACGTCAATCAGTGCAGTTGTATGCTGGTGTTCTTGCTGGAGGTTCATGTCAATCAGTGCAGTTGTATGGTGGTGTTCTTGCTGGAGGTTCACGTCAATCAGTGCAGTTGTATGCTGGTGTTCTTGCTGGAGGTTCATGTCAATCAGTGCAGTTGTATGGTGGTGTTCTTGCTGGAGGTTCATGTCAATCAGTGCAGTTGTATGGTGGTGTTCTTGCTGGAGGTTCATGTCAATCAGTGCAGTTGTATGCTGGTGTTCTTGCTGGAGGTTCATGTCAATCAGTGCAGTTGTATGGTGGTGTTCTTGCTGGAGGTTCACGTCAATCAGTGCAGTTGTATGCTGGTGTTCTTGCTGGAGGTTCACGTCAATCAGTGCAGTTGTATGCTGGTGTTCTTGCTGGAGGTTCACGTCAATCAGTGCAGTTGTATGCTGGTGTTCTTGCTGGAGGTTCACGTCAATCAGTGCAGTTGTATGCTGGTGTTCTTGCTGGAGGTTCACGTCAATCAGTGCAGTTGTATGCTGGTGTTCTTGCTGGAGGTTCATGTCAATCAGTGCAGTTGTATGGTGGTGTTCTTGCTGGAGGTTCACGTCAATCAGTGCAGTTGTATGCTGGTGTTCTTGCTGGAGGTTCACGTCAATCAGTGCAGTTGTATGGTGGTGTTCTTGCTGGAGGTTCACGTCAATCAGTGCAGTGTATGCTGGTGTTCTTGCTGGAGGTTCATGTCAATCAGTGCAGTTGTATGTGGTGTTCTTGCTGGAGGTTCATGTCAATCAGTGCAGTGTATGCTGGTGTTCTTGCTGGAGGTTCACGTCAATCAGTGTAGTTGTATGCTGGTGTTCTTGCTGGAGGTTCACGTCAATCAGTGTAGTTGTATGGTGGTGTTCTTGCTGGAGGTTCATGTCAATCAGTGTAGTTGTATGGTGGTGTTCTTGCTGGAGGTTCATGTCAATCAGTGTAGTTGTATGGTGGTGTTCTTGCTGGAGGTTCATGTCAATCAGTGCAGTTGTATGGTGGTGTTCTTGCTGGAGGTTCATGTCAATCAGTGCAGTTGTATGCTGGTGTTCTTGCTGGAGGTTCATGTCAATCAGTGCAGTTGTATGCTGGTGTTCTTGCTGGAGGTTCATGTCAATCAGTGCAGTTGTATGCTGGTGTTCTTGTTGGAGGTTCATGTCAATCAGTGCAGTTGTATGGTGGTGTTCTTGCTGGAGGTTCATGTCAATCAGTGCAGTTGTATGGTGGTGTTCTTGCTGGAGGTTCATGTCAATCAGTGCAGTTGTATGGTGGTGTTCTTGCTGGAGGTTCACGTCAATCAGTGCAGTTGTATGGTGGTGTTCTTGCTGGAGGTTCATGTCAATCAGTGCAGTTGTATGGTGGTGTTCTTGCTGGAGGTTCACGTCAATCAGTGCAGTCGTATGCTGGTGTTCTTGCTGGAGGTTCATGTCAATTAATGCAGTTGTACGGTGGTGTTCTTGCTGGGCTGGATGCTCTGCGTTTCTGCATGGGTGGGTATTTATTGATCAATCATTTTTGGAGGTATTGGGTCATATGCTGATATGTTTCAGATGAATTTTTCCTACCAATAATTATTTGCTTTATTTCTTTTTGCCAATGACACTATTTCATGACAATCTTAACATGTCTGGGATAAACATGTCATGTTCTCTACATGTCTGCAGCCCAAAATGAGAGTCAAAACATGCTCTGAACTCCTCAAGGCACTTGAGGAGAGCCCTAGCGTGTCCCTTTATTGAGTGCAGAATGACCAACGTCATAGCACCTTGCAAACTCCTTTCCCCACAGCGGGTATTCTCAGACTGTGCTGCCAGCAGACTCAATCCCTGCAGGTGCAATTCCCAAATCCGAAAGGAAAAGACAACCGCCTCCTGAGCCCCATGCAGAAATCCCATCTTTCTTCACTATGCCTTCATATACATCCAAATTGCACCTGAGCAATGAAACTGCTCTGAAATATTTGAGTAGTGTTTTCTTTTGCTAAAGAGTCGTTTTCTGTTAAATAGATTTAAGACGAAATGAACAAAGGGCCCACTGGACCTGGGGATAGTACTTAATTAACTTTTCTTGGTGGATAGTAGTTACAGGTTAATACTGCATAAAAAATGTACAATCATTTTGGGGAAACATGTCGTGTTTCTTTTAGATTTTAATGTTCTTGAATTACAATACCAGCAATTTTACAGCATGGATGAGGTTATGTGAGAATGTGGGTACTATATGAGTCTGTAAAATGAATGATCATGACTTCATACCATTAGACTCCAAGTCACAATTAACTTGCCAAGAATACAAATGTAAACATTACAGATCAAAAATTAGATCAAAACGCATTTCAATTTTAATTTCCACTTTCCTTTTGAATGAACCAACCTTGCTTTTTATCCAACTATTAGAGAGCTTTACGTTAGACATGCTTGTTGCACACAAATTGCTAAAAGGTGATATATAGAATATTGAACAGCTGTTGTGCACTGCAATTTAAACTGTCTCATATCAATTTAAAGGTATGTCTTTCTGCTAGGGAGAAGGAGTTTTTCTTTTAGTTTCTTACCTTGGTTTACAGTACACACTCATGCTGTCCTAACAGGGGTATGGATAAGATTTTAGATAGACGAGGAGCAGCAGGCAGAACCCAACAGATCACGGAAATGCAGTTTATTAAGTATTATAAAATGGCTTGGATAAATGAAACACTGATTGGTTGAATAAGATCACATGACCATGCAGTTAGAATTGTCTTGGCTAGAGCCGAATCACCTCTCAAGATCAAAGCGCGACTGGGTGAACAACTTAGAGAAATGTACTTCTTGCCACCATACTGGTATTTAAGGACTTCAGGCCACATAGAATATGGTATAAACATGTAACAAACCCAGTCCTTAAGCAACGTCCAATAACTCGTTTTTTTTGACAGAAATACAAATAAACTACCCTGAACAATATAAGTCTCCAAAGCAGTAGGATTGAGCGACAGAACCAAGAAAAATTGCGGGGTAAGTCAGGATTGTTTACAACAAATAGAACATAGGAAGACAATTAAACCAGAAGACAACAACAGAGTTCAAATAGCAGATGTTACTGAATATGTGTGGAATATTATACTTGGATCAAACATTTGGAGTACATGAGTTTTAAACAGACAGCATTTGAACCCTTCAAAATGTTTCCCACAGTCCATAGATGTTATATCCAATCCGTATTGCGAATGTAGTTGAAACAGAAAAGTTTAAACACAAAACAAAACAAAAATGAAACTTCTGTGCTGGGTGCTCGTTAATCCCCAATATGTGTCCCCAATTCATTGTGTTTTATAATGTGCTGAGCAGTTTTGTTCAGGTTGTCTGATATGACCAGAGTTAGGGTAACTCACTACTTAAGTGTTACTGTACTAATATTTGTCAATAACAAGGTAATATAACACATTCGATTTTGAATCTGAGTAATAATATTACAGTTAAATTATGGTTTTTTCTTTTTTAACCCGTGATGCGCCAGTGCCTCACACTGATGACGCCATCTCTTCCGGGATGTCTCATGGTAATAATAAGCTGTGGGGTAATCAAATGTCTTTCTGAGCTTTGTCACTGAATAAGGCTAGGCACTAGGAACAAGAAAATGTGTATCCATACATGCCAATTTTGTTGATACACTTCAAAAACACAGTATAATCGTAAATCTCAAAAAACTACTCACTTCTAAATCTTTTGTAGTCATTTTTGTATTACTTTAGTATAAATACATGTTAATTTGGATTCATATGTTGTTTTTTACTGACTTTATGTGAACGAAAAGACACACATCTGCCCGTTTTCCCATTGGAAATAGTGATATTTTGAAATATCACTGTCCTGGTCACAAAAGCAAAGTTTGTGGGGAATAATAGCCATTTTCTATACTTTTGAGGCATAAGCAATTAGGAAATAACACTTACTACCCAGGAACCAAAAAAATAAAAATAACTGTTACACGGTGTTACCAGACGTATTCAGTAGGTAAAATAGTGACAACTGTTTTTAAGCAATAAAGACATTAGAATATTTTTTCTGAAGAAACAAGTAGCGAGTAATACGTTGTTTTTTTCAGTAACGTGTCCAACTCTGAATATGACTGTTGTGACATTCTGCATGATTGCCTCGCTGACTGCCTGCGAGACTCTAGAGAACTTATGGGTTAGGGTTAGACTCTGGAGAAGTTAAGGGTTAGGGTTTGGGTTAGACTCAGAAGTTAAGGGTTAGGGTTAGGGTTAGACTGAAGAAGTTAAGGGTTAGGGTTAGGGTTAGACTCTGGAGAAGTTGTTTGCTGTATTTTTCACATACCTCTTTATAGACATGCATACTGATAAATCCTCTCCTGATCATTCATTTTATCACAAACTCCTCAACAATGCGATCCAAGTCATTATTTTATTAATATAACATCTCAAAAAGCTCTGCTAATGTCTGTGATATTCTTTGAGTGCTGGTTGCAGAAGAGGCTACTGCCTTTGTTATGTACGTGTTAGTGCATGGGGCTATTAGATACGCCCCTTTTTTGGCTTCATTCGGCTCCTATCAGTCTCACTTGGCCATTGAAAGGTTTTCTTTGCTTTTTCCGGAGAAAAAGCGACTAGAGACCTGTGCTTGACGTCTTTTTGATGTCGGACAGGGACATTAGACTGCAAAGGGTTCAGAGTTAGAGTTAGTGTTAGGGTTAGACTCTGGAGAACTTAAATATGAATGAATAATGTATGTAAAAGTTCAACCAACTGACCATGTGTAGCAGGGCAGAAGGGGGGAGCCCTGCACATTATTAAAAAGGGGGCGGGGCAAAGCCCTGCTATAAAATCTTTTTATATGTGGAGGACGTGCGAGGTGTCGTTCCCCACATTATTGGTTTAGGTTTTAGTATTTATTTAAGAACGTGGTACTCCCTGCCCCTGTGCATATTTTGTATTTACTTTTTGTTTTATGATTTATTGTATTTATATATGATGGACCTTAAGGGTTGTTTTGTGTTTGAGATTTGTTTTATTTACAACCTTTATTTTCACACTTTGAGCAGTGTTTTGTGTTTAAATATTTATTTTATTTTTGTTATTTAAAATAAAACAACGCAAGCCCCAGTGCACTGTATCAGCAGTGCCTGTGTTTCTTCCTGCATTCTGGCTTGACGTCACCACACGCCATCCTGTCACACCATGGGTTTTTTTTGTAAAAAAACAGTTAATGTAATTGATAACAGAGAATTTGTCAACTCCTTCAGACAATATTGTTTCTACAGAGAAAATAATATATTTTTGAAAAATGTTAAACTACTGATCAACTTCGGTTGACCCTAAAAATACCAGTGAAAATTCCATCAATGGATCTAGGTCAGTGTGTTGGTCTCTGATGGCATGCACTAATCAAGAGAAGAGGAAAAAAATATGTTCCAGATGTATAAAATGAGAAATTTAAGAGGTAAGTCACAGTCTTTTAAGATGTTCATCCTCTGTAAAATCCATTACATCTGCTGCTTGCAAGAATATGAGAGGCATTTCCAGTCAACTTAGAGTAAGAACATAAGAAAGTTTACAAACGAGAGGAGGCCATTTGGCCCATCTTGCTCGTTTGGTTGTTAGTAGCTTATTGATCCCAGAATCTCATCGAGCAGCTTCTTGAAGGATACCAGGGTGTCAGCTTCAACAACATTACTGGGGAGTTGATTCCAGATCCTCACAATTCTCTGTGTAAAAAAGTGCCTCCTATTTTCTGTTCTGAACGCCCCTTTGTCTAATCTCCATTTGTGACCCCTGGTCCTTGTTTCTTTTTTCAGGCTGAAAAAGTCCCTTGGGTCGACACTGTCAATACATTTTAGAATTTTGAATGCTTGAATTAGGTCGTCACGTAGTCTTCTTTGTTCAAGACTGAACAGATTCAATTCTTTTAGCCTGTCTGCATATGACATACCTTTTAAGCCCGGAATAATTTTGGTCGCTCTTCTTTGCACTCTTTCTAGAGCAGCAATATCTTTTTTATAGCGAGGTGACCAGAACTGCACACAATATTCAAGATGAGGTCTTACTAGTGCATTGTACAGTTTTAACATTACTTCCCTTGATTTAAATTCAACACTTTACACAATGTATCCGAGCATCTTGTTAGTCTTTTTTATAGCTTCCCCACATTGTCTAGATGAAGACATTTCTGAGTCAACAATAACTCCTAAGTCTTTTTCATAGATTCCTTCTCCAATTTCAGTATCTCCCATATGATATTTATAATGTACATTTTTATTTCCTGTGTGCAGTACCTTACACTTTTCTCTATTAAATGTCATTTGCCATGTGTCTGCCCAGTTCTGAATCTTGTCTAGATCATTTTGAATGACCTTTGCTGCTGCAACAGTGTTTGCCACTCCTCCTACTTTTGTGTCCTCTGCAAATTTAAGAAGTTTGCTTACTATGCTAGAATCAAAGTCATTAATGTAGATTAGGAATAGCAGATGACCTAATACTGATCCCTGTGGTACACCGCTGGTTACCACACTCCATTCTGAGGTTTTTCCTCTAATCAGTACTTTCTGTTTTCTACATGTTAACCACTCCCTAATCCATGTACATGTGTTTCCTTGAATTCCAACTGCGTTCAGTTTGAGAATTAATCTTTTGTGTGGGACTTTGTCAAAAGCTTTCTGGAAATCTAAATAAAACATGTCATATGCTTTGCAATTATCCATTATCGATGTTGCATCCTCAAAAAAATCAATCAAGTTAGTTAGACACGATCTCCCTTTCCTAAAACCATGTTGACTGTCTCCCAGGACCCTGTTACCATATAGGTAATTTTCCATTTTGGATCTTATTATAGTTTCCATAAGTTTGCATATAATAGAAGTCAGGCTTACTGGTCTGTAGTTACCTGGTTCAGTTTTGTTTCCCTTTTTGTGGATCGGTATTACGTTTGCAATTTTCCAGTGTGTCAGTACCACCCCTGTGTCAAGAGATTGCTGCATGATCTTGTTTACCGGTTTGTAAATTACTTCTTTCATTTCTTTGAGTACTACTGGGAGGATCTCATCCGGCCCAGGGGATTTGTTTATTTTAAGAGCTCATTGTCCCTTTAACACTTCTGCCTCATTTATGCTAAAGTTATTTAAAACTGGATAGGAACTGGATGACATGTGGGGCATGTTGTCAGTATCTTCCTTTGTAAAAACTTGTGAAAAGTAATCATTTAATATATTTGCTATTTTTTTTCTTCATCTACGATTTTGCCATTTGTATCTCTTAAACATTTAATCTCCTCTTTGAATGTTCGCTTGCTGTTGTAATATTGGAAAAACATTTTGGAATTGGTTTTAGCTTCCTTAGCAATGTTCATTTCTATTTCTCTCTTGGCCTTTCTAACTTCCTTTTTGACTTGTGTTTGCAGTTCCGTGTACTCTTTCTGCGTACTTTCTTTTTGGTCCTTTCTTAATGCTCTGTAAAGTGCCTTTTTTGCTGAATATTTTTTTTAATTGATCTATTAAACCATTTTGGTAATTTAGTTTTACATTTAGATTTGTCTACTTTAGGGATGTAATTGTTTTGCACCTCTAGTACTACATTTTTGAAGAACCATCCTTCTTCTGTGGGTGTTTTCTCTATTTTACTCCAGTCTACTTCTGTTAGTCTCTGTTTCATACCTTCATAGTTTGCTTTTCTAAAATTGTAAACCTTAGCTTTAGTCATTACTTTTGGGGATTTAAAAAACACTTCAAATGAGACCATGTTGTGGTCTGAGTTTGCCAGTGGTTCTCTGACCTCTGTTTTAGTTATTCTATCTTCGTTACTTGAAAAGACTAAATCAAGGCATGCCTCCCCTCTAGTCGGTGCCTTGACAAATTGTGTTAGGAAGCAGTCATTTGTCATTTCCACCGTTTCAATTTCATCCTTTGTGCTACCCACCGGGTTTTTCCATTTTATAATGGGAAAGTTGAAATCCCCCATTAGTATGGCTTTTCCTTTGCTACATGCATTTCTAATGTCATTGTATAACAGATTATTTTGCTCACCTGGGCTTCAAGACTGTTTCTTATGTATAGCGCTACCCCTCCTCCTCTTCTGTTCTTTCCTATACAGTGTATACCCACAAATATTATATTCGTCCCCATCACTCTCAGACAACCACGTTTCTGTAACACCTATCACATCATAGTTACCTGTTAGTGCAGTAGCTTCAAGTTCTAGAATTTTGTTTCTGATACTTCTAGCATTTAGATAAATACATTTAATGGTTGTCTTACCTGAGTTGTTGTTCTTGTTTTGATGCAGTCTCCCTTCTGTTTTTTTGTTGATTTCTCCCCCCTTCAATGGGCCAATGTCAGTGCGTGTCATTAACAATGAAATGATAAATTACAGGTATGTTTATTTAAAGAGTTGTAGTAACACATGTGGACAAGGAACACTAGATTTTTTGGAACCCCGCTACTTACTCTTTAACAAGCCCATCTATGAGAGGACAGAAACACAGAGCTCTTCTACCATTCGTGTGTGAAGTAGGATGTGGACCATAGGGGTGTAGAAATTCCACTGTCAGGTCTTGATGTTCAACATCTACCATGATGTCTTTAGCTAACCACCAGTGATTGTCATAAATGACTGCCGGCCCGTCTCCAAATTGCAGGTTGTTGCGAGTGATTTAGGTGGTTGTTCCATCTGGACCATTCACAGGGTTTTCATCTACTTCCTCCATCAGCTGAGCCAAAAGGCTCACTTTCTTGGCCTTGGGTGCTTCCCTATTTTCAGTTATACAAAGAGACACATCTGTAGTTCCACCTGGTTTAATTCTGCCAGGATTCCCTGGTGTGACACCATTTTAATGAGTTCAATTGGTGCACCCTCTGGTGTCATTTCCTCAGTTCTCTCCCACTGTTTACATGTCACTTGTGTTGTCACATTCTTGGTCTAAAATCATCCCTTTGTTTAAGCATCGCTGACATGTTGTAAGAGAGCATGCTTCCCTTGCTGGAAAGCAACACACTAAATGAAAGCTGTATTGTAGTCTCGGTGATTGCACAGTTCTGGAGGATTTCAGAACTTCTAGCATTAAAGTTGTGTTTTTTGACGGTACTGACAGAAAATGTTAGGTGGCCTGTGATTTTGGGTACAGTTGGGTTTTCTATAAGGAATTATGTGTGCAGGTTTTAGATGGTCCAGATACTTTATATTAAAAAAAGAAGAGTTTGCAAAAAATGAGTTATTTCATTGAAATGATTCAAATAATGTATATTTCCGATATTGTACCCGCTAATAATAAATGACTAAGATTAAGGATAGATTACAGGAAGGTGTACAAGTGTTTATCAGCTCTGTACGCATAGAGGCTAACTCTGTCAAGCCATTTTACTTTGTGAATCTGATGGCAGTGATGTCTTATGGAGTCGACAAAATAAAACATTTTTACATCTTATCAAAGCACCAGACAAAGCAGCCAGCTTGTTTTACTTAAGTTTCTTGGTAAAATTTTACATTTTTAATCTTAAAACGTGTTTGCATTTTAGTCTAAAAGGTGTACAGAGATGATATGCTATGGTTGTGACAATGTTCAAAACAAATTAGTTTGGTTAATTAAAAAAAATAATACTTGATGTGCTGTCCTGCTGTATAAAGAAAACACAGGAAGTGCAGAAAATACCCTTGGAACATATCTGTCTCTATTTATGCCTGTTTTAAACTGAATTTTAAAACAATCTGATGGAGCTGACACAGATCCAAGGACAGAGGTTATTTTTTTTTTAAATTGCAGAAAAATATCTGGTAAAACTGCAGACATACTAATGAATGGTTGTTGTTTTCCTTTAAAAACAGCTATATGTATTCCTTTTTTTAACTAATAAAGTATTTTTAACACTCCTCTCCTGAGTCATCCCACTAAAATATCTGTCAGTCACCCTTTAATTGCCTGTCAGTCACCCTATTTAAACCACAGCCAGCTTCCTAATTCTTGTCTTGCTTTTCAGTTTGCGGTTACCATGCAGACTTTCAGACCCAATCTTAAAAACAAACCTTTGTTTTCAATTGGAATAAATGACTACTCACCCTGGGCAGCTTTCGTTGTCTTTTGACTCAGTTGAAGAATTTCACTCAACTTCTGGCTGTCTTCCTTCAACAAACAATCCACCGAAAAAACTTGCAAAGAAATCCGCCTGTCCTGCTTCTCCTTCAACTGCCAATGCTGCTGCTTCAATCCCTTCTTATCCAGCTGTGCCCACTGCCATTTCTCTTCACCGCTCTGAATGCATCGGAGCACAGGATGATTCTTCAGCGCAACTTTTTTACAAGGATTGGCCCATTGACATGAAAGCTCTTTTCAAAAAAGGATTGCCCATTGAAGCAGGGAGCAATCGGGCTGCTTTATTGTTTAGTATTGCAATTCCATAGCGGCCAAGCCTGTCTTTCCTACTCAAAAGTCTCAGCACAGATCCAAACTAGTCAGTTCTTGCGTCGCCCCTGCTGCGTTGCAAACTTCACTCGCCTCCCATTCAGCGACTCCCACGCCTATTTCATGTGATCTTTCCTCCAGTTTGCGTTATCAGATTTTTAACGATATCAAGCAACATTCAAAGAGGAGATTAAATGTTTAAGAGATACAAATGGCAAAATCGTAGAGGAAGAAAAAAAAATAGCAAATATGTTAAATGATTACTTTTCACAAGTTTTTACAAAGGAAGATACTGACAACATGCCCCACATGTCATCCAGTTCCTATCCAGTTTTAAATAACTTTAGCATAAGTGAGGCAGAAGTGTTAAAGGGACTAGGAGCTCTTAAAATAAACAAATCCCCTGGGCCGGACGAGATCCTCCCAGTAGTACTCAAAGAAATGAAAGAAGTAATTTACAAACCGCTAACCAAGATCATGCAGCAGTCTCTTGACACAGGGGTGGTACCGACAGACTGGAAAATTGCAAACGTAATACCGATCCACAAAAAGGGAAACAAAACTGAACCAGGTAACTACAGACCAGTAAGCCTGACTTCTATTATATGCAAACTTATGGAAACTATAATAAGATCCAAAATGGAAAATTACCTATATGGTAACAGGGTCCTGGGAGACAGTCAACATGGTTTTAGGAAAGGGAGATCGTGCCTAACTAACTTGCTTGATTTTTTTGAGGATGCAACATCGATAATGGATAATTGCAAAGCATATGACATGGTTTATTTAGATTTCCAGAAAGCTTTTGACAAAGTCCCGCACAAAAGATTAATTCTCAAACTGAACGCAGTTGGAATTCAAGGAAACACATGTACATGGATTAGGGAGTGGTTAACATGTAGAAAACAGAAAGTACTGATTAGAGGAAAAACCTCAGAATGGAGTGTGGTAACCAGCGGTGTACCACAGGGATCAGTATTAGGTCCTCTGCTATTCCTAATCTACATTAATGATTTAGATTCTGGTATAGTAAGCAAACTTGTTAAATTTGCAGACAACACAAAAATAGGAGGAGTGGCAAACACTGTTGCAGCAGCAAAGGGCATTCAAAATGATCTAGACAAGATTCAGAACTGGGCAGACACATGGCAAATGACATTTAATAGAGAAAAGTGTAAGGTACTGCACGCAGGAAATAAAAATGTACATTATAAATATCATATGGGAGATATTGAAATTGGAGAAGGAATCTATGAAAAAGACCTAGGAGTTTTTGTTGACTCAGAAATGTCTTCATCTAGGCAATGTGGGGAAGCTATAAAAAAGGCTAACAAGATGCTCGGATACATTGTGAAAAGTGTTGAATTTAAATCAAGGGAAGTAATGTTAAAACTGTACAATGCACTTGTAAGACCTCATCTTGAATATTGTGTTCAGTTCTGGTCACCTCGCTATAAAAAAGATATTGCTGCTCTAGAAAGAGTGCAAAGAAGAGCGACCAGAATTATTCCGGGCTTAAAAGGCATGTCATATGCAGACAGGCTAAAATAATTGAATCTGTTCAGTCTTGAACAAAGAAGACTACGTGGCGACCTAATTCAAGCATTCAAAATTCTAAAATGTATTGACAGTGTCGACCCAAGGGACTTTTTCAGCCTGAAAAAAGAAACAAGGACCAGGGGTCACAAATGGAGTTTAGAAAAAGGGGCATTCAGAACAGAAAATAGGAGACACTTTTTTACATAGAGAATTGTGAGGGTCTGGAATCAACTCCCCAGTAATGTTGTTGAAGCTGACACCCTGGGATCCTTCAAGAAGCTGCTTGATGAGATTTTGGGATCAATAAGATACTAACAACCAAACGAGCAAGATGGGCCGAATGGCCTCCTCTCGTTTGTAAACTTTCTTATGTTCTTATGTTCTTAACTCATTCGTCCACTTTCAACCACAATTTCTACAGTATATGATCGTATGGATGCACTAAATAGCAGGATCACTCGTTTGGAACCAAAAGCCAGTACTTCATCATCAGTGGCAACAACAACAACATTTGTCTCTCCCACTGCTTCAGCCACGCCCTCATCTACTCTCGACTTGCCAATTTTCACTCTAGCGACTGCCTCTGGTTTAGAAACCTCTGCTTTAGTTGGTCATCACAACTTTCTCTCTCCTCAGCTGAGACACAATATTATTGAAGGCAAGGATGTTAATTTGGTCTCTTCTTATTGCAACCTCAGAATTCATGGATCACAGGGTAGTTGACTGTGGAGATCTGTCTGTCACTTTAAAATCTCAGGATCCTTGGCTGTATAAAAAAACTCACTCTTGGAGAATTTGTGCTTACATTTTCTGTTTTTCGTGATGTGAAGTTTGTGCTCAACGGTGACAAGAACACTGTTAACCTCATGGTCAGATATGGCAGTACCATTTGTTTATGAGTATCATAAAGCCTTTTCAGCCAAAGCAGCTTCTCGGTTACACTGATTGACTGGACTCAACCCGATCCTGATCTCTTTAATCGATTCTTCAGTGGTCTCTCTTTAATAGATTCTTCAGTGGTCTCTCTTTAATAGATTCTTCAGTGGTCTCTCTTTAATAGAGTCTTCAGTGGTCTCTCTTTAATAGAGTCTTCAGTGGTCTCTGTGCTAATGCCTCCCAATAAACTGGAATGCATTTGCTTTCTCATTCAATCCTTTGAGATCAACCACTCCATTTCTAAACGGAACCTTCTTTCACTCCTGGGACATTTCAATTCTACAATTCACATCATTGCTCAAGGTAAGCATTTATTGCTTGTCTTTTTGTTCCTTCTACAACAGCTAAAAAATCTCAACTTTCACATTAATATTACAGCTGTAGCCTGGAAAGACATTAGGATGTGATCCTCTCTCTTATAGCACTGGAACAGCCTTTCTCTGTTTTATGATAATGTAATTTCTGCCCCCCCACAATCTCTAACTCCATATGGATGCTGCTTCTATCGGTTTGGTGGAATTTTTCTTTCAATGATTCTTAGATGTCTGACCCCCCCAGAAGTCAACAATCTTCCTCTTCATCTTAAATCCACAGCCTTAGTTGAAGTTTTCCCTATTGTCGTTGCAGTCTATCTTTGGGCCCCATTTTGGCAGAAAAAATCTATCTTAATCTTTTGTGATAATCAATCTAATGTTCATATTATTAATACTTGCTGTTCTTCCTACCCAATCACATTCTCCCATTCATCTGTATAGGTGCAGCAACATCAGCAGCCACGTTAAAATCAACCAATCCTTCCTCAGCAGCAAAATCTTACACCCGTTCTTCTATCCTCAATATTACTTCACTAAACAAAGTATTGCTAGTAAGCCCAAAGTGAGGACACCAGGACCTCCAGAGGTTTCCTCCCACAAAAAAGGAGGAGCTTTACCTTTCCTCCGAGTGGTTTGATTAGTTAATATAAAAAATATATATAATTAATCTAGTATTTGTAATTAATCACTAACTTTCATTTCTAACTTAATAATTTCTCTTTTTGCATTGGTGGCGCAGCTGCGGGGAGCTAGGGGGCCTCTTTTGGGGGCATGTGAAGCTCACTTCCCAACCTTAGAGGCCAACTATGTCGCATCTGCCTCCAAGAGGAAGGTTCCCACTGGCCAGAAGGCGCCCCCGGCCAAATTATTATTTTGTTTTCCATTCTCCTGCTTAAATCTATTCATTTGCACCCGTGCCAGTCTCCCCCTTCGGAGAGGAAAGCTTGCTCCCAACTTTCAAGCTAGTCATTGATTACACTCTGCAACACAATTTTTGTTCCTGGGTAGTAAGTGTTATTTCTTAATTGCTTATGCCTCAAAAGTATAGAAAATGGCTATTATTCCCCACAAACTTTGCTTTTGTGACCAGGACAGGTACATTTCAAAATATCACTATTTCCAATGAGAAAACGGGAGCTTTTGTGTCTTTTCGTTCACATAGAAGTGAGTAGTTTTTCGAGATTTACGATTATACTGTAAATTTACAGTATAATCGTAAATCTTGAAAAACTACTCGCTTCTAAATCTTTTGTAGTCATTTTTGTATTACTTTAGTATAAATACATGTTAATTTGGATTCATATGTTGTTTATTTCTGACTTTATGTGAACGAAAAGACACACATTTGCCCGTTTTCCCATTGGAAATAGTGATATTTTGAAATATCACTGTCCTGGTCACAAAAGCAAAGTCTGTGGGGAATAATAACCATTTTCTGTACTTTTGAGGCATAAGCAATTAGGAAATAACATTTACTACCCAGGAACAAAAAAAAATAAATTTGAAGATGGCTCTTACAGCTGGTGGGGACCCCTGGCCCTCTATGTGTTTATCTCTTATTCTCTTTTACAGCATTTTTGTTCTCCCTGCATAGATCGCGAGGCTCGCCATGCGGCCTCGGAGCGTCAGCCAAGTCTGGCCTCTTTTGGAAAGGTGTGAGTGGTGCAGTAAAACAATGCAGTATACAGACCGGATTCTCCTAAAGTGTCCGTGTTTATTTTTATAAACAAGAAAAGAAAAATTGTAATAATAATAATAATAAGAAGAAGAAGAAGAAGAAGAAGAAGAAGAAGAAGAAGAAGAAGAAGAAGAAGAAGTCAGCCCTCTACCAGCAATGGTACTGGGGGGAACACGGCAGGTTACATTCCTGATTAAACAGAATAATGCAGTCCTGAACCACAATCCTCCATGCACAAAAATGTCAGCTGTTCCTCCGGGGATAGTGGTGCTGTGCTGTGCTGCTCCAGGTTTGGCGCTGGCTCAGTGGCTGCAGCTCCCAGCATTCACTCCTCCTCTAAAAGACAAAACAAAACAATAACAAAAATAAAACACATGCTCCGGCTGTATTCTGCTTTCAGTGCAAGGGTGAGTATTGACATAGCTGCTTCCCCTTTATATCCAAACACAGCTCCCTGCAATCAACCCATAGCCATGGTTTTGCCAATCGATTGCAAAGGAGTCCTTCCGGGTACCTGAAAATGCACGCTCCCCCTAATATGGTCACCTTCCGTTTTCCTCCTAACATCAAGGCAGCCCAACTAGGAGGAAGCCTACTACCAACTTTACACAGTGCCCTTTCTGGTCGGGAGGGAGATTTACTGGAGATTTACAATCCAAATTCTTCCTCTCTTTGTCACACCTCTCTCGACTAGATGACTCAGTAAGCCAGGAAGACCTTGTTTTGTCCCCCTATCCTTCCTTCATTTCCCCTTGGGGGAAGTCCATTGCTTCCTGGCCTTGGAGGTTGATCGGTTCAGCCTCACCTCAGCGAGGGCGGTTCTCCGAGTAGTCAAGGGGAAACCCCTACTCTACTACTAAGTCACAAGTACTTTGTCTTTATTCTAATAGTCCCTTAGGCAGGCCTGGCTCCTGCCTCGTGAAAATATACATAAAGCCATTTTATAAGCCATGGCAGGGTGTGTGGGAAGATATATCTTATGTGTCTCAACGCTCCCTGTCATGAGTAATTGCTTACTTAGACAACAGTGGAACTGACTGCCCTATTTCTATAGGGATTCTACTTCAGTACAGAATGGGCATATCTTGTAATAAATCCAGTGCTGTAAATGCTTTACTTTTTAAACCTCTGCTCCATCCCCAGACTTTACTCAATGAAACTATTGTTTTATCGTTGCACTTTCTAAATGCTCTGAGTTGACATACACAAAATAATGTCCACCAATCAATTCTGCCAAATAGCAGTATGTTATCCTGACTATAACTAGCGTTTTTTTATTGCTGTAAGATCATTAAATGTGACAATGAGAGAGTGTTCCAAATGTTAAGCTTTGTTATTTTAACACTGTACAGTTAGTATTCACTAGGTGATTGTTGCTATGAGCCAAAAAATAATCAAATGATTTATTATGTTAGGTTTACTCACGACGTTTTTTATTGCCATTGTGTCTATAGCCATAAATTTAGGTTTTCTGGGCTTTTTTATTTTTTATTTTTTTACATTTCATTATTTCTTTTTGAAATATTTGAATGTATTTGTTTTAAGATGGGTTTTATTGATAATGTAAATGTTATTGATACAGTAAAAGTACCAAAGTCAAGGTTACCTAGAGAAAAAAAAAAAAAACTGGCCCGTTCAGCTGAAAGCTGATTATAAATGGTGTTCGTGAGCAGTAGATCTGGTTGGCAAAGTGCATAAAATACAAAATGTTTTTCAGGAAGTGTTTTTTTAAATCAGCAGTAATAAACATAATTTAGAATATGGTACTCTGTTAAATTTGAATTTATATTTCAAGAGCCAATTTACAGTTCCTTCATCTTGACACTGCAATATCCTTCAACTTGAACTTGTGTAATTACTAGAAACTAACTCATGCTAATTGTATAATCTCAGAATCCAGGCATTTTTATTATTTTGAATGAAAAACAACCTCTGGAGAATAGATGAAATCCATAACATATTCATAGAATTGCTGTTTTTGTTAGGTGAAATACAGTGACTGTTGACTGTAAGCTCTGATGAGCAGACTGTGCAGTTTTCACCCACTACATGATTAGTTTGTGTGGTTTAGGACTTCAATGCTTGGCTGCAAGATTGCATCCAAGTTTTTAATCAGGATGCACAGAAAAATGAGCTTGGAACTGAGAAGCTTCCTAACCATTAAACTTGGCAAACTGTCTCAAAGGCTCTTTGTGGGTTCAAGCAATAGCCTTCATGATGATTTATAATATGCTGTCATCACAAGAATGTTGGGATGCTTTTAGCGTTGTTCACTCTGAAAACTGGTGTCTTCTGGTATTCGCATCAACGTGGGATATGATTTTTTTTTTCATGTTAAATGTTACAGTGTAGAAGAGATATAAACAAATGAGCCATTTAGAGGTTAGCATAATGACTTGAATTGAGAGGCTGGGGGTAGAAAGCTGGGTTGGGTATACAAGACAGCTCAGTATAGAAAAACATGAACACTTAAGGCTTAATATAAAAATAGCAATTCTGTCAGACATACTGTACTCATTACATTACCACTAGTTTATTAAACATTTGAGACCAGGTGCCCCTATGAGTTTCAAGAGGGTCCTTGGATGACAGCAGCAGTTACAAACACATCAACATAGACAATAAAATCAGCAGCACATATGTCAAAGCAGCTCTTTTAGTTACTACAGCAAGTTCACTGTGTGCATTTGTAGAAATACATACAGTAGGTAGATTTGTTTTTAAACAACGGGGAGACCGTTCTCAATGAAAAGTGCTGAAACAGCAAATGTCTTTCTGCCATGTGGAACTTTATTAACTGTAGCTTGACTACTTTTAGGCGAGTCAGACCGTAGGCACAGTGGGTTATTTCCAAAGGAAATCTGCTGGATGATACTGTTATAAACCATTATTTCAAATGTTCTTTTCTGCACCTCTTTCTCCCCAATGATTGTGTATTTTCTAAAGCTGCAGAAAACACAGCACAAATCTCTCTCTAGTCTGGCAGAATATATAATGAACTCAGTATCCGTGCCTATTTTCCAAAGATCAAAGTGGTAGATAATTTAAACTTCCACCAGTATGCTTCCTGTCTGCTTCTGAATGGTCTAACCGCCTGGAGGAACCACCATGCCCCCCTTAACATTCTTAACAAAGCCCTTAATGTCTCAAAATTCACAATGTCCCATTTTCATGGGAAAGATGCTGACATGAACCTGTGTCAATTTATTATTTTTTCTTTTTTTTTTTTTTAAACCTTACATACAAATGCCCAGGCTATGAAAAACGATTTAAATCACATCACATTTTTGTTTTCTTATCCAACACTGTGAAGAAATGGTTAACCCTTTCACTTTCCACCTTCTTATTCCAATGCAGTCCATCACTGCTTGCGACCCCACTACTCATAGCATGTACTGTTAACACTGACTCGCAAACACAGATGTACATAAAGCACTTTAATACACATTGGACACTGGGAGAAAACCCTGTATTTTTACAATGAGGGTATTTGTATTTTACAGTGGTGTGGTGTTATTTTGCGATATGCGTTAAAACTTGGTAAGCCATGTACTGTGCTTGCCCGGGCATGCGCCAATGCTTTTAACTCAGAAAACAAGGAAACGCTCATCTGAACTGGGTGCGATGTGCTGAGTTTGGCCCTTAAAGTTCATTTCAATTTTATTTAATTTTTTTCACAATTCATCAACTGTATGTGACTTTAACTGATGAGCAACAAATTGGGTTAAATAAAATTGTAAACATACGATTTTGTGGGTGATCAGCTGTTTGTCTTGTTCATAGTGATTTGTGTAGCCGTCAATCACAGCACTTCCGAATCAATGAGCCCTTAATTAGAGCCTTATAGGCTGGAGATCTCATTGTTTTAATTATTATCATGAGACGTGTATTTTAAGTGCAATAGGTTTTAAAGGTATGTGGCTATGTTAAGATCCCAAGAATAACCCAAGTGTTTTAGTTTTTTTGTTTTTGCCAATCGCTTACTGCCCTGTGTTAGCTAGTTAAGAAATGCCTTGCATACCATTTTTCTTGACTGTTCTACCCATTGTCCCTGCATGTCTTGGATGGGATCAACAAAGGGGTTTATTTTTATTGTTTATTTATTTTATTTATTATACTGAAAAATAACTGCAATGCAATGTGCCCTGAGCGTATTGAACTGAACAATGTTAAAACAAAAGTCAAATCAGGGGGAAAAAAACTAAAGATCTGCTGAAAATATGACTATTTATGTATTTATTTTTAATTTGAAATCATGGATATTCCCTGTTTATCTATTCGTGGAGTGCTGTTTTTATTCGGATGAGAAGTGTAGCGTCAGGTTGGATCATAATGTCATTCTGTTCATGAAATTAACAGAAATGAAATATACAGGGAAGGGCGGTCCCAAGCCATTCTCCGTGTCTGCTTGGTTTCTTGTCACAAACTCCTTCACTGACAAAGAATGCTTTTAAAAAGAGTCATAAAGTAAATACTGGACAAGGGGTTATCTTCACCATCGCTGAACAAATCCTGTGGCTCCATGGGTGTCTTCCAAGAGGGTACAAATCATGCGGTTTTTAATGTTTTGACACCTGGACAGTGGGCCAATTGAGAACGCTGGGCTGTCTTGAAATGAGAACAGCCAATGGAAAAACACTCCATGTTGACATATGGACACCACCCTAAATAAACAAACTGTCCAATCACTGTTGTGAAGAAAGGAGTAGAAAAAGTCCTGACACACAGCACAAGGCTTTGAACTTTGACAATCTGAAGACCTGCCTTCTGCGATCAGGTTGAACAGAGATGCCGTTTTCGGAAACCCTGATACGGAATAACAACCCCAGTGTTTGCCTAACTTAGCCCTGATCGATCACCAGAGGAATAGTTGGACATATCATTTGAAGTCGACAGATTTAAATATATTCAGTCTTTTCTTAATCTAACAGTACTGGAGTTTGCAGTGGAATATTCCAGACATAACCAGACGAAGAGTGCACATGTTGGTGGAGGAATTGTTGTTTCAGTGGAATACCTAAATAGTCAATGACGCTTGTTTTTGCACAAACATTTTTTAGTCCCCTGGTGTGGAGACACAACGTGAGGAAGACAGACCCTGGAACCTGGACCTTTCCTTACTGGCAGGAGAGCCTTTGAGCGCTTGTTTTGGATGACATACGGATCAGCTGAAAAGGAGTGAAAGTCTGTTAAGTGTTCAGTACGTAGTGTTTTATCCTCTTATGAACTCGAGAATAAGCCGACATTAACTCTTTGCAGTCCGATGTCGTCCTCCCCTCTTACCTGTCCTGATTTCACCTCTTTTTTTCAGAACAAAATTGACAACATCTACTCTACGCTCGCCCACCACAAACCCAGTCTACTACTTCTTCTATCGTATGCGTGTCATGCCAAGCCATTGAACGGCATCATCATCAGCAAGGTGCAAAGCCGGCAGTCCACCGGGGAACTTGGTCAGCGGGCAGTCGTCGACGATGTGTGACATGGTTTGTCGGGCTCCACAGCTGCAGGAAGAGTCGGTGGCTTGACCCCAGCGAACGAGGTTGGCAGCACATTGACCCTGCCCTGTCCCGAAGTGGTTCAGCGAAGTCTACAAACGTCGGGGCAGATTGAAGCCAGGGGGACAGACAGTCTACTACTTGACCACCTTGACACTCCTCCAGTTGCCCCTCCTTCCCTCTCCTCCTTCTCCCCGCTCTCCATTGCTGATGTCTCCAGCTTACTGTTAAACTCAAGTACCACCACATGCCCCCTGGATCCCTGACCGACTAACCTTGCCTGTCTCTGTGCTTCTGATCTTGCTCCCTCCATTATGCACACTCAACCTGTCCCTAAGCAGAATCTCCACACTCTCTCTGTGTCCCTGGACATACACCCCGATATATATAGGTTAGGATGTGTGGTCATTAAAAAAAAAATCCTGAAATTTCTCACGCCCCCCCCCAAGATTTATTCTGTGCCCCCCCTCCCCCCACCCAGTTTAAAAGATTGTTCAAATAAGGTGGAAGGTCACCTGTTAAAGACAGTGTTATTCCCACCAACTACATTTAATTAAAGAATATTTTCATAGATAAGATTTCTAGAAATTGAATTTTGAATAAATGCGTTGCATCAATATATCTGCATTTCAGGCACACTTTAAGCGTCAAGAGAGCCGAAATGGGTTCAAAAGTACAGTAAATGTTTTCTTAGTGATAACTTGTGACCTCCCTACTTAGACATTATCAACTTCAACTTGATCATGCCATGTTGTGTTGTGCTGTTTTTAAGTTATATTTCAATGAAATTCAAGAATAAGACAAACAAGCATTATTATTAAAAGCAATTTAGTGGATTTTACTGGCAGGACATAGAAGACGATCGTTATTAGAAGTTTGCTTTGGCTAGTACTGTAAATCCACTAGGGGTTGGAGAGTAGGTTCTGAGACACACTGCTTTCCTAACACACTACCACCCTGCACTTCACTTGATGAAAGATTACCACAGTGTCTTGGAGAAGCCTGCTTAGTCTACCATTATTTATTGTCAATGTTCACAGCCAAGAGGTTTGGGATCTTTTTATGCTTGTGTTTTTAATCACATTAAACGCAGGTGCAGATTTGTTTTAAACGGTTGTACTTGTACTTCAGCTTCAAAGAAGTGTTTCTTTCCCTGAACTTTTAACTGCAGATGTAAGCCAATAGTAAGCATTTCAAGGTTCATTGTCTAGCAACATGTTTCTTAAAAGATTGACTTTTAATTGAAGCTGGCTGCTTCTGCGGAATACCTGGGTGAAAGTAAAAGAGAAAAGGGGAAGGTGAAATATCTATTGGTGACATGCATATACAGCACTAGTGTTGATGTGTGAAAACGATACACCACTTTCAGAAACCGTTTAAGTATTGGGATTAGTATGGCCTTCATCCCTACTGGTGACAAACCAACAAAAACTAAAGAAGTGATGGGAGAGAGCCACAACGACCGACCACCTGTTCAGGTAGTTTCCAGGGATCAGGTCTAGAGATGAGACATCTCCTTTTAATTGGGCCATCATCCTGTCTATTGCCTAAACATACAGTCTGAAATGAGTCTCCTAGGTGAAAATACAGTAGCTCTTTCCAAAGGATACACAATTGCGACTTGGTTCTAAAAAAAATTCTCACTCACTATTATATACGTTAAGTGGAAAGGAGATTCCCCCCCAGTATTCTTGCCTATACAGTAGATGGTATGAAACATGGATAACAACGCCACAGTGGTAAGGCTATACACAAACAGTGCAGAAAGTGTGAGATGTTCTGATTGGAACAGGTCTGATGCTGCAGAAAGAAGGAAACTTTTTTTGTGTCTATAGTAAATAGCCGTGGTAATTTATGTTGCATTTTCCCATCCTAACACCTGGAAATACTTCATATGCATAGCAAGAGAAGGCTCCCGCACTGGAGCGTCCATCTTTTTGAATTGCATACCGTGTTACCACATAGAGTCCTGATGAAAAGACTGATATATTCTTGAACTGTAGGCTCTTTATCTTGCTTATGAATTGAATACAAATAAAAGGGAAGCATCCTTGAGTGTGATAATGCTTCAAGCATAGCTTGGTTTTCAGAGTTGTTTTAACCTTGCTGTGACAGGATGGCATTTGTGGTGACATCAGGCCAGGAAATGAATGTAACACAACAGCGGACTGGGGTATGATACACGGTGATGTGCATATTTATTAATTCAATAAAATAAAAGGTTTAAACAAAGCAGAAGACTGATACAAAACAAAAGGTCTCGATGACCAAACAAACAGACAATTCAGCAAACAAACACTGAACAAACGAGTATCGTGCAGGTCCAAATCCAGCACGAGTAGCAACTGTTATGCTGTTAGTTTCTGCTTCTTACTTGTATCTTTTCTCCTCTGGACAACCACCTCGATCACCAAAGCTGCAGGTTCTCATAGTGGATGTGAGAGAAAGATTAACCAGCTGTCAATTATCATTAACCCCGCGGTCACATTCTGCACAGGTATAATAATTCTGCGTGATTGTCAGCTCATTTAATAATCAATAGCTGACAGTCACGAATTCTCACAACGTTTTTACAAACACAAAACAATAACAAACAACTGCAGATGGCACCTCGATTGTCCTGCTAAACATAATACATAATAATAATACTTATTATATATGCAAAGATAATAATAATAATAATAATAATAATAATAATAATAATAATAATAATAATAATAATAATAATATAGATATAATAATAATAATAATAATAATAATAATAATAATAATAATAATAAAGCCTATGTATATAACAGTTTCCTTGGATGGGGAAGGGGAGTAATGACAGAAGAGAAGAGGACCCACCAGAACCTTTCAACCATCCAAACTGATTGACCAATGAACCTACAGCTTTACCAGCACCGTCTGCATTCACACTCACACTGCCTCCAGCAGCCTGACAAGCAGGTCATCTTGTTTGTCTCAAAGTGTCTGTCTGTTCATTGAAAAAGCTGTCTTCCTACAACTCAGACAGTGTCTAGCCAGATATCGCATTTACAGCATTTACTGGTTACACGGCTATAGATAATTAGAGTCCCATGCAACGGTACCATGAATTTAACGGTGGTATTTTTATGTTCTCTGTGTATTTCCCACTGGTGGCATTTGTCCCCCATAAACTGTAGAGGATTGCGGCTTTATTACTGTTTCTTACACAGCAGCTACTTTCCCCCAATAATCTAGTTATTAATCTCGGAGCACCAAACGTGGTGTTTCTGAGTAAGATTTTAAAAAACCCTGCCAACATACTGTGTAAATAAATTAGCAACATGTATCTGCAGTGGTGGAGTCTTGTATTATTATAACATTGATCAATTCTAAAATTGGGTTGGGTGCCTGATATATATTTAAGCGGGAGTTTTTAACCAGAGTACACGTGCAAATTTAAGTAAAACAAAACAATTATCTTGTTTTTTGAATGGTACTATCTATTATCTTCTAAACCACTGTGCATAGATATGTTTGGAAGCTCAAAGGTAACAGTCTGATTGTAGTTCCATCCACCTGTATGCCTGTGTGTTTTCAACTGAGCGGATTTCCACAGTTACAGTGTTACAGTGCGTCAGCTGTGTCTAATCCTGGTCCTGGGCGGCTGCTGTCCCTCCTGGTTTTTGTTCCAACTGTACCTTAAATTAAATTAATTGGACCAATTAAGCTTCTAATAAGCACCAATTAAGTAATTTAGGGTACAGTTGGAACAAAAACCAGGAGACACACGGGCCCTCCAGGACCAGGATTGGAGACCCCTAGGGTGGGTGAAGTAGGCATCTGGCAATTCTACTATTGAGAGCTCTGCGCGGTCATGAAAATATTAATCAGTGAAACACAATCTTTCTGGACTTTTTAACAGTATAAATGAAATAATAATCCCAATACTGCATTTTAGTAACAGCAATAGCAGCTGTTTGTTTTCGGTGTTTGATGAAGTACATTCGGATTATCCTGTGTATCATTTCACGAGTCAAACATTGATACATTTCTCGCTTTCAAAAGAAAAACGAAGGAAGAAAACATAAAACAGTCTACAGAACGTGCAAAGTGACAGTATGTTACACTGAGCCCCGTTGGATCACTGTTATGTTGGCTTTAATAAAAGGGTGATGATTACAGTTTTATCTTGAGGTTAATGTTTTTGATGTTGTGAACATTGTAAATGGTACACATTCTAATGCTGAGATGGCAAGTAAATAGTAACATGATAAACATTTACACTGCAGACTATTTTGGGTTATTCATAATAACTTTGCTGAATAGAAAGCGAATATGTGTATTTCCGAAGAGATTCACAAATACTCTCTATTGGTTCTGTGCATCCAAAGACTTGTAATTAAATGTTTTAAGAATTATTGTTTTGTATTCTGTCCTAAACCAACAGATTATCAGTCCCTGATTGCGGTGACCTAAATTATATATGAAATAAACGGAATGGGGGGGGGAGAAGAACTTGTAAAAGGGGGCTTGAGCTGAAACCTCCAGACAGAAGGGGTACAGTTTTTAAAAAGAGTTGAAAGCCACGGCATTACAGGGTAGTGAGTGTCAGTTACCATAGTTATAGATCATCCGTCCGGGAACAAAATCCAATATAATAATAATAATAATAATAATATATTTATTGTTATATAGTGCCTTTCATAGTGGCTCACCATCACAAAGCACTTCACAGAGGTAGGCAGTATATGCAGAGTCACAGATAATAGGACACTGATTTCAAATCTCATCCGCAGGATACACAGTGTTGGTTAATGTTTGTGACTTGCCATTACGTATACTTGTAGAGTGCTTGACTGGACATGAAGAGCTTGGAAGCGACCAGAAAGGAACAGGTGTAAAACTTGAGATAGCAAAATGTGTACAAGGATGTTAATTCAGTTTGGATATTGTCAATTAGCTGCTGTGCAGAATTCTAAACCATATTACAAATTTGGTTCCAAATATTCCTCTCTATTTATTCTGTAGCATTACATTAGATCAACAGTGATATTATAAAGAACCAAACAACACAGAATATCAATATTGAGTGAATATTTGTAATTCACATCAGTTTCAACTTTTGAATGATTGTCATGCTGGTTAGTTAATTCCAACATATGGTTTAGGAATTGCATGCTTGATAGGTGCTCTGCTGTTTTAAATAGATAGCCATGTTGAACGCATTAATACAAAATGTTGCACTGAATATTACAGACATTCAGTACCTTTACATTGTAGATCACATAGAAATGCACATACATTCACATAATTATTATGCTCCACCATTCTATGTATCTCTTTTTTGATATTCTTTTCTTGATATTTACTGTGAGTCTTATTCAAACACTGGGAAAACTTAGAAATCCTAATAACAAAATAAAACGACTTTGACTTCTGCTATTCGAACCTTTTAACTGTGTTCAAAGTATTATATCATCATAAATAAGTATGACCTTTGACTTTTAATTCAAGTGTGCTTCAAAGCTTTCAATAATTATTCGTTCCAGTACGTTAACCCTGCAAATAACCCTTAGCTGTGAATTGGCAACATTACAGATATTTATGAAAAGGCCATTGGAGTACAAATACCTTTTTAGGTTAATTTAGATACTAAAATAGATTATCCGATCCAAAAATTTAAAAAAAAAAAAAAAAAACATGAAACATTATTTTTTGCTTTATAGAATTTTCCAGGCTAAAAAGAGTCTCTGCATGTCAAATATACAAGCCTGCGTGTTTTAGTGAAAGTTTTTTTATTGCAGTCTTTATATTCCGCACATCTAACATCCCATAAAAATGTTCTATCATATAATCGACCAACAGCAAAGCTTATTCATGTAGCCGTGCTTTCGATTTAGCAAAACTAAGAGTGAAATCAGGTGATTAGAAAACGCAATATAATTGGTTGAACACACACAGACACTTGGAAAATTGTCAACTGAATTGCTGAAAATAGAGCAGTGGTCTACTCCAGCAACTCGATTGCCAATTGAAAATCTGTTGACAACCTGAGTTGTCAATTAGTGACACACAGTCATTTTTTATTATCAATTTGAGTTGTCAAGAAAAAATTGCTTACAAAATCACTTGTGTATCTCCAGTCTTAAAAAGGATCATTTCTTCAATGTGTGCGGAGTTGCTTCGTTTGCCTGCTGATATTACATACAGTTTCTACATTTAATACTACAATTGATCCAATACTGTGTCAGCCAAAGTCATTAAAGTCAATAGACACATTTAACACAATCCTTTGGAAAGTAGAAAATAAAACTGTTGGGGGTTCGATCAAACAGCAGAGCAATTATGATTTTGACTGAGTCAGTTTGTAAAGGGGGGATTTCTGGTAGCAGTCCTGTAAAGTAATTTTGTTTGACTTTGTTTTTGGCAGTACTTCTAAAGATGTCCAAAGTTAAAAAATAAATAAATAAAACATTATGTTTACATAAGAACATTATGTCCATTCCTGTACTCGTCATGTTAGCTGTCTATATGTGTCCATTTCTGTACTGGTCATGTTAGCTGTCTATGTGTGTCCATTTCTGTAGTGGTCATGTTAGCTTTCTATGTGTGTCCATTTCTGTACTGGTCATGTTAGCTGTCTCTATGTGTCCATTTCTGTACTGGTCATGTTAGCTGTCTATGTGTGTACATTTCTGTACTCGTCATGTTAGCTGTCTCTATGTGTCCATTTTTGTACTGGTTATGTTAGCTGTGTCTACGTGTCCATTTTTGTACTGTCATGTTAGCTGTCTATATGTGTGCATTTCTGTACTGGTCATGTATCGAGCTATAATTTAATCCTCAGGGAGATGAGAAAGGGTAATGCAGACCCTAGATACTCTTCGCTGGTGCACAGCCAGTATCGAGCTATAACTTCATAGTCAGGGAGAACAGAAAGGGTAATGCAGACCCTAGATACTCTCCGCTGGTGCACAGCCAGTATCGAGCTATAACTTCATAGTCAGGGAGATCAGAAAGGGTAATGCAGACCCTAGATACTCTCCCTTCTTCTCAGTACTCTCCCTCTGTTCCTGGGTAGTTCAGGAAGGTTAGCCTGCACTGTCCATCGTAAGAAATAGGTTATGACTGCTGTCATAATGCTGTTTCCTATCAGCTGCTTTCTGTCTTTGTCTTTATGTCCAAATAAGACCAATCTGAAATCTGTCTGATTTGTGTACCCTTTTAGGGGTTTTACAGCTGTTTTGTCGCTTCATAAGTTTAATTTTAATATCACAGACTTCATTTGCAAATAAGCCCCACCTACAATTTGCCCATACATATAATTAAGGCTTCACAACCCTTAAAGTGCATGGCTAATGAGCGGTGGAGCACGTTGCACGGTGGTGTGCATTGCACGGTGGAGCACATTTTGGCAGTGCAAAAGTGTCATGATACATACGGGGCAATTTTAATGCCAGCGTAAACTCGGCACTATGGCCTTAATGCCGTCACAAACTAATGCTCGTATATATGACTAAATTCTCTCCTATAGGTAACAATGGGTTACCTCTTACTCTCTACTCTGGTGCTTCTTCCTCAGCAACATAACTGGAGAGTCCTAAAAGCCTAATAATAGACATGTAAGTGATTCGGAAATCTATGTAGGGGCATGTCAGCTAACGTAACAAGCCATGAATAACTTAAAACAGACAGATGACTAAACCAGTGCCTGGACTGTGCAAGGTGACCAGAACTGAACACAATATTCTAGATGAGGTCTTACTAATGCATTGTACAGTTTTAACATTACTTCCCTTGATTTAAATTCAACACTTTTCACTATATATCTGAGCATCTTGTTGGCCTTTTTTATAGCTACCCTACATTGTTTAGATGAAGACATCTGAGTCAACATAAACTCCTAGGTTTTTTTCATAGATTCCTTCTTCAATTTCAGTATCTCCCATATGGTATTCATAATACACATTTTTATTGCCTGCACGCAGTCACTTAACAGTTCTCTGTTAAATGTAATTTGCCATGTGTGTCTGTCCAGTTCTGAATGCTGTCTAGATCATTTTGGATGATCTTTGCCTCCTATTTTTGTGTCATCTGCAAATTTAACAAGTTTGTTTACTACACCAGAATCTAAGTCATTAATGTAGACTAGGAATATCAGAGAACCTAACACTGATCCCAGTGGTACTCCACTGGTTACCTCGCTCCATTTTGAGATTTCTCCTCTAATCAGTACTTTCTGTTTTCTACATGTTAACCACTCCCTAATCCATGTGCATACATCCTTGAATCCCTACTGCGTTCAGTTTGAGAATTAATCTTTTATGCAGGACGTTGTCAAAAATCTTTCTGGAAATCTAAATAAACCATGTCATATGCTTTGCAATTATCCATTATCGATGTTGCATCCTCAAAAAAATCAAGCAGGTTACTTAGACACAATCTCCCTTTCCTAAAACCATGCTGACTGTCTCCCAGTTTACATATAATAGAAGTCAGGCTTACTGGTCTGTAGTTACCTGGTTCAGTTTTGTTTCCCTTTTTGTGGATCGGTATTACGTTTGAAATTCTCCAGTCTGTCCGTACAACCCCTGTTTCAAGAGACTGCTGCATCTTACTTAGCAGTTTGTAAATAACTTCTTCTTTCATTTTTTTAGTACTATTTAAGATTTGTTTATTTGTTAATTGGTCACTCAGTGTACATAACTGTAAGCAAGATGGCTACCAATAAATTTTTTTGTTTTACTTTTCTGTGTACTTGTCACAAAGACGTCTGTAGTGGGTGACGTCAGACCAGAAACAGGAACCAGGAAATAAACAACAGAGAGGTGGAGTTGGGTGGAGCTGAGAGATTGGTTTCGCTCAGCATTTAATAATGGACAGACAGAAAATAAAAGGTTGTAAAGACAAACAAACACAGGACACGGTACTTTTGCCAAAATAAAGAGACAAACAAAACAGACTACACAGACAAACACGGTGAGCTGATATTTTAACTATTACTATGATTATTACCTCCCTCTCCAATCCCGTTCTCCACTCACCGAACACACAACCCTGAGTGAGTGAAAACATGCTGCTTTTATGCAGCTGTACCAAGACTTGATTGCTAATCAGTCATTCAATTGGAGTCTCGGTACAACTGCACGTGAATTAATAAAGTGCAATTCCCCGTGCTCACATATTACATTTTACCTGCACGTGAAGTGCTGTGCAATCCTCGTGCCTAAATACAAATATAGATTTTAAACAACTCTTGTTCCACAGACCCATTTATATCCGGTGTACCAATGACTATACACCAACATTAACACACAGCACACAACATATAACATTGAAATACACACAGGGGCATGCAACATTGCCCCAGTACTTTATTGACAATTTTTTTAAATATAGATACAAAAATAGATTCCGTCGTTACATTTGTTTTCCTTCACAAAGTGCAAAAGATAGACACACTTACTCAGGATCCAAAGATTTCAGCAGCAAACCTACAAATTAAAACACAGCTCTTAGTCTTCTAATTCACATATTGTTCCATTAATACACCAGATCATTTCAAACAAATTGAGATTATGCATTAGTTTGTAAAAATGATGGTAAATTCTCACACAGCCCTTGACTAGCATCTTAAATATAATAAGAACACCATGGCTCAAAAAACCTTCAACCATGTTTTTCCTGCTGTTGTATATTGCCATTTTAGCCTGCCTTAAAATATGATCAATAGACATATTTTTTTTTTTGTAAAACGAACACCAAAAATAAATAAGGTTTCATTAAAATTTAGGTTAAGATTCTTAAAAAGTGCCTCTGAAAAGGTAAAAAGTGCTTGTAAACAGGTGCAGTACGCAAAACAAAGAAAAACAGTTTCTCTTTGGGTACAGAAGGGACAGGAATCAGACACTGAAGGGTTAATAACACATAAAATAATTAACAGCAATCATTGTGTGCAACACCCTCCACTGCAGATCTCCTGCCCTTTTGTTTAACGGTGTCTTGTACAGATTGTTCCACATTGCTCCATGTCATCCTTCACCCCCAGTCTGTCCCGCCAGTGTGTGTCGGGGACCTTCACACACGCTCTATACAGGGTCTTACCCATGACAATGTCCAGAGGGAACTCTTTTCATCCATTTACGCTCAGCAGGGGTCCCAGGAGACATAGTCGTCATGGAACTAGGGGCTGTGGAAGTGCGATCTGATGATCCTCAAAAAAAACTTTCAGGAGCAACAGCCCCTCCAAAGGGGAAGCAGCACGGATCTGATGCAGGAAACTGTCTACCCAGCGCAGCCCCAGCCAGGCTCGCCATACTCCTCCAGTAGCACTGTTGCAGGTCCAGCAGGTGGCGCAGCTGTGTGTAAGCAGGGAGACCTCAGAATCCAGGCTTGAGTTGTAAAGGATGGGCAGCTCCAGAAGCCAGTGCAGGGTGAGGGAATCCTCAGGTACACAACATTTTATAAAATTCCACTAACAGCCTGTCGATGCCAGGGGCTTTGCTGTTGCTCAGCTCTTGCAGAGCGTCAGAGAGTCCTACAGCGTGAGCGTCCTCTCCAGTCTGCCCTTCTCCTCTTCAAGGACCTGTGATAGATATCTGTGCAATTGTTGTGTGCCATCCTCATTGTCCTGCAGCTCACTGGAGAACAGCTGGGAGTAATATTGCTCTCCACAGCTCACGCAGCTCATGCCCTGATGCCGAGCGCAGGCAGTGGATCAGCTTGCTCTGACCTTGTTTCTTCTCCAGACCAAAGAAATACAGCGTAGGGGCATCCACCTGCGTCACACTCTGGAACCTGGATTGAATGAGCGCCCCCTGTACTTTAGTATCCAACAAGTCATTTAATGATGTTTTTTTGGCTCTGAGGTCTGCAATCTGCTTGCTATTTGTAGTGGACTCCAGGTCATGCTCAACATCCACAATTTCAATCTCTAGGGCTCTCATTGATTCATTGATGCTCTTTGTGACACTCACAATGTACTGCTGGCAGAACTGGCGCATCTGCAGCTTCCCCACGTCCCACCACTGCCTCAGTGAAATAATAGTGAATTTGTTCTCTCCACCTCTGCCAAAAGACAAGCTAAAACATTCCTTAAAATGTATTCCTGTGGGGGTTATAAAACAAGATGTATAAATGCCAAAATCGTGTTTAAAACAATAAAACCGGACTAATCTAGCTAGGAAGAGGGTGGTATCCTTAATCTGCCTTTTATCACCATTAAAATTTCTCCACACATCTACTAACTCCCGCTTCTCCACAGTCCTGTGCATCCCCTGGCAGACTGGAAGTGGGGATCTATGGGGTTCCTGTCTGACTTATCATATGGACATTGTGGTATTTAAAGTTGATAAAAACTCTACTCTCTCCCTGCTATCTGTAGGCACATAAACATTCACAAAACTGAAGTTTTTTTGTTCGACTACAGCTTTCACCACAAGCAGCTATCCATGAATAATCTCATCTACGATGAGAGTTGGGTTTCAAAAAAAAGGTGGGGGGGGGACAAAAACGTGTGAAAATTGAGGAAAATAAGGCTTGAAGTCACGACACAGTCTTATAAACACACATGGCGATTGAAACAGTAATAGCGATAAATGTTTTTAATTTGTATTTTAACTATAAACTAATCTGCTTTAGAAACACCATGTTTAATCACATTGTAAGTTGATACATTAGAGTGATTTAATAGCTCTGGTATTTAGAAGGAAAAAAAATTGTTTTGACACAAATATATTTATGAAGGAATAAGGTCACTCAATATTTTCCAAATAGGTTTTTTCTTATGTCTGATCTGGAACAGAATTCGCTTTACAGTTCAGTCAGATTGATGTCATCCCGAATGTCTTGGTGTGTGTGACAATCTGCTACGGAGTTCAGCTTGTTTTGTGTCATGCTGCTGCATAGCTAAGACTTCAGCCGTCGTAGGCTGCTGAAACTGTGTTCTGCTGGGGCTGAAGATGCTGATGAAACTAGCAGCAAACTTGTGGGAAAAGTCTCCTGACTTCAGTTGTCAGTTTTTACAGCTTCTGCAACAGATCTGTAGTGATTCTGATGTTTAAACATTCTAAGTTGGACCATTAGTGAATCCAGACTGAGTGCAGGATACTTAAGATACCATTGCTCTCAACATGTAGTAATACATTGTCTAAAGCCTGGTAGTGCTTCAGGTTGTTGCTGTCAAATCGCTTTGTGCAAAATCGGAATTGTCAATCTATAGCCATGTGCAATCCCAACAGTACTGTTCCTATTCAAAATCTTACCAGTAAGCCGTTGGCACGAGAAACTGTTTCTGACCACATCTGCTCTGCTGCTTCCTCCAAACTGGACATCGGAGTATTGGGTTAAAACAGATTTCACAGCTGCACAACACGTTAGCCATCTCGTTGGACATAGTGGCTTGATTGAGTGAGACTTTGTAGTTGCACTGCAACTTCTTATATTTGCCTGATGCACTGTAAAAATTGTCAAGTTCATGAACCCATTGAAGAGCATCTCTAATAACTGCAATGGCAGAGGCAGAGTGTGATGCCACAAGATTGCAGGAATGAGCGCCACAGTGAACACAAAGTGCTAAAGGCTGCTTTGATTTGATTTCTGTCTGACACCCACGGTAGGCTCCAGATATATTTGAAGCGCCATCGTACATCTGACCATGCAGGTGGATATCGGTAACTGCACAATATTTGCAATTGTTTTTTCACATGAATCAGGTGCTTTGTACAAGCCAAGAAAGGCATGATAAGCATTAAGCTCTTCATCAATGTATCCAATACATATTGATTCTTGCTCCTTTCCACTGACCTCCTGTGTGCTATCTACAACAACAGAAAAAACAAGGTGGCTTTCTAAAGAAATTTCGAATATCCATTTCTAAAATTAAACCCATAACACCGTTATTGTACACATCGACTAAAGTAATAACATGCATGCAAGCAATGGTGTGTGTCACGCTCACTTACCAGTTCATTGTGTAAAATAAGAAGGGGTGGAAAATCTGGTGCGTTCCAGTCCCAACAAAACAAGCTACCCATATTTAGTTTAAGTATTTTGAATCATAAAACCATTTAAAAAAAATATTGTTAGGGTCCTGAAAATGGGGGGACAAACACATGTACTGTCCCCCCAGTCTGCGCCTATGCGTCTGACCAACGCTATCGGTAACAGAACCTTGATTTGTCCTTTTTTTGGCCACCGTTTTGTCAATTGATTTCCTACTTCTCTTTTTTTTTGCATTTTAAAATTCCACTTTCATTTCTGTCTCTCCCCACACACTGTTTACCGACTCGATCTCTGTAATGTGAGCCTCTCGGCCCCTGGGATCCCACAGCTGCAGTGAGCCCATTAGCCTTTATATTTACCTCAGGCTGTGTACCTGAGCTCTAACATTGCTTCTCTCACCTACCTCTTCTCCTTGAACCTCAGCACTACTGCCCTGCTCAGGGGCGATCTTAACTCCATATCTACGGGTACGTTTTTCCAACGGAGAACCTAGGGGATGTTTTCCCCTTGAACTTGACAAAAGTCAGTCCTCCTCTGAAAACACCCAGCACTTTAAAATGATCTTCTATAGAACAGTAAAAAAATCAGAAAAAATTAAACAAACAAACAGAGCATAGATCTTCCTCACAGCAGCTCACGTTCACTTAGCAACTACGTCCACCCACTCCCAGCATGCACTGAGAGATATCCTGTATAATGGGAAGACCAAGGTTATTGTAATGACACTTCTAGTAAACTAAATAAGGATAAAGTAAACAAAAAGATGATTCTTCCAATGTTATGTAGTGATATACCAGTCAGTGGTTGATCATGGTCAGGTGCATTAGTCAACGCATGCTTCAAATTTGAACTACTAAACACACACATCTAGAGCCAAATTACATGTAGTGGCAGGATCTGAGGTAAAATGAACGCCGTTCCTAGCATATCTTTAACCTTCACCGACACCTTGTGAACAGGCTGGCTGTAGGGTGACGTCAGGCCTGAAAGGAGTACACACGCAGACAGGCAGTACTGTCAGGTGAAACTGAGACGCTGTGGGGCTCAGTGCGTTTATTGAAAAATAAAAGGTTCAAACTAAAAAACAGCACACAGCACTTGAGGCCAAAATAAACAGACAAACAAAACGGACTAACGCTTAAACAAACAGTGGACTAACAGACAAACAAACACGGTGAGTCAAAGCAAACAAGTACCATGATGGTCCTTCCAGCACGAAATAGAAATTGTTATTTTATTATTCTTTTACTTTGTTTTACTTTCCTTTTCTCTCCTGTTCTCTACTCACTGAACACCCAACCCCGAATGAGTGAAACGTGCATCTATATATATATATATATATATATATATATATAACACACACACACACACACACACACACACACACATACACACACACTGCTGTGCCGGGATTCAATTACTAATTAATTACTCACGTGAATCCCAGCACGTGAACTCATTTGTGCAACCCCGTGCTCACATATTATTAAATACTTTAAATGCACATTAAGTGATAGTGCAATAACCCTTGCACCAATACCTCTACATCAACATTAACACACCACACGCAACACAGAACACAAAATACACACAGGGGCAGAGCACACTGCCACACACTTTTTTTCAGTTTTGTTCAAATAAGGTGCAGATTAGCAAGTGCAGTATTTTGTACATGGATAGACTGGTGACAACCATTCAGTTTCCTGCATTGTCTTCTTCCTTTACAGTACATACAGTAAAAGCAGTGACTAGACAACAATCACAGAGTGGCTTTTCTGTTTCCTTTACAGTACCTCTGCCAGTGTTAAGCAGTGATTTGGTACTATAAGCAAGATGAGCTTGATGAATCACTGTAGAAAAAAAAAAACATTATGCAAACAATACAGTTCCAGGTCTTATAGTTTAAATCATTGCTATATAGGATATTCCCTTGGCTCCTCCCAGAACACTCTCTAGGGATATGGTATGCTTATATTTATAAATCACATTTTTCAACCTTTACAATTCTATTGAATAAACACAGAAGCATGGCTTCATTTCTCTAAAGGTAACCACACTGCAACGAACACTGCCAATGCACTTTCCCCAAGTGCAGCCTGTGAGGTGGTTGAGCGCAGGTGAAGACAGCATTGATGATGTAATGATAGGCTTGGAGCAAGTAGCTTGCAGATTCTAGAATCGATGTGATTATCCACTTGAGTTGCCCAAGGTGTTGATAGGCTTTCTCAAGGTAAGACAAGGTAAGACTGAATAAAAGGGAAACACACCAGTGCCAGTATATACAAAATATAGTAAACCACCAGAATCTTATTACCACATGGAGCATGGTCCAGGAAATGAGTGTGGCTTGGGAGGCAGGGATTGTAAGGTATTGTTAAAAAAATAATTAACATCCACCAAAATGCCTGAGCCACAGTCATCGCTGAATAGCAGGAATAAAAAATAGCTTTCACGCTTCGAAAACATAATCCAAGTCAAACAAACTGTATGTGAACAGATTTCATACTCATTACTTGAAGCTATAACAGGAATTATCTTTCAACAGAAGAAACATTATTGTAGTAATTCAAATAAAATGCATCATTCCAAATAATGTGTACACAGTTCTAAACAATGAAAAAGGACAAACATGACTCAGAATCCCAGTTTGGGTAGCATAGCGTCATTACTGCCATGATAGTTTGAAAAGGACAGACATGCAATTGCCACGTGTTCAAGGCAGTCTGTAATTTAAGAGTGTCGGGAAAGTGAGCTTGTACAGTGCCTGGGTACAATGAAACGGTTTCAGGCAGTTGCGATAGCAACGAGTGGACCAGCTGTGCTAAAGAGAGAGGAAGTGTCTGAGAGTTTGCCAGAGACAGCAATGGGGACAGCAGACACAGAGCTCCAGACACCCAGCTAGGAAAGGAAACTGAATTGTCCCCAATTTGTTATTGTTTCAGATTTGGAAAATAAACCTGCTTCATTGGAAAGATTGAGTGCCTCATTCACACAACGTAAAGCATTTTATTCACTTCCACTGGTGCACTTATTGATTTAAGTGACATAGGGCATAGTAAAACATAATAATATCATGTGCAATGAATAAGGGTTACAGTAGCATAGCTTCCTCACTGCAGTGATAGTTTGAAAAGGACAGACACAGCTCACAATCCCAGTTTGGGTAGCATAGTTTCCTCACTGCAATGATAGTTTGAAAAGGACAAACACGGCTCACAATCCCAGTTTGAGTAGCATAGTTTCACCACTGCAATGCTAGTTTGAAAAGGACAGACACGGCTCACAATCCCAGTTTGGGTAGCATAGTTTCACCACTGCAATGCTAGTTTGAAAAGGACAAACACGGCTCACAATCCCAGTTTGAGTAGTATAGTTTCACCACTGCAATGATAGTTTGAAAAGGACAGACACGGCTCCCAATCCCAGTTTGAGTAGCATAGTTTCACCACTGCAATGATAGTTTGAAAAGGACAGACACGGCTCACAATCCCAGTTTGAGTAGCATAGTTTCCTCACTGCAATGATAGTTTGAAAAGGACAGACACGGCTCACAATCCCAGTTTGGGTAGCATAGTTTCACCACTGCAATGATAGTTTGAAAAGGACAGACACGGCTCACAATCCCAGTTTGGGTAGCATAGTTTCACCACTGCAATGATAGTTTGAAAAGGACAGACACGGCTCACAATCCCAGTTTGGGTAGCATAGTTTCACCACTGCAATGATAGTTTGAAAAGGACAGACACGGCTCACAATCCCAGTTTGAGTAGCATAGTTTCACCACTGCAATGATAGTTTGAAAAGGACAGACACGGCTCACAATCCCAGTTTGGGTAGCATAGTTTTCTCACTGCAATGATAGTTTGAAAAGGACAGACACGGCTCACAATCCCAGTTTGGGTAGCATAGTTTCCTCACTGCAATGATAGTTTGAAAAGGACAGACATGGCTCACAATCCCAGTTTGGGTAGCATATTTTCCTCACTGCAGTGATAGTTTGAAAAGGACTGACATGGTTCACAATCCCAGTTTGGGTAGCATAGTTTCACCACTGCAATGATAGTTTGAAAAGGACAGACACGGCTCACAATCCCAGTTTGGGTAGCATAGTTTCCTCACTGCAATGATAGTTTGAAAAGGACAGACACGGCTCACAATCCCAGTTTGGGTAGCATAGTTTCACCACTGCAATGATAGTTTGAAAAGGACAGACACGGCTCCCAATCCCAGTTTGGGTAGCATAGTTTCCTCACTGCAGTGATAGTTTGAAAAGGACAGACATGGCTCACAATCCCAGTTTGGGTAGCATAGTTTCCTCACTGCAATGATAGTTTGAAAAGGACAGACACAGCTCACAATCCCAGTTTGGGTAGCATAGTTTCCTCACTGCAATGATAGTTTTTCAACATTTCACGACATACATTATTAACCAGAACTACATTTCTGAAGGTTTAGTTATTTTATCTGGTTCAAGAAGTTTGTTGGAAAGTGCAGTCAGTGGCTGGTGTTGTTGTGTATGGAAACACTTAGGAACTGGAGAAGTTTGGTACAAAACCAAAATTATATTTATTTAAGAACACAAGAGAAAAAAAAAAAACCTAATTGTATAATTTTTTTTTTTTTTTTTAAGAAAAGAACAAGGCGCAAACAAACAAAAAAACCTATTTACATTTAAAAAGAATTGACCTAAAGCAGATGTTATACTGAGCTCCAACACTGAGGTTACTGCTGGGCTCCAGACTATCCCCAGGTCTAAACAAAGAGAAGGCAGCCCTCGGCAGGTTTGCCAACTATTTCTACAAAAACCCTCCCACTCCTTCCTGAAACCTGCCCGTTTATTATTGATTGATGGCACTCTGGTGAGTTTGTGGAACTTCCTTCGAATTTGAAAGCATACCAAGTAAAAAAATTTTTCCTTTTATTTTAAAAGATTCGTGTTATTGATACAATGTTTAGCAACAGTGATGTAAAGGGGTTGTAAGGGTTGTGTATCATATAGCTTAGTATCTTGATTAAAACTATTCAACATATATCCAAATGTAATACCCACACAAATGCCCAAAACTAGCCCAAAAAATAGGCACCCACCCAAAGTCATTTTTCCAGGCACTATACAAGGAAATACAAGCCCAATTGTCTTGAACCTGCCCAATCTGGCAACACTGGCCCTTGGACCGAACTAAACTGTCAGTATGTATACAGTGCCGAGAAAGTATGTGAACCCCTTAGGATTTTTACATATTTCAAACCTAAAATGTTATTAGATCTTAATCCTAATAATATATTAGTCCTAATAATAGAAAAAATAACCAGACTAAACAAATTATACAAAAACCATGATACTTTTTTAACATTTATTTATCCACAAATGATTCAGCATTCAATATCCATGTGTGAAAAAGTATGTGAACCTTTAGATTCAGTAACTGGTGGCACCCCCTTGAGCAGCAATGACTTCAACTAAGCATTTCCTGTAACTGTTGGTCAGTCTCTCACATTGGTTTTGAGGAATTTTGGCCCATTCCTCCTTACAGAACTGCTTCAACTCGGTGACATTTGAGAGTTTCCTTGCATGGACAGCTCGCTTCAGGTCCTGCCACAACATTCTGATGGGGTTTAGGTCTGGACTTTGACTAGGCCATTCTAAAATGCGAGATTTCTTCTGCAGCCATTCTTTTGTAGATCTGCTTGGATGTTTAGGATCATTGTCTTGCTGCATGACCCAACATCGGTTCAGCTTCAGCTCACGGATGGATGGCCTGACATTCTCCTCTAGAATCTTCTGATACAATGCAGTATTCATGGTTGTGTCAATGAAGGCAAGCTACATCAGATCCTGAGGCAGCAAAGTAGCCCCAAACCATCACACTCCCACCACCATGCTTGATGGTTGGGATGAGGTTCTTCTGTTCAAACCCAGGGTTTGGGTTTTGCCAAACATAACATTTCTCATTGAGGCCAAAAAGTTCTATCTTTGACTCGTCTGTCCAGAGAACATTGTTCCAGAAGTCATGTGGCTCATCTATGTGCTCCTTGGCGAACTTCAGACGGGCAACAATGTTCTTTTTAGAGAGCAGTGGTTTCCTCCTGGCTATCCTTCCATGAAAACCATTCTTGTTCAGTCTTTTTTCTGATAGTGGAGTCATGAACACTTACATTAGCCAAGGCGAGAGTGGCCTGCAGATCCTTGGATGTTACTCTGGGGTTCTTTGTGACTTATTTGATGATTTTCCGGTTTGTTCTTGGAGAGATTTTGGTAGGGTGATCGCTCCTGGGTAGAGTGACTGTGGTCTTGATAGTGGATTGGTGGAGCCCCAAATCCTTAGAAATAGTTTTGTAACACGTTCTAGACTGATGAGCATCAATAACTGTTTTTCTGAGGGCCTCAGAGATTTCTTTTGATCGTGGCATGACGTGTTTCTACACACCTGTATGGTGATAACCAAACTCAAAGTTTCTGACCTTTATATAGAGTGGGGCCTCCCAAACTCACCCCTGAAGATCTACCTAATTATTTAAACACCTGATTCTAATTACCCCCTTAATTGAGCTGATAAAACCAGGGGAAACTTCCTTTTTCACAAACCTTGAATCTTAGTTACTCATTATTTGTCTAATAAATACATCATTTTGTTTCAAAAGACATGGAATTGGTTAATATAAACCCTATTGGATATTTAAGGCTATCATGGTAAAACTATGGCATTTCCATAATTATCACTGGGGTTCACAAACCTTCTCAGAACTGTATCTGTGCAGGCAGGCAAACCCATCCTCTAGTTGAAGGTGGTTATAGAAAAATAACCCAAACATCTTATAATTAAATAAATAAAAAAATATTCAAAAACTCAAACCGAATCAATGAATACCTAAATAAACATTAACAAGCATGTGCATTAAAAACCACAGCTTTAAACAAGCAGAGGGATACTTAATTAAAATCAGTTAAAATAGTCTGCAAAGATGTAATGAATTTGAAAACTTCTCTTCTCTGTAATGATTAGTCCAGCTCAACGTATTTAGGTTTGGTATGTAACAAGAGCAGTACAATTAGAATTTTGATGAACAGTAATGTAATATTCATCCAATGATAATCTACCACGATTACAGTCATAACAGCAATAAAAGGTAAGCAAGATTAAATAATGCCAGCTTCAATATTGACAATCCCTTATTGCTTCTGGCTCATAATAAATATAGGGGGCCCGGCGTATAAAATATATAATAGTCTAGTTACATAATACAAGCTATATTTAATGAATATCCCAGATGCTTCCTTGCCAAGAAGGTGGTGTCATTCTGTCTGCTGAATCAGAACGCACTGACACAGATACCCTGCCTCTCTTATTACTGTAGGGAATCAGAATGCATTGACACAGATACCCTGCCTCTCTTATAACACTGAAGGAATCAGAACGCATTGACACAGATACCCTGCCCCTCTTATTAATGTAAGGAATCAGAACGCGTTGAAACAGATGCCCTGCCTCTCTTATAACACTGTAGAGAATCAGAATGCATTGACACAGATACCCTGCCCCTCTTACAACACTGTATGGAATCAGAATGCGTTGACACAGATACCCTGCCCCTCTTAACACTGTAGGGAATCAGAACGCATTGACACAGATACCCTGCCTCTCTTATAACACTGTAGAGAATCAGAATGCATTGACACAGATACCCTGCCCCTCTTATTACTGTAGGGAATCAGAACGCATTGACACAGATACCCTGCCCCTCTTACAACACTGTAGGAATCAGAATGCATTGACACAGATACTCTGCCCCTCTTATTACTGAAGGGAATCAGAACGCATTGACACAGATACCCTGCCTCTCTTACAACACTGTAGGAATCAGAATGCATTGACACAGATACTCTGCCTCTCTTATTACTGTAGGGAATCAGAATGCATTGAGACAGATACGCTGCCTCTCTTATTACTGTAGGGAATCAGAATGCATTGACAGAGATACCCTGCCTCTCTTATAACACTGTAGGAATCAGAACGCATTGACACAGATACCCTACCTCTCTTACAACACTGTAGGAATCAGAATGCATTGATACAGATACCCTGCCCCTCTTATTACTGAAGGGAATCAGAACGCATTGACACAGACCCTGCCTCTCTTACAACACTGTAGGAATCAGAATGCATTGACACAGATACGCTGCTTCTCTTATTACTGTAGAGAATCACAATGCATTGACACAGATACCCTGCCCCTCTTATTACTGTAGGGAATCAGAATGCATTGACAGAGATACCCTGCCCCTCTTATTACTGAAGGGAATCAGAACGCATTGACACAGATACCCTGCCTCTCTTATTACTGTAGAGAATCACAATGCATTGACACAGATACCCTGCCCCTCTTATTACTGTAGGGAATCAGAACGCATTGACACAGATACCCTGAAACTCTTATTTCTGTAGAGAATCAGAACGCGTTGACACAGGAACCCTGCCTCTCTTATAACACTGTAGAGAATCAGAATGCATTGACACAGATACCCTGCCTCTCTTATTACTATAGAGAATCACAATGCATTGACACAGATACCCTGCCCCTCTTATTACTGTAGGGAATCAGAATGCATTGACAGAGATACCCTGCCCCTCTTATTACTGTAGGGAATCAGAACGCATTGACACAGATACCCTGCCTCTCTTATTACTGTAGAGAATCACAATGCATTGACACAGATACCCTGCCCCTCTTATTACTGTAGGGAATCAGAACGCATTGACACAGATACCCTGAACCTCTTATTTCTGTAGAGAATCAGAAAGTGTTGACACAGGAACCCTGCCTCTCTTATAGCACTGTAGGAATCACAATGCATTGACACAGATACCCTGCCTCTCTTATTACTGTAGAGAATCAAAATGCATTAACACAGATACCCTGCCCCTCTTATTACTGTAGGGAATCAGAACGCATTGACACAGATACCCTGAACCTCTTATTTCTGTAGAGAATCAGAACGCGTTGACACAGGAACCCTGCCTCTCTTATAACACTGTAGAGAATCAGAATGCATTGACACAGATACCCTGCCTCTCTTATTACTGTAGGGAATCAGAATGCATTGACACAGATACCCTGCCTCTCTTATTACTGTAGGGAATCAGAATGCATTGACACAGATACCCTGCCTCTCTTATTACTGTAGGGAATCAGAACGCATTGACACAGATACCCTGCCTCTCTTATAACACTGTAGAGAATCAGAATGCATTGACACAGATACCCTGCCCCTCTTATTACTGTAGAGAATCAGAATGCATTGACACAGATACCCTGAAACTCTTATTTCTGTAGAGAATCAGAACGCATTGACACAGGAACCCTGCCTCTCTTATAACACTGTAGGAATCAGAACGCATTGACACAGATACCCTGCCTCTCTTATTACTGTAGAGAATCAGAACGCATTGACACAGATACCCTGCCTCTCTTATTTCTGTAGAGAATCAGAACGCATTGACACAGATACCCTGAACCTCTTATTTCTGTAGAGAATCAGAACGCATTGACACAGATACCCTGCCTCTCTTATAACACTGTAGGGAATCAGAACGCATTGACACAGATACCCTGCCTCTCTTATTACTGTAGGGAATCAGAACGCATTGACACAGATACCCTGCCCCTCTTATTACTGTAGGGAATCAGAACGCATTGACACAGATACCCTGCCTCTCTTATAACACTGTAGGGAATCAGAACGCATTGACACAGATACCCTGCCTCTCTTATTACTGTAGGGAATCAGAACACATTGACACAGATACCCTGCCCCTCTTATTACTGTAGGGAATCAGAACACATTGACACAGATACCCTGCCTCTCTTATTACTGTAGGGAATCAGAACACATTGACACAGATACCCTCTGCTATCTTAACACTTTAGGGACTCAGAACGCATGACACAGATTAGTAAAGCCCCTCTTAGTCACTGCGAGAATCAGATACGCATTGACAGAGGATACCCTGACATCTCTTGAGTCTTACTGTAGAGACTCAGAAAGTGTTGACACAGAGAATAGTGGAATCTGCTAAGCACTGTAGGGAATCACAATATCATGAACACAGATACCCTGCCCTCTTTTACGTGTAACAGATGTACTCTACAGACCCTGGAAAGAACCAGCAGATGACACAGATAACCTGCCCCTCTAACAGTACGGTAGAGAATCAGATGGGCACGGGACACAGATACCTGAACCTCTTAGTCTGTAGGGAATCAACGTGTCTTGCCTCTCACATAACACTGGGACAGAAGCATTGACCTGACATCCCTCTTTTAACACTGTTAGAGATCAGAACACATGGACTGTCAACAGAGTCACCCTTTTCCGCCTCTTAAGACTTTTAATCTTAATAACGTTGACCACTATACGCTGACATCTAACCCAGAAGTACTCTGCTTCATTGACACAGATATCCCCCCAGGCTTTTTAAACAGGTAGAGGAATCAGAACGCACATGCTTACCCTGCCCCTTTCATTACTGCCCCTTTCAATACTGTAGGGAATCCTTCTAGCACTAACGCGTTGACACAGATACCCTGCCTCTCTTATACTGTAGGGAATCAGAACGCATTGACACAGATACCCTGCCTCTCTTATAACACTGTAGAGAATCAGAATGCATTGACACAGATACCCTGCCCCTCTTATAACACTGTAGGGAATCAGAACGCATTGACACAGATACCCTGCCTCTCTTATAGCACTGTAGGGAATCAGAACGCATTGACACAGATACCCTGCCTCTCTTACAACACTGTAGGGAATCAGAACGCATTGACACAGATACCCTGCCTCTCTTCTAGCACTGTAGGTAATCAGAACGCGTTGACACAGATACCCTGCCCCTCTTATTACTGTAGGGAATCAGAACGCATTGACACAGATACCCTGCCCCTCTTATAACACTGTAGGGAATCAGAACGCATTGACACAGAAACCCTGCCTCTCTTATAACACTGTAGGGAATCAGAACACATTGACACAGATACCCTGCCTCTCTTCTAACACTGTAGGGAATCAGAACGCATTGACACGGATACTCTGCCTCTCTTATTACTGTAGAGAATCAGAACGCATTGACACGGATACCCTGCCTCTCTTATTACTGTAGAGAATCAGAACGCATTGACACAGATACCCTGCCTCTCTTACAACACTTTAGGGAATCAGAATGCGTTGACACAGATACCCTGCTACTCTAATAACACTGTAGAGAATCACAGATACCCTGCCTCTCTTATTACTATAGAGAATCACAATGCATTGACACAGATACCCTGCCCCTCTTATTACACTGTAGAGAATCAGAACGCATTGACACAGATACCCTGCCCCTCTTATTACTGTAGGGAATCAGAACGCATTGACACAGATACCCTGCCTCTCTTATAACACTGTAGGAATCAGAATGCATTGACACAGATACCCTGCCCCTCTTATTACTGTAGAGAATCAGAATGCATTGACACAGATACCCTGCCCCTCTTATAACACTGTAGGGAATCAGAACGCATTGACACAGATACCCTGCCTCTCTTATTACTGTAGGGAATCAGAACGCATTGACACAGATACCCTGCCCCTCTTATTACTGTAGAGAATCAGAACGCATTGACACAGATACCCTGCCTCTCTTATTACTGTAGGGAATCAGAACGCATTGACACAGATACCTTGCCTCTCTTATAACACTGTAGAGAATCAGAACACATTGACACAGATACCCTGCCCCTCTTATTACTGTAGGGAATCAGAACGCGTTGACACAGATACCCTGCCTCTCATTACTGTAGGGAATCAGAACGCATTGACACGGATACCCTGCCTCTCTTATTACTGTAGAGAATCAGAACGCATTGACACAGATACCCTGCCTCTCTTACAACACTTTAGGGAATCAGAATGCATTGACACAGATACCCTGCTACTCTAATAACACTGTAGAGAATCAGAACACATTGACACAGATACCCTGCCTCTCTTATTACTATAGAGAATCACAATGCATTGACACAGATACCCTGCCCCTCTTAATACTTTAGAGAATCAGAATGCATTGACACAGATACACTGCCCTTCTTAATACTTTAGAGAATCAGAATGCATTGACACAGATACCCTGCCCCTCTTATTACTGTAGAGAATCAGAACGCATTGACACAGATACCCTGCCTCTCTTATTACACTGTAGGGAATCAGAACGCACTGACACAGATACCTTGCCTCTCTTATAACACTGTAGGGAATCAGAATGCATTGACATAGATACCCTGCCCCTCTTTTAACACTGTAGAGAATCAGAACACATTGACACAGATACCCTTCCCCTTTTATTACTGTAGGGAATCAGAACACGTTGACACAGATACACTGCCTCTCTTATAAAACTGTAGAGAGTCAGCCTGCATTGACACAGATATCCTGCCCCTCTTTTAACACTGTAGAGAATCAGAACGCCTTGACACAGATACCCTGCCCCTTTCAATACTGTAGGGAATCATAACGCGTTGACACAGAAACCCTGCCTCTCATTACTGTAGGGAATCAGAACGCATTGACACAGATACCCTGCCCCTCTTATAACTCTGTAGAGAATCAGCCTGCATTGACACAGATATCCTGCCCCGCTTATAACACTGTAGGGAATCAGAACGCATTGACACAGATACCCTGCCTCTCTTCTAGCACTGTAGGTAATCAGAACGCGTTGACGCAGATACCCTGCCTCTCTTATAACACTGTAGGGAATCAGAACGCATTGACACAGATAACCTGCCTCTCTTATTACTGTAGGTAATCAGAACGCGTTGACACAGATACCCTGCCCTTGTTATTACTGCAGGGAATCAGAACGCATTGACACAGATACCCTGCCCCTCTTATAACTCTGTAGAGAATCAGAACGCAATCACACAGAAACCCTGCCTCTCTTATAACACTGTAGGAATCACAATGCATTGACACAGATACCCTGCCTCTCTTCTAACACTGTAGGGAATCAGAACGCATTGACAAGGATACCCTGCCTCTCTTATTACTGTAGAGAATCAGAACGCATTGACACGGATACCCTGCCTCTCTTATTACTGTAGAGAATCAGAACGCATTGACACAGATACCCTGCCTCTCTTACAACACTTTATGGAATCAGAATGCGTTGACACAGATACCCTGCTACTCTAATAACACTGTAGAGAATCACAGATACCCTGCCTCTCTTATTACTATAGAGAATCACAATGCATTGACACAGATACCCTGCCCCTCTTAATACTTTAGAGAATCAGAATGCATTGACACAGATACACTGCCCTTCTTATTACTGCAGGGAATCAGAACGCATTGACACAGATACCCTGCCTCTCTTATTACTGTAGAGAATCAGAATGCATTGACACAGATACCCTGCCCCTCTTATTACTGTAGAGAATCAGAATGCATTGACACAGATACCCTGCCCCTCTAATAACACTGTAGAGAATCAGCACGCATTGACACAGAAACCCTGCCTCTCTTATTACTGTAGGGAATCAGAACGCGTTGACACAGAAACCCTGCCTCTCTTATTACTGTAGGGAATCAGAACGCGTTGACACAGAAACCCTGCCTCTCTTATTACTGTAGGGAATCAGAACGCATTGACACAGATACCTTGCCTCTCTTATAACACTGTAGAGAATCAGAACACATTGACACAGATACCCTGCCCCTTTCATTACTGTAGGGAATCATAACGCGTTGACACAGAAACCCTGCCTCTCATTACTGTAGGGAATCAGAACGCATTGACACGGATACCCTGCCTCTCTTATTACTGTAGAGAATCAGAACGCATTGACACGGATACCCTGCCTCTCTTATTACTGTAGAGAATCAGAACGCATTGACACAGATACCCTGCCTCTCTTACAACACTTTAGGGAATCAGAATGCGTTGACACAGATACCCTGCCACTCTTATAACACTGTAGAGAATCAGAACACATTGACACAGATACCCTGCCTCTCTTATTACTATAGAGAATCACAATGCATTGACACAGATACCCTGCCCCTCTTAATACTTTAGAGAATCAGAATGCATTGACACAGATACACTGCCCTTCTTAATACTTTAGAGAATCAGAATGCATTGACACAGATACCCTGCCCTTCTTATTACTGTAGAGAATCAGAACGCATTGACACAGATACCCTGCCTCTCTTATAACACTGTAGAGAATCATAATGCATTGACACAGATACCCTGCCTCTCTTATTACTGTAGGGAATCAGAATGCATTGACACAGATACCCTGAAACTCTTATTTCTGTAGAGAATCAGAACGCATTGACACAGATACCCTGAACCTCTTATTTCTGTAGAGAATCAGAAAGTGTTGACACAGGAACCCTGCCTCTCTTATAGCACTGTAGGAATCACAACGCATTGACACAGATACCCTGCCTCTCTTATTACTGTAGGGAATCAGAACGCACTGACACAGATACCTTGCCTCTCTTATAACACTGTAGGGAATCAGAATGCATTGACATAGATACCCTGCCCCTCTTATTACTGTAGGGAATCAGAACACATTGACACAGATACCCTTCCCCTTTTATTACTGTAGGGAATCAGAACGCATTGACACAGATACACTGCCTCTCTTATAAAACTGTAGAGAGTCAGCCTGCATTGACACAGATATCCTGCCCCTCTTTTAACACTGTAGAGAATCAGAACACATTGACACAGATACCCTGCCCCTTTCAATACTGTAGGGAATCATAACGCGTTGACACAGAAACCCTGCCTCTCATTACTGTAGGGAATCAGAACGCATTGACACAGATACCCTGCCCCTCTTATAACTCTGTAGAGAATCAGCCTGCATTGACACAGATATCCTGCCCCGCTTATAACACTGTAGGGAATCAGAACGCATTGACACAGATACCCTGCCTCTCTTCTAGCACTGTAGGTAATCAGAACGCGTTGACGCAGATACCCTGCCTCTCTTAGAACACTGTAGGGAATCAGAACGCATTGACACAGATAACCTGCCTCTCTTCTAGCACTGTAGGTAATCAGAACGCGTTGACGCAGATACCCTGCCCTTGTTATTACTGCAGGGAATCAGAACGCATTGACACAGATACCCTGCCCCTCTTATAACTCTGTAGAGAATCAGAACGCAATCACACAGATACCCTGCCTCTCTTATAACACTGTAGGAATCACAATGCATTGACACAGATACCCTGCCTCTCTTCTAACACTGTAGGGAATCAGAACGCATTGACACGGATACCCTGCCTCTCTTATTACTGTAGAGAATCAGAACGCATTGACACGGATACCCTGCCTCTCTTATTACTGTAGAGAATCAGAACGCATTGACACAGATACCCTGCCTCTCTTACAACACTTTAGGGAATCAGAATGCGTTGACACAGATACCCTGCTACTCTAATAACACTGTAGAGAATCACAGATACCCTGCCTCTCTTATTACTATAGAGAATCACAATGCATTGACACAGATACCCTGCCCCTCTTAATACTTTAGAGAATCAGAATGCATTGACACAGATACACTGCCCTTCTTATTACTGCAGGGAATCAGAACGCATTGACACAGATACCCTGCCTCTCTTATTACTGTAGAGAATCAGAATGCATTGACACAGATACCCTGCCCCTCTAATAACACTGTAGAGAATCAGCACGCATTGACACAGAAACCCTGCCTCTCTTATTACTGTAGGGAATCAGAACGCGTTGACACAGAAACCCTGCCTCTCTTATTACTGTAGGGAATCAGAACGCGTTGACACAGAAACCCTGCCTCTCTTATTACTGTAGGGAATCAGAACGCATTGACACAGATACCTTGCCTCTCTTATAACACTGTAGAGAATCAGAACACATTGACACAGATACCCTGCCCCTTTCATTACTGTAGGGAATCAGAACGCGTTGACACAGATACCCTGCCTCTCTTATTACTGTAGGGAATCAGAACGCATTGACACAGATACCCTGCCTCTCTTATTACACTGTAGGGAATCAGAACGCATTGACACAGATACCCTGCCTCTCTTACAACACTGTAGGGAATCAGAACGCGTTGACACAGATACCCTGCCTCTCTTATAACACTGTAGAGAATCAGAACACATTGACACAGATACCCTGCCCCTCTTAATACTGTAGGTAATCAGAATGCATTGACACAGATACCCTGCCCTTCTTATTACTGCAGGGAATCAGAACGCATTGACATAGATACCCTGCCCCTTTTATTACTGTAGGGAATCATAACGCGTTGACACAGAAACCCTGCCTCTCTTATTACTGTAGGGAATCAGAACGCATTGACACAGATACCCTGCCCCTCTTATAACTCTGTAGAGAATCAGCATGCATTGACACAGAAATCCTGCCCCTCTTATAACACTGTAGGGAATCAGAACGCAATCACACAGAAACCCTGCCTCTCTTATAACACTGTAGGGAATCAGAACGCATTGACACAGATACCCTGCCTCTCTTCTAACACTGTAGGGAATCAGAACGCATTGACACGGATACCCTGCCTCTCTTATTACTGTAGAGAATCAGAACGCATTGACACAGATACCCTGCCTCTCTTACAACACTTTAGGGAATCAGAACGCATTGACACAGATACCCTGCCCCTCTTGTTACTATAGGGAATCAGAACGCATTGACACAGATACCCTGCCCCTCTTAACATTGTTGGAATCAAAATGCATTGACACAGGAACCCTGCCCCTCTTATAACACTGTAGACAGTGATCAGACCCATTCCTGTTGCTCAGTGCAATTGTATACATTTACTTTCATATATGTTTGTGCAGAATTATCAACATTTCTATTGAACCAATGCCTTGTTTTCAGAGATAAGCACATTCCTCAGTACCAGCTACCTACTCAAATAGCCATACAAGTGAGTCATGGAAACTACATGTGTAGTGTGCTTTTAAACACACACACACACACACACACACACACACACACACCACACACACTGTTTTGTCATGTAATGGTATTATTAAACAATTGTTCACTCAGTACCTTTGATGTACACTAATGTGCTTTTAAACACACACACACACACACTGTTACACACACAATATACTGTTATTATTAAAATCAGTTAAATAGAGATTATTCTTACAAAATTATGTATTATTTTTTTCTAATGAGTCCCTAAAGTGTACACGCTGTCTGGGGGTACTGTACTGATTACTGTGAAAGGCTGAAGCAGGTGGAAAATGTTAAGTCTTAGTAAAGCTTTTTATATTACTAAGAATTATTTCACTATGAACTGGAAACACACACAATTGAAATTCATTCTTGCTCTAAAAAAAATGAAATCTGAAACAGATGCTGTTTGTTAATGATGTTAGAATCTTTCTATAAAGTAATTTTCCAGTCCTTCAACTGTATTTTAAATATTGTCTAATAACTGCTGTAACAAATGGTCAGTATGAATGGCTAAGGCCAAAAGTGTTGCATCACCCTGTAGAATTGTGCTTCATAAAATCAAATGAAACCTGCTGAATGGGTGGAGTGTGTAGTGGGCCTCAATTAAACCCCCACACACAAACAAACAGTGCACAGACAGACAAAGATAAAGGTCAATTAAATAGTTACTGATGGAAAACAATTTCAAAGGCAGTCTTGATAGCAATCGATGATGAATGAAAGTCAAGCCTAAACAAGTCCAGGGTCATTGAAAAGCAAACAAAGTAACAAAAGAACAAAACCAAAAAATACAGGAAACAAATATCAAATTAAAGTAGAAAAAAATCCAAACAGAAAAGGAATGATCTCATCAACTGACAAGGAAGTCCGGCAAAGAGTCCGGTACTGATGGAGATGGCGAAGGTGGAAAAAATAGAGTCTGTGCCGTAATGTTGAGTTGAATGGTGAGTTGAATGGTGAGTTGAATGGTGAGTCGAATGGTGAGTTGAATGGTAAGTTGAATGGTGCGGTTGAATGCTGAGTCGAATGGTGAGTTGAATGCTGAGTCGAATGCTGAGTTGAATGGTGAGTCGAATGGTGAGGTTGAATGGTGCGGTTGAATGGTGAGTCGAATGGTGAGTCGAATGGTGCATTTGAATGGTGAGTTGAATGGTGCAGTTGAATGGTGAGTTGAATGCTGAGTTGAATGGTGCAGTTGAATGCTGAGTTGAATGGTGAGTTGAATGGTGAGTTGAATGGTGAGTTGAATGGTGAGTTGAATGGTGAGTTGAATGGTGAGTTGAATGGTGAGTTGAATGGTGAGTTGAATGGTGCAGTTGAATGGTGAGTTGAATGGTGAGTTGAATGGTGAGTTGAATGGTGAGTTGAATGGTGCAGTTGAATGAGTCAACGAGTTATGGTGAGTTGAAGGTGGCCTTACCATGCTGAGTTACCTGCTGAGTTGAATGGTGCGTCTCGAATGGTGCAGTGAATGGTGCTTGGATTGAAGGGGTTGTTGAATGGTGAGTTCGAAGGTGCAGTTGAATGGTGAGTTGAATGCTGAGTGAATGCTGAGGTGAATGGTGAGATGAATTTGTGTGGTTGAATGGCTGAGTTGAATGGTGGAGTCGACCAAGTCAGGTTGAACGGGTGAGTCGACTGGTTACAAGCAGCTTCAATGCCTGAGTGGAATGTTTCATTGGTGAGTTGAATGCTGAGTTGAATGGTGAGTTGAATGGTGCAGTTGAATGGTGAGTTGAATGGTGAGTTGAATGCTGAGTTGAATGGTGAGTTGAATGGTGAAATGCTGAGTTGAATGGTGAGTTGAATGCTGAGTTGAATGGTGAGTTGAATGGTGAATGGTGAGTTGAATGGTGAGTTGAATGGTGAGTTGAATGGTGAGTTGAATGGTGAGTTGAATGGTGCAGTTGAATGGTGAGTTGAATGGTGAGTTGAATGCTGAGTTGAATGAGTGAGTTTGAATGGTGAGTTGAATGCTGAGTTGAATGGTGAGTTGAATGGTGAGTTGAATGGTGAGTTGAATGGTGAGTTGAATGGTGAGTTGAATGGTGAGTTGAATGGTGAGTTGAATGGTGCAGTTGAATGGTGAGTGAATGGTGAGTTGAATGCTGTGAGTTGAAATGGTGAGTTGAATGCTGAGTTGAATGGTGAGTTGAATGGTGCAGTGAATGGTGAGTTGAATGGTGAGTTGAATGGTGAGTTGAATGGTGAGTTGAATGGTGAGTTGAATGGTGAGTTGAATGGTGCAGTTGAATGGTGAGTTGAATGGTGAGTTGAATGGTGCAGTTGAATGGTGAGTTGAATGGTGAGTTGAATGCTGAGTTGAATGGTGAGTTGAATGGTGAGTTGAATGGTGAATGTTGAATGGTGAGTTGAATGGTGAGTTGAATGGTGAGTTGAATGGTGAGTTGAATGGTGAGTTGAATGGTGAGTTGAATGCTGAGTTGAATGGTGAGTTGAATGGTGAGTTGAATGGTGAGTTGAATGGTGAGTTGAATGGTGAGTTGAATGGTGAGTTGAATGGTGAATGGTGAGTTGAATGGTGAGTTGAATGCTGAGTTGAATGGTGAGTTGAATGGTGAGTTGAATGGTGAGTTGAATGGTGCAGTTGAATGGTGAGTTGAATGGTGCAGTTGAATGGTGAGTTGAATGCTGAGTTGAATGGTGCAGTTGAATGTGAGTTGAATGGTGAGTTGAATGCTGAGTTGAATGCTGAGTTGAATGGTGCAGTTGAATGGTGAGTTGAATGAGTCGAATGAGTTGAATGGTGAGTTGAATGGTGAGTTGAATGCTGAGTTGAATGGTGCAGTTGAATGGTGAGTTGAATGGTGAGTTGAATGGTGAGTTGAATGCTGAGTTGAATGGTGAGTTGAATGCTGAGTTGAATGGTGAGTTGAATGGTGAGTTGAATGTTGAGTTGAATGCTGAGTTGAATGGTGAGTTGAATGCTGAGTTGAATGGTGAGTTGAATGCTGAGTTGAATGGTGAGTTGAATGGTGAGTTGAATGCTGAGTTGAATGGTGAGTTGAATGGTGAGTTGAATGGTGAGTTGAATGGTGAGTTGAATGGTGAGTTGAATGGTGAGTTGAATGGTGAGTTGAATGCTGAGTTGAATGGTGTTGAGTTGAATGGTGAGTTGAATGGTGAGTTGAATGCTGAGTTGAATGGTGCAGTTGAATGGTGAGTTGAATGGTGAGTTGAATGGTGAGTTGAATGCTGAGTTGAATGCTGAGTTGAATGGTGAGTTGAATGAATGGTGAGTTGAATGGTGAGTTGAATGCTGAGTTGAATGGTGAGTTGAATGCTGAGTTGAATGGTGAGTTGAATGGTGAGTTGAATGGAGTGAGTTGAATGCTGAGTTGAATGGTGCAGTTGAATGGTGAGTTGAATGGTGAGTGAATGCTGAGTTGAATGGTGAGTTGAATGCTGAGTTGAATGCTGAGTTGAATGGTGAATGTTGAATGGTGAGTTGAATGCTGAGTTGAATGCTGAGTTGAATGGTGAGTTGAATGGTGAGTTGAATGCTGAGTTGAATGGTGAATGCTGAGTTGAATGGTGAGTTGAATGCTGAGTTGAATGGTGAGTTGAATGGTGAGTTGAATGGTGAGTTGAATGGTGAGTTGAATGGTGAGTTGAATGCTGAGTTGAATGGTGCAGTTGAATGGTGAGTTGAATGGTGAGTTGAATGGTGAGTTGAATGGTGAGTTGAATGCTGATTTTGAATGGTGCAGTTGAATGGTGAGTTGAATGGTGAGTTGAATGCTGAGTTGAATGGTGAGTTGAATGGTGAGTTGAATGCTGAGTTGAATGGTGAGTTGAATGCTGAATGGTGAGTTGAATGGTGAGTTGAATGGTGAGTTGAATGGTGAGTTGAATGGTGAGTTGAATGCTGATGAATGGTGCAGTTGAATGGTGAGTTGAATGGTGAGTTGAATGCTGAGTTGAATGGTGAGTTGAATGCTGAGTTGAATGGTGAGTTGAATGGTGAGTTGAATGCTGAGTTGAATGGTGAGTTGAATGCTGAGTTGAATTGAGTGGAATGCTGAGTTGAATGGTGAGTTGAATGGTGAGTTGAATGCTGAGTTGAATGCTGAGTTGAATGGTGAGTTGAATGCTGAGTTGAATGGTGCAGTTGAATGGTGAGTTGAATGCTGAGTTGAATGCTGAGTTGAATGGTGCAGTTGAATGGTGAGTTGAATGGTGAGTTGAATGCTGTGTTGAATGGTGAGTTGAATGCTGAGTTGAATGGTGCAGTTGAATGGTGAGTTGAATGGTGAGTTGAATGCTGAGTTGAATGGTGAGTTGAATGCTGAGTTGAATGGTGAGTTGAATGGTGAGTTGAATGCTGAGTTGAATGGTGAGTTGAATGGTGAGTTGAATGGTGAGTTGAATGGTGAGTTGAATGGTGCAGTTGAATGCTGAGTTGAATGGTGAGTTGAATGCTGAGTTGAATGGTGCAGTTGAATGCTGAGTTGAATGGTGCAGTTGAATGCTGAGTTGAATGCTGAGTTGAATGGTGAGTTGAATGGTGAGTTGAATGGTGAGTTGAATGCTGAGTTGAATGCTGAGTTGAATGCTGAGTTGAATGGTGAGTTGAATGGTGCAGTTGAATGGTGAGTTGAATGGTGCAGTTGAATGGTGCAGTTGAATGGTGCAGTTGAATGCTGAGTTGAATGGTGAGTTGAATGGTGAGTTGAATGCTGAGTTGAATGGTGAGTTGAATGGTGAGTTGAATGGTGAGTTGAATGGTGAGTTGAATGGTGAGTTGAATGGTGAGTTGAATGGGGTGAGTTGAATGGTGAGTTGAATGGTGAGTTGAATGCTGAGTTGAATGGTGAGTTGAATGGTGAGTTGAATGGTGCAGTTGAATGGTGAGTTGAATGGTGAGTTGAATGGTGAGTTGAATGGTGAAGTTGAATGCTGAGTTGAATGGTGAGTTGAATGCTGAGTTGAATGGTGAGTTGAATGGTGAGTTGAATGCTGAGTTGAATGGTGAGTTGAATGCTGAGTTGAATGGTGAGTTGAATGGTGAGTTGAATGGTGAGTTGAATGGTGCAGTTGAATGGTGAGTTGAATGCTGAGTTGAATGCTGAGTTGAATGGTGTAGTTGAATGCTGAGTTGAATGGTGCAGTTGAATGGTGAGTTGAATGGTGAGTTGAATGCTGAGTTGAATGGTGCAGTTGAATGGTGAGTTGAATGGTGAGTTGAATGGTGAGTTGAATGCTGAGTTGAATGGTGAGTTGAATGGTGCAGTTGAATGGTGAGTTGAATGGTGAGTTGAATGGTGAGTTGAATGGTGCAGTTGAATGGTGAGTTGAATGGTGAGTTGAATGGTGAGTTGAATGGTGAGTTGAATGCTGAGTTGAATGGTGAGTTGAATGGTGAGTTGAATGGTGAGTTGAATGGTGAGTTGAATGGTGCAGTTGAATGGTGAGTTGAATGGTGAGTTGAATGCTGAGTTGAATGGTGAGTTGAATGGTGAGTTGAATGGTGAGTTGAATGGTGAATGCAGTTTGAATGGTGAGTTGAATGGTGAGTTGAATGCTGAGTTGAATGCTGAGTTGAATGGTGCAGTTGAATGGTGAGTTGAATGGTGAGTTGAATGAATGCTGAGTTGAATGGTGAGTTGAATGGTGAGTTGAATGCTGAGTTGAATGGTGAGTTGAATGGTGCAGTTGAATGGTGAGTTGAATGCTGAGTTGAATGGTGAGTTGAATGGTGAGTTGAATGCATGGGGGGTTGAATGGTGAGGTTGAATGCTGAGTTGAATGGTGAGTTGAATGGTGCAGTTGAATGGAGTTGAATGCTGAGTTGAATGCTGAATTGAATGGTGCAGTTGAATGCTGAGTGGAATGCTGAGTTGAATGGTGAGTTAATGGTGAGTTGAATGGTGAGTTGAATGCTGAGGTGAATGGTGAGTTGAATGGTGCAGTTGAATGGTGAGTTGAATGGTGAGTTGAATGGTGAGTTGAATGCTGAGTTGAATGGTGCAGTTGAATGCTGAGTTGAATGGTGAGTTGAATGGTGAATGGTTTGAATGGTGAGTTGAATGGTGAGTTGAATGCTGAGTTGAATGGTGTAGTTGAATGGTGAGTTGAATGCTGTGTTGAATGGTGCAGTTGAATGGTGAGTTGAATGGTGAGTTGAATGGTGAGTTGAATGGTGAGTTGAATGGTGAGTTGAATGGTGCAGTTGAATGGTGAGTTGAATGGTGAGTTGAATGCTGAGTTGAATGGTGAGTTGAATGGTGAGTTTGAATGGTGAGTTGAATGGTGAGTTGAATGCTGAGTTGAATGCTGAGTTGAATGGTGCAGTTGAATGGTGAGTTGAATGGTGAGTTGAATGGTGAGTTGAATGTTGAGTTGAATGGTGAGTTGAATGGTGAGTTGAATGGTGAGTTGAATGGTGAGTTGAATGGTGAGTTGAATGGTGAGTTGAATGCTGAGTTGAATGGTGAGTTGAATGGTGAGTTGAATGCTGAGTTGAATGGTGAGTTGAATGGTGAGTTGAATGGTGAGTTGAATGGTGAGTTGAATGGTGAGTTGAATGGTGAGTTGAATGCTGAGTTGAATGGTGAGTTGAATGTTGAGTTGAATGGTGAGTTGAATGCTGAGTTGAATGGTGAGTTGAATGGTGAGTTGAATGCTGAGTTGAATGGTGAGTTGAATGGTGAGTTGAATGGTGAGTTGAATGTTGAGTTGAATGGTGAGTTGAATGCTGAGTTGAATGCTGAGTTGAATGGTGAGTTGAATGGTGTGTTGAATGGTGAGTTGAATGTGAGTGAATGGTGAGTTGAATGGTGAGTTGAATGGTGAGTTGAATGTTGAATGGTGTGGAAATGTTGAATGGTGAGTTGAATGGTGAGTTGAATGGTGAGTTGAATGGTGAGTTGAATGGTGAGTTGAATGGTGAGTTGAATGGTGAGTTGAATGGTGAGTTGAATGGTGAGTTGAATGGTGAGTTGAATGCTGAGTTGAATGGTGAGTTGAATGGTGAGTTGAATGGTGAGTTGAATGGTGAGTTGAATGCTGAGTTGAATGGTGAGTTGAATGCTGAGTTGAATGGTGCAGTTGAATGCTGAGTTGAATGCTGAGTTGAATGTTGAATGAAATGGTGAGTTGAATGCTGAATGGTGAGTTGAATGCTGAGTTGAATGGTGCAGTTGAATGTGAGTTGAATGGTGAGTTGAATGCTGAGTTGAATGGTGCAGTTGAATGTTTGAATGGTGAGTTGAATGCTGAGTTGAATGGTGAGTTGAATGGTGAGTTGAATGGTGAGTTGAATGGTGAGTTGAATGCTGTTGAATGGTGAGTTGAATGGTGAGAATGGTGAGTTGAATGGTGAGTTGAATGGTGAGTTGAATGGTGAGTTGAATGCTGAGTTGAATGGTGAGTTGAATGGTGAGTTGAATGGTGAGTTGAATGCTGAGTTGAATGGTGAGTTGAATGGTGAGTTGAATGCTGAGTTGAATGGTGAGTTGAATGGTGAGTTGAATGGTGAGTTGAATGGTGAGTTGAATGGTGAGTTGAATGGTGAGTTGAATGGTGAGTTGAATGGTGAGTTGAATGGTGAGTTGAATGGTGAGTTGAATGGTGAGTTGAATGGTGAGTTGAATGGTGAGTTGAATGGTGAGTTGAATGGTGAGTTGAATGGTGAGTTGAATGCTGAGTTGAGTTGAATGGTGAGTTGAATGGTGAGTTGAATGGTGAGTTGAATGGAGTTGAATGCTGAGTTGAATGCTGAGTTGAATGGTGAGTTGAATGTTGAATGCTGAGTTGAATGGTGAGTTGAATGGTGAGTTGAATGGTGAGTTGAATGGTGCAGTTGAATGGTGAGTTGAATGGTGAGTTGAATGGTGCAGTTGAATGGTGAGTTGAATGCTGAGTGAATGTTTGAATGCTGAGTTGAATGCTGAGTTGAATGCTGAGTTGAATGGTGAGTTGAATGGTGCAGTTGAATGGTGAGTTGAATGGTGCAGTTGAATGCTGAGTTGAATGGTGAGTTGAATGGTGAGTTGAATGCTGAGTTGAATGCTGAGTTGAATGGTGAGGTTGAATGGTGAGTTGAATGGTGAGTTGAATGGTGCAGTTGAATGGTGAGTTGAATGGTGAGTTGAATGCTGAGTTGAATGGTGAGTTGAATGGTGAGTTGAATGCTGAGTTGAATGGTGAGTTGAATGGTGCAGTTGAATGCTGAGTTGAATGGTGAGTTGAATGCTGAGTTGAATGCTGAGTTGAATGGTGAGTTGAATGCTGAGTTGAATGGTGAGTTGAATGGTGAGTTGAATGGTGAGTTGAATGGTGAGTTGAATGGTGAGTTGAATGGTGAGTTGAATGGTGAGTTGAATGGTGAGTTGAATGGTGAGTTGAATGGTGAGTTGAATGGTGAGTTTGAATGGTGAGTTGAATGGTGAGTTGAATGGTGAATGCTGAGTTGAATGGTGAGTTGAATGGTGAGTTGAATGGTGAGTTGAATGGTGAGTTGAATGGTGAGTTGAATGGTGAGTTGAATGGTGAGTTGAATGCTGAGTTGAATGGTGAGTTGAATGGTGGAGTTGAATGGTGAGTTGAATGGTGAGTTGAATGGTGAGTTGAATGGTGAGTTGAATGAATGCTGAGTTGAATGCTGAGTTGAATGGTGAGTTGAATGGTGAGTTGAATGGTGAGTTGAATGGTGAGTTGAATGGTGAGTTGAATGGTGAGTTGAATGCTGAGTGAATGCTGAGTTGAATTGTGAGTTGAATGGTGAGTTGAATGGTGAGTTGAATGGTGAGTTGAATGGTGAGTTGAATGGTGAGTTGAATGGTGAGTTGAATGGTGAGTTGAATGGTGAATGCTGAGTTGAATGGTGAGTTGAATGGTGAGTTGAATGCTGAGTTGAATGGTGAGTTGAATGGTGAGTTGAATGCTGAGTTGAATGCTGAGTTGAATGGTGCAGTTGAATGGTGAGTTGAATGCTGAGTTGAATGCTGAGTTGAATGGTGCAGTTGAATGCTGAGTTGAATGGTGAATGCTGAGTTGAATGGTGAGTTGAATGGTGAGTTGAATGGTGAGTTGAATGGTGAGTTGAATGGTGAGTTGAATGGTGAGTTGAATGGTGAGTTGAATGGTGAGTTGAATGGTGAGTTGAATGCTGAGTTGAATGGTGAGTTGAATGGTGAGTTGAATGGTGAGTTGAATGGTGAGTTGAATGGTGAGTTGAATGGTGAGTTGAATGGTGAGTTGAATGGTGAGTTGAATGGTGAGTTGAATGGTGAGTTGAATGGTGAGTTGAATGGTGAGTTGAATGCTGAGTTGAATGGTGAGTTGAATGGTGAGTTGAATGGTGTATGGTGAGTTGAATGGTGCAGTTGAATGGTGAGTTGAATGGTGAGTCGAATGCTGAGTCAAATGGTGAGTTGAATGGTGAGTTGAATGGTGAGTTGAATAAGAACATAAGAACATAAGAAAGTTTACAAACGAGAGGAGGCCATTCGGCCCATCTTGCTCGTTTGGTTGTTAGTAGCTTATTGATCCCAAAATCTCATCAAGCAGCTTCTTGAAGGATCCCAGGGTGTCAGCTTCAACAACATTACTGGGGAGTTGATTCCAGACCCTCACAATTCTCTGTGTAAAAAAGTGTCTCCTATTTTCTGTTCTGAATGCCCCTTTTTCTAAACTCCATTTGTGACCCCTGGTCCTTGTTTCTTTTTTCAGGCTGAAAAAGTCCCTTGGGTCGACACTGTCAATACCTTTTAGAATTTTGAATGCTTGAATTAGGTCGCCACGTAGTCTTCTTTGTTCAAGACTGAACAGATTCAATTCTTTTAGCCTGTCTGCATATGACATGCCTTTTAAGCCCGGAATAATTCTGGTCGCTCTTCTTTGCACTCTTTCTAGAGCAGCAATATCTTTTTTATAGCGAGGTGACCAGAACTGCACACAATATTCAAGATGAGGTCTTACAAGTGCATTGTACAGTTTTAACATTACTTCCCTTGATTTAAATTCAACACTTTTCACAATGTATCCGAGCATCTTGTTAGCCTTTTTTATAGCTTCCCCACATTGCCTAGATGAAGACATTTCTGAGTCAACAAAAACTCCTAGGTCTTTTTCATAGATTCCTTCTCCAATTTCAATATCTCCCATATGATATTTATAATGTACATTTTTATTTCCTGCGTGCAGTACCTTACACTTTTCTCTATTAAATGTCATTTGCCATGTGTCTGCCCAGTTCTGAATCTTGTCTAGATCATTTTGAATGACCTTTGCTGCTGCAACAGTGTTTGCCACTCCTCCTACTTTTGTGTCGTCTGCAAATTTAACAAGTTTGCTTACTATACCAGAATCTAAATCATTAATGTAGATTAGGAATAGCAGAGTACCTAATACTGATCCCTGTGGTACACCGCTGGTTACCACACTCCATTCTGAGGTTTTTCCTCTAATCAGTACTTTCTGTTTTCTACATGTTAACCACTCCCTAATCCATGTACATGTGTTTCCTTGAATCCCAACTGCGTTCAGTTTGAGAATTAATCTTTTGTGCGGGACTTTGTCAAAAGCTTTCTGGAAATCTAAATAAACCATGTCATATGCTTTGCAATTATCCATTATCGATGTTGCATCCTCAAAAAAATCAAGCAAGTTAGTTAGGCACGATCTCCCTTTCCTAAAACCATGTTGACTGTCTCCCAGTACCCTGTTACCATATAGGTAATTTTCCATTTTGGATCTTATTATAGTTTCCATAAGTTTGCATATAATAGAAGTCAGGCTTACTGGTCTGTAGTTACCCGGTTCAGTTTTGTTTCCCTTTTTGTGGATCGGTATTACGTTTGCAATTTTCCAGTCTGTCGGTACCACCCCTGTGTCAAGAGACTGCTGCATGATCTTGGTTAGCGGTTTGTAAATTACTTCTTTCATTTCTTTGAGTACTACTGGGAGGATCTCATCCGGCCCAGGGGATTTGTTTATTTTAAGAGCTCCTAGTCCCTTTAACACTTCTGCCTCAGTTATGCTAAAGTTATTTAAAACTGGATAGGAACTGGATGACATGTGGGGCATGTTGTCAGTATCTTCCTTTGTAAAAACTTGTGAAAAGTAATCATTTAACATATTTGCTATTTTTTTTTCTTCCTCTACGATTTTGCCATTTGTATCTCTTAAACATTTAATCTCCTCTTTGAATGTTCTCTTGCTGTTGTAATATTGGAAAAACATTTTGGAATTGGTTTTAGCTCCCTTAGCAATGTTCATTTCTATTTCTCTCTTGGCCTTTCTAACTTCCTTTTTGACTTGCGTTTGCAGTTCCGTGTACTCTTTCTGCGTACTTTCTTTTTGGTCCTTTTTTAATGCTCTGTAAAGTGTCTTTTTTCGCTGAATATTTTTTTTAATTGATCTATTAAACCATTTTGGCAATTTAGTTTTACATTTAGATTTGTCTACTTTAGGGATGTAATTGTTTTGCGCCTCTAGTACTACATTTTTGAAGAACAACCATCCTTCTTCTGTGGGTGTTTTCTCTATTTTACTCCAATCTACTTCTGTTAGTCTCTGTTTCATGCCTTCATAGTTTGCTTTTCTAAAATTGTAAACCTTAGCTTTAGTCTTTACTTTTGGGGATTTAAAAAACACTTCAAATGAGACCATGTTGTGGTCTGAGTTTGCCAGTGGTTCTCTGACCTCTGTTTTAGTTATTCTATCTTCGTTATTTGAAAAGACTAAATCAAGGCATGCCTCCCCTCTAGTGGGTGCCTTCACAAATTGTGTTAGGAAGCAGTCATTTGTCATTTCCACCATTTCTATTTCATCCTTCGCGCTACCCACCTGGTTTTCCCATTTTATTTGGGGGAAGTTGAAATCCCCCATTAGTATGGCTTCTCCTTTGCTACACACATTTCTAATGTCATTGTATAACAGATTATTGTGCTCACCGTCTGAATCTGGCGGTCTATAGCATGCTCCTATCATTATGCCTTTGGAATTTTTGTCTGTTATTCTGACCCATATTGATTCGGTTTTATTTTCTTTGTCCAGGTTTAACACCTGGAGTTGAATGGTGAGTTGAATGGTGAGTCGAATGCTGAGTCGAATGGTGAGTTGAATGGTGAGTTGAATGGTGAGTTGAATGCTGAGTTGAATGGTAAACAGTTGTTTGTAAAAAATCCGGAGGATCAGGAAGAATTAGAGACTGAACACACAAAACATCAAACAGTAAACAGCCCTTGAAAAGTAAGTAACAGTGAAAACAAAAAGAAGAGTTTAGACAAAGTGCAGCAACAAAAAAAAGTAATGGTTGCACTGGTATTAATCTAAAAATGCTAAAGGATTCACTGAGATTTAAGTAAAGAAAATACTGTTATAATCATGGATTCCTCAAGAGCAAGAAATTCACCTTCCAGGCCAAATCAGCCAGCTTTAGTGCAGGTGCTGGCTTCTAAGGAGCTCTGAGATGGGAGGAGTGGATATTTGAATGAGCCAATGAGGAGAGAGCATGGACAGAGGGTGGCTGCAAGGATCTGTGGGAAATTAATTTTTAACCTGGGCAGGCTACTGACCCTAATTACAGGGACAAGTGGTTGAGACTTACACCCACATTATGTATAATGGGAATTGCTACAGTAGGACTCACCCTGCATACCACATCTGTGATCCCCTGACTATGACTCTGCACATCGCTTCTGCGCTCCCTTAACTGTTTGACTCACCCTGCACACCATGCCTGCACTCCACTGACTATGACTCACTCTGCACACCATGCCTGTGCTCCCCTGACTATGACTCACTCTGCACACCACTTCTGTACTCCCCTGACTGTATGACTCACCCTGCACACCACACCTGTGATCCCCTGACTATGACTCACTCTGCACACCACATCTGTGATCCCCTGACTATGACTCTGCACACCGCGTCTGCACTCCCTTCACTGTATGACTCACCCTGCACACCATGCCTGCACTCCACTGACTATGACTCACTCTGCACACCATCCCTGTGCTCCCCCGACTGTATGACTCAACCTCCACACCACATCTGTGATCCCCTGACTATGACTCTGCACACTGCTTCTGTACTCCCCTGACTGTATGACTCACCCTACACACCATGCCTGTGATCCCCTGACTGTTTGACACCCAGAACACTGTGTCTGCACTCCCCTGACTGTATGACTCACTCTGCATACCATACCTGTGATCACCCTGACTATGACTCTGCACACCGCGTCTGTGCTCCCCTGACTGTATGACTCACCCTGCACACCACGCTTGCGCTCCCCTGACTGTATGACACCCTGCACACTGTGCCTGCGCTCCTCTGACTATGACTCACTCTGCACACTGCTTCTGTGCTCCCCTGACTGTATGACTCACCCTGCACACCACGCCTGCGCTCCCCTGACTGTATGACACCCTGCACACTGTGCCTGCGCTCCTCTGACTATGACTCACTCTGCACACTGCTTCTGTGCTCCCCTGACTGTATGACACCCTGCACACTGTGCCTGCGCTCATCTGATTGTATGACTCACCCTGCACACCATGCCTGTGCTCCCCTGACTGTATGACTCACCCTGCACACCACGCCTGCGCTCCCCTGACTGTATGACACCCTGCACACTGTGCCTGCGCTCCTCTGACTATGACTCACTCTGCACACCGCGTCTGTGCTCCCCTGACTGTATGACTCACCCTGCACACCACACCTGCGCTCCCCTGACTGTATGACACCCTGCACACTGTGCCTGCGCTCCTCTGACACCCTGCATGACTATGACTCACCCTGCACACCACGCTGCACCCCTGACTGCTCACCCTGCACACCACTCCCCTGACTGTATGACTCACCCTGCACACCACGCCTGCGCTCCCCTGACTGTATGACACCCTGCACACTGTGCCTGCGCTCCTCTGACTATGACTCACTCTGCACACTGCTTCTGTGCTCCCCTGACTGTATGACTCACCCTGCACACCATGCCTGTGCTCCCCTGACTGTATGACTCACCCTGCACACCATGCCTGTGCTCCCCTGACTGTATGACACACCCTGCACACTGTGCCTGCACTCCTCTGATTATGACTCACTCTGCACACTGTGCCTGTGCTCCCCTGACTGTATGACTCACCCTGCACACCATGCCTGTGCTCCCCTGACTGTATGACTCACCCTGCACACCGTGCCTGCGCTCCCCTGACTGTATGACACCCTGCACACTGTGCCTGTGCTCCCCTGACTGTATGACTCCCTGCACTTCACTCTTGCAATCCCCTGACTATGACTCACTCTGCGCACCGCGTCTGTGCTCCCCTGACTGTATGACTACTCACCCTGCACCACACCTGTGCTCCATGACTGTATGGGACACCCTGCACACTGTGCCTGCTGCTCCTCTGACTGTATGACTGACTGTGCACACGCTTCTGTGCTGTGTATGACACCCTGCACACACATGACTGTGCTCCCCTGACTGACATGACTCACCCTGCACACCGTGTTGCGCGGTGACCCTGACTGTATGACTCACCCTGCACACCATGCCTGTGCTCCCCTGACTGTATGACTCACCCTGCACACCATGCCTGTGCTCCCCTGACTGTATGACTCACCCTGCACACCATGCCTGTGCTCCCCTGACTGTATGACTCACCCTGCACACCATGCCTGCGCTCCCCTGACTGTATGACACCCTGCACACTGTGCCTGTGCTCCCCTGACTGTATGACTCCCTGCACTTCACTCTTGCACTCCCCTGACTATGACTCACTCTGCACACCATGCCTGCGCTCCCCTGACTGTATGACTCACCCTGCACACTGTGCCTGTGCTCCCCTGACTGTATGACACCCTGCACACCATGCCTGTGCTCCCCTGACTGTATGACACCCTGCACACCACGCCTGTGCTCCCCTGACTATGACTCACTCTGCACACCATGCCTGTGCTCCCCTGATTGTATGACTCACCCTGCACACCATGCCTGCGCTCCCCTGACTGTATGACTCCCTGCACTTCACACTTGCAATCCCCTGACTATGACCCACTCTGCGCACCGCATCTGTGCTCCCCTGACTGTATGACTCACCCTGCACACCATACCTGTGCTCCCCTGACTGTATGACACCCTGCACACCACGCCTGCGCTCCCCTGACTATATGACACCCTGCACACCACGCCTGTGCTCCCCTGACTATATGACTCCCTGCACACTGTGCCTGCGCTCCCCTGACTGTATGACACCCTGCACACCACGCCTGCGCTCCCCTGACTGTATGACTCCCTGCACTTCACACTTGCAATCCCCTGACTATGACCCACTCTGCGCACCGCATCTGTGCTCCCCTGACTGTATGACCCCTGCACACTGTGCCTGCGCTCCTCTGACTATGACTCACTCTGCACACCACTTCTGTGCTCCCCTGACTGTATGACTCCCTGCACACCACGCCTGCGCTCCCCTGACTGTATGACTCCCTGCACACCACGCCTGCGCTCCCCTGACTGTATGACTCCCTGCACTTCACACTTGCAATCCCCTGACTACGACCCGCTCTGCGCACTGCATCTGTGCTCCCCTGACTGTATGACTCACCCTGCACACTGTGCCTGCGCTCCTCTGACTATGACTCACTCTGCACACCACGCCTGCGCTCCCCTGACTGTATGACTCCCTGCACACCACGCCTGCGCTCCCCTGACTGTATGACTCCCTGCACACCACGCCTGCGCTCCCCTGACTGTATGACTCCCTGCACTTCACACTTGCAATCCCCTGACTACGACCCGCTCTGCGCACCACGCCTGCGCTCCCCTGACTGTATGACTCCCTGCACTTCACACTTGCAATCCCCTGACTATGACCCACTCTGCACACCACGCCTGCGCTCCCCTGACTGTATGACTCACCCTGCACACCACGCCTGTGCTCCCCTGATTGTATGACTCCCTGCACTTCACACTTGCAATCCTCTGACTATGACCCACTCTGCACACCACGCCTGCGCTCCCCTGACTGTATGACTCACCCTGCACACTGTGCCTGCGCTCCCCTGACTGTATGACTCCCTGCACACCACGCCTGCGCTCCCCTGACTGTATGACTCACCCTGCACACTGTGCCTGAGCTCCCCTGACTGTATGACTCCCTGCACACCACGCCTGCGCTCCCCAGACTGTATGACACCCTGCACACTGTGCCTGCGCTCCCCTGACTGTATGACTCACCCTGCACACTGTGCCTGCGCTCCTCTGACTGTATGACTCCCTGCACTTCACACTTGCAATCCCCTGACTATGACCCGCTCTGCGCACCACGCAGCTGTTCATTGCTAATTGCTTTTGTGTTTGTGCTGATTCCTGCTAAATGGCAGACAATTTGAAAGCCATCAAGCTGCGTTGGCTGAGCCTTAGCTACTGGCAGGTTCGGATGACTCAATTTCAAATGCAGTGTAACATTTGCAAAGGGGTAAAAAAAAAAAAAAACTCTATGAAGAAAGTATTTTTTGCAGTCAGCAAACTTTCCTAGCCAGTAGTTCAAATAAGTTGCATGCATGCGGACCGGGTTTCAGAACAACAAGAGCTTTAGGAATCTCTGCATGAGACTAAATCGAGGGCCATACTAAATAAAGCCATGTTGTTTTAAAAACACTTTGTGATAATAATAATAACATGGTGTTAATTGAGCATAACTCTTGTCTTAATGTTTTTCTTGGTATGGAACATTGACACATAGCCTAACGAGGAATAATATTAGCAAATATCATTTGAGTCACATTTATCCTGGAGGACTGTGCTAAGGATAAAAAAGTGAAAAAGAAAGTTTGAAATCCCACAGACGAAGACACAGGGCTCACTTCCACTGACTGATCTGAATAGCACTTCTTTTTTATAACTATATCAATCCGCTGGCATTTCCCACCAGGGGCAATTTACTGCATTGAGAACAATATATACATTGTAATGACGTTTGCTTAAAACAGGCTCATAAATGTAGGATAAAGACGTGCCATTGTTTAGATCAAAATGCAGTAGTTAAAGTGCATATAATCACTTCTATGCGACTGGCTCCAGATTCTATACACTGCACTGATCCCTTCATTGCTGTGCTGTCTCTAAACTGTACAACTGTTGCAGTCAGAGACTGGGTACAAACCTCTGTTTTTGGTTTGTTTTGAACTAATCCATTCAGGCCCTGTCTAGAAAAGTTTCATTAATATTATTTTATTCATAAAAACCATACTTTAAATAATTTATAATTTCCATCATTGAAATACAATCAGTGTACCCTGCTGGCCAGGTGCCCAGTGTGCTCAAAGGCGGACACCTGCAGGGCTGGCCTTTGTCCTCCAGAGAGCAATAGCTCGCTGACATCTGCTCTCGATCTCATGGGTGAAGAAGGTTGTGGGTTCAGAGGGTCTCCAGACCATGTTGAGAATTGCTGCAGTGAGGAGAAAAGCGATTGGGCTTTCTACATTGTGAGAAAATTAGGGGGGTTGCTGTGTAGATTTAAACACTAAATATGCAACACTGTTTCTCCTTCATTGTGCAAATGAATTGTGTTAAATGTATTAGTTTCTTGAATATCACTAATAAGGGCAGCTATGGCCAAAGGTTTTGCATCACCCTATAGAATTAACTCATTTTGCTTTGTAAAGTCGAATGAAACCTTGTGACGAGTTACGAGTCATGCTGTCCCGTGCCCCTGTCCCTTTAAGACGAGATTGATGTTGAGATCAGTGGTGATGCCTGGAATTATAAACACATCCACCAATGGAAGAAAAAAAAGAGACAGATTGAAAACAACAGAGAAGCCAGCCTCGAACAAAAGCTCTGTTATCTTTAGTAGTTTTTTTTTTCCTTTACGTAATTTTCTAATGTGATTTCTTGGTGAAGAATAAAGAGCAAGTCAGAAAATTTAATGACTAAAAACACTGATACAGTATGTTGGGTTAGAAAAACAGAAAAAAGCAAACAACCTTCAGTGGAAACCTGGCTGGTTATTCTCAATGGGATTAAGTGGAGGGGATTCATATTCTCAATGGAATTAAATAGAGGAGATTCATATTCTCAGCAGGATTACATGAAGGAGATTCATATTCTTAACAGGATTACATGGAGGAGATTAATATTCTTAACAGGATTACATGAAGGATATTCATATTCTCAACAGGATTACATGGAGGAGATTCATATTCTTAACAGGATTACATGGAGGAGATTCATATTCTTAACAGGATTACATGGAGGAGAATCATATTCTCAACAGGATTACATGGAGGAGATTCATATTCTCAACAGGATTACATGAAGGAGATTCATATTCTCAACAGGATTACATGGAGGAGATTCATATTCTTAACAGGATTACATGGAGGAGATTCATATTCTTAACAGGATTACATGGAGGAGATTCATATTCTTAACAGGATTACATGGAGGAGATTCATATTCTCAACAGGATTACATGGAGGAGATTCATATTCTTAACAGGATTACATGGAGGAGATTCATATTCTCAACAGGATTACATGGAGGAGATTCATATTCTCAACAGGATTACATGGAGGAGATTCATATTCTCAACAGGATTACATGGAGGAGATTCATATTCTCAACAGGATTACATGGAGGAGATTCATATTCTTAACAGGATTACATGGAGGAGATTCATATTCTCAACAGGATTACATGAAGGAGATTCATATTCTCAACAGGATTACATGGAGGAGATTCATATTCTCAACAGGATTACATGGAGGAGATTCATATTCTCAACAGGATTACATGGAGGAGATTCATATTCTCAACAGGATTACATGAAGGAGATTCATATTCTTAACAGGATTACATGGAGGAGATGCATATTCTTAACAGGATTACATGGAGGAGATTCATATTCTCAACAGGATTACTTGGAGGAGATTCATATTCTCAACAGGATTACATGGAGGAGATTCATATTCTCAACAGGATTACATGGAGGAGATTCATGTTCTAAATTACATTAAATGGAGGAGATTCATTTGCTGATAAAGGAAGCATGAATCAGGAAGGAGAACAGAGCGGTATCCAGACTTCTGAAGGGGTAGAAAAAAAAATCACTTTTCAGCCAGAGATGAACCCAGGAACGTGAACTGGTTTGAGTTTCCTTTCTTCTTATCACTCTGAATGATAAACCCAGGAACGGGAACTGGTTTGAGTTTCCTTTCTTCTTATCACTCTGAATGATGAACCCAGGAACGGGAACTGGTTTGAGTTTCCTTTCTTCTTATCACTCTGAATGATGAACCCAGGAACGGGAACTGGTTTGAGTTTCCTTTTTTCTTATTGCTCTGAATGATGAACCCAGGACATGAACTGGTTTGAGTTTCCTTTCTTCTTATTGCTCTGAATGATGAACCCAGGAACGTGAACTGGTTTGAGTTTCCTTTCTTCTTATTGCTCTGAATGATGAACCCAGGAACGGGAACTGGTTTGAGTTTCCTTTCTTCTTATTGCTCTGAATGATGAACCCAGGAACGGGAACTGGTTTGAGTTTCCTTTCTTCTTATTGCTCTGAATGATGAACCCAGGAACGTGAACTGGTTTGAGTTTCCTTTCTTCTTATTGCTCTGAATGATGAACCCAGGAACGGGAACTGGTTTGAGTTTCCTTTCTTCTTATTGCTCTGAATGATGAACCCAGGAACGGGAACTGGTTTGAGTTTCCTTTCTTCTTATTGATCTGAATGATGAACCCAGGAACGGGAACTGGTTTGAGTTTCCTTTCTTCTTATTGCTCTGAATGATGAACCCAGGAACGGGAACTGGTTTGAGTTTCCTTTCTTCTTATTGCTCTGAATGATGAACCCAGGAACGGGAACTGGTTTGAGTTTCCTTTCTTCTTATTGCTCTGAATGATGAACCCAGGAACGGGAACTGGTTTGAGTTTGTTTTCTTCTTATTGCTCTGAATGATGAACCCAGGAACGGGAACTGGTTTGAGTTTCCTTTCTTCTTATTGCTCTGAATGATGAACCCAGGAACGGGAACTGGTTTGAGTTTCCTTTCTTCTTATTGCTCTGAATGATGAACCCAGGAACGGGAACTGGTTTGAGTTTGTTTTCTTCTTATTGCTCTGAATGATGAACCCAGGGACGGGAACTGGTTTGAGTTTGTTTTCTTCTTATTGCTCTGAATGATGAACCCAGGAACGGGAACTGGTTTGAGTTTCCTTTCTTCTTATTGCTCTGAATGATGAACCCAGGAACGGGAACTGGTTTGAGTTTCCTTTCTTCTTATTGCTCTGAATGATGAACCCAGGGACGGGAACTGGTTTGAGTTTGTTTTCTTCTTATTGCTCTGAATGATGAACCCAGGAACGGGAACTGGTTTGAGTTTCCTTTCTTCTTATTGATCTGAATGGAGACACTAGGATGTTACGTTATCATATCAAATTACATACCGCTTTCGAGTTTTCCATATGTGTAACGAAAAATTATGTCTTCTGGTAGACTAGTATTATGGCTTCTGGTAGAAGTTTGCAGTATAATTTTGTAGCTACTTTGAGAATATGATGTTAAATGCACTCTCTAAATTATTTAAATAACCTGGTGATGCAACAATTTTGGCCATAGTTGTAAATTTTATATTCTGCTGTATCCTGCCCTCCTCCACCACACAGCAGTCTTGTGTTCCCAGGGAATTTGGGGTCAGATCAACTTCTCCATCCAGTCTGAGTGCTCTAGGATGAGACGGGTTAAAACAACTTCTCCATCCAGTCTGAGTGCTCTAGGATGAGACGGGTTAATTCAACTTCTCCATCCAGTCTGAGTGCTCTAGGATGAGACGGGTTAAAACAACTTCTCCATCCAGTCTGAGTGCTCTAGGATGAGACGGGTTAATTCAACTTCTCCATCCAGTCTGAGTGCTCTAGGATGAGACGGGTTAAAACAACTTCTCCATCCAGTCTGAGTGCTCTAGGATGAGACGGGTTAATTCAACTTCTCCATCCAGTCTGAGTGCTCTAGGATGAGACGGGTTAATTCAACTTCTCCATCCAGTCTGAGTGCTCTAGGATGAGACGGGTTAATTCAACTTCTCCATCCAGTCTGAGTGCTCTAGGATGAGACGGGTTAAAACAACTTCTCCATCCAGTCTGAGTGCTCTAGGATGAGACGGGTTAATTCAACTTCTCCATCCAGTCTGAGTGCTCTAGGATGAGACGGGTTAAAACAACTTCTCCATCCAGTCTGAGTGCTCTAGGATGAGACGGGTTAAAACAACTTCTCCATCCAGTCTGAGTGCTCTAGGATGAGACGGGTTAATTCAACTTCTCCATCCAGTCTGAGTGCTCTAGGATGAGACGGGTTAATTCAACTTCTCCATCCAGTCTGAGTGCTCTAGGATGAGACGGGTTAATTCAACTTCTCCATCCAGTCTGAGTGCTCTAGGATGAGACGGGTTAAAACAACTTCTCCATCCAGTCTGAGTGCTCTAGGATGAGACGGGTTAATTCAACTTCTCCATCCAGTCTGAGTGCTCTAGGATGAGACGAGTTAATTCAACTTCTCCATCCAGTCTGAGTGCTCTAGGATGAGACGGGTTAATTCAACTTCTCCATCCAGTCTGAGTGCTCTAGGATGAGACGGGTTAATTCAACTTCTCCATCCAGTCTGAGTGCTCTAGGATGAGACGGGTTAAAACAACTTCTCCATCCAGTCTGAGTGCTCTAGGATGAGACGGGTTAATTCAACTTCTCCATCCAGTCTGAGTGCTCTAGGATGAGACGGGTTAATTCAACTTCTCCATCCAGTCTGAGTGCTCTAGGATGAGACGGGTTAATTCAACTTCTCCATCCAGTCTGAGTGCTCTAGGATGAGACGGGTTAATTCAACTTCTCCATCCAGTCTGAGTGCTCTAGGATGAGACGGGTTAATTCAACTTCTCCATCCAGTTTGAGTGCTCTAGGATGAGACGGGTTAAAACAACTTCTCCATCCAGTCTGAGTGCTCTAGGATGAGACGGGTTAAAACAACTTCTCCATCCAGTCTGAGTGCTCTAGGATGAGACGGGTTAATTCAACTTCTCCATCCAGTCTGAGTGCTCTAGGATGAGACGGGTTAAAACAACTTCTCCATCCAGTCTGAGTGCTCTAGGATGAGACGGGTTAATTCAACTTCTCCATCCAGTCTGAGTGCTCTAGGATGAGACGGGTTAATTCAACTTCTCCATCCAGTCTGAGTGCTCTAGGATGAGACGGGTTAATTCAACTTCTCCATCCAGTCTGAGTGCTCTAGGATGAGACGGGTTAATTCAACTTCTCCATCCAGTCTGAGTGCTCTAGGATGAGACGGGTTAATTCAACTTCTCCATCCAGTCTGAGTGCTCTAGGATGAGACGGGTTAAAACAACTTCTCCATCCAGTCTGAGTGCTCTAGGATGAGACGGGTTAAAACAACTTCTCCATCCAGTCTGAGTGCTCTAGGATGAGACGGGTTAATTCAACTTCTCCATCCAGTCTGAGTGCTCTAGGATGAGACGGGTTAATTCAACTTCTCCATCCAGTCTGAGTGCTCTAGGATGAGACGGGTTAATTCAACTTCTCCATCCAGTCTGAGTGCTCTAGGATGAGACGGGTTAATTCAACTTCTCCATCCAGTCTGAGTGCTCTAGGATGAGACGGGTTAAAACAACTTCTCCATCCAGTCTGAGTGCTCTAGGATGAGACGGGTTAATACAACTTCTCCATCCAGTCTGAGTGCTCTAGGATGAGACGGGTTAATTCAACTTCTCCATCCAGTCTGAGTGCTCTAGGATGAGACGGGTTAATTCAACTTCTCCATCCAGTCTGAGTGCTCTAGGATGAGACGGGTTAAAACAATCCTGTAAAACAAGATATTTCTGCACAGGGTTTAAGCCTCAAAAAAGACTGAAGACTTACTAGATCTTAATACCTAGGGGGATCATTTACTGTACGAACAGGAAAACAAAAAGGGACCTACATTGCATTCTCAAGGAATCGCCCTTGAACAGCTGCCAATGAATCTGAACTGCTCTGTGTTACACATAAGAACATAAGAACATAAGAACATAAGAAAGTTTACAAACGAGAGGAGGCCATTCGGCCCATCTTGCTCGTTTGGTTGTTAGTAGCTTATTGATCCCAAAATCTCATCAAGCAGCTTCTTGAAGGATCCCAGGGTGTCAGCTTCAACAACATTACTGGGGAGTTGATTCCAGACCCTCACAATTCTCTGTGTAAAAAAGTGACTCCTATTTTCTGTTCTGAATGCCCCTTTTTCTAAACTCCATTTGTGACCCCTGGTCCTTGTTTCTTTTTTCAGGCTGAAAAAGTCCCTTGCGTCGACACTGTCAATACCTTTTAGAATTTTGAATGCTTGAATTAGGTCGCCACGTAGTCTTCTTTGTTCAAGACTGAACAGATTCAATTCTTTTAGCCTGTCTGCATATGACATGCCTTTTAAGCCCGGAATAATTCTGGTCGCTCTTCTTTGCACTCTTTCTAGAGCAGCAATATCTTTTTGTAGCGAGGTGACCAGAACTGAACACAATATTCAAGATGAGGTCTTACTAATGCATTGTACAGTTTTAACATTACTTCCCTTGATTTAAATTCAACACTTTTCACAATGTATCCGAGCATCTTGTTAGCCTTTTTTATAGCTTCCCCACATTGTCCTAGATGAAGACATTTCTGAGTCAACAAAAACTCCTAGGTCTTTTTCATAGATTCCTTCTCCAATTTCAGTATCTCCCATATGATATTTATAATGTACATTTTTATTTCCTGCGTGCAGTACCTTACACTTTTCTCTATTAAATGTCATTTGCCATGTGTCTGCCCAGTTCTGAATCTTGTCTAGATCATTTTGAATGACCTTTGCTGCTGCAACAGTGTTTGCCACTCCTCCTACTTTTTGTGTCGTCTGCAAATTTAACAAGTTTGCTTACTATACCAGAATCTAAATCATTAATGTAGATTAGGAATAGCAGAGGACCTAATACTGATCCCTGTGGTACACCGCTGGTTACCACACTCCATTCTGAGGTTTTTCCTCTAATCAGTACTTTCTGTTTTCTACATGTTAACCACTCCCTAATCCATGTACATGTGTTTCCTTGAATCCCTACTGCGTTCAGTTTGAGAATTAATCTTTTGTGCGGGACTTTGTCAAAAGCTTTCTGGAAATCTAAATAAACCATGTCATATGCTTTGCAATTATCCATTATCGATGTTGCATCCTCAAAAAAATCAAGCAAGTTAGTTAGGCACGATCTCCCTTTCCTAAAACCATGTTGACTGTCTCCCAGTACCCTGTTACCATATAGGTAATTTTCCATTTTGGATCTTATTATAGTTTCCATAAGTTTGCATATAATAGAAGTCAGGCTTACTGGTCTGTAGTTACCTGGTTCAGTTTTGTTTCCCTTTTTGTGGATCGGTATTACGTTTGCAATTTTCCAGTCTGTCGGTACCACCCCTGTGTCAAGAGACTGCTGCATGATCTTGGTTAGCGGTTTGTAAATTACTTCTTTCATTTCTTTGAGTACTACTGGGAGGATCTCATCCGGCCCAGGGGATTTGTTTATTTTAAGAGCTCCTAGTCCCTTTAACACTTCTGCCTCAGTTATGCTAAAGTTATTTAAAACTGGACAGGAACTGGATGACATGTGGGGCATGTTGTCAGTATCTTCCTTTGTAAAAACTTGTGAAAAGTAATCATTTAACATATTTGCTATTTTTTTTTCTTCCTCTACGATTTTGCCATTTGTATCTCTTAAACATTTAATCTCCTCTTTGAATGTTCTCTTGCTGTTGTGATATTGGAAAAACATTTTGGAATTGGTTTTAGCTCCCTTAGCAATGTTCATTTCTATTTCTCTCTTGGCCTTTCTAACTTCCTTTTTGACTTGCATTTGCAGTTCTGTGTACTCTTTCTGCGTACTTTCTTTTTGGTCCTTTTTTAATGCTCTGTAAAGTGCCTTTTTTCGCTGAATATTTTTTTTAATTGATCTATTAAACCATTTTGGCAATTTAGTTTTACATTTAGATTTGTCTACTTTAGGGATATAATTGTTTTGCGCCTCTAGTACTACGTTTTTGAAGAACAACCATCCTTCTTCAGTGGGTGTTTTCTCTATCCCTTTGGGTCCTGCATGGATCTGAACTGCTCTGTGTTACACATCCCTTTGGGTCCTGCATGGATCTGAACTGCTCTGTGTTACACATCCCTTTGGGTCCTGCATGGATCTGAATTGCTCTGTGTTACACATCCCTTTGGGTCCTGCATGGAACTCAACTAATAATATCATGTCATCAATAATATCAAAGCCATTTCTAAAGGATAATGACTGACCCCAAAACAACCTTCACTGTCTGTATTGATAGCAGTTTAGATCTAAGTAAGGAAACTTAATACATTAAATGGCAGTTTGACTAAAAGTCTTTCTCAGAAGTGAAGACATTGAGAAATACTTCTACTCAAATTTTTGGTTGTAGAATTTATTATGTTTATTTTAGTATTGCTAAATGTTTATGGGTGTGTCACAAAGACGGCCAAGTGGGCGGCGTCAGAACCAGGAAGGAATGAAATATACAAAGACTATGATGTGAAATGAAATGATGAAGACGCCTGTTGGCGCTGGTTTATTACAAAATAAAAGGTTTAAACAAACACAAAAACACAGGACACGGCACTCTACGCCAAAATAAATAGACAAACAAAAACAGACTAAACTTAACAAAACGGTGCACGGACAGACACTGACAAACACGGTGAGCAGATACTTTCTGTTGTTATTATTATTATTATTATTATTATTACTACTACTATACTTATTTCCTCCGTCTCCAATCCCATTCTCCGCTCACCGAACACCCAACCGCCAGTATGTGACAACGTGCATCTATATATACTATTGTGCTGGGATTCAATTACCAATTAATTATTCACTTGAATCCCAGCACGTGAATTAATAAAGTGCAATTCCCCGTGCTCACATATTACTACATTTTACTTGCACGTGAAGTACTGTGCAATCCTCGTGCCTAAATACACATATACATTTTTAAACACTCGTGTTACACAGACCCGTTTATATCCCGTGTACCAATGTCTATACACCAACATTTAAACACACCACACGCAACACATAACAGATAATATACACAGGGGCGGGCACTTTGTTACATATACCCCCTCCTGTGCAAAGCACACATGGCCTCAATGGCCACCTCCCCCCTTAAAAGCCCAAAAGTCCCGCCCAAAGTCCTTGGCCAGGACCAGAGGCTTCCAGGGGCCCACAGGTCGTAATGCTGTCAGCGGGGTAGCATTCTCCTGCCAGGGTAGTCCTAGCAGCGGAAAGGCTGCTTGGGGTGTGGTCTCCTGACCTTCCCCCTTCTTCGGCGCCGGCAGCTCCCCTTGGTGGGGCTTCAACCACCGTTCTTCCTGCAGGGAAGAAACTGCAGAGGGAGCAGGTCTCCAGACCTCCCCCACGATCTCCGGCAGCGAAACTGCTGCTGGGGTTGGCGGTCTCCAGACCTCCTCCCCCTTCTTCGTGGCCGGCAGCTCCCCTTCGTGGGGTTCCGGCCACAGTACTTCCGGCTGTGATGCGGAGCGGCGGGCAACCCCAGGCGATGCAGAGCGGCGGGCAACCCCAGGCGATGCAGAGCGGCGGGCAACCCCAGGCGATGCAGAGGCATCCTTGGGCGAAGCGAGGCTGGCATCCTTGGGCGAAGCGAGGCTGGCAGTCAGGACAAGCTGGGGTGCGGGTGTTGGCCCTCTTCTCGGCCACTGCAGCCGGGAGGTTCTTCCCCGTGCTTCCCTCAGCAGCCTATGCAAGGGCTGCTGAGGACCGCCAGCATCTAGTCCTGGTCCTTCTGGTGCAGGGAGAGGCAGCTCCTGCTCCTCTCCCCCTGATGGAGGTGGAGGCAGAGGAAGCTCCAGCTCCTCTCCTCGTGATGGTGGGGGAAGTGATACCAGCAGGCATTCATCCTCTGCTGGTGGGGGAAGTGCTACCAGCAGGCATTCACCCTCTGCTGGTGGACGGGGACCCAGCAGGCATTCACCCTCTGCTGGTGGACAGGGAACCCAGCAGGCATTCACCCTCTGCTGGTGGACAGGGACCCAGCAGGCATTCACCCTCTGCTGGTGGACAGGGACCCAGCAGGCATTCACCCTCTGCTGGTGGCGGAGGCAGAGGCAGCTCCTGCTGCTCTGCTCCTGCCGGTGGAGGTGGCAGAGGCAGAGGCAGCTCCTGCTGCTCTGCTCCTGCCGGTGGAGGTGGCGGAGGCAGAGGCAGCTCCTGCTGCTCTGCGCCTGCCGGTGGAGGTGGCGGAGGCAGAGGCAGCTCCTGCTGCTCTGCGCCTGCCGGTGGAGGTGGCGGAGGCAGAGGCAGCTCCTGCTGCTCTGCGCCTGCCGGTGGAGGTGGGAGCGGCGTGTAGTCTCCTGGTGGTGGAGGTGGGAGCGGCATGTAGTCTCCCCTTGTTACAGGGGACTGGTGCGGCTCTCCCTCACTTGCAGGAGACTGGTGTGGCTCTGGAGACAGCGGTGGGACCTCTGCCTTCCTCTTCTGTGGCAGTTCCTCCTCTCCCTCCTGGTAGGGGCAGCGGAAGGGACAATTGGCAAAGAGATGGTCCTGGTTGCAGAGGAGGCACCCCGGCAAGGACTGGTTACATCGCCGGGGATGTCTGGCCCTTAGGCGGCACTCCTCCTCCCTGTCCCTCACCTCTTTATCCTCTTTCCTGCTTCTCCCCATTTCTTTCTTTCTTTTTTTTTTTTTTGTAATCCAAAGACGCCCCTTTTTTTCCTTTTTTTTTTTTTTTCCACACAAAAAAACCTCTCCTGGTCTGACGCTTGGAGGCGCTGTTAAATCCCACGCAGGACACCACGTGTCACAAAGACGGCCAAGTGGGCGGCGTCAGAACCAGGAAGGAATGAAATATACAAAGACACATGATGTGAAATGAAATGATGAAGACGCCTGTTGGCGCCGGTTTATTACAAAATAAAAGGTTTAAACAAACACGAAAACACAGGACACGGCACTCTACGCCAAAATAAATAGACAAACAAAAACAGACTAAACTTAACAAAACGGTGCACGGACAGACACTGACAAACACGGTGAGCAGATACTTTCTGTTGTTATTATTATTATTATTATTATTATTATTACTACTACTATACTTCTTTCCTCCGTCTCCAATCCCGTTCTCCGCTCACCGAACACCCAACCGCCAGTATGTGACAACGTGCATCTATATATACTATTGTGCTGGGATTCAATTACCAATTAATTATTTACTTGAATCCCAGCACGTGAATTAATAAAGTGCAATTCCCCGTGCTCACATATTACTACATTTTACTTGCACGTGAAGTGCTGTGCAATCCTCGTGCCTAAATACACATATACATTTTTAAACACTCGTGTTACACAGACCCGTTTATATCCCGTGTACCAATGTCTATACACCAACATTTAAACACACCACACGCAACACATAACAGATAATATACACAGGGGCGGGCACTTTGTTACAGGGTGCCATATAGAGAGCAATCTGATAATGCAAATGAAGAAAGACAGTTTTGGTCAAATGGAGTTTCCCAAAACCAGATTGCCTTTTGGTTAAAAGATCCTTGAAGGACGTGCAAAGACAAATATGTTTGGTGTAAAACTAGCCAGAAACAACTCTGAACAAACCTAAACCGTTCCTTCCTGCAGTAAGTTCTTTCCTGCTAGCTTTGAACCATTACAACTGTTTTATTCCTCTCAGAATATCTGCCTTTTTCTTTTCTCTTGCTAAAGAAAGGACTCTATTTAGGACTCATGCTCAATTGGTTGATAAATCAGTTGTTCAGATAATGTACTATCAATAAGAAAAAGGGAATTTGAACAGTTATGTGGTGGAGTGTCCCACCCCTTTATGTCTAATAGTGTTTTATGTTGTATGTAGTGTGTTAATGTTGGTATTTATACATGGGATATAAATATGGGTTACGAGCAGAAGTGTATAAAATGTATATTTGTATTTAGGCACAAGGATTGCACAGCACTTCACATGCAGGTAAAATAATATGTGAGCACAGGGAATTGCACTTTTATTAATTCACATGCAATTGCACCAAGACTCCAATTGAATGATTGATTAGCAATCGAGTCTCAGTACAGCTGCATAAAAGCAGCATGTTTTCACTCACTCGGGGTTGTGTGTTTGTGAGTGGAGAACAGGAGAGAGAAGGAGAGTATAATAACAATTGCTACAGCGTGCTGGAAGCTCCAGCACGGTACTTGTTTGTCGGGTTTGTCCACGTTTGTTTTGTTTGGCTGTTTGTTTGGCCAATGTGCCCTTTGTTTTGTGTGTTTTGTTTAAAACTTTTTGTTTGTTATTATTATTTAATACAACTGGACGCCGTAGTGTCACACATTCACTGCCATTCCTCATTGTTTGGAGTATGTATTTCTGGTCTAACGTCACCCATGCAAAGCCATCCTGTTCACAAGTTACTATCAGGGTAAGAATCAGAGACTAGTTAAAGATGTAGGTCCGAGGTCCTGCAATTCCATGTAGCGTTAGTGGTTTTTAAATATCACACCTCCTTGACATGAATCTGCTGTCCTGACCCAGAACCTCCAACCAACAATCTTGTTGAAAGATTACCAACAAAATGATTGAGTAATAAACTGATAGAAAAGAATCATTGGCCCTAAAGAGTGTGAATCATCATAATAAATCAGTTTAATTAAAAACATATGTATCCCTTAATGAAGAGTAATAAGGAAATATAATTCATCTAATAAACGGCACAGTAAACCAAACCCAATCAGTGTTCATTTTATGAATAATATATCAAAGAAAGCTCTAGCCATGGCCATATGGTCTTCTCATGTGATAACTTAGTGGCCATACCAACAAAAATAGATGGATCATGCTAGGATCGAGCAATATATGCAAGAGAAAAAAATATTGCCCTACGGATTTGATAACTCATTAAGGCTGCCAGTTGTAAGGCCTATAGAGATATGACAGAAAACTAAATGTGCAATTTATTTGAAAGTTCTGGCGATATTGTTTCTAAATCAAACTGTGTGCCTCCTAATCATGCAACAAGGAAAAAAACAGAAACTGAAGTACAGTGTAGAACACTGAGTGCGATCCAGCACATCTGCTGAAGTGTTGGGTTCCTTTGTTTCTAAGAGACCCCTGGTTAACCTCATGGACAGCATAGCATGTCCAATGTTCCATGTCCTCCATTTGAGCTATCAGCTCTGTGAAATGTAGCTGGAATGGGCTATGAGCCACTAAGCAGCAAAGGTTTGGCCATCCAGGATTTTGTTTTTGGTCTGCCACTAAAAATATGCACACACACACACACACACACACACACACACATATATTCCCCGAAAATAAAGCTACATTGAAAAAAGCTTTGTGTTTGTACTTGATCTTTTATAGTATGACACAGGCATGAAATTAATATAACAATTTGATTTTTAGATAATCCCAGGGACATTTCTTGGTCTGCTAGATCTACAGCTATGGTCAAAGATTTTGCATCACCCTAGATAATTAACACATTTTTCTTTGCAAAGTTGAATAAAACCTGCTGAATAATGTTAACATATTGAATTATACACTGCTTTGTAGTTTTCCATATACATAACAAAAAAATGTGACATTTCATAATCTATCATGAAACAATGTTTTATCATTATTTGTTTATTTACAGATGCCTTTATCCAATACTAGGTTGTGTGAACTATGCATCAGCTTACATTAATGATGCAACCAGCTGCATTCCAAAACGTAGTCGACGGTGAAGGTGTTGTAGAGTGGACTTTCTGTCTTGTGTTCCTCTTAATCGTTGAACCCCAGTGTGTCACTTGAATCATTGGACTCGACACTAAACTTGCCCCCGGGAAGACAAATATTAGGTAAAAGAAATGCTCACTTTTCTGTATTGTGTCCCTCAACGGTGTGTCACTGTCGAGTGAAATGTGATATACAACCGAGGATTTTAGACATCCGCTCCGCTGTGACCGGTTCGACATGAGGCCATAGCTGTACAGATGTAGTTTTTTTTTTTTTTTTTTCCGGTACTAGCAGATGAAGTACAAACTGAATATGATTATTTTCTGCAAAGCCTAAATGTAAAACAGGTTTTGATTTTAATTACATGCACAGCAAATACGCTAATGAAGGAACAAAAATATTTAATATTGTGTTTGTATTTTGAGGATAAAATAATTTAAATCCATAAATTAGAACTCAGACTTGTATGCATCCAAAACTACCCCCCCCCCCAAAAAAAAAACAACATTCTAGAAAAACAAGAGAAATTACCCTGAGGGGGGTAAGATTAATCAGCCTCCAAGTCCCAAACACAGCAGCAGTGTAATTAGCAATAACCAAAACACTGCTAGAAATCTCCATCATTGTTTATATGATGATGTTTTCCAAGGTTCAATTCAAAGCCCAAATCCTCAGACTATCCAGCTGGCAGACAACACTAAACTGGCTCAGTTCACCTGATTTCTCTCTTTTGGGGGTGTAAAACATTTCATCTGGCATTCTCATTATGACTTACATGTCCAAACCCAGAGATTGTGCTTCTAGGGATCTCAAGCTAGAGGATCATAACCCTCCATGTATCCACTGCCATATCTTATTTAACACAATACTACTACCATATTATTGGAATATAATACGCATGGGTGGGCAGTCTTAGGTTACTTCCCTTGTATAACATGCATCTTGTGTTTAATGCTACGAAAGGGTACTTTGGGCAAGAACACAGAGACCATTACTTGACATTGTCACACCGCACTGACGCGCAGATTTATTAATAATTACACAATGTAGTGCAGTGACACATGCCCGCCACTAGGGGACCAACAATCCCTGGTGTGGAAGAAAACACTCAGTGTTGACACAGTGTAAAATATCCCAAAACAAAACACGTTTCAAAACACATCAAATAAAAAGAAGGTGGCAAAGCTTGGGCAGTGCAGCAAAGGTAATTAAAAATGATCTAGACAAGATTCAGAACTGGGCAGACACATGGCAAATGACATTTAATAGAGAAAAGTGTAAGGTACTGCATGCAGGAAATAAAAATGTACATATAAATATCATATGGGAGATATTGAAATTAGAGAAGGAATCTATGAAAAAGACCTAGGAGTTTTTGTTGACTCAGAAATGTCTTCATCTAGACAATGTGGGGAAGCTAGAAAAAAGGCTAACAAGATGCTCAGATACATTGTGAAAAGTGTTGAATTTAAATCAAGGGAAGTAATGTTAAAACTGTACAATGCACTAGTAAGACCTCATCTTGAATATTGTGTGCAGTTCTGGTCACCTCGCTATAAAAAAGATACTGCTGCTCTAGAAAGAGTGCAAAGAAGAGTGAAGGGATTGACAGTGTCAACCCAAGGGACTTTTTCAGCCTGAAAAAAGAAACAAGGACCAGGGGTCACAAATGGAGATTAGACAAAGGGGCATTCAGAACAGAAAATAGGAGGCAATTTTTTACACAGAGAATTGTGAGGGTCTGGAATCAACTCGCCAGTAATGTTGTTGAAGCTGACACCCTGGGATCCATCAAGAAGCTGCTTGATGAGATTTTGAGAAAAATAAGCTACTAACAACCAAACAAGCAAGATGGGCCGAATGGCCTCCTCTCGTTTGTAAACTTTCGTATGTTCTTATGTTCTTACTGGCTGGATGTCTGCAAACTGGCTTAAACTCAACCCAGACAAAACCAAGTTCTTACTAGTTTGATCCGAATCTAAACTTGCTGATCTGAGACTCATGGCATCTAGGCTTACCATTAATCGAACTCATCTTCAATGTGTAAACACAGTCAGGAGTCTAGGCATAGCGCTGGATAATTCTGTGTCATTTAAGAACATAAGAACATAAGAAAGTTTACAAATGAGAGGAGGCCATTCGGCCCATCTTGCTCGTTTGGTTGGTAGTAGCTTATTCATCCCAGAATCTCATCAAGCAACTTCTTGAAGGACCCCAGGGTGTCAGCTTCAACAACATTACTGGGGAGTTGATTCCAGACCCTCACAATTCTCTGTGTAAAAAAGTGCCTCCTATTTTCTGTTCTGAATGCCCCTTTGTCTAATCTCCATTTGTGACCCCTGGTCCTTGTTTCTTTTTTCAGGCTGAAAAAGTCCCTTGGGTCAACACTGTCAATATCTTTTAGAATTTTGAATGCTTGAATTAGATCGCCACGTAGTCTTCTTTGTTCAAGACTGAACAGATTCAATTCTTTTAGCCTGTCTGCATATGACATGCTTTTTAAGCCCGGAATAATTCTGGTCGCTCTTCTTTGCACTCTTTCTAGAGCAGCAATATCTTTTTTATAGCGAGGTGACCAGAACTGCACACAATATTCAAGATGAGGTCTTACTAGTGCATTGTACAGTTTTAACATTACTTCCCTTGATTTAAATTCAACACTTTTCACAATGTATCCGAGCATCTTGTTAGCCTTTTTTATAGCTTCCCCACATTGCCTAGATGAAGACATTTCTAAGTCAACAAAAACTCCTAGGTCTTTTTCTTAGATTACTTCTCCAATTTCAGTATCTCCCATATGATATTTATAATGTACTTTTTTTATTTCCTGCATGCAGTACCTTACACTTTTCTCTATTAAATGTCATTTGCCATGTGTCTGCCCAGTTCTGAATCTTGTCTAGATCATTTTGAATGACCTTTGCTGCTGCAACAGTGTTTGCCACTCCTCCTACTTTTGTGTCATCTGCAAATTTAACAAGTTTGCTTACTATACCAGAATCTAAATCATTAATGTAGATTAGGAATAGCAGAGGACCTAATACTGATCCCTGTGGTACACCGCTGGTTACCACACTCCATTCTGAGTTTTTTCCTCTAATCAGTACTTTCTGTTTTCTACATGTTAACCACTCCCTAATCCATATACATGTATTTACCTGTGTTCCACGGGCAGGTCCGTTTCCCAGCGACAGCGAGTGGGAGAAGTACAGGCGTGGAAAAGTACGGAGCAGTTTAGAAGCAGAAAGGAGAAATTGCATCTTGAATTGCTTTAATCAGAAAACAGAGGACATTGGGGAAACACAGCCAGCCGTGTGTTTTTCTGATAACAAACAAGCTGAAACTCGGAGCAGCTGATTCAAATTCAGCGCCGTTTTGAGACACGGGCGAGGGGAGGAGCCAACAGCACAGCAGAACAACGCAGTTAAACGAGGCAGTCTTCCCAGCGACAGCGAGTGGAAGCGACAGCGAGTGGGAGAAGTACAGGCGTGGAAAAGTACAGAGCAGTTTCGAAGCAGAAAGGAGAAATTGCATCTTGAATTGCTTTAATCAGAAAACAGAGGACATTGGGGAAACACAGCCGCGTGTGTTTTTCTGATAACAAACAAGCTGAAACTCGGAGCAGCTGATTCAAATTCAGCGCCGTTTTGAGACACGGGCGAGGGGAGGAGCCGACAGCACAGCAGAACAACGCAGTTAAACGAGGCAGTCTTCCCAGCGACAGCGAGTGGAAGCGACAGCGAGTGGGAGAAGTACAGCGTGGAAAAGTACAGAGCAGTTTCGAAGCAGAAAGGAGAAATTGCATCTTGAATTGCTTTAATCAGAAAACAGGGGACATTGGGGCACACAGCCGCGTGTGTTTTTCTGATAACAAACAAGCTGAAACTCGGAGCAGCTGATTCAAATTCAGCGCCGTTTTGAGACACGGGCGAGGGGAGGAGCCGACAGCACAGCAGAACAACGCAGTTAAACGAGGCAGTCTTCCCAGCGACAGCGAGTGGAAGCGACAGCGAGTGGGAGAAGTACAGCGTGGAAAAGTACAGAGCAGTTTCGAAGCAGAAAGGAGAAATTGCATCTTGAATTGCTTTAATCAGAAAACAGAGGACATTGGGGAAACACAGCCGCGTGTGTTTTTCTGATAACAAACAAGCTGAAACTCGGAGCAGCTGATTCAAATTCAGCGCCGTTTTGAGACACGGGCGAGGGGAGGAGCCAACAGCACAGCAGAACAACGCAGTTAAACGAGGCAGTCTTCCCAGCGACAGCGAGTGGAAGCGACAGCGAGTGGGAGAAGTACAGCGTGGAAAAGTACAGAGCAGTTTCGAAGCAGAAAGGAGAAATTGCATCTTGAATTGCTTTAATCAGAAAACAGAGGACATTGGGGAAACACAGCCGCGTGTGTTTTTCTGATAACAAACAAGCTGAAACTCGGAGCAGCTGATTCAAATTCAGCGCCGTTTTGAGACACGGGCGAGGGGAGGAGCCAACAGCACAGCAGAACAACGCAGTTAAACGAGGCAGTCTTCCCAGCGACAGCGAGTGGAAGCGACAGCGAGTGGGAGAAGTACAGGCGTGGAAAAGTACAGAGCAGTTTCGAAGCAGTTTGAAAGCAGGTTGACGGCTGCAGAAGAAACTAAACTTCAAAAAAAAAAAAAAACCCTCAACATGGTCTTCAAGCCAGTAATCTGTGACACCTGCTTGATGTGGGAAATCCGAGAAAACCCAGCGGAGCTAAACCAAGTGTGCGTAAAGTGCCGCGCGATCCAGGATTTGCATAAACTAGTAAGTATGCTAGAAATGGAGCTGGAAGAAGTGAGACAGCAACAAGATCTTGAGGAACTGGCACACCCACAATTCATGGAAGTCTGCATCACCCCTAACAGACTGAAAGCCACCAGGGAGATAGAAGGTCAGAACAGCTGGGTTCAGGTAGGCAGAAGCAGGGAAAAAAAGAAACTTCGTCAAACACAACCACCAGAAATCAAAACAACCAACAGATTTGAGTCACTTCAGAATTGTGATGAGCAGAACCAACAACAAGAGAATGAAAGGAACAACATCCAGGACCCTATTGACAGTGGTGACCAGACAGCAAAAAGAAGGGAGGTCATGATTGTTGGGGACTCCATATTGAGAAACACAGCAAGTTCAGTTCGCAGTTTGGACCCCCTTACTACAACAGTGTGCTGCCTTCCGGGAGCCTCGGTCAAGCACATCACTGAGAACGTGGACAGGCTCCTAGAACGAACAGGAGACGACCCGGTAGTAGTCGTCCACATCGGTACAAACAACATTGGAAGAGACAGACCAAAATCCCTGCAAAACAAATTCAGAGAGCTAGGAAGGAAATTAAAAGAGAAAACCAAAACTGTGGTATTTTCTGGTATACTACCCGCACCTTGCAAAGGACCATATGGACAGCTGGAAATAATTAATCAAAACCAATGGTTGAAGACGTGGTGCACACGGGAAGGCTTCACCTATCTTGATCATTGGACCACATTCTACAACGAGGACTATCTGTATAGACGGGATGGACTGCATTTAAATAACAAGGGAACTAGTCTACTTGGAGAAAAGATCCTCGAGCAGGTTCGGAAGCATTTAAACTAGAAAGGAAGGGGGGAGAAATCAACAAAAAAACAGAAGGGAGACCGCATCAAAACAAGAACAACAACTCAGGTAAGACAACCATTAAATGTATTTATCTAAATGCTAGAAGTATCAGAAACAAAATTCTAGAACTTGAAGCTACTGCACTAACAGGTAACTATGATGTGATAGGTGTTACAGAAACGTGGTTATCTGAGAGTGATGGGGACGAATATAATATTTGTGGGTATACACTGTATAGGAAAGACAGGCAGGACAGAAGAGGAGGAGGGGTAGCGCTATACATAAGAAACAGTCTTGAAGCCCAGGTGTTAAACCTGGACAAAGAAAATAAAACCGAATCAATATGGGTCAGAATAACAGACAAAAATTCAAAAGGCATAATAATAGGAGCATGCTATAGACCGCCAGATTCAGACGGTGAGCAAAATAATCTGTTATACAATGACATTAGAAATGTGTGTAGCAAAGGAGAAGCCATACTAATGGGGGATTTCAACTTCCCCCAAATAAAATGGGAAAACCCGGTGGGTAGCACGAAGGATGAAATAGAAATGGTGGAAATGACAAATGACTGCTTCCTAACACAATTTGTGAAGGCACCCACTAGAGGGGAGGCATGCCTTGATTTAGTCTTTTCAAATAACGAAGATAGAATAACTAAAACAGAGGTCAGAGAACCACTGGCAAACTCAGACCACAACATGGTCTCATTTGAAGTGTTTTTTAAATCCTCAAAAGTAAAGACTAAAGCTAAGGTTTACAATTTTAGAAAAGCAAACTATGAAGGCATGAAACAGAGACTAACAGAAGTAGATTGGAGTAAAATAGAGAAAACACCCACAGAAGAAGGATGGTTGTTCTTCAAAAATGTAGTACTAGAGGCGCAAAACAATTATATCCCTAAAGTAGACAAATCTAAATGTAAAACTAAATTGCCAAAATGGTTTAATAGATCAATTAAAAAAAATATTCAGCGAAAAAAGGCACTTTACAGAGCATTAAAAAAGGACCAAAAAGAAAGTACACAGAAAGAGTACACAGAACTGCAAATGCAAGTCAAAAAGGAAGTTAGAAAGGCCAAGAGAGAAATAGAAATGAACATTGCTAAGGGAGCTAAAACCAATTCCAAAATGTTTTTCCAATATTACAACAGCAAGAGAACATTCAAAGAGGAGATTAAATGTTTAAGAGATACAAATGGCAAAATCGTAGAGGAAGAAAAAAAAATAGCAAATATGTTAAATGATTACTTTTCACAAGTTTTTACAAAGGAAGATACTGACAACATGCCCCACATGTCATCCAGTTCCTATCCAGTTTTAAATAACTTTAGCATAACTGAGGCAGAAGTGTTAAAGGGACTAGGAGCTCTTAAAATAAACAAATCCCCTGGGCCGGATGAGATCCTCCCAGTAGTACTCAAAGAAATGAAAGAAGTAATTTACAAACCGCTAACCAAGATCATGCAGCAGTCTCTTGACACAGGGGTGGTACCGACAGACTGGAAAATTGCAAACGTAATACCGATCCACAAAAAGGGAAACAAAACTGAACCAGGTAACTACAGACCAGTAAGCCTGACTTCTATTATATGCAAACTTATGGAAACTATAATAAGATCCAAAATGGAAAATTACCTATATGGTAACAGGGTACTGGGAGACAGTCAACATGGTTTTAGGAAAGGGAGATCGTGTCTAACTAACTTGCTTGATTTTTTTGAGGATGCAACATCGATAATGGATAATTGCAAAGCATATGACATGGTTTATTTAGATTTCCAGAAAGCTTTTGACAAAGTCCCGCACAAAAGATTAATTCTCAAACTGAACGCAGTTGGGATTCAAGGAAACACATGTACATGGATTAGGGAGTGGTTAACATGTAGAAAACAGAAAGTACTGATTAGAGGAAAAACCTCAGAATGGAGTGTGGTAACCAGCGGTGTACCACAGGGATCAGTATTAGGTCCTCTGCTATTCCTAATCTACATTAATGATTTAGATTCTGGTATAGTAAGCAAACTTGTTAAATTTGCAGACGACACAAAAGTAGGAGGAGTGGCAAACACTGTTGCAGCAGCAAAGGTCATTCAAAATGATCTAGACAAGATTCAGAACTGGGCAGACACATGGCAAATGACATTTAATAGAGAAAAGTGTAAGGTACTGCACGCAGGAAATAAAAATGTACATTATAAATATCATATGGGAGATATTGAAATTGGAGAAGGAATCTATGAAAAAGACCTAGGAGTTTTTGTTGACTCAGAAATGTCTTCATCTAGGCAATGTGGGGAAGCTATAAAAAAGGCTAACAAGATGCTCGGATACATTGTGAAAAGTGTTGAATTTAAATCAAGGGAAGTAATGTTAAAACTGTACAATGCACTAGTAAGACCTCATCTTGAATATTGTGTGCAGTTCTGGTCACCTCGCTATAAAAAAGATATTGCTGCTCTAGAAAGAGTGCAAAGAAGAGCGACCAGAATTATTCCGGGCTTAAAAGGCATGTCATATGCAGACAGGCTAAAAGAATTGAATCTGTTCAGTCTTGAACAAAGAAGACTACGTGGCGACCTAATTCAAGCATTCAAAATTCTAAAAGGTATTGACAGTGTCGACCCAAGGGACTTTTTCAGCCTGAAAAAAGAAACAAGGACCAGGGGTCACAAATGGAGTTTAGAAAAAGGGGCATTCAGAACAGAAAATAGGAGACACTTTTTTACACAGAGAATTGTGAGGGTCTGGAATCAACTCCCCAGTAATGTTGTTGAAGCTGACACCCTGGGATCCTTCAAGAAGCTGCTTGATGAGATTTTGGGATCAATAAGCTACTAACAACCAAACGAGCAAGATCTGTAGTTACCCGGTTCAGTTTTGTTTCCCTTTTTGTGGATCGGTATTACGTTTGCAATTTTCCAGTCTGTCGGTACCACCCCTGTGTCAAGAGACTGCTGCATGATCTTGGTTAGCGGTTTGTAAATTACTTCTTTCATTTGTTTGAGTACTACTGGGAGGATCTCATCCGGCCCAGGGTTTTTGTTTATTTTAAGAGCTCCTAGTCCCTTTAACACTTCTGCCTCAGTTATGCTAAAGTTATTTAAAACTGGATAGGAACTGGATGACATGTGGGTCATGTTGTCAGTATCTTCCTTTGTAAAAACTTGTGAAAAGTAATCATTTAATATATTTGCTATTTTTTTTTTACTTCCTCTACGATTTTGCCATTTGTATCTCTTAAACATTTAATCTCCTCTTTGAATGTTCTCTTGCTGTTGTAATATTTGGAAAAACATTTTGGAATTGGTTTTAGCTCCCTTAGCAATGTTCATTTCTATTTCTCTCTCTTGGCCTTTCTAACTTCCTTTTTGACTTGCATTTGCAGTTCCGTGTACTCTTTCTGCGTACTTTCTTTTTGGTCCTTTTTTAATGCTCTGTAAAGTGCCTTTTTTCGCTGAATATTTTTTTTAATTGATCTATTAAACCATTTTGGCAATTTAGTTTTACATTTAGATTTGTCTACTTTAGGGATGTAATTGTTTTGCGCCTCTAGTACTACATTTTTGAAGAACAACCATCCTTCTTCTGTGGGTGTTTTCTCTATTTTACTCCAATCTACTTCTGTTAGTCTCTGTTTCATACCTTCATAGTTTGCTTTTCTAAAATTGTAAACCTTAGCTTTAGTCATTACTTTTGGGGTTTTAAAAAACACTTCAAATGAGACCATGTTGTGGTCTGAGTTTGCCAGTGGTTCTCTGACCTCTGTTTTAGTTATTCTATCTTCGTTATTTGAAAAGACTAAATCAAGGCATGCCTCCCCTCTAGTGGGTGCCTTCACAAATTGTGTTAGGAAGCAGTCATTTGTCATTTCCACCATTTCAATTTCATCCTTCGTGCTACCCACCGGGTTTTCCCATTTTATATGGGGGAAGTTGAAATCCCCCATTAGTATGGTTTCTCCTTTGCTACACGCATTTCTAATGTCATTGTATAACAGATTATTTTGCTCACTGTCTGAATCTGGCGGTCTATAGCATGCTCCTATTATTATGCCCTTTGAATTTTTGTCCGTTATTCTGACCCATATTGATTCGGTTTATTTTCTTTGTCCAGGTTTAACACCTGGGCTTCAAGACTGTTTCTTATGTATAGCGCTACCCCTCCTCCTCTTCTGTCCTGCCTGTCTTTCCTATACAGTGTATACCCACAAATATTATATTCGTCCCCATCACTCTCAGACAACCAAGTTTCTGTAACACCTATCACATCATAGTTACTTGTTAGTGCAGTAGCTTCAAGTTCTAGAATTTTGTTTCTGATACTTCTAGCATTTAGATAAATACATTTAATGGTTGTCTTACCCGAGTTGTTGTTCTTGTTTTGATGCGGTCTCCCTTCTGTTTTTTTGTTGATTTCTACCCCTTCCTTTCTAGTTTAAATGCTTCTGAACCTGCTGGAGGATTTTTTCTCCAAGTAGACTGGTTCCCTTGTTATTTAAGTGCAGTCCGTCCCGTCTATACAGATAGTCCTCGTTGTAGAATGTGGTCCAATGATCAAGATAGGTGAAGCCTTCCCGTGTGCACCACATCTTCAGCCATGCGTTTTGATTAATTATTTCCAGCTGTCCATATGGTCCTTTGCAAGGTGCCGGTAGTATACCAGAAAATACCACAGTTTTGTTTTTTTCTTTTAATTTCCTTCCTAGCTCTCTGAATTTGTTTTGCAGGGATTTTGGTCTGTCTCTTCCAATGTTGTTTGTATTGATGTGGAGGACTACTACTGGGTCCTCTCCTGTTCGTTCTAGGAGCTTGTCCACGTTCTCAGTGATGTGCTTGACCGAGGCTCCCAGAAGGCAGCACACTGTTGTAGTAAGGGGGTCCAAACTGCAAATTGAACTTGCTGTGTTTCTCAATATGGAGTCCCCAAGAATCATGACCTCCCATTTTTTTGCTGTCTGGTCACCACTGTCAATGGGGTCCTGGATGTTGTTCCTTTCATTCTCTTGTTGATGGTTCTGCTCATCAAAATTCTGAAGTGACTCAAATCTGTTGGTTGTTTTAATTTCTGGTGGTTGTGTTTGACGAAGTTTCTTTTTTTCCCTGCTTCTGCCTACCTGAACCCAGCTGTTCTGTCCTTCTATCTCCCTGGTGGCTTTCAGTCTGTTAGGGGTGATGCAGACTTCCATGAATTGTGGGTGTGCCAGTTCCTCAAGATCCTGTTGCTGTCTCACTTCTTCCAGCTCCATTTCTAGCATACTTACTAGTTTATGCAAATCCTGGATCACGCAGCACTTTACGCACACTTGGTTTAGCTCCGCTGGGTTTTCTCGGATTTCCCACATCAAGCAGGTGTCACAGATTACTGGCTTGAAGACCATGTTGAGGGTTTTTTTTTAAGTTTAGTTTCTTCTGCAGGTGTCAGCCTGCTTTCAAACTATTTCTAAACTGCTCTGTACTTTTCCACGTCTGTACTTCTCCCACTCGCTGTCGCTTCCACTCGCTGTCGCTGTCACCCGCAGATGAGGCATGTAATGAAAACCTGCGTTTTTCATCTGAGGAAAATAAAAAGCATCAAACCATTTTTGTCTGTCAGAGATTGTGCTACTGTCCTGAATGCTCTGGTGACAGCTCATCTTGACTATGGCAATGTTCTGCAGGCAGAACTAGGCTGCTCCAGAGCATCCAGAATGCCTCAGCTAGACTCTTCAATGGTCTGTATCATCGAGGTCATACTTCCCAGATATTGCTTGATTTACATTGGCTCCCAATCGAACTACAAACCCAGTTCAAATTACTCTGTCTAATCCATAAAGCTCTCTACCAACAACAGCCAAAATATTTGGCTGAAAAACTGCAGATTTACAACCCAAACAGGAATCTGAGGTCTTCAAATACTATGATCTTAATACTATGATACAGTCATTGGTCCAAGGATCTGGAATGCTCTTCCAGCTGAACTCCACCTCACCTCAGAGATTATTCGATTCAGAAAAAAACTAAAAACATTTTTGTTTAGTAAATTGCGCTAAATCTGGAAGTCTATTAAGTTCTATTTCAATATCTTTATGTTTCTTGTGCGTAGGTTTTGTGCTTATTTTATTTAATATTTACTTTTATATGTGTTGCATAAATTCTAGACCAGCTGATATGTAAGACTGTGTGTAGGACATTGTACAGTGCTTTGAAATCACTGTGATCTGATGCACTTTAGAAATTATATAAATAAATAAATAAAACATAAATACAAAAAAAAAAGTTCTACTGTCAATGTTACGGTATATGGAGCTAGTGGAGACACTTCTTACAGTCCTGTCAGAGTGGAGTTAGTGGAGGAACTTCTTACAGTCCTGTGTGCTTGATTACTCAGAGTGGAGCTAGTGGAGACTCTTCTTACAGTCCTGTCAGAGTGGAGCTAGCGGAGCCACTTCTTACAGTCCTGTGTGCTTGATTATTCAGAGTGAAGTTAGTGGAGACTCTTCTTACAGTCCTGTTAGAGTGGAGCTAGTGGAGGCACTTCTTACAGTCCTGTGTGCTTGATTACTCAGAGTGGAGCTAGTGGAGACTCTTCTTACAGTCCTGTCAGAGTGGAGCTAGTGGAGGCACTTCTTACAGTCCTGTGTGCTTGATTACTCAGAGTGGAGCTAGTGGAGACTCTTCTTACAGTCCTGTCAGAGTTGAGCTAGTGGAGGCACTTCTTACAGTCCTGCGTGCTTGATTACTCAGAGTGGAGCTAGTGGAGACTCTTCTTACAGTCCTGTCAGAGTGGAGCTAGTGGAGGCACTTCTTACAGTCCTGTGTGCTTGATTACTCAGAGTGGAGCTAGTGGAGACTCTTCTTACAGTCCTGTCAGAGTGGAGCTAGTGGAGGAACGTCTTACAGTCCTGTGTGCTTGATTACTCAGAGTGGAGCTAGTGGAGACTCTTCTTACAGTCCTGTCAGAGTGGAGCTAGTGGAGGCATTTCTTACAGTCCTGTGTGCTTGATTACTCAGAGTGGAGCTAGTGGAGACTCTTCTTACAGTCCTGTCAGAGTTGAGCTAGTGGAGGAACTTCTTACAGTCATGTGTGCTTGATTACTCAGAGTGGAGCTAGTGGAGACTCTTCTTACAGTCCTGTCAGAGTGGAGCTAGTGGAGGAACTTCTTACAGTCATGTGTGCTTGATTACTCAGAGTGGAGCTAGTGGAGACTCTTCTTACAGTCCTGACAGAGTGCAGCTAGTGGAGGAACGTCTTACAGTCCTGTGTGCTTGATTACTCAGATCACAAATCTGTCACAGCTAGGCATCGCACTTCCTTTTACCTAGTTGGCCAAACAGAATTATGGGTAGACTAATGTACAAAAGGAACTGGGCTAATAAGATCCATTATACATTATATATATTACATAATCAAATATATATAAAACTGTATTCGATACTGTGTTTAATATGAAATCAAGTTTACCTAATACAATAATATAACTTGCTGAAGAGATATACAGTATAATCTGTTGTATATGGGGAGGCCAGCAGGGTAAAGGAGGTAATGCGCTAAAAGCAATAAACCGAACTGGAAATGAGAAACTGGGCATACATGTAATGCTGTGTGGCATCAGGTGCCACAAACCGACTCCATAATTCATTGTATTATATGCGTAACTGAGGTTGTATTGCTTGTAATTTAATCTTTAGTTTATGTTTTATTGTTTCCTCAAATTGAGGGTGGGGAGTTTGGTCTGCTTCTTAAATTCAGGTCATCTTAAATGAGTAAGAATGTGGTATTTTTCTCTGTAACTGCTTGCCCAAGCATACCAGTCTTTTTATCTTAAATGAGCAGGAATGTGGTATTTTCCTCTGTAACTGCTTGCCCAAGCATACCAGTCTTTTTTGGGCAATATTTAGGCAGCTTTGTTTGAAAGCACCAGGTACCGTTAGCTTCCTACAGTCTTGAATGCCTACGAGTGCTGGCATTATACCGACACTCACTTCATTGCAGTGTTTTGTTGCAAACATTTTGGTTCACATTTCTTCTAAAGCCAACACTAATTACAGTTGCTTATAAAACAATTCTGCTTACATGTGTTTTACAATTGATTGAAATGCTAGTCAGAAAGAATGTGCGATAAAATTAAACAACCAAATCGAATTATCTGCAGCCTAGCTCAGGTTTAACTATGTTATGCTAACCTTGTTTTATATTCATCATTGTTCCCTGTCCTGTCGGCTTGCAGCTCACAATCCTGGATTTAATTATTGTTCAATCTGTCCTAAACACAGCTCTTTCAGAGCTGTGTGACTAAAGTGCCAAAACTGAATCTTTTGATTTGACTGAAGTGCATGTGGTTGAAATCTGATGCCAGTCTGCTGTGCAGCCACAGGCCTGTAGGACTGGCACTAGAAAATGAGCCATTGTTCAGCGTACAGTTTTAGAAGGGAGCTATTGGTAGAACAGTAAAAATAAATAAAGCAAGTACTCTTAATCAGTGTTTCAAGGTCAAGGGGTAACCCCACAATCTCCCAGTAAACCCTGACATGGTAACCCCTAAATCTCCTAGTAATCCCTGATATGGTAACCCCACAATCTCCCAGTAATCCCTGATATAGTAACCACACAATCTCCCAGTAATCCCTGACATGGTAACCCCACAATCTCCCAGTAAACCCTGATATAGTAACCCCACAATCTCCCAGTAATTCCTGACATGGTAACCCCGCAATCTCCCAGTAATCCCTGATATAGTAACCCTGCAATTTCCCAGTAATCCCTGATATAGTAACACCACAATCTCCCAGTAAACCCTGACATGGTAACCCCATAAACTCCCAGTAATCCCTGATATGGGTAGAAGTGAAGCGCTGCCCCTTTGCTGGGTGTATACCGGTCCTTTTCTGCAAATTATATTTTGAAGACCAATACCTCACAGTATCTGTTCTGTGCATGCAATCAGACCCACTTCCAAATGCAGGTGCAACCCAGTTAGAGTCACTACAAAAAAATAATTTACATTCACAGGAATATCTTATCAAATTGATTGATTAGTGATAAGCACTGTGGGCTATTAATATTACACAGAGTTGTTTTTGAGTAATATATATATATATATAAGATTGAGTGACATTTATTTTTTCCAGACCCTCCGTCACAAGACCTGCGACAGTATCAGGTGACAGGGCTGTTTTTATTTTATTTTATTTTATTTTAATCATGCTTTGTTTTCCGCGGAAGTGACAGGAGATATCCATACTGGATAGTGGTACCGCTTCGCAGTGGCGAGAAAGACCTTATTTGCATGGAATACCCGGCCACTTATCAAACTGACTTTGCGGTTTATGACTGGACAAACTAAAAAAACAATTTAAAAAGTGAAGGGCACAGCAGAAGAGATCATACTGTCGTACCTGGAGTAATTTACGTGGAGAGACAGGTACGGCAGGAATTGTGGAGATGCATTTCTAAACACTGCACCACAGATCACACAGCTGGGCAGGCAGGGCAGGAGATGCAAGTGAGCGAAGGAGTAGAGATATACAGTAGACCAGGGCAGCTGCATCCTCAAAAGGCTCTTTTAAGAGCCACCCAAATCGTTTTTTTATTTTTTAAATTGAGTACAAGGAGACGTGGCAGAGCGATCACAATGACGAGTTTTCAATCGATTTAAATGCTTACTTTATCTACTTTATTCACTACCTGAATAAGAGTCAATGATGTCTCATTCAAAATCTCACCTGCACTTGCGTTTCCTAAAAGGTCGACATTTAATAAATCTGGTTAGTTATTTTTATTGCAATAAAATGGCTGCTGTTTTTGTTTGGCTTTTTTTTTTTTTTTTTTTCAAAATTCTAGTGGCGTATGGATATTTACCAGTGATTTGCCCCTTTTTGAAAAGAAGTGCCGACCCATGGTGACCTGTTTTGACCAATCAGGATAGAGCATTTAAAATACCTATTTTATAAAATGTTCGTATTGCAGTGCTTACAAAGGTACCACAAATTGTTCCCGTCAGGACAACTGAGGAAGTCAGTACCTCAGGTCACTTTTTTTTTTAATAACAAAAACAATTATTGACTGCCAGACATGAACTACTTTATATGTGTAATGGCTGCAGTACAGGATACTGACCTTAGGGTTAGGGTTTCTGTGTTGGGAGAGGATTATTCATTGTTTTATTAAAAATAATATGATAGCCAATCAGAGTGCAGTGTCCTGACAGGAACATTTGGAGGTACCTTTGTAAGGACAGGGTTTGTATTCATGTGTAGCATCAGCTGTTTAAAATGCCACCTGCAGGACAAGTGGAAATAACAAGCGACTTTAGCAAAGGAGCCAGACAGTGCAAGAAATAAACCAAGCAATGAAAAAATAGAGGTCTGTACTGTGTATTGTATAAATTACAAAAGCAAACAAAATAAATTACAAAAGAAAACTTTTTTTTTTTTTTTTTTTTGGTGATTTTTATTATTTTAATGTTTCTAGGAAGTGGCAAACTCGTAACATACGTAAAACTAAAAAAGAAAGCTTAGTTGACATTCCCCGCATTTGATATTCATTTGATAAAAATCACAAAACAAGGTTTGCTTTTTCAGTTTTATGTAAGTAAAGCATTTGGTTTGTGAGTCTCAGTAAATGTACTATGGGTCGAGTATGGTGTAATGCATGTTGTTTGTGAGTGTCCATTAGGAGTAGTGTTGTGGTCCCCTTGTCTGCTTTCTTTTCATCAGCTGTATTTCCCTTTAACAGGGGTTGGCTAAAGGCCCTTTTCATTTACTATGTAGGGTATGATATTGTTTGGTTTTGACACCTGAAAATAGTACCATACTCAAAAAACAAAACAAAACAAACAACCCCACATTGAACTCGTCTGGTGGCTAATGGTATCATTGTCTGACTCTGCCGTTTTTAACATGAACCACATGTTTACTGCCGGTTCACAGGAAGATGAAGGGAAACAATAGAGGACGGCGAGGTAAGTTGTTAAGGTTATCGATGTGACCTTGGATTGTAAAGAAAAACACTTTATGTCCAATACATTTATCCCCCTGTGACAGTTTGGCTTCAGGGGTGACGTCAGACCAGAAGGAAACACACAGCACTGCGAGTGATCTGGTAAATGCGCTTGCTTGCGCCGGTTTATTGTAAAATAAAAAGGGTGAACAAAACACAGGACACGGCACTGGAGTCAAAACAAAGAGACGAAACAAAACGGACTAACACTAAACAAACAGTGGACTAGCAGACAAACAAACACGGTGAGTCAAAACAGTTCTATTTACATTATTTTACTTTGTTTACTCTCCTTCTCCACACCCGTTCTCCACTCACCGAACACACAACCCCGAGTGAGTGAAAACATGCTGCTTTTATTCCTGCTGTACCGAGACTCGATTGCTAATCAATCATTCAATTGGAGTCTCGGTACAACTACACGTGAATTAATAAAGTGCAATTCCCTGTGCTCACATATTATTACATTTTACCTGCACATGAAGTGCTGTGCAATCCTGGTGCCTCAATACAAATATACATTTTAAACACTTGTGCGCATAACCCATATTTTATCCCACCTCCCCCCTTAAAATCCCTAAAATCCCTGTCAAAGTCTTGGTTCGAGAAGGGAGGCTCCACTGGGCCCATGGCTGAAAATGCTGTCAGTTCCCCTGCCGGTAGTGGCACGGCTGACAGCATGGTGGTCCACTCTCGCAGCGGAGAGGCTGCTGAGGAAGGTGGTCTCCTGACCTTCCCCCCTTCTCAGCTAGCAGCTCCCTCCTGTGGGACTCCAGCCACAAGAACTCCTGCAGTGAAATTATTGCAGGGAGGTGGTTTCCTGACCTCTTCCCCCTTCTTCATAGCCGGCATCTCCCTCTGATGGGGCTCTGGCCAAGCAGAGCTGACGGCAACCCTTGGCGAAGCAGTTCCGGTGACCCCAGGCAAAGCAGAGCCAGCAACCCCAGGTGAAAGCAGCAGCAGACCGTCAGGAGGTGAACTCAGGAGGGGAGCCCCTGGCCATAGAGGCGTCAGCGGGAGCTCCGCTTCTCCCTCATACCCTGCCACCCGTGGCTCCACAAGCAATGTGGAGACAGAGGCAGCCCCTGGCGATGTGGAGCAGCAGGCAACACCAGGCAATGCCAGGCAGGCATCCTTGGGCGAAGCGAGGCAGGCATCCTTGGGCAAAGCAAGGCAGGCATCCCTGGACGAAGCGAGGCAGGCATCCTTGGGTGAAGCTAGGCAGCCACCCTTGGGCGAAGCGAGGCAGGGATCCTTGGGCGAAGTGAGGCAGACACCCTTGAGCTAAGCAAGGCATGCATTCTTGGGCGAAGCGAGGCAGGCATCCTTGGGCGAAGCAAGGCATGCATCCTTGGGTGAAGAGAGGCAGGCATCCTTTGGCGATGCGAGGCAGGCATCCCCGAGCGATGACTTGAAGGCATCCTTGGGTGGTGTCCTGCAGGCATCCCCGAGCGATGATGTACGAGGAGTCAGGACAAGCTGGGGTGCGTGTTTTGGCCCTCTTCTCGGCAATTGCGGACGGGCAGTTCTTCCCCATGCTTCCCTCAGCAGCCTATGCAAATGACCATTTTACAGACAGTCAAGCACTAGAATGTTTGAGTTTAAAACCGAGTAAACTACACTACTGGTACTGACCACTAGAGGGAACCAGATGAAAGCAGGGCAGTACTAATGATAGTAGCGGGTGCGAGAAGTAAACAAGCAAGAGATAACTGATTTATTCTCATGTTTTCCATGTTATCAACCCTCAACATCACTCAGAATACCTTAAACCATTAGACTAAATGGTTTGGGTAAGTGTGCTTTTGGAGCATTATTTTTCAGTTGCTTAAATATGTATTTTTAATATTAAATATACAAGTTTTGAATTGGCTAGGAAGACCTAGGCCACAACGCAAAGTTAAAAGTGCATTAAACTAATGTTTGAGTTTTCCAAATTGGCACTCAAAAGTAAAAAAAAATATTTATAATATATACTCCTGAAATACTACAGTAAATGCATTGTTTCTCTTAATCAAACTGATATTTTCTTGGTGTGTATTATTTAGTTTTTGCTGATAATAAGTTGAAGTAATTGTTTAATATGAGATTTAATGCACATTGTTCTGAGTTACTAAAATGAGTTACTAAAAATACTAAATTAGCCTTTACTTTCCATAGTTACATTATGAGAGTTTGGACTGTGATCAAAAACTGTACTAATTTGGGCTGAATGGCCTCCTCTCGTTTGTAAACTTTCTTATGTTCTCAAAAGACCTAATAATTGATAATGTTGGAGTTTGATCTGATGAAGCAATGTGTTACTATATGCTTTTCTTACAGAAGTAAACATGGGACGAATACAAACCACAGATAACAGTCCTGTGACTTATTTTCTTATGGTCCAGATATTAAACTGTTTCATGGTATCTGTGCTTGAGGTGTGTAACAGACGTGGTTTCACACTACGTGGGATTGTGACTCGGCTCGGAGCGCCAGTGTGCAAGGGGTTTATTTACATTTCAAAAACAGTATGTGGAGTAGATTACACTTCCAACTTTGTGCAGGGAAGGAAAGGGCGACAGTGGGTTTGAATAGTTTCCATGTGGTGGCTCGAGTCTCGTTTCCTACATTCTAATTGTCTCATTTTCAACATTGTTATAGAAAGGTTTTTTTCTTTCTTCCTATGGTTGGACAGACATGTTACCTGAAATATACAGTATAACCCATAGAATATTGTCTAACAAACGCACAGGGACGTTACTCACTGTCACAAGTTTGTCAAACATTTATCCAAACAATGGATGAAGTTCTTGAGCTGAAGCTTGTTTCTTTGTCAGATATTTGCCATTTGCAAAAAACACACTCACACACACACACACACACACACACACACACACACACATAGCCTGAGAGGAAACTGTGTTGAAATTACTGATGCTGTTATGAAAAGTGAGAAAATTAGACAGGAAAAAGCAAACAGTAAGATTAATGCTCATGGATAGGATGTTATTTAAAACAGATGAACCTGGTAAGAGCTACTACCTCCTAAATTAAGAAAAAGAGGCCCTGTGCAGTGAAATATGTGTTTCTGGCTCAAGAGCAGGGAACAGCCTGGAGCCAACATAGACATCCTTTGCACGGCCACATGGTTCCCGTTCAATTCGAAGACGACCACCAACCAATACTTTTGGTAGGTATTCGTTGAGCATTTTATGTCAGAGCTGCCGATAGGCCCCTCCGTGGAGTGACGTCCTCGGTCCCGCCTGCTGAGGGAATAAGTAGTTGCTCCCCGGAGCTCACTTCCTCTTTTGTGGAATGAGCGGCTCCGTTTTGAGTGTCTTTTTCCTTCTTACCGTCTGCTTCACTTGTGTTGCAGACCGTCTTTCCTTGGCTGTCCATTGTATGAGTGTGACCTTATTGGTATGTGCATTTTTTAGCGGGCCCCTTTCGGAAAGAACACTGTTCCTCCACTGCAGCTTTGGACTGTGTGCCTCCCGGGTGCATGCTGTACGCTTAGGGTAAGCACCACTGCATTAGCTGCCCCAGTGCTTCGGTGGACGCTCAGTCCTTGGTACTTTGGTGCCTCGGTGCACATAGCGCCTTAGTGCTTTCTGCACACGGTTCTCATGGTGATCTGTGCGCATGATGCGCACAGTGCTGTGGTTCCTCGGTGCACATGATAATCAGTACACAAGGCATTCAACACGCTCGGCTGCACAGTGCTTGATAAGTGTGGTACCCTCGGAGCTTTGGTACCTGGGTACACGCAGTGCTTAGGCGCTCCCGTGCTTATGCTAAGTGCAAGACAGTGTGCAGTGCAAGGGTTATACCCCATCTGGAATGTCTTAGTTCCATGCTTAAACGCCCTGCAGGGCAAACATGCCCCAGGAGGATGGGCACACATTGTGTGTGCGGCGCTTTGGTGTCCAGTACCCCAATTCAGCCCTAGGGGACGAGACGTTCTGCGACATCTGTGTTGCTTTCCAGCACTGGGTGCTTCGCAGAAGACTTAACAGGGCCATGGGGGACTGAATATTCGTCCTTTGTGACCGAGCCATCTGAGGCCCTAGGAGCATAACCCTAACCCTAACCCTAACCCTAGGAGCCCCGGTTTTCCCCCTCCTCCAACTGTCCCAGAGCCTCTCACAGGGTATTCCTTGCACACAGGCTCAGCCGCCACCCTCTCAAGCTGCGCCCCAGATGAAGTGGGTCAAACGCTCGAGATAGATATAGAGGGATATCATGGACCTGAAGCCACAGATGGTCCAGATCCTGGAGCTGTTGGCATGGCAGCAGACTGCTGCTGCTCCGACCGCGGCTCTGTCAGTGCCTGTCCGAGTAGCAGACTCTGTCTCCCCCAAGGGAGTTCAGAGTGAGCTGGAATCGACGACACGAACGACAGAGCAGGAGGATGCGCTCTCTCTAGCAGCCTCCTGGAACGAGGACTCCTTCCCCACTGGAATGGAGAAAGAGAGTAACCTGCGCTCTCTACCGAGGCAGAGCCCAGCTTCGAGGATGCCTCGTAAGCTAGCGCGCATCCCTATTTGAGTTCCATGTCAGCCCTGATGGGACATGCTGCAAACTTTTTGCAGGTCCCTTGGGCAACAGCAACTGAGCCATGTCGGTCTGTGTTCAGGACACAGGCTGTAGCTCCTTGCCCTCAGCCCTTCCCAGCCTTCCCAGATTTAATGGAGGAGGTACGCTCTTCCTGGGATCGTCCGGCCTCAGCACCCAGTGTGCTGAAGCAAGCGGCCCTGCTCGTTTCTTTAGAGGGTACGGACAAGCTGGGCCTGGTGGGTTTTCCCCTAGTGGACTCAACCATTGCTGTCTTGGTCAAGGCTCCACTACTGGGGGGTTTGCCCGAAGACCCTGCATGCCCAAACCCACAATGCAGGGTCACAGAGACACATTTGAAGCAGACATGCTGAAGCACACATGACTCACCTGGTAAGTACAGTGAGTATCCTGACTGCCTATTTGGATGCCACACTGCAAGATGCCCTACTCCCTGAGCCGGTGGCTTCCAAATTATGCCTCCTGTCAGACATGCTGCTCCAGAGAGCAAGCCCTGGGCCAGAGCCTGGCAAACCTGGTGGTGGCTTGCGGACAGCTGTGGCTGTCACAGGTGAGGGTCCCCGACAAAGATAAAACAGCGCTTTTGGATGCGCCGATATCCCCGGGGTCTACTTTTGGGCCAGCAGTAGAGATCCTACAGTGCTCTCACCGAGAACGTGAGGCATCTCAGCAAGTGGCTGCGCTGCTCCCTCCCCATGTTCCAGCACAGGGCAGGCCGAGCCACTGGCAAGTTCCACTTGCGCCAATAATAACTTGGGCAGTCCCAATTCCCATGGCTCTGCTAGGTCTCCCATGCCACAGCACTCCAAAAGACAGCTCCAGGGCCAACCGCCTCAGAGTGCTCCGCCCCAGCCTCAGCAGCCCCAGCTGGGGCCCTGAAGGCTTGCTGCCAGGCCCACCCGTTTACACAACACTGGCTCATTGCACCTCGGACTCCTGGGTGCTCACCACTGTGCACACCGGTTACGCACTGCAGTTCCACGCGGGACCTTCTCCTTTTTGAGGCATCATGGTTACATCAGTGAACGACCTTCTCCAGGCTTTGGCATTCAGGCAAGAAGGGTGCTTAATTACCTGGACAACTGGTTGATCTGTTTCCAGTGTCCCACATGGTGACTGTGACAAACCATCTAGCGAGACTAGGTCTCACTCTCAAAGAGGCCAAGAATCAATTAATACCGGTGAAGAGTACGGTTTTCTTGGGTCTCCATGCAAGCCTATCTGTCGGACGACAGAGTAGAGGCTATTCAAACAGAGTAAAGGCTGTATAAACCTGTTTCAAAAGGGGTCCACAGTGCAGCTGCTGTTGTGTCAAAAACTATAGCCTCATCAGCTATCCAACTGGGTTACTGCATATATGTCCCATTCAAACATGGCTCAGTGCCTTTCGGCTACACCCCAAGCGAGACAGGCCCCTGCTGTTTCGCTCATGTTGGGAAGCCATATCCTGGTGGAGACAAACCTCCCACCTGTGTGAAGGTGTAGTAATGGAAGTGATACACAGCAGTCAAGTGGTGATGACAGACGCATCCGACCTGGGTTGGGGTTCGGTCTGGGCAGGCAGAGAAGTAAGTGGATCCTGGACAGGCCGCTGGACATCCCTGCACATAAATAAGCTGGAGCGCCAAGCAGTGCATCTTGTAGTCCAGCATTTCCTTCCTGTGATCCAGAGCAGACATGTCCTTGTGCACACCGACAACATGTCAGTAATGGAGTACATGAACCACTAGGGTGGGCTTTGGTCCCCGGGGCACAGAAGCATTTATTGCATATGGTGTCCGCTCACGCTCCCTCACGACGGCTCCGGTACACTTTCCCAAAAGTATTGCTTGGTGGTCATCTTCGAGTTGAATCAATCAACGTCTCCAGAAAGATACCACACCTTCATTAAAACATTAGGTTACTTACTGTTATCCTGGTTTCCTGAATCAATTAACCACCTGGAGAAGACACCCCACAATTTAAAAAGAACAAAGAATGAAGTTTGAAGGCAGAGGGAGAGAGTTTGTTTAGGAGAAGGGCTGGGAGCAGTGGGATAGCCATAGCTTGGGTGCTGTATTGTTTTGTATATTGTTTTGGATTTGGATTTTTGTTTAAACCTTTTGTTTAATAAAAGCTCTGCATTGAACTCTTCTGTGTCTGGGCTTGCTATCTCAGCTGCTGACCTTCTTGACCGCACACCACTACACCTCAGACATACAGTACACTTGAGACGCTACCTAACTTTGGTTCCTTTAAACAAACATCTTGTTAGTAATGAAAGTCACTTTCAATCACTTGCAGAAATACAACAGAAATTCAAACTCTTGGTATTAGATTTCATAAGCATCCGTCTGCATTTTTATTGATAAAGTTTTGAAACGCATTCAAACAGAGTAATAAAAGCATGTGGCTTTCATTTATTTTCCCTCATTGATTTGTGAAAGCCAACACAAGACGAGATCGACAAATTGCTCCTCATTAGTAGAATACAATCTACATTAGAAATGTACAAAAATGAAAAGGTGTTTTCCCTTTTATCTAGTCCTATGAAATGCCATCCACATATTTAAATACCAGTGTCTTGGTTCACTTGTCTTGATGCACCTGCATCAGGAATTAGATTGTCCAGCATTACTGTAGTTTTCTCTCTTGAAGAGTGTGTGGCACCAGCATCACAAGCAGGCTTTCTCAATGCTCGTTTGTTCAGTTAGTACATTTAAAAAGTGTCATTTAACAGAGCAGAGTGTGTTCTTTCCTTTAATGCACTGCATATGTGGGAGAGAAAGTTGGATATGTAACAGTGCACCTGTAAGAGAGTTGCCTGTGAGCCCACAGCTGTGTTTTAATCTGACTCAAGCTGCCTTTTTGGATTTGATAGCATATCATTTTACATCCCAGGTATTCAAAAACAAATATATGGTGTATGTGAACCTGGAAACCTGGATATGTTATTTTCTTTTATAAATACGTAATTGCAGAGCCTCTGGGATACCAGACCACCTCAGTATCAATTCCCAACTCTTATTATAGCAAATGTCAGGAAAAAAAAATAGCACACTGTTTGTCTCCAGCCATTAAAGCAGTTGTGGAATAAAGGCTTGTCTATAGTCCAACGTAATTGCCAGTGTACACCCTGCTGAAGCAATTATCCTGACTTTTTATACGGAATAGGCCTGCGCTCAGCTGTGTGTATCTGCAACCAGGGATCTTGAAATGATTCACAGAATGGGAAAGTGAAGTTCACAATTGATATGTTTTTTAGAAACTAAGCAGATCTTTTGATATTTTGAACAAATGGAAGCAGATGACCTGAATCTACAGAAAGTGCTTGTAATGATTCTAAAGTTAACCAGAGAATTCAGCCACATGTGCTTTGAGTTGGGTGGAACTGTGCATCAAGCCAAATTACCTTTGCCCACACGTATTGGATTTCCATTTGTCCATTCATCCAATCAGAGGTCCACACCACATGGTGGCAACCAACTAGAATACCAAACAATATGTTTCCAGACTCGCACGTTAGGCAGCATTCAAGACATAAGAACATAAGACCATAAGAACATAAGAACATTTACAAATGAGAGGAGGCCATGCAGTCCATCTTACTAGTTTGGTTGTTAGTAGCTTATTGATCCCAGAATCTCATCAAGCAGCTTCTTGAGGGATCCCAGGGTGTCAGCTTCAACAACATTACTGGGGACTGTTGTATGAGCTTTAAGATATTGTAGTGGGTAAAGAGACCCATGGAGAGTTATTAAGAAACTCACTCTGGTCCTATTATTGATTAACTAGTAAGATGTTCTAGCTTTCATTTTGCTGAGTAAGTGAATAATGTTTTCATTGGGATAAATGTTTCACAGAAATAAGTAAAGAGCAAAATGGCAGCAACACTCTTGTTTATGCAGCTTTTTTTAGTTCCAGCAAAGTATGCTTTACTTATTCCAAGTGTTCTTCAATCCAAACGTTACACATCAAAGTCAGCTTGAAGCATTCCTCATCTTTAACGACTCTGATAAATGAGTTACATTCACTTTCACATGTCACTGACCAGTCAAGTCATATAAAGTTATAATATTGACAGTACCCCAAGTACCTTTGCAACTTCAATATCCCCTGTTATTTTTTTTATAGATTTCATAATTTCTAATAATTACATGTCTGCCTGGTTTCAAAGAATCATTGCATTTAAACCATTTTCAATATAGTCATTGAAAGTCACTGAAATTAAAATGTATCCCATTAACATGAACCATTTATAAAGTCTTTTAACTTGCAGCATGCTACCTAATCAATCCATGCTAATTAACAGGTCAGTTTTATGGAACTATAATGAGACACAACCTCCAGGTTCCAGTTAAGAATCTTTTTTAGCTAGATTTTGGTCAGGTGAATCTGGAAGAAGCTCTGTGTAACTGCACAATAGAAGACAGACTTGGCATTGGAGAGAATTATTATTATTATTATTATTATTATTATTATTATTATTATTATTATTATTATTTAACAATGGTACCATGGACTGATATCCCAGATTAATTGTAGCATTGAAGAGATGGGCTTTGTATCAGAAAACTGGTGACAGAGTCGGAAATCGCGTGTGACGGGAAGGTGCATGAATTTGTTACATATATATAATGGGGACTGATTTTATTCCTAATACGAGGGAAGTAAAATGCGACTGACATGTAACTGGGTAACGGATATCTGAGTGCTGACTCTATTGTAATATGTATGCTAACCCTCTAGAACTAGGAAAGGTGAATTACAACCTCAAGGGTACAGTATGCTGAAAACCCAGAAATATTTGCAAGCCTTTTATTATGCGTTTTTCACGTATGAAAAAAACTGCAAACATTTTTGGCACGAATATCAAATTCCATTAACAATACATGCTTTGTATATTTGTCATATAAACAAATAATAATAATAATGATAATAATAATAATAATAATAATAATAATAATAATAATAATAATAATAATATATTGCAACAGGTCGCCAACATTTCTGGAGCAAAATAGGTTTTATGGGTGTGATTCGCCAAACAATTTGGTCACACATATTTATGGCTTCACAATATTAGTTCAATGAGCAAAACTCTGGATGAATGGGGAAAAAGTCCTACAAACTTTTTTTTTTCGGTTTTGGTTAATGTACTCTGTAAAATAAATACATTCCCAAGCTGTCAAGATTAAGGGAAATTGTATAATCACATAATTTATATTTGTTTTGGCTTATAAGGCGGACAAAATAGGAACCATATAAATACATTCCGGATTTCTGCACTTCTGAGATCTATTTGTTTTTAACATGGCCAATATATTGAAATATTCACGTCTGTTTAGAGTAAAAGTGTATGTTACTCTTGTCCCTCATGTTGAACCAGGGCAGTCTTTTTTATTCATGCATTTAATCATGTGGATTAAAACAGTGAAAAAGAGATGGAGCACATCAGGTTTCCATTTTTCAAGCATATTAATACCTGCCCACAAGACCACAGCACAAATGCTACGCGTTTGACAGACTGTAATCTGATGCTTTAACACACTTTGATTCAGAAAGCCAAAATCGTATTAGATGTGATTTCTATTTGTCAAAATATAGAGAGGTCCAGAATTGGATTACTTTAGATATGAAATGCTATGGTTGTCTTGAGCTCTATAAAGAGGACAAGTAACACATTTACTGGCAGTGCTATTCCATGTCATTAAGCTATTAACAGTTAGTAGCTAGCTTTTCCAAAGACCGTTAAAATTGAAAATATTTCATTTTGGGCAAAATGTGTTTAATCTGTTTATTATTGTAATTTAAAATAGCAATATAATATATGCTCTGCTAAGTGTGGTCGCAAACAAGGCTGAAAATTAATACACTTTATTTTACTCAACTGAGATATTGACAAACAAATGATCCTAAGATTTGGCATACAGAGTCCCCCTGAAGATTAACTTATATATTGCACTACACTGACTGAACAGTGAACAACATACCATTACCATAGGAACCTCTTCTGTATTAGACAAAGTTAACTATTAGTGAATTGTTCATACTGGAGTTTTCCTACAGCCTGAAGATTAGGATGGGTTGAACGAATTGGTCTCAAAATGCATTTAGCCTGTGTGTATTTTGTGCAGTAAGGTAATGCATTATGAACTTTTATTTATTATGCACAGAACACAAGATATGGAAATCAGTACCGAATTGCAGTTATTAATAGCTTTATTTAAAGTCAGTAGTTACTTAAATAGCATGCGGTGTCCTTATTAAAATCTGTCAACCTTATGCACTATGTATTCCAAGCAAAATATTATTTTTGTAAAGTTTTATTTAAATAAAGTAATAAAATACATGAAAAATGTAACGCAAATGCAAACCAACCGTCACTTTTTCAATTAATAATAAATCATGTATTTAAAAAAATATGGTGAAACTTAAATCTCTCTGTGTTACTTTATTTCATATAGTGATGAATTACAAAAAAAAAAAAGATAAAATTAAGGATTTTCAGCTACTCTTGACTGTGCTATCAATAGTTCATTCACAAGTGTAGGACTAAATTAATCACAGCTATTCAGAGGAGACTTCAGGGCAACCCAACCGCAGCTGTCCTTCTGCCACTATAGCCCTGCTGCTCTTTATTCCTCCTCTCTGGGAATTTGCAGCACAAAGTGTTCAAATTCGGAATTTATTCAAAGAGAATTTGTAGAAAATACTTATTGTTGGAGCAACATGAAAAGTTTCTAAATAGCTTCTAAACAGAACATGCCAACTGAAAAAAATGGTCACCTAGTAAAAGCCATGTGAATGCAACACTGACCCCTGAGGTGGAAAATGAGGTAATGCACATGCAGGAACAAATGCCAGGGCTGTACCAAATTTGTGGAAGCACTCCTGGCTCTATTGCACAGTGGTTCTGCTCTATTGACCTTGTGCAAGCACACCTGGCTCTTTTGCACAGTTGTTCTGCTCTGTTGACCTTTAGCAAGCACACTTGTCTCTCTTGCACAGTGGTTCTGATCTGCAGAGCCTGTGCAAGCACACCTGTCTCTCTTGTACACTGGTTCTGATCTGTAGAACTTGTAAAAGCACATCTGGCTCTCTTACACAGTGGTTCTGATCTGCAGAGCTTGTGCAAGCACACCTGGCTCTTTTGTACAGTGGTTCTGCTCTATTGAACAGCACACCTGGCATGAGTGCAATGGATTACCCTACAGTACTCTCTACCAAGGAAGTGCTGTAAAACCTGTTACACAACATGGTTCGAATCCCACTACTGCAGTGGACAATATGAGTTGAGAGCCCACAAGGAATGCCTTTGAACTCGCTAGGGTTTGGGTTAAAACATATCAGATAGGGGCAGTTTGTCTCCAGCATTTAAAGTCCTGTTGAATTGAAATGTCTTTTCTTTTTAAAGTAACTGCATGTTTTGTACAAAGACAATAAAACAACCCAGTTCTAAAGTGGGCTAAGTAATATTTATTGTTAAGTCAATGTTGCAAATATAAAATCAATCTATTGACTACATCCAGTTGTTTATGGTTTGTAATTGCTTTTTGGCACATTATGCTCATTGAATTTTGAAAGCTACTTTTCTCATTCAAATAAAAAAAAATTATCAGAACATGAATTGCAAAGATTACCTGACTGCAGTAAAAAGATCAGATTGTCGCGTGACAGACTGTCAAAAAATGACAAACAGGCTGAATTTCAATTGTTTTGCTTGTGACATAATTTTGCACTGCTCCACTTTCCAGAGCAATGCTCCAATATACTATTTTCCAAAGTGTTTCTCTTGCTCCATGAGCTCCATTGCCCCTGATCATGATCATACTCATCATCATCATACTCATCACCATCATCATCATACTCATCACCATCACCATCATCATACTCATCACCATGATCATCATACTCATCACCATCACCATCATCATACTCATCACCATCATCATCATACTCATCACCATCATCATCATCATCACTCATCACCATCATCATCATACTCATCACCATCATCATCATCATCACTCATCACCATCATCATCATCATACTCATCACCATCATCATCATCATCACCATCATCATCACCATCATCATCATACTCATCACCATCATCATCATACTCATCACCATCATCATCATCATCATCATCACTCATCACCATCATCATCATCATACTCATCACCATCATCATCATCATACTCATCACCATCATCATCATCATACTCATCACCATCATCATCATACTCATCACCATCATCACCATCATCATCATCATCATCATCATCATCATCATCATCATCATCATCATCATCATCATCATCATCATCATCACCATCATCACCATCATCATCATCATCACCATCATCATCATACTCATCACCATCATCATCATCATCATGGTCCTGGTCCTTGTTTCTTTTTTCAGGCTGAAAAAGTCCCTTGGGTCGACACTGTCAATACCTTTTAGAATTTTGAATGCTTGAATTAGGTCGCCACATAGTCTTCTTTGTTCAAGACTGAACAGATTCAATTCTTTTAGCCTGTCTGCATATGACATGCCTTTTAAGCCCGGAATAATTCTGGTCGCTCTTCTTTGCACTCTTTCTAGAGCAGCAATATCTTTTTTATAGCGAGGTGATCAGAACTGTACACAATATTCAAGATGAGGTCTTACTAGTGCATTGTACAGTTTTAACATTACTTCCCTTGATTTAAATTCAACACCTTTCACAATGTATCCGAGCATCTTGTTAGCCTTTTTTATAGCTTCCCCACATTGTCTAGATGAAGACATTTCTGAGTCAACAAAAACTCCTAGGTCTTTTTCATAGATTCCTTCTCCAATTTCAATATCTCCCATATGATATTTATAATGTACATTTTTATTTCCTGTGTGCAGTACCTTACACTTTTCTCTATTAAATGTCATTTGCCATGTGTCTGCCCAGTTCTGAATCTTGTCTAGATCATTTTGAATGACCTTTGCTGCTGCAACAGTGTTTGCCACTCCTCCTACTTTTGTGTCATCTGCAAATTTAACAAGTTTGCTTACTATACCAGAATCTAAATCATTAATGTAGATTAGGAATAGCAGAGGACCTAATATTGATCCCTGTCGTACAACGCTGGCTACCACACTCCATTCTGAGGTTTTTCCTCTAATCAGTACTTTCTGTTTTCTACATGTTAACCACTCCCTAATCCATGTACATGTGTTTCCTTGAATCCCAACTGCGTTCAGTTTGAGAATTAATCTTTTGTGCGGGACTTTGTCAAAGGCTTTCTGGAAATCTAAATAAACCATGTCATATGCTTTGCAATTATCCATTATCGATGTTGCATCCTCAAAAAAATCAAGCAAGTTAGTTAGACACGATCTCCCTTTCCTAAAACCATGTTGACTGTCTCCCAGGACCCTGTTACCATATAGATAATTTTCCATTTTGGATCTTATTATAGTTTCCATAAGTTTGCATATAATAGAAGTCAGGCTTACTGGTCTGTAGTTACCTGGTTCAGTTTTGTTTCCCTTTTTGTGGATCGGTATTACGTTTGCAATTTTCCAGTCTGTCGGTACCACCCCTGTGTCAAGAGACTGCTGCATGATCTTGGTTAGCGGTTTGTAAATTACTTCTTTCATTTCTTTGAGTACTACTGGGAGGATCTCATCCGGCCCAGGGGATTTGTTTATTTTAAGAGCTCCTAGTCCCTTTAACACTTCTGCCTCAGTTATGCTAAAGTTATTTAAAACTGGATAGGAACTGGATGACATGTGGGGCATGTTGTCAGTATCTTCCTTTGTAAAAACTTGTGAAAAGTAATCATTTAATATATTTGCTATTTTTTTTTTCTTCCTCTACGATTTTGCCATTTGTATCTCTTAAACATTTAATCTCCTCTTTGAATGTTCTCTTGCTGTTGTAATATTGGAAAAACATTTTGGAATTGGTTTTAGCTCCCTTAGCAATGTTCATTTCTATTTCTCTCTTGGCCTTTCTAACTTCCTTTTTGACTTGCGTTTGCAGTTCCGTGTACTCTTTCTGTGTACTTTCTTTTTGGTCCTTTTTTAATGCTCTGTAAAGTGCCTTTTTTCACTGAATATTTTTTTTAATTGATCTATTAAACCATTTTGGCAATTTAGTTTTACATTTAGATTTGTCTACTTTAGGGATGTAATTGTTTTGCGCCTCTAGTACTACATTTTTGAAGAACAACCATCCTTCTTCTGTGGGTGTTTTCTCTATCTTACTCCAGTCTTCTTCTGTTAGTCTCTGTTTCATACCTTCATAGTTTGCTTTTCTAAAATTGTAAACCTTAGCTTTAGTCATTACTTTTGGGGTTTTAAAAAACACTTCAAATGAGACCATGTTGTGGTCTGAGTTTGCCAGTGGTTCTCTGACCTCTGTTTTAGTTATTCTATCTTTGTTATTTGAAAAGACTAAATCAAGGCATGCCTCCCCTCTAGTCGGTGCCTTGACGAATTGTGTTAGGAAGCAGTCATTTGTCATTTCCACCATTTCAATTTCATCATTCGTGCTACCCATCGGGTTTTCCCATTTTATATGGGGGAAGTTGAAATCCCCCATTAGTATGGCTTCTCCTTTGCTACACGCATTTCTAATGTCATTGTATAACAGATTATTTTGCTCACTGTCTGAATCTGGCGGTCTATAGCATGCTCCTATTATTATGCCCTTTGAATTTTTGTCCGTTATTCTGACCCATATTGATTCGGTTTTATTTTCTTTGTCCAGGTTTAACACCTGGGCTTCAAGACTGTTTCTTATGTATAGTGCCACCCCTCCTCCTCTTCTGTCCTGCCTGTCTTTCCTATACAGTGTATACCCACAAATATTATATTCGTCCCCATCACTCTCAGACAACCTATCACATCATAGTTACTTGTTAGTGCAGCAGCTTCAAGTTCTAGAATTTTGTTTCTGATACTTCTAGCATTTAGATAAATACATTTAATGGTTGTCTTACCTGAGTTGTTGTTCTTGTTTTGATGCGGTCTCCCTTCTGTTTTTTTGTTGATTTCTCCCCCCTTCCTTTCTAGTTTAAATGCTTCTGAACCTGCTCGAGGATTTTTTCTCCAAGTAGACTGGTTCCCTTGTTATTTAAGTGCAGTCCATCCCGTCCATACAGATAGTCCTCGTTGTAGAATGTGGTCCAATGATCAAGATAGGTGAAGCCTTCCTGTGTGCACCACGTCTTCAGCCATGCGTTTTGATTAATTATTTCCAGCTGTCCATATGTTCCTTTGCAAGGTGCCGGTAGTATACCAGAAAATGCCACAGTTTTGGTTTTCTCTTTTAATTTCCTTCCTAGCTCTCTGAATTTGTTTTGCAGGGATTTTGGTCTGTCTCTTCCAATGTTGTTTGTACCGATGTGGACGACTACTACCGGGTCGTCTCCTGTTCTTTCTAGGAGCCTGTCCACGTTCTCAGTGATGTGCTTGACCGAGGCTCCCGGAAGGCAGCACACTGTTGTAGTAAGGGGGTCCAAACTGCGAATTGAACTTGCTGTGTTTCTCAATACGGAGTCCCCAACAATCATGACCTCCCTTATTTTTGCTGTCTGGTCACCACTGTCAATAGGGTCCTGGATGTTGTTCCTTTCATTCTCTTGTTGTTGGTTCTGCTCATCAAAATTCTGAAGTGATTCAAGTCTGTTGGTTGTTTTGATTTCTGGTGGTTGTGTTTGACGAAGCTTCTTTTTTTCCCTGCTTCTGCCTACCTGAACCCAGCTGTTCTGACCTTCTATCTCCCTGGTGGCTTTCAGTCGGTTAGGGGTGATGCAGACTTCCATGAATTGTGGGTGTGCCAGTTCCTCAAGATCCTGTTGCTGTCTCACTTCTTCCAGCTCCATTTCTAGCATACTTATTAGTTTATGCAAAATCCTGGATCGCGCAGCACTTTACGCACACTTGGTTTAGCTCCGTTGGGTTTTCTCGGATTTCCCACATCAAGCAGGTGTCACAGATTACTGGCTTGAAGACCATGTTGAGGGTTTTTTTTTTTTTTTTGAAGTTTAGTTTCTTCTGCAGCTGTCAGCCTACTTTCAAACTGCTTCTAACTGCTCTGTACTTTTCCACGCCTGTACTTCTCCCACTCGCTGTGGCTTCCACTCGCTGTCGCTGGGAGGCCTGACTCGTTTAACTGCGTTGTTTTGCTGTGCTGGTGGCTCCTCCCCTCGCCCCTGTCTCAGAATGGCGTTAAATTTGAATCAGCTGCTCTGAGTTTCAGCTTGATTGTTATGAGAAAAACACACGCGGCTGTTTGACTTTGAGCTGCTGCTGCTGTGTTTCCCCAATGTCCTGTGTTTTCTGATTAAAGCAATTAAAGATGCAATTTCTCCTTACTGCTTCTAAACTGCTCTGTACTTTTCCACGCCTGTACTTCGCCCACTCGCTATCGCTTCCACTTGCTGTAGCTGGGAGGACTGCCTCGTTTCATCATCATCATCATCACCATCATACTCATCACCATCACCATCATCATCATCATCATCATCATCATCATCATCATCATCATCATCATCATCATCATCATCATCATCACCATCATCATCATACTCACCATCATCATCGTCATCATCATCGTCATTATCACCATCATCATCATCATCATCATCACCATCACCATCATCATCATCATCATCATCATCATAATGCCATCCTCCAGTGGATCTCCTTTGAAAATAATCCCAATATGTTTGCAGGTACTTGTACAATTCATGAGACACCTCATTTTGAGATGAGATGACCACTGACATTGTCCACTCATTCAAACTGCATTATGTACAAAAGCCGCTCATCTGAAATTGGCAGTGTACTGTTTAAACAGTTCTTGATGTGCACCACGCACAGGACTGTGAATACAGAAGGAAACCACAATAATTTCTGTTTCCTGAAAACAGATGTTGCTTTGAATTACAATGGATAATTGAGGAGGCAAAAATAAAATCAGCATGCTATATTTATAGTTGCTAAGCAATAATTCATTTTGCACAATGAGCTGATTTCTTTGCTGTTGTTTAGATTGACTACATCCAGTTGTTTATGGTTGGTAATTGCTTTTTGGCACATTATGCTCATTGAATTTTGAAAGCTATTTTTTTCATTCAAATAAAAATGATCAGAACATGAATTGCAAGGATTACCTGACTGCAGTAAAAAGTTCAGATTGTCGCGTGACAGACTGTCAAAAAGTAACAAACAGGCTGATTTTCAATTGTTTGGCCTGTGACATAATTTTGCACTGCTCCACTTTCCAGAGCTATGCTCCAATATACTATTTTCCAAACTGTTTCTCTTGCTCTATGAGCCCCTTTGATCTGATCATGATCATACTCATCACCATCATCATCATACTCATCACCATCATCATCATCATCATCATCACCATCATCACCATCACCATCACCATCATTATTATACTCATCATCATCATCATCATCATCATCATCATCATAAGAACATAAGAAAGTTTACAAACGAGAGGAGGCCATTCGGCCCATCTTGCTCGTTTGGTTGTTAGTAGCTTATTGATCCCAAAATCTCATCAAGCAGCTTCTTGAAGGATCCCAGGGTGTCAGCTTCAACAACATTACTGGGGAGTTGATTCCAGACCCTCACAATTCTCTGTGTAAAAAAGTGCCTCCTATTTTCTGTTCTGAATGCCCCTTTGTCTAAACTCCATTTGTGACCCCTGGTCCTTGTTTCTTTTTTCAGGCTGAAAAAGTCCCTTGGGTTGACACTGTCAATACCTTTTAGAATTTTGAATGCTTGAATTAGGTCGCCACGTAGTCTTCTTTGTTCAAGACTGAACAGATTCAATTCTTTTAGCCTGTCTGCATATGACATGCCTTTTAAGCCCGGAATAATTCTGGTCGCTCTTCTTTGCACTCTTTCTAGAGCAGCAATATCTTTTTTATAGCGAGGTGACCAGAACTGTACACAATATTCAAGATGAGGTCTTACTAGTGCATTGTACAGTTTTAACATTACTTCCCTTGATTTAAATTCAACACCTTTCACAATGTATCCGAGCATCTTGTTAGCCTTTTTTATAGCTTCCCCACATTGTCTAGATGAAGACATTTCTGAGTCAACAAAAACTCCTAGGTCTTTTTCATAGATTCTTTCTCCAATTTCAGTATCTCCCATATGATATTTATAATGTACATTTTTATTTCCTGCGTGCAGTACCTTACACTTTTCTCTATTAAATGTCATTTGCCATGTGTCTGCCCAGTTCTGAATCTTGTCTAGATCATTTTGAATGACCTTTGCTGCTGCAACAGTGTTTGCCATTCCTCCTACTTTTGTGTCGTCTGCAAATTTAACAAGTTTGCTTACTATACCAGAATCTAAATCATTAATGTAGATTAGGAATAGCAGAGGACCTAATACTGATCCCTGTGGTACACCGCTGGTTACCACACTCCATTCTGAGGTTTTTCCTCTAATCAGTACTTTCTGTTTTCTACATGTTAACCACTCCCTAATCCATGTACATGTGTTTCCTTGAATCCCAACTGCATTCAGTTTGAGAATTAATCTTTTGTGCGGGACTTTGTCAAAAGCTTTCTGGAAATCTAAATAAACCATGTCATATGCTTTGCAATTATCCATTATTGATGTTGCATCCTCAAAAAAATCAAGCAAGTTAGTTAGACACGATCTCCCTTTCCTAAAACCATGTTGACTGTCTCCCAGGACCCTGTTACCATATAGGTAATTTTCCATTTTGGATCTTATTATAGTTTCCATAAGTTTGCATATAATAGAAGTCAGGCTTACTGGTCTGTAGTTACCTGGTTCAGTTTTGTTTCCCTTTTTGTGGATCGGTATTACGTTTGCAATTTTCCAGTCTGTCGGTACCACCCCTGTGTCAAGAGACTGCTGCATGATCTTGGTTAGCGGTTTGTAAATTACTTCTTTCATTTCTTTGAGTACTACTGGGAGGATCTCATCCGGCCCAGGGGATTTGTTTATTTTAAGAGCTCCTAGTCCCTTTAACACTTCTGCCTCAGTTATGCTAAAGTTATTTAAAACTGGATAGGAACTGGATGACATGTGGGGCATGTTGTCAGTATCTTCCTTTGTAAAAACTTGTGAAAAGTAATCATTTAATATATTTGCTATTTTTTTTTCTTCCTCTACGATTTTGCCATTTGTATCTCTTAAACATTTAATCTCCTCTTTGAATGTTCTCTTGCTGTTGTAATATTGGAAAAACATTTTGGAATTGGTTTTAGCTCCCTTAGCAATGTTCATTTCTATTTCTCTCTTGGCCTTTCTAACTTCCTTTTTGACTTGCGTTTGCAGTTCTGTGTACTCTTTCTGTGTACTTTCTTTTTGGTCCTTTTTTAATGCTCTGTAAAGTGCCTTTTTTCGCTGAATATTTTTTTTAATTGATCTATTAAACCATTTTGGCAATTTAGTTTTACATTTAGATTTGTCTACTTTAGGGATGTAATTGTTTTGCGCCTCTAGTACTACATTTTTGAAGAACAACCATCCTTCTTCTGTGGGTGTTTTCTCTATCTTACTCCAGTCTTCTTCTGTTAGTCTCTGTTTCATACCTTCATAGTTTGTTTTTCTAAAATTGTAAACCTTAGCTTTAGTCATTACTTTTGGGGTTTTAAAAAACACTTCAAATGAGACCATGTTGTAGTTTGCCAGTGGTTCTCTGACCTCTGTTTTAGTTATTCTATCTTCGTTATTTGAAAAGACTAAATCAAGGCATGCCTCCCCTCTAGTCGGTGCCTTGACAAATTGTGTTAGGAAGCAGTCATTTGTCATTTCCACCATTTCAATTTCATCATTCGTGCTACCCATCGGGTTTTCCCATTTTATATGGGGGAAGTTGAAATCCCCCATTAGTATGGCTTCTCCTTTGCTACACACATTTCTAATGTCATTGTATAACAGATTATTTTGCTCACCGTCTGAATCTGACGGTCTATAGCATGCTCCTATTATTATGCCCTTTTAATTTTTGTCCGTTATTCTGACCCATATTGATTTGGTTTTATTTTCTTTGTCCAGGTTTAACACCTGGGCTTCAAGACTGTTTCTTATGTATAGCGCTACCCCTCCTCCTCTTCTGTCCTGCCTGTCTTTCCTATACAGTGTATACCCACAAATATTATATTCGCCCCCATCACTCTCAGACAACCAAGTTTCTGTAACACCTATCACATCATAGTTACTTGTTAGTGCAGTAGCTTCAAGTTCTAGAATTTTGTTTCTGATACGTCTAGCATTTAGATAAATACATTTAATGGTTGTCTTACCCGAGTTGTTGTTCTTGTTTTGATGCGGTCTCCCTTCTGTTTTTTCTCCAAGTAGACTGGTTCCCTTGTTATTTAAGTGCAGTCTATCCCGTCCATACAGATAGTCCTCGTTGTAGAATGTGTGCAAGCTGCCGGTAGTATACCAGAAAATACCACAGTTTTGGTTTTCTCTTTTAATTTCCTTCCTAGCTCTCTGAATTTGTTTTGATTGGATTTTGGTCTGTCTCTTCCAATGTTGTTTGTACTGATGTGGACGACTACTACCGGGTCCTCTCCTGTTCTTTCTAGCAGCCTGTCCACGTTCTCAGTGATGTGCTTGACCGAGGCTCCCGGAAGGCAGCACACTGTTGTAGTAAGGGGGTCCAAACTGCAAATTGAACTTGCTCTGTTTCTCAATACGGAGTCCCCAACAATCATGACCTCCTTTATTTTTGCTGTCTGGTCACCACTGTCAATAGGGTCCTGGATGTTGTTCCTTTCATTCTCTTGTTGTTGGCTCTGCTCATCAAAATTCTGAAGTGATTCAAATCTGTTGGTTGTTTTGATTTCTGGTGGTTGTGTTTGACGAAGCTTCTTTTTTTCCCTGCTTCTGCCTACCTGAACCCAGCTGTTCTGACCTTCTATCTCCCTGGTGGCTTTCAGTCGGTTAGGGGTGATGCAGACTTCCATGAATTGTGGGTGTGCCAGTTCCTCAAGATCCTGTTGCTGTCTCACTTCTTCCAGCTCCATTTCTAGCATACTTACTAGTTTATGCAAAATCCTGGATCGCGCAGCACTTTACGCACACTTGGTTTAGCTCCGTTGGGTTTTCTTGGATTTCCCACATCAAGCAGGTGTCACAGATTACTGGCTTGAAGACCATGTTGAGGGTTTTTTTTTTTTTTGAAGTTTAGTTTCTTCTGCAGCTGTCAGCCTACTTTCAAACTGCTTCTAACTGCTCTGTACTTTTCCACGCCTGTACTTCTCCCACTCGCTGTGGCTTCCACTCGCTGTCGCTGGGAGGACTGCCTCGTTTAACTGCGTTGTTCTGCTGTGCTGTTGGCTCGTCCCCTCGCCCCTCTCTCAGAATGGCGTTGAATTTGAATCAGCTGCTTCGAGTTTCAGCTTGTTTGTTATCAGAAAAACACACACGGCTGTTTGACTTTGAGCTGCTGCTGTGTTTTCCCCAATGTCCTGTGTTTTCTGATTAAAGCAATTAAAGATGCAATTTCTCCTTACTGCTTCTAAACTTCTCTGTACTTTTCCACGCCTGTACTTCTCCCACTCGCTGTCGCTTCCACTTGCTGTCGTTGGGAGGACTGCCTCGTTTCATCATCATCATCATCATCATCATCATCATCATCATCACCATCACCATCATCATCATCATCATCATCATCATCATCATCATCATCATCATCATCATCATCATCATCATCATCATCATCATCATCATCATCACCATTATCATCACCATCATCATCATACTCACCATCATCATCATCATCATCATACTCACCATCATCATCGTCATCATCACCATCAACATCACCATCATCATCATCATACTCATCATCATCATCATCATACTCATCACCATCATCATCATCATCACCATCACCATTACCATCATCATCATACTCATCACCATCATCATCATCATCATCATCATCATCATCATCATAATGCCATCCTCCAGTGGATCTCCTTTGAAAATAATCCCAATATGTTTGCAGGTACTTGTGCAATTCATGAGACACCTCATTTTGAGATGAGATGACCACTGACATTGTCCACTCATTCAAACTGCATTATGTACAAAAGCCACTCATCTGAAATTGGCAGTGTACTGTTTAAACAGTACTTGATGTGCACCACGCACAGGACTGTGAATACAGAAGGAAACCACAATAATTTCTGTTTCCTGAAAACAGATGTTGCTTTGAATTACAATGGATAATTGAGGAGGCAAAAATAAAATCAGCATGCTATATTTATAGTTGCTAAGCAATATTTCATTTTGCACAATGAGCTGATTTCTTTGCTGTTGTTTAGATTGACTACATCCAGTTGTTTATGGTTTGTAATTGCTTTTTGGCACATTATGCTCATTGAATTTTGAAAGCTATTTTTTTCATTCAAATAAAAATGATCAGAACATGAATTGCAAGGATTACCTGACTGCAGTAAAAAGTTCAGATTGTCGCGTGACAGACTGTCAAAAAGTGACAAACAGACTGATTTTCAATTGTTTGGCTTGTGACATAATTTTGCACTGCTCCACTTTCCAGAGCTATGCTCCAATATACTATTTTCCAAAGTGTTTCTCTTGCTCTGTGAGCCCCTTTGCCCCTGATCATGATCATACTCATCACCACCATCATCATCATACTCATCACCATCATCATCATACTCATCACCATCATCACCATCATCATCATCATCATCATCATCATCATCATCATCATCATCATCATCATCATCACCATCACCATCATCATCATCACCATCACCATCATACTCATCACCATCACTGTCATCACCATCACTATCATCATCAGAAACCTTGCACAGTAATTCACTTGAGTGTTACTGCTTAAATATTGAATACTGATGTTACTTGTATATGTTACAGTACGTCTTGTGCAGGAGTATGGCTGTATAACAAATTAAACAAAGGATATCCTTAGGAACATAAGAACATAAGAAGGTTTACAAACGAGAGGAGGCCATTTGGCCCATTTTGCTCATTTGGTTGTTAGTAGCTTATTGATCACAGAATCCCATCAAGCAGCTTCTTGAAGGATTCCAGGGTGTCAGCTTCAACAACATTACTGGGGAGTTAGTTCCAGACCCTCACAATTCCACCATGTAACAATTTTTTTTTTGGTTCCTGGGTAGTAAGTGTTATTTCCTAATTGCTTATTCCTCAAAGGTATAGAAAATGGCTATTATTCCCCACAGACTTTGCTTTTGTGACCAGGACAGTGATATTTTGAAATTTACCTATTTTCCAGAACATTCAAGATAGATTCAGTGCTGAATAAACTTGGAGTAACTTCTAGAACTTTCTAGAACTTTCCAGTAATATAAATAGTAGTATAAATACAGGGGCCTTAAACCCACCAGTTCAGTTTATTTCCAGCTGCCTAAGTAGATAAATATCTGCATTTTTCTGAGATGGCATCAAGAGGCTGCAAGCATCCAGCAGACGCATTTTGCTATGTCTGCGGCCAATTTATCAAGACAAGAGCGAAAAAGTACTCCATGGAAGCTTCTGCTAAGATGTGTGAGGCCTACAAGGCATATTTCGGCATGCCTGTCGGGGATCAAGACAAACCCTGGGCACCTCATTTCACCTGCAAGCACTGCAAAACAACTCTGGACGGTAAGATGGACAATTGTTGCTCGGAATTTTATGTTATAAAATTTGTTAAAATTTTTTAAATTGTAAAAGTTTTTAATTTTAAAATGTTTTACAATTTTCAATGTTATTGCAAAAATATATCATATATGAAAAATGTTGCGAGAATCTCTTACACGTTAGTCATGGGTGAAATAAATGTATTTTTGTAGGATGGTACAGAGGGGAAAAGAGCCATGAAGTTCGCTATCCCAAGAATTTGGCGGGAACCCACTGACCACTCAAGCAACTGGTACTTCTGCATGGTGGACCCTTCCAAACGTCGGACTGTAACCAGAATGAGTGGCGCCTCTTCATTGACAGCTCATCCAGGAGTCTCAAAGCCATGCTGCTCCATAATGGTAACAAATACTCATCTCTTCCCCTGGCTCACTCGGTGCATCTCAAAGAGGATTACAACAGCATCAACACCTTGCTGGACGCCTTGAAGTATGATGAATACGGCTGGGAGGTCATAGGAGACTTCAAAATGGTGGCATTCCTGATGGGTCTCCAAGGTGGTTTTACCAAGTTTCCCTGCTATCTTTGCCTTTGGGACAGCAGGGACACCAAGGCGCACTACCACAGGCGGGACTGGCCACAGTGGACCAAGTTCTCTGTGGAGAGGAACAACGTCAAGTGGGAGCCACTGGTGGACCCCCGGAAGTTGCTGATGCCACCACTGCACATCAAATTGGGTCTTATGAAACAATTTGTCAGAGCTCTAGATAACGAGTCGGCAGCCTTCAAGTTCCTTCAAGACCTCTTCCCTAAGCTGTCTGAGGCAAAGGACAAAGCCGGTGTCTTCGTCGGACCACAGATAAAGAAGATCCTGGAGTGCAATGAATTCCCCAAGAAGCTCACTAGTAAGGAGAAAGCGGCTTAGAACAGCTTTGTCGCAGTGGTTCGTGGCTTCCTGGGCAATCACATGGCCGAAAACTATGTGGAGCTGGTTGAGACTCTGGTGAAGAACTATGGCACAATGGGCTGTAGGATGTCCCTCAAAGTCTGTATCCTTGATGCTCATCTTGATAAATTCGAGGAGAACATGGGAGCGTACTTGGAGGAGTAAGGGGAGCGCTTCCACCAGGATATACTGGACTTTGAACGGACAGTATAACGAGAACATGACGGGAGACTACATTTGTGGGCTGATTCGTGAAAGTGATTTACAGTATAATCGTAAATCGAAAAACTACTCACTTCTAAATCTTTTGTAGTCATTTTACTTTAGTATAAGTACATGTTAATTTGGATTCATATGTTGTTTTTTTCTGACTTTATGTGAACGAAAAGACACAAATTCGCCCGTTTTCTCATTGGAAATATCAAAATATCACTGTCCTGGTCACAAAAGCAAAGTTTGTGGGGAATAATAGCTATTTTCTATACTTTTGAGGCATAAGCAATTAGGAAATAACACTTACTACCCAGGAACAAAAATTGTGTTACATAGTGTTCTCTGTGTAAAAAAGTGCATCCTATTTTCTGTTCTGAATGCCCCTTTGTCTAATTTCCATTTGTGACCCTTGGTCCTTGTTTCTTTTTTCAGGTCAAAAAAGTCCCTTGGGTCGACATTGTCAATACCTTTTAGGATTTTGAATGCTTGAATCAGGTCACCGAGTGGTCGTCTTTGTTCAAGACTGAATAGATTCAATTATTTTAGCCTGTCTGCATAGGACATGCCTTTCAAACCCAGAATAATTCTAGTCGCTCTTCTTTGCACTCTTTCTAGAGCAGCAATATCCTTTTTGTAGTGAGGTGACCAGAACTGAACACAGTATTCGAGAAGAGGTCTTACTAATGTATTGCACAGTATTAACATTACTTCCCTTGATTTAAATTCAAAGCTTTTCACTATATATCTGAGCATCTTGTTGGCCTTTTTTATAGCTTCCCCACATTGTTTAGATGAAGGCATTTCTGAGTCAAAATAAACTCCTAGGTCTTTTTCATAGATTCCTTCTTCTATTTCAGTATCCTCCATATGATATTTATAATGCGCATTTGTATTGTCTGCATGCAGTCACTTACACTTTTCTCTATTAAATGTCATTTGCCATGTGTCTGCCCAATTCAGAATCTTGTCTAAATCATTTTGAATGACCTTTGCTGCTGCAACAGTGTTTGCCACTCCTCCTATTTTTGCATCATCTGCAAATTTAACAAGGTTGCTCACTATACCAGAATCTAAGTCAATAATGTAGATTAGGAATAGCAGAGGACCTAATACTGATCCCTATGGAACTCCACTGGTTACCTCACTCCATTTTGAGGTTTCTCCTCTAATCAGTACTTTCTGTTTTCTACATGTAAACCATTCCCTAATCCAAGTGTATGCATTTCCTTGAATCCCTACTGTGTTCAGTTTGAGAATTAATCTTTTATGCTGGACTTTGTCAAAAGCTTTCTGGAAATCTAGATAAACCATGTCATATGCTTTGCAATTATCCATTATTGATGTTGCATCCTCAAAAAAATCAAGCAGATTAGTTAGACACGATCTCCCTTCCCTAAAACCATGTTGACTGTCTCCCAGGATACTGTTACCATATAGGTAATTTTCCATTTTGGATCTTATTATAGTTTCCATAAGTTTACATATAATAGAAGTCTGACTTATTGGTCTGTAGTTACCTGGTTCAGTTTTGTTTCCCTTTTTGTGGATTGGAATTACGTTTGCAATTCTCTAGTCTGTCGGTACAACCCCTGTGTCAAGAGACTGTTGCATGATCTTGTTTAGTGGTTTGTAAATAACTTCTTTCATTTCTTTGAGTACTATTGGGAGGATATCACCAGCCCAGCGGATTTGTTTATTTTAAGAGGTCCTAGTCCCTTTAACACTTCTGCCTTGGTTATGTTAATGTTATTTAAAACTGGATAGGAACTGGATGACGTTGTCTGTATCTTCTTTTGTAAAAACTTGTGTAATGTAATCATTTAATATATTTGCTATTTTTTTGATTTTGCCATTTGTATCTCTTGCTGTTGTAATATTGGAAAAACATTTTGGAATTGGTTTTAGCCCCCTTAGCCATGTTCATTTCTATCTTTCTCTTGGCCTTTCTAACTTGTTTTTTGACTTGCGTTTGCAGTTCCGAGTACTCTTTCTCTTTAAAGCCAGGCACTGAAATGACGTCTGTAAATTTGGGTGCAAGAAAAACTTCGCCAAACTATTAAAAGTTGCTTTGCCAGACTGGCGTACAATTTCCCAATCATGTTTAACTGATCTGTGGTTCTCATAATGAGGAGCTTTACCCAAATATAACCAAACATTGAATCTGTGGAGCAACCAGCAGCCAGTTCTTTCTTTCCTTGCATAAACATTCAGTTCAACACAATAAAAAATAAATGTGTTTAGAACCCAGAATCGCCTAGATTTGAGTAACAGCAAGGGCCTTGTGAATTCAGTCATTATTAATAAGATCACCCAGCACAACAGAAGGCTGCCAGTTACCATCTGGACACGCCTTATTGAATCTGGTTCTGTGGCAATCAAGTCAGCAAACAGCAGTAAGAAGAAAAACACACATTAAGAATCTAGTCAAATGAGGTTAGGAATAGTTTCATAATAAACAATGGTACATATTGCTCAATAAGTTACTTATTTGGTTTGTTTTTCTTTTAAGTAGTAGGACTATTGCACACAGTAATATCTCTTTAGTGTGCTTCATATTGGAGAATGTAGTTAATCAGCAATTGAGATTGCATGATTAGGTTTGTTAAAACTGACTGATAGGCAGCGTATTAAATGGAGTAAAATCTTGAATTGGCGGCTTTGAGCAGCTTGAAGGCATGCTAGCTGCTCCTCATCAGTGTAGCTGAACTGAAACAAATACTGGCCGATCAGAGCTTGCAAAACAGTCTTCCAAGCGCAATCAAAAATATCTGTAATGCCATCTAGTGTTTGCAGCTAAAATATCCTTTTCCTTGATTGAAAATGATAAGCAGCAAAATAAACTTCAGTGCTTTAATCAGATATATAACAATGCAAATTGTAAATGGTATATTAGAGCTAGTTTAGAAGTGGTGTACAGTGCTTGCATATTTATTTTTTACTTATTCTCATAGTGGATACTAATTGTAGAGTTTTAATTAAAATACAAGGACCAGCTACATAGACATCTGGAAATTAAATTGAATGTTGTCTAAAATACTTTGAAGTCCATTTTTGTTAATACTGTCAAACCCTTGTTAGCTTGAACAGTTATATTCATATGTAAAAGAAAATGTGGAGCTATAGCACACAAACTGGTTAATAAAGTAAATGGTTGTAAAGGTAATGTAGCATTGAATGTATACTTAAATTGTGCTAATTGTTGGTAGATAAAACATTTATACATTTCAGGTCAGTAGACCATAGCTATACACTCTGCTGTTAGTGTTCTCTCTGCAGCACTGGGCAATAGGAGAATAATATAATATTGGATTTGGTAATGGTAACTCCAGCAGCATGATATGTACAATAATACTGGTATGTTTGTCATTTAACATCGACAGCTATGTATGTCAGGTTTATAAATGTTTACTAGGGAACAGAACACAGTAAAAGCTCTATGGAAACTAAGGTCATTTCACTCCTTGACTCGTATTCATTTTAAACAGCATGATGTTTTTTTTCTTTGTTCTCAGATTTTTGGTTGTTTTCAACCCCTTAGCAACAATTGCTAGAGGTAACGCTGAAATTATTTTACAACGTTTTTTTTTTTTTTTTTTTTTTTTCACTCCATGTCTCCGGTAATCTGTGTTGGCCCCGCCCAGTCTTCTAAAATTATTATTGTTGTAATGTTCAAACCAGGGGTCGACATTAACCATGGCCCGTTTTATGAATCCAGGAAAATGGGTCATTGTGTCAAAAAGCTGAAAATGAATTTACAAACCTTTTTTAAAAAAAAAAAACATAACTACGAACTAATCCTAACTTTCCCGCCGCGCGTCATATTTGTTGTACAGTCAGAGACTACGTACCGAAGTGCTGTGTTGGTACTCGTTCCCGCGGCAAGTGTTTTACAAATCACGTTTTCTACAACAAAGCAACCAATAAACCAAAGGAAAGAGCAGAAATCAATAAATCATAAAGAATGTAATTATGAAAAAATGAAGACGATCATTGAGAGTGGAGGCTTCATTATGCGTAACGTTTAGCCTTGTTTGGCGTCAGTTTCCCAGACTAGCAGAAAACAGCAGCTTTATTTGTTGTGAATTAAACATTTCGTTCACATCATATCCAGTCTCACAGTAAGATGTCCTGATAGATACCCAGATACGCGATCGAATTGTCTAACTTTTACTTGGGATCCGATGTGTTCAGGTCAAAAATGCCGTTCACAATCTTTCCAGGACTCGCTACAGTGTAAGCCGGAAAAGTTTAGCCGGGTTCACAAAGTGTTCAAACAATGTACAAGACTAGATTTCTTCGCTCTGTACCTTATTTCCTTGGTCACAAGTTTTTTTTTTTCTTTTGTTTACTGAATTAAAATACACCGCACTCAACGAGCAGCAGCAACGTCACAGCGCGTTATCTCTTCCATTTAAAGCCAGAGTGGCATAATATTGCGCAAACCACCAAATATGTTTTGCTGTAGTGTATTCAGAATAAAATAACAACAAATAGCAACCTAAATATTGAATAACACCTATCATATAGCAACCTAAATATTCTACATCTGTTTAATTCTAACAAATAATATGTATAAAATAATCTTAGTGTAAATATTGTAACCTGACCATAACCCTAACCCAACATTACAATAGTTACTAATTACAACTAGCCATCAAGTGTTGACATCAGATGAATTTAAGTCAAGTTACTTTGTTTATTCAATAACCTGTAAATAATACAAAACTAGGCTACTTGGTTGTACTTTTAATGTTCAGTGCAAATGTTGTCGTTACTCCATCCATTCACAGAAAGTCAACGCTAGATGTTTTACATTGAACAGCAGTCCAGAGTTTAAAAAAGTATCCAAGTATCTTGCCTTTTCTTATAGTTACTGCGTTGTTGTGCTTAACATTTAGTATGTCTTTATATTCATCATAATGTTCAATTACCTTTATAATTTCAATGTTACCCAAGTTTGGATTACTTCTTATACACTTGCTATACACACGTTAAGTGGCTGAAGTAACATATATTGAAAGGCTTTATTTAGCCACTTTCATTTGAGACGTGGGCTCTCTTTGGTTACCATACACAGTTAGAAACATACTGAAAATAAAAACCATCATGAGAAATATATAAATACATTGGGCCAGATAAAATTGCATCCGGGCCAGTAAAAACACGAGCTCAGTGGCCCGAGGGGCCAGTAGTTAAAAATCTAAGCGTAGAGCCCTGCAAACTGCAGCCAAAAGGCAATGCTATACAAGAGTACGGGAAGAGCTACACACAATGATGACAACGTTTTGTTAAACTTTAAGACTTATAAATATTGCCTGTATTAATATATTTTTGACATAATGCACATTTCTGTATCACTAGGTGTACAAAGAGGTGATGGTAAATAATTTAGCACTAATATGAATGCTGATGGGGTTATAAAGTCTTCAAGGCTTTTCCAATATTTAGTATTCCTACCTTGCCTCGTTTATATATACAATGTATGTAAACCTATTTGAGGAATCCCAAATCCTCTGTATACACAGGTATGTAAACCAGTTTGAGGAATCCCAAATCCTCTGTATACACATGTATGTAAACCTATCTGAGGAATCCCAAATCCTCTGTATACACATGTATGTAAACCGGTTTGAGGAATCCCAGATTCTCTGTATACACATGTATGTAAACCAGTTTGAAGCTGGAATCAGGGTTGGGGTTTTATTTAGGTTCAAGAATCCAAATAAAACCAGATAAAAGGAAAGTTACTGTTACACAAATTCTATTACTACTGTAACTATCACTACAGAATGCCAAGGTACCAAACTGGCAGAACTACATATTGCTTGATAAAAAAGGTACTATCATGAAGCTATAAATCCTGATTTGTATTCATAACATTACTAGCGGCAGCTAACCCTGGTTTAAGTAACTGAGGTAGTGGGTTAATACCATTGCTCACATTCACCATAATTAAATCATATTTAAAAATGCCAGCTTTACTTCACACAGTGTGTTTGAGAAATTGTCCCTGAAGCAGGAGCACATGGCCTAGGCACCTGGCATATTTAAACCTGTCCACATCTGGTCAGAACCTTTTTGGATTTGTGGTCGAATTACCTGTCATAGAAATACAGTGCATGTGCTAGCAACGAATAGAAACACTGTATCTGAACCATGGAGCATGTGCAGTAAATGTGTCAGAAGTAATAAACCATGCGTGCAAAAACAGGTTAATAAACCTCTTGATTCACAAAACCCTTTTTGTGCCAATACTCAGTACTTAGAAAATCAGGCATGTTAGTTTAGAGCAACTGAGCTGGCAAGCAGATGGAGACAGATGGAGGTTACTGTTACAGTTATACCAGGGCATACCTGTGGTAACTCTTAATGTAACACATCAATTACTAAGCAAGGCTAACACAGAGAGCACAGATCGTTTACAGTGCATTCCTTGGTGGTATTATAATATTTACATTTAAAATTAGATTACAGGTACACCTTCCCCAAGAAATGTGTGCTGACAAATGATTAATTGTCCTGAATTTTAAAAAATAATAATGAAACTGAAAAATATAAGGCATTGAGTATAGAAAAATTGTGTTGGAAAGCGGTCTTCAGTCACTGTAACAAAAGCAAGCTTAGTTCTTTAATGTGTATTCCCAGAGCTACGATTCTATTACTGACTTGGCCATGCGGTCCTTAATCTAAAATGTCATATTTTAAGCTCTGTAACAGTGCATGAAACTGTATGCACTGCTTTTATGCATCAATTATATTTTTGTGAGTAATGATTGCAGTTGTGTTGCATTTATTACTCAGTTGTGTTGCATATCTAGTAGATAGGGTTTTGAGCAGTGCCTTTTTTCGTTACATTTTTCATTTATGATTTAGTTTGACAGGATGAATGACCCTCAATACAGTAACTTTATTGCTTTTGTTTTCACACTTATGTATAAGTGAAATCAGTTGAATTAGAAATTCTTATTTTGTTTTCTTTATTAAATGTACTTGCTACAATATCGTCCACTCACCTCTTCAGAGCAGTTTAAAAGTGTTAAAGATGCTGTGGAAGGGGTGTGGGTAATTCACTGACCAGGAGACAGACAGGTGTAATTGAAAACACCACACAGGTGCCCAGTTTTATTTCAGGGGCGCGTTGGGTTTCTTTAGCCCGCAGAGGGCGCTGTTGGTCCGTGGTCTGCTTACCAACTATGGTAAACAGAACCACGGGAATACCAAGCAAGGGTAAACAGTTCAGGCGCACTCGCAGGTGCTTCAAAACAATACTACAAAAATCGAAGGCACAAAGAAACAGGAAAAATAAAACAGTAACAAAACTACAAAGAAAAGGTGCTGCACTCTGCAGCAATATCCCAGTCGCCGCTGCCCGTGTGACCCGGATCACCGTCCTACGCTGCCGGCTACCTAGCCTGCTCAGCTATCCTTTTTCAGGGATCTGCCCAAGGGGTCCCCTCCCGCACTGTCTCGCTCTGAACCTCCGTTCCGTTCCTTTCGGTTGTGGACCAGCGTTTCCGGGCACTCTACGCGTTTAAAAGGGCAGATCTAAGGAAACAACAGAGCGTTAATTTATAGGGCTAACAATCTCCCAAGACGTGCCTCTCAGCCATTCAGAGAGGGGGAAAGTCCACACACCCACTTTTCCACCTCCCCGTGTCACTGCCATGACTCACAGGCGGTTGTTGGACGACTGCCGCCCTCTTCCTGCAGCCCGTGAACACGCCAGCAGAGTCAGCACAGATCTCTCCCTGTTACAGATGCATACAAACAATAATAACTTTGACTTCAGTTTAAACTTTGTTTTCATTAAAGGTTGTTTTGTGTTACTTTTGTTAAAACAGAGTCATAGAAAAGATGCTCCCCATTTTTCTCTTGAATATTTGCTGAACTGTGCTGGGGGGTGAGGCCTGCACATGACCAAATCTGGCTCTCAAAACAAAGGGGAAATATGTATTTAATATACTGTGTAAATATTTGTAAATATTCCTCGTGATAATGAAATGATTTCTTACAGGTGGGTTATATTTTGTTAGATAAGTGTGATTTCTTATAGATAGGTTATATTTTGTTAGATAGGTGTGATTTCTTATGGATAGGTTATATTTTGTTAGATATGTAAGATTTCTTATGGCTGGGTTATATTTTGTTAGATATGTAAGACTTCTTATGGATAGGTTATATTTTGTTAGATAGGTGTGATTTCTTATGGATAGGTTATATTTTGTTAGATAGGTGTGATTACTTATGGATAGGTTATATTTTGTTAGATATGTAAGATTTCTTATGGCTGGGTTATATTTTGTTAGATATGTAAGACTTCTTATGGATAGGTTATATTTTGTTAGATAGGTGTGATTTCTTATGGATAGGTTATATTTTGTTAGATAGGTGTGATTTTTTATGGCTGGGTTATATTTTGTTAGATATGTAAGACTTCTTATGGCTGGGTTATATTTTGTTAGATATGTGGTTGTAGTGCTCAAACTGTAGCACTATTTTAAATAAAAAACCACAGTGACAAAGAAAAAAAGGGCTTGTTGGCCAAACAAACAAAACATAGAAAAAATTTACAAGTATACATCTAAATATAGCAATTGTTATTCTTTTTTACGTTGGTTCTCTCGACTCACGATTTGATCTTTCCTCCGGCACTCTCTCCACCTAATGAGCCGAGAGTGGGTCTTTTTATATTTGTGGCAGGAAGTAGACAAACAACAATACTGTGAGTGAAGCGCTGATGCACGGTTTATTATAAACAACAGATTTCAACAAAACAAAAACATTTTTCAAAAGTGGTCAAAACAACCAGACATGCAAAACAGACACGGAGCAAACAAATATGGTGCTGGCATAAAACCAGCACAGGTAGCAATTGTTATCTTCGAGTTTATTTTCTCTCTTTACCTTCTGACTCGTTCCACCTCTGAACACACTAACCAAGTTCAGCCAAAGCTGCTTGTTTTTATATTGTGGCCAAGGGATTAACTGGCTATTAATTACCTAGTTTATCCCTCGACCACATTCGGCACTGCTTTTATCATATGCATGGTCAACAGCCAGTTTATCAATAAGCACTCACTGTTGACCATGCCTTTGCATTTTTCCCCCATCCAGGCTGTCAAGCAATAATAACAACAAAACAGTTCTTAACACACTAAACTATACGTCTTAAATAATAATACAACAAATAATACATCTGCACAGGACTGGGGTACACCATCACAGTCACCCATAAGTATTTCTCTGGGCCCAAAATGTGTTGTTAAACTGAAGACGGTCCCTGAAGAGAAATTAAACTTAATTCAAGGAATGTTTTGTATTTATTGTATGTTCATCCACAACTTTAAACAGTCAATTATAAATCCTACTTAAAACTAAAAACAGCTGTGTACATTTCTACTCAAATACCATGTTTATATTAGGTGGATGGTTTGGTCATTTTATTCAAAAGCATATGTCTGTAACTTATTTATTGGCTTCATATTCGGCCAGATTCTTATTCGCATCCCAGCTTTTTATTCCCATTCCAGCTTCTTATTCACATTCCAGCTTCTTATTCCCATCCCAGCTTCTTATTCCTATCCCAGATTCTTATTCCCGTCCCAGCTTCTTTTTCGCATCCCAGCATCTTATTCCCATCTCAGCTTCATATTCACATTCCAGCTTCTTATTCCCATCCCAGCATCTTATTCCCATCTCAGCTTCATATTCACATTCCAGCTTCTTATTCCCATCCCAGCTTCTTTTTCACATCCCAGTTTCTTATTCACATTCCAGCTTCTTATTCCCATCCCAGCTTCTTTTTCACATCCCAGTTTCTTATTCACATTCCAGCTTCTTATTCCCATCCCACCTTCTTATTCACATCCCAGCTTCTTATTCACATTCCAGCTTCTTATTCTTCCCTGTCTAACATGGGATTTGCTTTCATTTATTATCTTTTCTAATAACCAATGCCGTGCTTGCCCCATTTAATATAGCATAATCACAGAGACCTGAACAAGAAAAGGTCAATGTAACACTAGAACCGCCACGGTTATGCTCATACCAGAAACTGCCACCAGCAGTCATTATGACGGATATTTTTTAAACAACATCAATATTAAAATGAAAGACAAACTATCAGATACAAAGTTTCATTCAAGCACGGCATATCAAACATCTGCACAGCCAAAATGTTGTATTTAAGTGAACAATTAAACATAAAACATATAAAGCACTACTCGATTAAAGCACTGCTTGTCTAATTGAAAACTATAATTAAACATTACAAAAGAAACTAGTGCGTAAACAGGTATATGCAAATACAAAACTGTAAAAATGAAAGTAATTTTTAATTTAAAATGAAAGTAACGTGTTTTCTCTTGCATGTGTCAGTGCAGCACAAAATCCAGGTTGAGCTGCTGCAGCCTGCTGCTTTGTAGTTTTCTGATCGAAATGTTTCAGGTTTGGATATAAAAATAAAATAGAATATTATAGGTTATAGTCAAAATAAAAACATGTATTGTAAAAGGCAGTCAAAATGACTAGGTAGGTTGTAGGTAGAGGGGATTATAACTTTTTTTTATTTTTGCGATACTGCCTTTCAAGAGCGGTTCATAGAGTTTACTGCTTATCAGACGGCAATCTTATTGTTTCCGCATCAGCCAGCATTGCGTGACGTAGTTTACACTTGGGGGCGTGTCTGCAGATTTTTCAGTGAAGCGCGCCCTTTTCCTACACTACAAGCTATTCAGTGCTGCTTGTAATTGAGTTTTGGAGTAGAAAGCCTCATTATCAATTAAACCAATAACTACAAACTTTGGTAGCTGTCCCAGAAGCAAATTCTCCTGATTACAGACTCTGCTACCCTTAGCCGCATTGAAAACTTTCATACTTAAATAGTCTTTCAATAGGGTTTTTCTTGAAAAAAAAGTGCAGGGGTCCTGAAAGTTCATATCTTAGGCCCTTTTAACCCTCCAACCCCAGCACCCCCCATTGGCCCCCACTGGATCATGCACGTCCATGTATCCTGGGGTCTCGTTGTAAAATAATCCAGCTGTAAATTGAGACTGGGGTCTTTTTGCTATAATTTAACATGGTTTCTGTAATGCTCCTGTAGTGTTGCTGCTTTGGCTAATTATACAATTTCTTAAAGTCACATCCACTTGGAAAATATTGGAGCTACGGGATAATTAACAAGCCCTACCTTACTAGTGTTGTCTAAATGTTTGCCATCAGCCTTTGCAATTTAGCATGAGAGCCTTTAAAGAGTGTTATTCAAATCAAGGTAATCTTCACCATTGTATTTTTAATTTGCTTAATTTCCATTGATAGTCCCTGGGCAGACATGAGTTACAATCATAAATAACCAGTATAATACAAAGTACATCCCATGAATATGTCAGACACTCACTACAACAATTATAAAAATGTTATATAATAATAATTAAATAAATCACATATTAAAAAGAAATAATGGCCTATTGTACATAAATAATAATCAGCAGCTTACAAAACAGTCCTAAATGCATTACCAGTGATACAGTTACTAAAACATCCTAAATAGGTTAATGATTACACAATTGAGTATGTTTAAGCCAAATCTTAACTTTGTTGCAAAAGATTTTCAAGTCACTTAAGACTTTAATTTCAGAAGGAAGCGAGTTCCAGAATCAGTGCTTGTTTGGGTGTAAGGGACGGTGGAAAAATCCAGCTTGGATTTCACCCATTCTTGACACATATGGAGAACCAGCAGCATGATTTAACACTAGAATAGGCATACCTAGAACAACCATTACCGGTCAGTTTGTCCAGCATATTAAAATCAATATAAATATTATAATGAAAGGACAAACAATTGAATGTAAGTCGTAGTTTTATTCAGGAATGTCATATAAAGCAGTTACACAACTGAAACATTGTAAATAAATGGACATTTGAACAGAAGTGTGTTTATATACAGACATTACATAAAGAGCAACCTCAAAAACGGTAAAAAATAAAATAAAAATAAACCATTATAATACATTAGATCTGTGGAGGACTGTGACAGAGACAGAGGTCATGTGTAAAGGGAACAGAGTGCTCTGGACTGGATGGCCAGACAATTCATTCCCAGGGTTAGGCAGAAGGGAAACGATCATCAACCTAGAAGGGAAACGATGTGCCAGCCATGGATTGGAGGAGCGGTTGCAATCGTTAACCCCAAGGGGGCGTGATTGACGGTATATAAGGGGACGTAGTGAGGTCATCTGTTCCTTTGTGCAGTTAAATGTTGAACCGGTATCACGTCATTTGTATTTTTTTGTGTATTGCAGACAGTATTTTTTTTTAAAGGTTACATTTATCGTAATGTGTATTTACATTTAATTTTTATTATAAATACATTTTATCTTCAGGAAATTTCTCTCTGTATTTTAATTTTTTAACATAAATATTTTAAAAACATTATTTTGTTGGTATCATTTATGTTTATACATAGTTAAAATCTCTACTTGCCAAATGTGTATTTCCTTTAAAAAATTTTGTTTGTGGACATGTCATATACTGTCCAGCAAATCAGTATTTAAGTAGTGTTTATGTAAGCTCACTTTAACAGTTATTATTTTCAAGGTAAATTGCTCAGTGACTTTGAACCTTTTCAATATATTGAGTGGTCAAGTGGGTACAAACACTTTTCTTCATGTAGAGAATAATGTTTTTGACGTTCTAATCAAGTCTACGTGGGATATCTAAACCTGTTAATATAGAAAACGTACACGTTTTTAGTGTAAGATGGTGTTTTAAGGTGTATATATAATTTGAGAAACGCACAAAACTATTGGCTTCCTATACATAGCGTCCTAAAGTGCAGTTACATTGTTTATATGAACATCTGTAATCCTAGCTGACATGGTGGATGTACTCACACAGCACCGATTACTGTACTCATAATTCAGATAGCTCTCCAATTTAATGTAGTACTGTGACAGGCTGGCGAGCGGATAGAGGCCCAGAGACAGACTGCAGTTCAAAAAAATAATACTTTTATTACAAATAAACACAAAATAAAAGGGCACAAGGGCCAAAACAAAGGGATTTAAACACAAATAGAAAGACACAAAAATAAAGGTTTCCAGGCTGGGCGATGCCTTCACTGGATGAGAAAATTAAAAAAAAAAAAAAAACCCACTAAAACCAAAAACAGCAAGCCCAAACACCAGCTTGCTTCCTCAGCTCCCTCCTCTCTCTAATGGGAAGCTGAGGCCTCCTTTTATGTCAGGTGTCTGGGTGCTGATTGATCGTTAATTACTCTAATCAACCCCAGCCACCTGAACACAATAAACCCAGGCAGGTAGGGGAATTTAACCCCATAACTGCCAATTTATAAAGGGCAGAGCTTTGCTCTGCCACAAGTACCCTGTGCAAATCTCTCATCCTCACTTCTACCATGAAGTCCCCACTCATCAGTAGTTGTATTTCAGGAAAGATAAAATGTCATATCACGGGTTATACTTCTTACTTGTAGATTATTATGTGAAACTCGGTGTGAGAACTTGCTCTTAACGTTATCTGATTTGTTTTAATTACTATGTTTTACATCAGATCTCATTAATGAAATATTAAGTTATCATGAATATAGTATAGCTACCATACAGTAATACTTACGTCTATATACATTTCTCAATAACAAAGATATTAAAAAATACACTTTTATTGAAACAAAATAATACACACAATGCATGTACAAAATTCAAAATATACAATACAAAACAATATATACAATAAAAACAAAGGTGTAAGGGTCGGTATGGGGAGGACGGATATATTTACAGAAGGTGTATGAGATCATTTTACAGTAAGCCCCATAGTGATTATATGCTAGTCATGCAGATTGGCACCCACAGTGGTACAAAAACCTTCCACTGGACCTCACTGATTTCACTGCAGATGTGTTGTACACATGTGCCTCTCCAGTATATCACAGTATGAAGTTGTTTCCTGTTGCTTCTTGAAAAAAAAAAACAGAAGCAAACACACAATAATAATTTGCTCAAAAGAGCCAACTTCCTCATATATACACTGCTGTGCAAAAGTCTTGGACACATTCAGGAGAGTTACTATATATATATATATATATATATATATATATATATATATATATATATATATATATATATATATATATATATATATCAATGCTGAGGGGTTGTTAAAATGAGTTTCTAAGGTGATCCACCCCCCCCACCCCCCCCCGCGTTTTCGCAGGTTATTTTTTTTTTTCATTTTGTTTGTTAACCTAAAACAAAAGTTTTTGTCATGACAACAGTATTTGGAATATTCTTCAAAACGCAAAAGAAGTTGCCGTTCATAACAAAGGTGTTTGTTCTTCAACGCAAAATTGTTCCAGTTCATTCAAATTCCGAGGAATTCTCTTGTGCACAGCCTTCTTCAACTCATACCAAAGATTCTCGATCAGATTTAGCACTTTGACTTTGAGCCCTTCACCATGCAATACTCAATCTGTGGTTGAAATGGAAACCCCAGTCCCACTTGCAGCCAGTTCACTCTGAATATCTTTGGCAGTCAATCTCGGATTGTTAACCTTCCTCACAATTCTGCTACTTGTTCTTGGTGAAAGAACCTTCTTTCTTAGAGGCATGTCTAACACCTTGTAGATAATACTATAATAGCATCAAAGGGTATGAATACTTCTGAATTAGCATTTTTGGAATTTTGCAAAAATATTTTTGAAATAATTGTATCTATTTCTCTTTTTTCAAAAGATTTTTTCTAATATTCTTTGTTTTCAAGAATTTTCTAGAAATTACAAATATCAATTGCGGTATTTAAACTTTCGATTACAACTATATAAACTTTTTTTTTTTTTTTTTTTTTTTTTGTTTTTGCTTCAAACAGGGAAACTATCTGTACAAGCGTCTGATTGTGAACTACGTGTCTGATAGGTTAGCCGGCATTTCAAAACTGTCTTATAGCTTGACCGCAGTATATAATTGCACATCAAAATAAATCTCAAGACAAATGCATAATGGTTTCTGATACATACAAATTATACATGTATTTATTTCTCTTTCGTTGTATTATTTGTACAAAGAAAACCTAATATAAATATCTATGGCAGTGTAACAGGGCGAGCAGCCCTGCACAGTGTTTACTGTAGAGCCGGGTCTTCCCCTCCGCCCCTGTGTTATTTTGTATTTGTTTATTACTTTGTATGACGGCGTAGCCGTGCATTTTTGTGTTATTGTTTTAAAAATGTATTTGTTTATAAATGACGGCAAACCGCCGTGCGTTTTGTTTTGCAGTGTGGATGTATTAAAACGCGTGCAGAAGGCGGCCGTCTCCCGAATTAAGTGATTAATTTGTTGCTAATCGGGAGATGGTCACCTGTATAAATACCTGCAGCTCTCTCCATGTTAGGGGTGTGTGTTCAGAAGTGGAGAACGGGAGAGGCAAGAGAGATAGTTAAAAAAAAGAAAATGAGGCTCAGTGAAGGCAGTTGCTCAGCCTGACCTTAGCGTTTATTTTTGTGTTCGTAATTTGTTTTGTTTAATTGTTTTATTTCTGCTATGTGAGCAAGTGTTTATTTTTGTGCAAATATTTTATTTATTTTTTTGTTCATTAATAGAATGGCGCATGCGCCACTGCACCATACCTTCTGTTTTGGTTGTGCTTTCTTCTGGTCTGGGTCCCCGCAACGCCGTCTCTGCCACAGGCAATTACAAATTTAAAATGACAACTCTGGTGAGAGTTTGCCACGTCTTTGTAAACTGGCAATAAAACAACACCTATTATTCAATAATAGATAATATGTTGTATTAGAAAGCAATACCAGTAATTCAGTGGAGGTGGTAGCTAGTACCTGTCAAAGAAATACAGCCAGGCCAGTCTTGTCAAGCTCCATTTGTAGAATGTTAGTTTGGGTCCTTGCAATCAACTCTCTCCCAGCTTTAGTGCGTGATTCTCCCACTGTTGATTTAAAGCAAGTGACTCTCAAGACCCACCTGTTCTCTCTTGCTTTCCTTGCTATTCAAGCCTGATATCTGTTATTAGCTGCTGTGCTGCTGCTACTATTTCACCTATGATAGTAACATAATGTATTATGCACTTTCCACTGTGTTTAATTTACTATTTCATGTATCATGCACTTTCTGTTTATAAACAAATAAACAAATGTGTTATGCATTTGTTTATTTTTTTTTCTGTATATCATATATTAAGCATTTTTCTGTATTTAAAGTATTATGGATTTTCTTCTTGTTACTGCATCTTGTAAAGCGCTTTGTGATGGTGGTCCACTATGAAAGGCGCTATATAAAATAAAGATTGATTGATTTATTGATTGAATAATACAATGTACTATTTAGACCCAATTCAGTTAACTCTGAGCTGGGGAACAACATTGAGGAGAAATATAACTTCATTCAAAGCCAAATGGGTGTAGAGAGTTTATTTTTTATTTTTATGTCGATTATGTCTGAATCAAATCAAAATAATAAATCTGCCACATTCTGTATTTTTTGGAAATGTCTTTTCCACCTAAAAGTTAATTGAATTGGAGCTTTAGTTTGGGATAACCATGACAGGGAATTGCATTTGAGTGTCGATTTGGGGCGTATTTCATGTTTGGAATGTGCCTCTCTTTAAGGTTTTGTTTTGCTTTACATCCTAGTACTTCCATCAGTGCTTCTTAATGCAGGTAGGGGTGTTTGGAGCTCGTTTGTTTGGGTTGTGGATTTGCATATAGCTGTTTATTTGTATTGCCTGAATTATTTGTATCAAAATAATGGCCTGGATTTGGCAGTGACATTCAAAAAAGAACTCCAGACCGTAATAGATCAAAAAGATTTAATGAGAACAGGGGCCAATAAGCCAAACAGATAGAAACTTATGTTTGACTAAATAGAAGTACTGTAGAGAAGCAACATATCTGCATTTTGAAATAAATCTGATTGGTGACTAAATGACTGTACAGTAAAGGAGCATGTTAGACCTCATTCCAGAATCCCGGGAACAATCCAGGAGAGATCGTCCCAGAGCCCCAGGCAAGCGTTGATGCAAGGCTGGCAGGGGGAAAAACAGCATGGGAAGAAGACCTGGTTAGACCCTCAGCACGAGAGCACCGCACTGCCTGAGCTTGGCTCTGCGTGAGCGTGGCTCTGCTGAGAGGATGGGGAAGACTAACCACCCAACAAACCCCAAACGAACAAGGCCAGGGACCGGACACTTACCCTGAAGCAGCAAAAGAGGAGGAAAAGAGACCCAGAGTAAAATAAAACTGAAGCATGTCCTCCTTTGTCTCACTAAGTGATTTAATGAAAAATCACTTAAATCGCTAAAAAAATATGTATTTGATATTTATATTTAAATAGTTAGACTGACCTGGGCAGGGTAATCCTTTGTTTGAGTTGATTAAACAAAACATCTGGCACCAGCATAATCTGTTAAATCTGGCAAGGAAAGGCTCACTATCAGCCCGAGAGCTTTTATCGAGTGGCTGATAGGAGGGCTTGAAAATATGTCTTGGCTGGAAGAGACAGCTGGAAACTATTGCTTGGGAGGTTGAAAAACTGCAACTTCTACCTCAATATGGGCTGTACATATAATTGCTTTATTCTGAAATAAGTTTGAAACGAGTGTGAGATTGCCAGAGAGATAGATGGGGTCAGAGAAAGTAATTCGAAAGCAGTTGCTTTTACTGGCAACCGTGTGGGGCTAAAAAACAAACTCTTGAGGACTTCATACCAAGTTCACTCTCATAACAACGTTGTGCTTTATTGCTACCTCAAATAGATCACCTTAGAGAGTGTAGGGTTTCCAAAATTAAAATTTAATTTCACACCACATTAGTACCCTAATTACTTTCTGAAGCACTGTTTGTCATAAAGGCTGCTTGTAAAATGCAGCACTGCTACTGTACTCGATTTGCCTTGCTTACCAACCTTTCCCCTTGACATGTTGTATAAAACTGGTGTGATAAGATCGTGCGCTCTTACAACTTAGACAGTTGAGCTATAGGTAAAGACAGAACATGTTTTAGGTCAGGTTTCCTTAATAGCAGGTGAGATGATATAGTTACTCGGTGTATTTATGAAGTATATACTTATACGACAACCCCCCATGCATGCTTCAGCTCAGTCAGAGCACAATGCACAGGTTAATGTCAGCACAATGCACAATGCAGGTTCATCTCAGCACAATGCACATGCAGGTTCATCTCAGCACAATGCACAATGCAGGGTCATCTCAGCACAATGCACAATGCAGGTTCATCTCAGCACAATGCACATGCAGGTTCGTCTCAGCACAATGCACAATGCAGGTTCAACTCAGCACAATGCACAATGCAGGTTCATCTCAGCACAATGCACATGCAGGTACATCTCAGCACAAAGCACAATGCAGGCACATCTCAGCACAATGCACATGCAGGTTCATCTCAGCACAATGCACAATGCAGGCACATCTCAGCACAATGAACATGCAGGTTCATCTCAGCACAATGCACATGCAGGTTCATCTCAGCACAATACACAATGCAGGTTCATCTCAGCACAATGCACATGCAGGCACATCTCAGCACAATGCACATGCAGGTACATCTCAGCACAATGCACATGCAGGTACATCTCAGCACAATGCACAATGCAGGTTCATCTCAGCACAATGCACAATGCAGGTTAATCTCAGCACAATGCACAATGCAGGTTCATCTCAGCACAATACACAGTGCAGGTTCATCTCAGCACAATGCACAATGCAGGGTCATCTCAGCACAATGCACAATGCATGCACATCTCAGCACAATGCGCAATGCAGGTTCATCTCAGCACAATGAACATGCAGGTTCATCTCAGCACAATGCACAATGCAGGGTCATCTCAGCACAATGCACAATGCAGGTTCATCTCAGCACAATGCACAGTGCAGGTTCATCTCAGTACAATGCACAATGCAGGCACATCTCAGCACAATGCACAATGCAGGGTCATCTCAGCAAAATGCACAATGCAGGTTCATCTCAGCAGAATGCACAATGCAGGCACATCTCAGCACAATGCACAATGCAGGTTCATCTCAGCACAATGAACATGCAGGTTCATCTCAGCACAATGCACTTGCAGGTTCATCTCAGCACAATGCACATGCAGGTTCATCTCAGCACAATGCAGGTTCATCTCAGCACAATGCACAGTGCAGGCACATCTCAGCACTATGCACATGCAGGTTCATCTCAGCACAATGCACAATGCAGGTTCATCTCAGCACAATGCACAATGCAGGTTCATCTCAGCACAATGCACATGCAGGTTCATCTCAGCACAATGCACATGCAGGTTCATCTCAGCAAAATGCACATGCAGGTTCATCTCAGTACAATGAACATGCAGGTTTATCTCAGCTCAGTCGGAGCACAATGAACATGCAGGTTCATCTCAGCTCAGTCAAATCACAATGAACATGCAGGTACAACTACGCACTCCATTGATACTCTATGCAGTGCACTTATCAATATATAGTATCTAAACTTATTTTTGTCAGCAGGATACGTACATTACAGAATAAATGTCAGAGATTGACAGTGTAACAGATAATCAATCATGTGAGGGACATTGCCGATTTTTCGATTTTTTATTGGTTCGACTTGGGAGAGCTATAGAATGTTGGCAGTACTATAGAATTGTTCATATGGGAAGGGATTCATCAGACTGCTTGTATTGGATGAAGCTTCATGTGCTTATGTTCATATGCTTATGTGCTTAGGCCGGATGAGATCCTCCCAATAGTACTGAAAGAAATGAAAGAAGTTATTTACAAACTGCTAACCAAGATCATGCAGCAGTCTCTTGAGACAGGGTTTGTACCGACAGACTGGAGAACTGCAAACATAATACCGATCCACAAAAAGGGAAACAAAACCGAACCAGGTATCTACAGACCAATAAGCCTGACTTCTATTATATGGAAACTACAATAACATCCAAAATGGAAAATTACAGTCGACATCAATCATAACTAGTTCTACTCTCAGCCTCTTGACTAGTGCTCTTGGTTAAGCAAGTGGAGAATGGTAAATGAAAAGCTAGTATGTATTCCGCAGTAGTGACTTGAAACTAAATTACCTTGAATGACTTTGATGTGGAACTTGCATAAGATAATACCAGTAAATGGAGGTAGGGTAAAATAAATGTAGTGTTTTGCATCATATCACAACCATAATGATTTGACTTCAGGGGTGCTGCAAACATTTTTGAATAGCTTGATAACTTTTATGGAAACTTATGGAAACTATAATATTTCCAAAATGGAAAATTACATATATGGTAACAGTATCCTGGGAGACAGTCAACATGGTTTTAGGAAAGGGAGATCGTGTCTAACTAACTTGCTTGATTTTTTTGAGGATGCAACATCAACAATGAATAATTGCAAAGCATATGACATGGTTTATTTAGATTTCCAAGAAGCTTTTGACAAAGTCCCGCATAAAAGATTAATTCTCAAATTGAACACAGTAGGGATTCAAGGAAATGCATGCACATGGATAGGGGAGTGGTTAACATGTAGAAAACAGAAAGTACTGATTAGAGGAAAAACCTCAAAATGGAGTGTGGTAACCAGTGGAGTACCACAACGATCAGTGTTAGGTCCTCTGCTATTCCTAATCTACATTAATGACTTTGATTCTAGCATAGTAAGCAAACTTATTCAATTTGCAGATGACACAAAAATAGAAGGAGTGGCAAACACTGTTGCAGCAGCAAAGGTCATTCAAAATGATCTAGACAAGATTCAGAACTGGGCAGATACATGGCAAATGTCATTTAATAGAGAAAACTGTAAGGTACTGCATGCAGGCAATAAAAAAAAATGTGCATTACAAATATCAAAAGGGTAGATACTGAAATTGAAGAAGGAATCTACGAAAAAGACCTAGGAGTTTTTGTTGACTCAGAAATGTCTTCATCTAGACAATGTGGGGAAGCTATAAAAAAGGCCAACAAGGTGCTTGGATACATTGTGAAAAGTGTTGAATTTAAATCAAGGGAAGTAATGTTAAAACTGTACAATGCATTAGTAAGACCTCATCTTGAATATTGTGTTCAGTTCTGGTCACCTTGCTACTAAAAGGATACTGCTGCTCTAGAAAGAGTGCAAATAAGAGAAACTAAAATTATTTATTATTATTGGGGTTTAAAAGGCATGTCATATGCAGACAGGCTAAAAGAATTTAATCTATGCAGTCTTGAACAAAGAAGACTACGAAGTGATCTGATTCAAGCATTAAATATTCTAAAAGGTATTGACAATGTCGACCCAGGGAACTTTTTTGACCTAAAAAAAGAAACAAGGACGTGGGGCCACAAAAGGAGATTAGATAAAGGGGCATTCAGAACAGAAAATATGAAGCACTTTTACAGAGAATTTGGGGAGTCTGGAACCAACCCAGTAATGTTGTTGAAGCTTTAACACACAGACTTTAATACACTTCCCACATTGTAGAGACATCTTTAAAAAAGGAGGTCAGGTCTTTAATATGCAAAACATGAGCATGTCAGCATATTGTACCAGACTTCATTAATTAAAATCCTTATTTCTAATGTTCTCATCAGGTGACTTTTAATAAGACAGTTCTACCAATATGAATTTCCAAAGATTTCCTCTTACTTTAGGATGTTTGTGCATTTTTGTTCACTGGAATTTCAAGCATGGCTATAGACTAATCTACATCAGATGAGTCAACATTTTACTTGGGAATAGTGACAAGATTTATCTGTTTATGCATGATTTCCAAAATGCTACACAGTGTTATATTAAAAAGTAATAGGCTTATTTTGTTATGGAGATTGTTGCAAAGGTGAAACAGCAATCATATTTTATCAATCAGCTTCACACCAGACAGCCGGAAAGGGTGAGCCCCTTTTGTGGGTGTTCACTTGCCCATTAGGCAACAATACTTTCCTGCTAAAATGAAATCTTTGGGGGCAATGTATGTGCAAATGTATAAATGCTGGCAGGCCATAAGCTAGTGTTGTTTCATTGTGGCAATTCCATGTTGTGTGCCATCTGTCAGCTCCCAACCTCACTGCGTAATCCTGAGAGATACTGAACTGAGAAACTGAGAGATACGAAAGGCACGAGGACTCTCATTTTACGAAAGGGTGCTAGACTTTATGATGCAATATAATTACAATTATTGTGCATGTTAATAATTTCTGTATTTACTACTACCATTGTATTCATTATCACGCAAAATAGTGGGCATATTATGGCTCTCACTAATTTTATTGTGCCACACTATGGTAATCAGAATGAATATGTGATTTCTATGGTAATGCATGCTAATGCTAATGAGATGATCTTCATTCACATTTAGTAAAGGGTGATAACTGTACTGTGCACTTTAAAGTGAGTAATAATTATTTCATTTGGACACCAGGCTTTAACCCCAGGCGTCCTATTTAAACCTATTTTTCTTGTCTCAAAAATAGTGATGTGCAGTTCGATTATTTTTACTGACTCGATTCGTTTGATTCATCCAGTTTAGTGAATCAATACAATTTGTTCGTTTGATTCAATGATTGATTAACATGAAATAAATACATCTTACTGAATGAAAATTAGTTTGAACTGAAAAATCTGGCAGCAAGGGACATTTAAGTTGACTGTTCACCTGGTGAAAAAAATATAAAGATTTCCATTGAAAGTAAAATATTTCCTCCAGTATATCACATTTCTGATATTGAGTTTTCTGGTCAGTGTTCTAGGAAAGCTGCTTTTAGTTAATGTGTTCTGTGTAAAGTGGTATATTTGAGTATATAATGCTAAGCCTCAACATTTAACTTCTATTTCAAAATATAATGTTAACAGCACTGAAAAAAAAGATCCTGGCAAGCTTTGAACATGCAGTTCAGTAAACAGAAACAGCACCCCTATGAAATGTATCTTTTTATGACTTCTGCTGTCAGGACTCTTGTCACTTCTTTTCTGGCACACTTGATAACAATGCTCGTTACGTGGTTTAATTCTGCAACTTCTCCACATAATGCCTGTTGATGCAGAATCCAGTGTAAGAAAATTGGTGCTTCTGCATTTCTTTCTTTCATGTTTTCCAACACTCTGCTACTAGCCAATCCACTCTTTTGCTCAGTCATGGTGCACCCTCTGTTGTAATCCTATTTAGTTTCTTCCAAGGTAATTCTGCACTTTCCACGGCTTCTTGAAGTTAAAAAAGTCTTTCCTTTTGTTAAGACTCCATAGCTTCGTTAATTTCCAGTAAACTCAATACTTTGCTTTGTGCAGCGTATCATAGTGATATTGTATGGTATAATCTTTCATAACTGCAATCACTGCACTGCAAATCAGACATCAGCAGGAGGGGGTGGGGAGGAGGTGTTAGAGTTTGCAGATATCAGAAATTTTGGAGAAGAAGAAAGAGGCAAAGTCATCAGAGGAGATAGAGGATGAAGGAGGGGGGGAGGGTTGAGGAGGGAGAAGATAGAGAATAGTTTTTGGGAGTTGAGGTTTGGATAATAGATCGGAAATAGAAGAGTTTAGCAGAGGAGAGAGTAGAGGAGGGAGCAGTAGAGGTCTAGAGCAGCAGGGAGTTTGGTTCTCTTACTTTTTTTTCAGCAGAGTACAGTTTGATTCTTGCCAAGCGGAGCACAGAGGAGAACCAGTGTTTGGAGGTTAGGGGACAAAGGGAGTCGAAGGAGGAGGTGAGGGAGGAGAAGAGGGTAGAGTCTACATAGAGTTGAGAGAAGGAGTCGATAGGGGGAAGGTGAAAGAGTGGTGAAGGCAAGGACAGAGGGGGAGAGAGAGCAGAGGTTATGGTGGGAGGTGACAGTGGGGGTAGGTGGAGTAGGAAGAGAGGGGAGAGACAGAGTAAAATGGTGAAATGGTGATCAGAGAGGTCTAAAGGGGTGACAGAGAAGGTGGAGGGGCAGCAAGCCCTGGAGAAGGTGAGGTCCAGTTGATGGCCAGCTTTGTGGGTAGTGGGGATAGAAAAAGAGAGAAGTTGAAGGAGTGAAGGAGAGGAAGGCATCTAGCAGAATGGGTGGGGTTGGAGAGGTGGATATTCAAATCGCCTAACAGGACAGGTGGGGTAGACAAAGAGGGGAAGGAGGAGAGGAGATAGTCGAGTTCATTGAGAAAGTGAGTGAGAGGTCCAGGGGGAAGGTGCAGTACAATTAGCAGGAGCTGACAGGGAGAGGTTAGTTGGACAGCGTGAAATTCAAAGGTGTTAACAGAGAGTGAGGAGAGGTCAGAGGGGACAGAAAAGAGTAAGGAGGGAGAGAGGAGAAGACCAGTTCAGTTTGAAAATTAATCTTTTATATGGGACTTTGTCAAAGGCTTTCTGGAAATCTAAATAAACCATGTCATATTCTTTGCAGTTATCCATTGTCGATGATGCATCCTCAAAAAAAATCAAGCAGCTAGTTAGACACAATCTCCCTTTCCTAAAACCATAAATTAAAATGCATCCTGGATTACACTCTGTTTGCCTGGAACATTGCCTCCTGAAATGTTAACTTGTGAGTGTGGTTCAGGGGGTGGATCTAGGCCTGTGCGCCCTATCATCTTCTTCCACCAATTGAATCTATTCTGTTTAAACCTTAGTGTCCTCCTTCTAGTTGTCTTGTGCTTTTTCGTTCTGGTGTAAACCAAAGCAGACTGCAAGACCCATTCTTTTTTGTTAAACTAGCAAAGAACAAAATTGATTACTTACAGCATCTCTCTTCAAATTCAGAGGACTTTTTGTTTGTAGCAGATCATTCCCCTACAGCTTCAAATCAGGGTCAAATCACTCCTCCATTCCAGTCTCCATTCAGTGGCTCTATGAGATCCGAGCAGCTGCCTCCCAACCAAGATCCTCTCAGTACTCCAGCTTCCCAAGGAGCTAATCTTCGACGTTCTAAACGACTCCCGGCTCAGGATGCACCTCCAGAGCATTTATACTTGAAGGACTGGACTTCAAATAAACTTATAAAGTCCCTTCTTAAAATGGAAATGCAATTCCAAATCTATGTTTATTCTCTATTGCAAATTCATCTCTGCAGAACCCATTTTCCCACCTAAACAAGCTCCCCAGCTACATTCAGCCGTTCAGCAGCCCCAACCAGACAGAAGGCAGTCTGCGTCGGAACAATTCAACCCAACAGCCAGCACTTCAAAACAGCAGGAACCTGCTTCAGCCAGATCAATGGAACAAGAGCACGCCTTGATTTTTCAGGAGGTGAAATCTTTCATGCTGCCATTTGCCGACTCATTATCCTCGGTCAAGACCCAACTGAGTGATTTAGGTAAAATGCTGTCTAATATCAAGCAAGAGAAGCAAACTCCACTCTTTCAGTTTTCTCCTCTATTCCTACAATTACTCCAGTCTCAGCTACTGTTACTTCCTGTTCCGCTCAATCATTGGCACCTTCAGTAGATCCTCCTGTCTTCAACATCTCCACTGCTCTAGCTTTTGGTTCCTCCTCCCCAACTAAAGCTAGGCAGCATTCAATATCTCTGCAAATTCAGCGCAGTATAACTCAAGGTAAGGACATTAATCTTGTGTCTTTACTTATGGCAACATCAGAATTTCTAGATGACAGAGTAGTGGATTGCGGAGATCTGTCAGATACATTAAAATCCAGAGATCCCAGATTACTTAAAAATCTAACACTGGGGGAAGTTGTCCTTGCTTTCTCCATGTTTAGATATGTGCTATGCTTCGTTTATCCTAACCACGGAGCTGAATTAGACTCCTATGAATATTATATTGTGGAATTGTCTGTCAGATATGGAGGTCTATGTTCCTCGAATATCATAAAGCGTTCTCAGCAAAAGCAGCAGCCACATTGGCATCAGACAACCATTTAATCAATTGGGCTAAATCCGATCCAGATTTATTCAACCGGATTTTCAGCGGCCTCAGATCTAACTCATGTGGGGTCTGCGCTTCCGTGGGTCATTCATCATCCCTCTGCCCTTAGTCTGCTATAGCGTCTACTTCTACAGCAGCACGTGGTACCACCACTAATTATTCAAACAGATCCTCCTTTCCCAATCCAATACATTCCTCAGCTGTACCTGATCAATCCACAAGACAAATATGGGTACAGAATTAAATTTGCAGGAGGAAGACAAATTTGTAACAACTTCAACACCGGCTTCTGTTCAAACAGGCAATGGAATTTCATTCATATGTGCAGCAATTGTGGAGATGCTCACGTCAACTCAGTCTGCTCCATAAATCGCAAGTGACTTTCTCCGATGCTCATAGTCTCCACTCCCATTAACATTCCGGCTTTATATAATAAATTAAAAAATCATCCTGATATTAATTTCACCAATTACTTAATTGACGGATTAAAAAATGGGTTTTCAACCGGTCTCACCCAAATTCCTTCTTCCTCGTTTCAAAGTAAAAATCTTCACTCTGCTAATCAAAATCCAGACTCAGTTCAATTTTTCATTGAAAATGAAATTAAAAAAGGATTTATAGTCGCCCCTTTTTCAGCTCCTCCTTTTCCAGTCTATAGAATTAATCCTACTGGCATAGTCATGGGGAAAATGTCGGGGAAAAAACGTCTTATCATTGATTTATCAGCTCTGTGGGGTTCAAGCAATCACCAGGATCAACTCACTTATTCCCCAAGGTCAATGTTCTCTTCATTACATTCATTCAATTAAATTAGCAGGTCGTGGTTCCTGGCTTGCTAAAGCAGATATATCAGATGCATTTAAGGTAATGCCAATCCATCCTTCTCTTCACCACTTGTTTGGTATATGCTGGGAAGGAAAGTTTTACTTTGCCAAACAATTAACTTTCGGCTGCTAGATATTTGACACTCTGTCTGAAGCATTATGCTGGATACTGCTCAATGCCTACCATGTTCCATTTCTGCTTCACCTGCTTGATGATTTTTTTATTGATCTCCCCTCCATCTGATCCGTCAGCAGAAGCAATTACTAAACTCAAGAGTTTGTTTGCAGAAGTTGGCGTCTCGCTCTCAGAGGAAAAAACAATTGGCCCACTTCATTCTCTGGAATTTCTTGGAATCATTCTGGACACAGACAAATTCCAAGCCAGCCTCCCTGTCCAAATTCAATCACATTCGATTTATTATTCAGAACTTTCAGATTAGTAAAACAATCAGAAAACGTGTTCTGCTTTCATTGATGGGTCACTTCAATTTTGCAATTCACATTATTCCCCAAGGGAGGACATTTATATTGCATCATTACTTGCTCTTGCATCAACAGCATAAAATTGAGACTCTTACATTAATATTTCCTCAGAAGCTAGGAAAGATATTAAAATGTGGTCTGCTCTTATTCAGCATTGGAACGGCTTCTCCATGCTTTATGAGGATTTCATCTCAGATGTTCTCTCTCGTTTACAGATAGCCAAATTTCACAGATTGATTCGTACAGCTCTGCCATTCCCAGCAGCAACTCCTCAGTTCAACCAGCTCATTTTCAACTGAATCCAACCATCAATAAGCTACTTAATTCAGCTTAAGATTGCATGGCTTCAGCACTTGCTCCTTCTACCAGATCTTCTTTCTCCTACAGGCTGGGCTTGTTATGTAACCTTCTGCTCTCAAAATAGGATCAATCCTACTTTTAATCAGAATTGGATCATGGCTTTTATAGTTATAAGGAATATCTGCACCTGGCACCAGTTTCTTTTTGCATTTTTTGGTTTTGATGTCTGAATATACAGTCCTTTCTATTTCCAGTTTTCCCACTCTGCGTATTCGTTGCAGTGACCTCACTCATGTTCTGGATTCTCATTTTATTCTCTTTCTACGCATTTCAAAAAACTGATCAGCTTTGGCAAGGACAATGTATTCAACTTTCAAAAATTGACTCTCCTCTATGCCCATATTCTTCCATGCTGAAATACATTACAGAATGTAAACCTAAATCTCCTTCCGGACCTATTAATCAGTGCAAGCGGGTCTGTTGTTTCAAGGCATTGGTTTTCTTCCCAGCTCTCCACTTTGGCTTCCAGAGCTGGTCTTCCCCTGCAATTCTACACTCCGCATTCATTCAGAATCGGGGCAGCCACTTCAGCAGCAGGTGCAAAGATTAACCAGCATCTAATCAAAAGTATGGGTCGCTGGACCTCATCAGCAGTTGAAGCTTACATTCGTTCTTCACCAGCCGAAATAACATCTGCCCATCAGTCCATTGCTAGTGTGTAGAGCAGGGATGACCTTTCTGCCTGGGCTGCCAAAGGTTTCCTCCTTTAAAAATATAAATTAAAGTAATATACATTTAAATAAAATAAAGGGGTTTTTTCCTTCCCACTGTGCAGAGGATCTTCACCTAGTAAGTAGGGTACAGTTACTAACCCCAGTGTCACGTTACGCCTTTTTTTCTTTTGTGTTAAATGTTTTCTTTCTTTTTATATGCATTGGCGGTTCTCTTTTTTTCTTCCTATAAATGTTTTCAGTGGGGAGCCGGGGGTCCATCTTTTGGGGGGTTAGTGATTCCACTTTCTCCAACCCTTTGTTAAGCATCACTTCATTTACCTCATAGAGGAGGTTTCTCCGTGAGTCAAAGGGGATCCCCAGCCAAACCCTTCCTTTAGCATGCATGATCTTTTGTCTTCTTCTCTTTCAGGCTCTGATGCTTCTATTTATGTGAGGGCCCCAAGCGGCAGGACCCTTTTTGTTTGTCGGGTCTCCTCAAAGACAGTGACCCCTCTCCTGTTTGTCGGGTCTCCTCAGCGACGGAACCCCCCTTCTATTATGTTGGGCTTTTGAAGAGACGGAACACCCGCTCTGTGTGTACTAACATCTTCTAACTTTGTTTTCTTTCCGGTTCGTGAGCCTCTTCATATGTCAGGTAACCTCAGAGACGGTGCCCTTCTTTGTGTGTCGGGTCACCTCAGAGACGGTGGCCCCCCTCCTGTTTATCAGGTTTCCTCAATGATGGATCCCCTCTTATATGTGTAGGGCCTTTGAAGGACAGAGCCTCTCTTTATATGATATTCATTACTAACTTTATGTCCTAAAACATCTCAGCAGGTGGCCTTGTTCCACCCTGTGAAAATGACTTGGACTGAAAATTGTAGACCATAATAGAATCATAATATAATTCCTAACATATTCATAATACAATCTATACAATGGACATTTATATCTAATATCTTCATAATACAATCATAATACAATGGTGTGACAGGACAGCCGTGTGTAGTGACATCAGGCCAGAATGCAGGAAGCAAAACACGTGCAATTACTGCAGGGCAAAAAGATGCGTGGTGCGCCGTTTATTTAAATACACAAAAATAAATAAAATATTTAAACAAAAACCTTGCTCACAGAGCACAAAAATAAAATAATTAAACAAAATAAAGCTTGAACACAATAATACAGGTCCAGGTGGGTAGTAGCCTTCACGGATCCTAGAAGGAATTCATTCATTCATTCATTCATTCATCCTCTGAACACACCCCACCCAGAGCAGGGAGAGCTGCAGGTTTCTATACCGTGGCCGAGGGGTTTAACTAGCTGGTGATTATTCTATTACCCCTCAGCCACAATCTGCACAAGTTTATTAATTACACTGGCAGTTAATTAATTAAAATGGGCATTTCTGTCTAACTCTTCACAATGCAATTATAATTAGGGATAGGAGTTTGTCACGGAAAATTGGACGTAAATCACAGAGCAGTCACAGTCAATGCGTTCAAAATCACAGAGAAAATGACAGAGGGAGAATAAAGTCACGGGAATAAAAAAATAAATAAAATAGCTGTCTTTAATTAAAGCATATTGCGGCGTTGGTGCGTGCAGGTTCAGCAAAGAAGCACGAGACAAGCAAATTAAATTTGAATGTGTTGCTTTTTTATTTGCTCAGCAACAGTGACTACTAACTAACAGTAACATTTAATAGCGTTGAACTAAGCAGAGAATAAAGACTCTGACAGGGAAAAGGGTAAGAGAAGGCAAGTGTAACACACTGGAGGCGAGACATACACACGAGGATCACACAAAGAGGGTGTGGGGCTGACAAGAGACATGTACATTAAGTGCAACCGTACAACAAGTGGAAAAATAATTTCAATTAAAAATAGGAAATTGTTCAATGTATGTCCCGCAGCGAATGCTGGCAATTAGTGTAGTATACACACACACACACACACACACACACACACACACACTTTCTTTCTAACATCTTCATAATACGATCATAATACAATGTGCATTTCTATCGAACACCTTCAGTTTATTTTATTTATTATTTCCTGTAGGTGTGTATAATACTATTTGATCTAAACAACACAAATAAAACTAAATCAGGTATCTCAGCTTCTGTACTAGCTTGCCACTTTTCTAGAATGCATTCAGCAGTGTCACAGAGCTTTATATTGTACTCTGTTTGTCTACAGTAAGAAGGCAGAGTGGCAATATGCTTTGTTTGCCTCATTATATGCTGTACTGCATCGATATGTACTATATATTATATATATATATATATATATATATATATATATATATATATATATATATATATATATATATATATATATAAAATAATATATATCACATCTTTATCACATCTGTGGAAAAAAGGGTGACCATTAAATGTGTTTTAAGGAGAAAAAAACTGCAGTTATTTTGCATTTCATTACATTCACAGCTTTATATCTCTTCCTTTGTACATAAAATATGTAGGATATGAGCTGATTTGAAAGTTAACCATAAAACCATATCAGCAATATTTTACTATAGGACAAGAAAAAATAAGAAAGAAATGCTGACTGCACTTCATTTCCACTTCATTAATAGTGTATTCAGAATACACTCCATGAACATGCAGGTGGGTAACAGTTGAAAAGTGAACTTTTAAATATTAGGGGCTGTTAAGTCATTCATGTTTTTTTAGAACAAAGCCAATGTAATGGTTCTTATGAAAGGGAAATTATGTTTGGACAGACCCAACACATATAAACAAATCTACCACCTAAAGAGACTCCTTTGTACCCCTCCGACAAAAAAAAAATAAAAAAAACATAACAAAAAGGGTTTTTAAAGCAGTTGGGGCTGAAGGACTGAAACGTTCCAAGTGGCGGTTTGAGCAGATAACATATTTTATTGCATTCGCTTCCCTCAAAGAAAACAGATCTCCACACTGACCAGGTATCATGTTCATAGAAAGGCTGTTTGATCTCTCCTGGTTCTGCCCAGAATTTCTGTACGAAAATGTGGAAAAGCAATGGGATATTGCCATTTACCTTCTCCCTGACGTTACCTTCAACATCACTCACTGTCAGACTAAACATGGGCACTGCCAACTAAAACAAGCCTTTGTTTAAACTCTGATATAAGAAGTCAGCAGTTAGCAGCAATGCCCTGGGATTTCACATCTAAGACAGAACTAAACATTTCCATATAATCAGCATGTATTGAAAGAAAAAAATACCCAGCAGTCTCTTGTGGAGTATTTTTATGGTCAGTTGTGTATGTAATAACATTTAAACCCTTGGTTTCAAGGATATGTTTGTATAATGAAGGCAAAATATAGGGCATCTATGTTTGGATTCTGTGGCTTAGTTGCTTGTCTTTGAAAATGTAATTTTGCTTCATGACTTGCATTCCCATTGATTTAGACCCATTTTTTTGGCATACAGTAATGTGAAAACCGCTATTTCCTTCCACTAGTTTGGTTTGGTTTTGCTTAGTTTTGCTATCAGGCTGTTACTTTCGCTGAAGGTTCCGGAGATTGTGAATCTTCATTTAGATGTTGATGCTATTTCAAGTAAATTCTTCTTGGAGTGCTTCTGGTGTTTTCTAACTGCAACCCTGATGAGTCTTATTTCTGTGGATGGGAAGCCACCATTTCAGACACTTTGGGAGGTTGGCTCAGGTTTCCATTTGCTACAAAATCAGAAAAAAGAAACAAGAAGAATGGCTGTCCAGAAGGCCTGTATCACCACTGAGCAACGGAATGTACCGAGATTTGAACAAATCCAGATGCATTTAGATAAATGATTGCAATTCAACATGGTGAAACAAACATAATGACAGTGACCATCATACAACTGGGTTGATATATACACGTGACAGGGACCACTACACTAATGTTTGAACAGTCTGAATCTAAAACATTGTCATCCCTGTTGAGCCACACAGAGGTGCTTCGATCTGAATCTAAAACATCGTCATCCCTGTTGAGTCACAAAGAGGTGCTTTAGTCTGAATCTAAAACATTGTCATCCCTGTTGAGCCACAAAGAGGTGCTTCAGTCTGAATCTAAAACATCGTCATCCCTGTTGAGCCACACAGAGGTGCTTCGATCTGAATCTGAAACATCGTCATCCCTGTTGAGCCACAAAGAGGTGCTTCAGTCTGAATCTAAAACAGCATCATCCCTGTTGAGCCACACAGAGGTGCTTCAGTCTGAATCTAAAACATCGTCATCCCTGTTGAGCCACACAGAGGTGCTTCGATCTGAATCTGAAACATCGTCATCCCTGTTGAGCCACAAAGAGGTGCTTCAGTCTGAATCTAAAACAGCATCATCCCTGTTGAGCCACAAAGAGGTGCTTCAGTCTGAATCTAAAACATTGTCATCCCTGTTGAGCCACACAGAGGTTCTTCGATCAGGTCAATTGAACACAGCATAGATGGTTGTCCCTGTCTGACTGATCACTGTGTGACTTGGCATCTCAGGAGGAACAAATGCCATCAGTGCTTTAAGCAGAGAAGCCGCAGGCCTGTGAGATGAAGCTGTGACTGAACTTGCTGCTCACTCTCAGAGAAAGCAGACATTACAAAACCTAAGCAGCACAAAGCAAGTTGTTACAATAATGTGTTGTTATAGCTGCAAGATTGCAGACAAAATAAAAGCAGAGGAAATAAGGTTTTTGGCTGGTTTACTGGGCATGTTTGGGGTGTAGGTCTGTATGTGTGCATTTCTGTGTGTTTGGCAGGTTTTGGTTGCAGCTTTTTTGGGTCTGATGACATTAAGGTGATTATATTGCTCCGCGTTCAGAGGGACAGTTTGGGATTGTTCAGGCTTTTCAACTCACAACCCAATGCATTCCGGTACGGTTTACCTGTCTCAGGTACCACTCTTTCCTTTAAGAGCAGCAGGACTACACCTACCAGAATGCATTGCGTTGTGAGTCGAAAAGCCTAAACTATCCCAAACTGTCCCGCTGAACACAGAGCCATATGGTCACCTTTGGCAACATAAAACATGTCACTTTTTTCCTTGAAGTTGATAAACTGCAGTCACCAAAAAAACTAAAAGTTGTAACTATTTCCTCTCTGTTGTATGTGATAAACAGTTATTGCAGACTGAAGGAAAATGCTGTATACATATTAGTTTAGATCCATGGTTTAGATAAAAAAAAAGTTAAGCACAGCGTTGTCATGATTGTCCTAAATTTAAACGAATACAAGCATGACTTTATTAAAACTTAGTTCTGCCCTTTGAAAGACACATTTAAAATATAGTGACTGTGGAGCAGGCAGTGCCTAAGAAGCCAACAACTGCATCGCTGGCAGTGTTATGAATTTGTAAAGATCTTTTTCTTCAAAACGTTCACAGAAAATGTTTCCTTGTATGAAAAATGTGTATCTAACTTTGTATGCACCAAATCCCCCATAAACATCTCTGTTGTTGTTTTCTGCTTGTTTAAACCCTGAGCTAGAGATAAGCTTTTTTATCCTCAGTGGTTGGCTGCCCTTTAAGTACTGTGGGAGTTTTAGCCATGCTTGTGTAAGATGTTTATCAAGAGTGTGTCAATATGGGTGGTTACGTTTGTGAAAAAGATAGAGATCCAAATTAAAATAACTCATAAAAGTATGTAGGCCCTAACGAATCAAAATGGTCAGATTCTGTTTAATTGCTTTTTCAAGTGCATTACATTTATTGTGACTGCAGAGAAGAGAAAGTTAAACATTTTACAGATAAAGCCCAGTGACCCAATCAAATCTTTGAAAGACATTGAAGCTACTTCCTAATTGCCACCTATGTAGCTATCTGACCTTAAAGCTCCATTCTGGCAAACCATATAGGCAGGCCAGTGGCTCCCCCATATCTCATTATATATCAGATTAATTTACTTTTCCGGGCTGAAGAACTGCAGGAATGCAGTCTAAAACTGATCTCCGCAGAGAACCATTAAAAAAAAAAATAGCCATTAAGAAGTAAATATATAACAGGAAGGTTAAGAACTACTTGAGACCTCCTGTAAAACGAATTTATTCCTGTGTTAAACTACCGTCTACACAGATGCTGACGACTGCTTAGGAGAGAAAGGTACTAAAACACAGCCATAGAGGGGAGCTTTTATTAATCCAAGCTGAAGACAGAGAGGATGTTCCATTGCCAAACATGACTGTACAAGACATTCATTTGACATCACTGCACAATACACGTCTGTGTTTAGAGTCTACATTGGAGAGACATTCCTTGATAGGTGATCCCCATGCTATTGCTGCTGTTGCGCTACAGCAGTCAGCTGGTTCACAGTGGAACTGGTGCCACAGGTCAGAGATGTCTTGAACACGGTAGTGAGACAGGGTAGTGACTCGAAACCAATGAGAAGTGAATGAGTACAGCGTGGAGAAAATCTGATGACAGGGTCAAACTTTACACTACAGGCAGGGTGTTTCCACATTCTGCATTGCAATAGATGGAATGGGCAGTTGTGACAGTTACAATTGCATCAGTGTGTTCAGAACTTTTGAAAGCACATTTTAAACAGTCACAATTGTTGCTGGCATTTCCCGGTCTGCTTTTTCTCGTGTGTTGCTAGCTGTGCTCAATGTATACAATGCACATTCAAAATGTGATTGTATGATAAAAAAGCACATTCAAAATGTGATTGTATGATAAAAAAGCACATTCAAAATGTGATTGTATGATAAAAAAGCACATTCAAAATGTGATTGTATGATAAAAAAGCACATTCAAAATGTGACACATGTATGATAAAAAAGCACATTCAAAATGTGATTGTATGATAAAAAAACACATTCAAAATGTGACTGTATGATAAAAAAGCACATTCAAAATGTGATTGTATGATAAAAAAGCACATTCAAAATGTAATTGTATGATAAAAAAGCACATTCAAAATGTGACTGTATGATAAAAAAGCACATTCAAAATGTGATTGTGTGATATAAAAGCACATTCAAAATGTGATTGTGTGATAAAAAAGCACATTCAAAATGTGATTGTATGATAAAAAAGCACATTCAAAATGTGATTGTATGATAAAAAAGCACATTCAAAATGTGATTGTATGATAAAAAAGCACATTCAAAATGTGATTGTATGATAAAAAAGCACATTCAAAATGTGATTGTATGATAAAAAAGCACATTCAAAATGTGATTGTATGATAAAGATGCAACAGCACAACAGTACTGATGTTTTTCTTTTTACTTCGTACCTTTTGCTGCAGACATGAAAGTTTATCTTTCCAAATGTTGTAAAGGCTTTTCTTGACATGTTGGATAGATCATGACCATGAAACCCATTTAAGCAATTTGTTTATAAGCATTTTCTTCCAGTTGGCGAGGTGTAGTCAGATCAGTTATAATCCTTTCATTTAAAGGGAATAAAATGTGCCTTTTTCTGCACAAAATCACGTTCTGAACAGGAACAAAAATGATCAAATTGTTAGCATTTGCACAGCTGCAACTGAAAAATAACTCAAATTATAGGGTACGGTTCCAGTTTCTCAAATGCATGAAAGCTGAACTACTGACAATTTGACCATTAAAAGGGTTTGTATTTATATGAACATTTCATACAATCAATTCTTTGACCCAACTGAGACTGTGTTTATTTAAGGAGTAGGGCCCACTCAGTCCATGTCTTGTTCCCCCATGCAATCCTTTCAGTTGAAGAAGTTGTTCAAATAAATGTTGGCTGCTAACTAAACATTGTGCTACTTGCTGTGCTTGAACGTGTACTGAGCTTTCACTTCTCCCCCAGTCACATGTCTGGATTGTGTTTGGTTTGCTATGGCCTCTATAATCAGTTTAAATAGCCACACAGCAAGCCTCCCTTCTCTGATCTGACATTAGCTCACAGTAGAGGGTTCCCCTGTTCATGACATGCAGACCTGTCGTATTCATGAAGCTGGTGTTCTCCGTAGACCAGTGTTAAATACGTTAGGCTTCTTTACATACGTACCTTCAACAATGCCGGTCAAGTAGCACTACCATATCTTGTGTATCATCTTATTTTAAACTAGTCACATTATATAACCATAACACTATTCAGCAGGTTTAATTTGACTTAAGCAAAATGAGTTAAGAACATAAGAACATAAGAAAGTTTACAAACGAGAGGAGGCCATTCGGCCCATCTTGCTCGTTTGGTTGTTAGTAGCTTATTGATCCCAAAATCTCATCAAGCAGCTTCTTGAAGGATCCCAGGGTGTCAGCTTCAACAACATTACTGGGGAGTTGATTCCAGACCCTCACAATTCTCTGTGTAAAAAAGTGTCTCCTATTTTCTGTTCTGAATGCCCCTTTTTCTAAACTCCATTTGTGACCCCTGGTCCTTGTTTCTTTTTTCAGGCTGAAAAAGTCCCTTGGGTCGACACTGTCAACACCTTTTAGAATTTTGAATGCTTGAATTAGGTCGCCACGCAGTCTTCTTTGTTCAAGACTGAACAGATTCAATTCTTTTAGCCTGTCTGCATATGACATGCCTTTTAAGCCCGGAATAATTCTGGTCGCTCTTCTTTGCACTCTTTCTAGAGCAGCAATATCTTATTTATAGTTCATCCTATTGGGTGCTGCAAAACCTTTGGCCATAGCAGTAGGTGCAGACAAGACTGTTTTCTACAATCATATATATTAGTGTGGCTTCATGCTTGGGTAACAACATAGACAGATAGGATTCAAAGAAGGCTCACCATCTAATTAATCTGACCTGCATTAAAAACCTCAAGCTATGACAACTTGAGTGCAGGAGAGAGTAATCGAGCGACTAGCTGCTGTTGCAATGCAGCCAACAGGAAAGGAGACAAGGCTTTTATTTTACTCTTCTTCAAGACATTTTGACACCCCGCTGTGCCACAACCATCATTGGCCCCTTACTAAGCTAAAGTTTGAAACCTTTTCTTTTGTACATTTTTGACAAAACTGAAGTTAGTAAAACTCTGATTGAAACTGTTCTTACTAGAACAACATATCTATCATTCTTATTTAAACCTCGAAGCTGGAGCTCCCCAGTTGCTTGAATGTTTTTTTCCACATCTGCTTTGGTTAATGAAATAGTTTTTTATACAGTTTCTTCCATTTGGCGAGGCATAGTCAGATCCTTTATATAAGAAGCTAACAACAGCTAGAACAGTGTCAGGAATGTCAAACTGTATTTTGCATTAAACTACATATAATCAAGGCAGTAAGCAGCTTAAAAAACAGTATCTCTCAAGAATCAGAAAATCTTTCAAGTAGATACCCTCTGACTGCAGTACAATGTGGCTCAGTAAAACTACTCATTGAAACTGGACAGAATATAGCTGATATATCAATATAGCTGAAAATGACATGTGGGTGTGGATTCAGCAGGATTATTACAGTGTGGCAGCCATTCAGAAAAGTTGCACAGCCTGTGCAAAGATAATAGGGTGCAAACAATATCTCAGTTCAGAAAAGTGACATGCACACAGGCTGTGCAAAGATAATAGGGTGCAAACAATATCTCAGTTCAGAAAAGTGACATGCACACAGGCTGTGCAAAGATAATAGGGTGCAAACAATATCTCAGTTCAGAAAAGTGACATGCACACAGCCTGTGCAAAGATAATAGGGTGCAAACAATATCTCAATTCAGAAAAGTGACATGCACACAGCCTGTGCAAAGATAATAGGGTGCAAACTTAATATCGCAGTTTTCGCTTGCCTAATCGTGGCATAAACTGGGACTATTAACACGTCAAGTGGATTGTAGAGGCTTTGGTAAAAATGACCTACAGTAGCTCAAAAGAAAACTATGAAATTCTGGCCCATAATTAGTTTTGCTATATGTCTTATTATAGTTTATGCTTAGTGGTTGCTAATACACTACTGGAGACATTAGACCCAATTTAAACAACTAGAAGCTTCAAATGACATTTTCTATATATGTATTTTCTGTTTCCATACCCTATTATTACTTTGCAGTCAAGCTGAACGGTTCCTAAGGCAATAGGTCAGACATTGGATGTTTTATTTATACACATTTGAAGCATCTCCTCATTTTTAACAGAATACTTTATATCCTTCAGTTTTTAATACTATGTTTTAATCTATTTATTGTGGCATGACATGTGTTCTTAATAATTTTGTATCAGTGTTTCAGATGTAATGGATATTTGACATGCTAATGTCACCAGCATATTTTACCTAAGCAAACTGGAAATTCTGTTATGAGGCTGGTATAAAAATGACCACTAGGGGGAGCACCAGTAATTTCTCTATTTCAGATGTTTAAGAAACTAAACAGCAGCACAGCAACATATTGTACACATTATTTAAAAGAAACAGGTATATAGTAAGGAAGATGATTCCTCCTATTCATAATGCCAACTGCATGAAAGATCTCATATGGCTGTGACAGGTATCAAGCACTGTATTTGCTTCATAAAGTCATTAGTCAAGTGTAATGCCTGTAAAATATTATTTACAGTAATCTGAGTGTAATAGAGATTAGGGTTAAAAGTAGCCTACAGCTTTTATTTTTTAAAGCTCCTCACTCCACCCATGCTCCAGGGAAGACCGTAACTTTACTGTCAGTAATTAAAAACAGTTAACCCCTGAGAGAATAGTTAGAAAAAAGAAACACAAGATATGATGTTGCCTATGATTATATTGTATCTGTGATAACAAGTGAAAACACTGAACCAGCCATTAATCCTGCTTGTGTTGAATTCATTGAATAAAGCTGGTGGAGCTGACCATGAGGAAAGATGATAGCACACAGAATCAGTGTGCCGAGCAATCCCATGTGGATTTCATTAAGCTCAGATAGATAGTTTAGAAAATGGATGTTAATCAGCTGCAGTAATCACACAGGCTTGAGGGCGCTAAGAGGAAAATGCATGCAGGAGTAAAGGCCGGTTGCCAAAGCTAATGGAAAGGTTACATCAGATACAAACGGACAAGCATTCTGATCCAAAATAATCTGAAGTGATATGATGTGTAAACAAGAAGCAGGCATGTTACTGGTTTCAATAAAGAGGATAGATCATTAAATTAATACCAACTTGAAGAGGAACATTGTTTCAAGGAAGAGGTAGAAAGGACTGGAAGTGGAAACGTAGCACAATGTTTTAAAATCTCCTTTTGTTTTGTTTAGTTTTCTTTTTTTTTTAATTTAGGAATGAAACTGATTAAACTAACACCATTGTTTAAAAACGAATACCAGCGTGTAAATACAATTCCCATCACAGTGCTATCCTTCAGCTTGTATTCACAGCTCATTGCTTTCCCTTTGCTGCAGCTCATGTTGTCTGTATCATGGCAGTGTATTGTTCTAAATAGATGCAGTTCTTTGAGCCTGTATTCACAGCTCATTGCTTTCCCTTTGCTGCAGCTCATGTTGTCTGTATCATGGCAGTGTATTGTTCTAAATAGATGCAGTTCTTTGAGCCTGTATTCACAGCTCATTGCTTTCCCTTTGTTGCAGCTCATGTTGTCTGTATCATGGCAGTGTATTGTTCTAAATAGATGCAGTTCTTTGAGCCTGTATTCACAGCTCATTGCTTTCCCTTTGCTGCAGCTCATGTTGTCTGTATCATGGCAGTGTATTTTTCTAAACAAACCTGATGGCGTTTATATTTGTATTCAGTCATAAATAAGATAGGGAACAGATTTCTGACCATCACTGTGTATCCAGATCATGTTCCTTCAAACACTTGGTTCTCTTGGTGAACGATCCATTTTTGACCCATTCTTTATTTATTTATTTATTTGTCAGGTGCCTTTGTCCATGCTGTGTAAACAACAATAAATGTATGAGCAACAATAAAATGTCGTGATTATGCTGAAACATGTATTGAAGCAATATGGCTAACACAGGATACAAAGTCATTTGTTTCTTAGACACCACAGTGTGTTCTGTAGCCCTTTAAGCCAAGGGTGCCCAAAGCGTGGCCCGCAGTGTCTCTCCAATTGAACCTGAAGCCCCCTTCACACTGACGTGCCCTACCCTGTGTCATGCGGGTCGCCTATACGATTTCACATTGCTTTTGATAAACCACGGTTGACCCGTCGGCCCAACTATTGATTTGATCCATGCTGCATTCTGGCTCATGGTATGTCTCATGCAACAAAAACATGGCTAAACACAATAAACAGAAATGTTCCTTGCGGAAGGGAAACCTTCACTCAGGCGTGGCTGTTTGTTATTGTGTCAGCTCATGAACGGCTTTCACGCATTTTGTCTCGCTCAACCCAGGTCTTGAGGTGGGTGTCTGCAGCCCAGGTCAACCCTGGTACGACCCAGGTACATGGTTTCAGACGGCTCAGGACTGTGACCTGGGTAGCCAGTGTCAAAGGGGCTTTATATGTGGCCCACAATGAATGGAGCAGCTGCCAAGCCCTTGATTTACAGCAGCCTTTACAGCAGAGGTGCCCAAAGGAGCTCGTCGATACGAAGCAGAATGCAGGCATGCAGCAGAGCAGGAGCAGGAACTCACTTATATAGGAATATATTTTTGCATGTACCACACAGGAACACTAACGATTTCTAATTGCATGCCAGTTTGTGAGATAGTGAACTCTGCTACAAAAGCATTGGCAGCAGTGGAAAAACAAAAAGTGCAAGAAGACCAAAGGACAGAAAAATATTTTGTAGTTGAGAAGGAGGACAAGCCTCTCTGTCTTCTGTACAAACAGTCCATTGGAGTCATGAAAGAATATCATGTTAAATGCCACTGAGAAACAAACCAGCATATGATCAGAACGTGGGTGAGGAAGAGGAGGGCGCAGTCTCTTTGCAAGGAATTAACAATGCAGCAGTATTTTTTTCTAAAATAATGATATCATTTACTCTCCTTTACAGTTTAAGATTAATAATTGTGGGTATAGCATTGTTTATTTGCGATAACTCTGCCTTAGCCAGAGACAACCTGCTTGACTGGAAATGTAGAATACCCACTACCTCAACAGGAATCAATTGTAGATTAAGGAGCTTAAAAATGATTAAGACAGTACCACACATGACATAGTGTTGTTTTAGTCTGTTGACAGGACCCTCCTGTAAATGAGATCTAGGTCTCAATGGGTTCAATTCCTGTATAAAAAGAAAAAGAAGAAAAAAAATACTTTTTTAAGTCCACCCCTCATACCTTGCGTGCAGATGGTAAGGATATTCTCCACAGTGTATTGAATAGCTAGTTATAGTCACTGACAGCATGAATACATGCTAATGATTTCATTTACAATGTATTGAATTGGCTGTTACTGTCATTGGTATTGTTTATTAACAGTGGTGATATAGTACATGGTTTGATACTGTTCATTTATTGAATTGAGTGTTATTGGCAACAGGAACACATGCTAATGCCTTGGGTTTGTGTTTTTACAAGTCATTGACAGGGGTACATACTAAGAAATGGTTTACATTTATGAATTTTGTAATTTATTAATAAGCTGAAATATTGAAATGTCTAGAAACACAATAAATGCTCTTGAAATTTGCAGTCCATGCAATTTGGTTACATTGCAGTCCACGGTCCCACAATAGCCTTGCTATGCAGCCCTCTGCTCGTAAACTTTGGGCACCCCTGCTTAAACCTATACGTACTAATTTATACAGTATGTCTCAATCTGTAAAGACATTTCAAGATTAATTGAATGTGCTTGGATTTCATTGATGGACAGTAAGCAGGTATATGCTCAGTATTAGAATAAATATACAAAACAAACAAATTTATTTTAAAGTGTTGGAGTGGAATATGAATATCGGGGAATGAATCATCCATTGAAAATGCTAACATTTTCAATTTGACTGTATCTTGCAGGCTTCTCTTCATGTTAATGTAAAATTAGTTGAGAATGTTATTTTACATGGGCTCTAATTCAGCTCAATTTTGCAGAATGTATGTTTCAAGAATGTGAATACTGAATCTTTGGCAAGCTGTGTATGGGAAGACTTAAAAAGAAGAATTAATTAGATTCTCACATTGTACTGAAACTGATGTTTCTGGCAATGTAAAGGCATCTGAGGCTTATTCCCTGGAGTGACCCCCAAGCTAAGAAAGCAATTATTCGGAAAATGATGTCGATTCTAGGATTAGAGGCGCCAATCTGGCTCTTATCAGCTTCACGTGCTGCGAAGAAACCAGTCACAAGATGGAACTCTCCAGTTGAATCTCAAACGAGTACTGGCACACAGGCTAGTGCAGAGTTATAGCACACTGACCCAGCTGGAGTGTTGTATAGTTACAGCACACTGACCCAGCTGGAATGTTGTATAGTTACAGCACTGTCACCCAGTGGAGTGTTGTATAGTTACAGCACTGTGACCCAGCTGGTGTGTTGTATAGTTACAGCACTGTCACCCAGTGGAGTGTTGTATAGTTACAGCACTGTCACCCAGTGGAGTGTTGTATAGTTACAGCACTGTGACCCAGTGGAGTGTTGTATAGTTACAGCACTGTGACCCAGTGGAGTGTTGTATAGTTACAGCACTGTCACCCAGCTGGAGTGTTGTATAGTTACAGCACTGTGACCCAGTGGAGTGTTGTATAGTTACAGCACTGTGATCCAGTGGAGTGTTGTATAGTTACAGCACTGTGACCCAGCTGGTGTGTTGTATAGTTACAGCACTGTGACACAGCTAGAGTGTTGTATAGTTACAGCACTGTGACCCAGCTGGTGTGTTGTCTAGTTACAGCACTGTGACTCAGCTGGTGTGTTGTATAGTTACAGCACTGTCACCCAGCTGGAGTGTTGTATAGTTACAGCACTGTGATCCAGTGGAGTGTTGTATAGTTACAGCACTGTGACACAGCTGGAGTGTTGCATAGTTACAGCACTGTGTACCAGCTGGTGTGTTGTCTAGTTACAGCACTGTGACCCAGTGGAGTGTTGTATAGTTACAGCACTGTGATACAGCAGGTGTGTTGTCTAGTTACAGCACTGTGACCCAGCTGGAGTGTTGCATAGTTACAGCACTGTGACCCAGCTGGTGTGTTGCATAGTTACAGCACTGTGACCCAGCTGGTGTGTTGTATAGTTATAGCACTGTGACCTAGTGGAGTGTTGTATAGTTACAGCACTGTGACACAGCTGGAGTGTTGCATAGTTACAGCACTGTGACCCAGCTGGTGTGCTGCAGAGTTACAGAACTGTGACCCAGCTGGTGTGTTGTATAGTTACAGCACTGTGACCCAGTGGAGTGTTGCATAGTTACAGCACTATGACCCAGCTGGTGTGTTGTATAGTTACAGCACTGTGATACATCTGGTGTGTTGTCTATTTACAGCACTGTGACCCAACTGGTGTGTTGTATAGTTACAGCACTGTGACCCAGCTGGTATGCTGCAGAGTTACAGAACTGTGACCCAGCTGGTGTGTTGCATAGTTACAGCACTGTGACGCAGCTGGTGTGTTGTCTAGTTACAGCAATGTGACCCAGCTGGTGTGTTGTCTAGTTACAGCACTGTGACACAGCTGGAGTGTTGTATAGTTACAGCACTGTGACCCAGCTGGAGTGTTGTATAGTTACAGCACTGTGACCCAGCTGGTGTGTTGTATAGTTACAGCACTGTGACCCAGCTGGTGTGTTGCATAGTTACAGCACTGTGACCCAGCTGGTGTGTTGTCTAGTTACAGCACTGTGACCCAACTGGTGTGTTGCATAGTTACAGCAATGTGACCCAGCTGGTGTGTTGTATAGTTACAGCACTGTGACACAGCTGGAGTGTTGCATAGTTACAGCACTGTGACCCAGCTGGTGTGTTGTCTAGTTACAGCACTGTGACCCAGTGGAGTGTTGCATAGTTACAGCAATGTGACCCAGCTGGTGTGCTGCAGAGTTACAGCACTGTGACCCAACTGTTGTGTTCCTCAGTTACAGCACTGTGATCCAGCTATAGTTTTGAATCAAGCCTGTGAATGTTGCCTTCTCAATATAGCCTGACTTGGGTTATTATAAACTTGATATGAATTCACTGAAACTTATTCCAGAGCAGATTTCAGATTGTATTGCACCTGAGCTGTTCCATCATTTGGATACATTTGGTATACTTATTCAAGGCATCTTCTTGCTGCTCTAGAAAGAGTGCAAAGAAGAGCGACCAGAATTATTCCGGGCTTAAAAGGCATGTCATATGCAGACAGGCTAAAAGAATTGAATCTGTTCAGTCTTGAACAAAGAAGACTATGTGGCGACCTAATTCAAGCATTCAAAATTCTAAAAGGTATTGACAGTGTCGACGCAAGGGACTTTTTCAGCCTGAAAAAAGAAACAAGGACCAGGGGTCACAAATGGAGTTTAGAAAAAGGGGCATTCAGAACAGAAAATAGGAGACACTTTTTTACACAGAGAATTGTGAGGGTCTGGAATCAACTCCCCAGTAATGTTGTTGAAGCTGACACCCTGGGATCCTTCAAGAAGCTGCTTGATGAGATTTTGGGATCAATAAGCTACTAACAACCAAACGAGCAAGATGGGCCGAATGGCCTCCTCTCGTTTGTAAACTTTCTTATGTTCTTATGTTCTTATCAATCAGGCCAGTTGCAGAAAACATGACTTTTTCATAAAATGAGTTGCAGGAGATGTTTAGAAACACAATGTTAGCATTCTAAAAGCCAACCACAATGAACCAGAACCACTGGCGTCTTTTGTTCACGCAGGCTTTTTGATAATTGTGAAACTGAAAAAGATGGTAAGCTTGGTTACTGGCCCGTTTAACATACCTACAGTATGTACACCCAAATGTCATTTATCAGTATTGAGAAGCAAATATGTACAATGAGCCATGAGCAATGTTTTTCCATACATGGTCAATGTTGGTATTGAAATTTTACAACATTAAAAAAATGAAAGCAGATAATTGTAGTCACTTCCATGGACCTGTATTTCTTTATTCTATACCATCACAAACACAGCTCCAAACTGTACAGACCAGTCCTTTTAATGCAGAACTCTTGCATTGTAAATGAAATAATCCAGTCATTTAATTACTGCCTATCAAAGTCCCTCTATCTAACTTGATGGTGCAGCAAGATCATTGTTCATAATGTTTACCTTTACATTTTCACTCAGAGTCCTAGGAATAGGTTTCAAATATCAAGCTTTCATCTGGATATGATTTATTCATTAAATCAGCACTTTATATAAAGGAAAGTATATTAGTGTGAAAACACACATTTCTAGCTGTCGGATAACCTGGAAAATATTATACTGAGTGTCCTGAAGTCATAGGATGAGAGATCTCATGAGAATAAGCTTGTCAAATTGAATTCATCTGTTGTGTCAAAGATACACCACGATCGATCATGGGATCAAAACAGAGAGTTGTGGGCTTGCTACACACCTAAGATATACAGATCAAAACTGTTGTGTCTCCTAAGCCCTTAATGTCAAGCAACTTGAGGTATTTTTAAAGAATAACAACCTGTTAAATAGGAAAGGTTATGCTCCTTGAGTCTACTGTAGCTTTTTATGCTTGAGGTCCAAATGACTGTTGTGGTTTTGTATTTTCACACACTTACTGAAGTTTTATTACATACACATCTTTAGATTTTAATGAATAAATGTGACAAGAAAGTAATACTGTATACAAGGAAAAGAGTAAACCAAAGTGGCAGTGTCTAATCCACTGAGTTCATATTCTTGTCAGAGAAAGTTACAAATCCTACAACGGTCATGTTGAATCCGTTGTGATGTATAACATAAATGAATCTGTAGCTTTAAAATAAATAGATGTGGTGCACCCCTTCTGAAGTAACTTACAAAAAATGATGGTGATTAAGTAGATTCAAGAAAATGCACAGAGTCCTTTTCTTCAATCAGTTGCCAGGTTTATTGAAATATGCAGGGAATCTGGTCCCAGGTACAGAACAAACAGAATACTCATCATTACAATGTTTGCATGACATTAAATACCCTTCTGTATAGATGGTCCACATTCCCTTTCTCTGACACTTAACCAATGGCCAAGGTAATTTAATTTATTGTGTGAGTGTGTGTGTGTGTGTCTGTGTGTGTGTGTGTGTGTGTGTGTGTGTGTGTGTGTGTCTAGTGTGACAACCTCTGAACTCATTGCATTCTTCATACTCCTGGAGACAAAAGGTCCATACATCTGCCTTTTGTTATCTTCTTGCGACCCCCTTTGATCCCAGTGGCATTATCTCTTTTGATCTCTCTGAAGTCTTTAGAGCCTGTGCTAACTGTAGTCCACAGCATTGTTATCTCGTTAGCTTGCAGTCAATGCTGGGCAAGAAACTTGTAGACGCAACGTCTCTATCAATGGTTAGCAGTACATGCAATTTGAACCAAACAGTCTGCTATCTGCAATATTAGTCTCTTTTCAGAAAAAAACACCAGTATAGCTCTGCCAGTCCACATGTGTAGCACAATGCTAATCAATTCTCAATCCATGTTTTCCAACACCTTCTATCTGCAGTAATCTGTTCATTCAGCTCTACATTGCTCTGTCATCTTTACTGTAGTGGAATGGTGACAGCACTGTTCAGGGTAGCGCAGCCAGACAGCAGGAGTAGGGGGCTGTGGCCCCTGGATTTGTGAACTGTGTGTGTTTGTTCTCATTGCTTGTGTTATGTCTGTTTCTGTATCGTTGTGTGTTTTGTGCGCTCGTTTACCTAGATGAATTACTTTGTTATTATATCATGTCTGGTTGTCCTCACCCAGGTCCTCCTGAGCTGCACCCCAGGAGAGCAGGGGCCTGGTTGGGGTTGTAGTGTGTAGTTGGGTCCTGACCTGTGTTTGAATAAAAGGGCCTGTTCATTTTATACGTTGACGCCTCGTTCTTTCCTCCAGTGCTGTAATCCGCTGCAGGATATTTCAGTCCCACTGCTGCTCTACATACAGTATAGAGCAGTTTTTAAAAATTGTTTAATTTAAAACAAGGCAGTTCATTATTTCCTAATATCACTTGAGCCTGGTGTAATGGACTTCCTGGGTCAGAGTTCCCCATTCCTGGCCTTCAGTTAACTGTACATAATGCATTCTGTAGGGTGTCTACTTGGGGAAAAGAAAACTATTATTTATGTGTTTGTTTGTTTGTTTAGCTTTCAAATGATTATTTTTGTGTGTTACTGTGTAGGTCAACACATAAAGGGGGCTTTGTTCTTTTTCTGTTTTTAGCTGCTACGGGGCTCAGAAGGAAAGCAGTGCTGAAAGTGCTGACATGATGTTGAGGGATTGTATGTGAAAAACCTTGCAGACAGTCTGTAACATTGCCTCTAAATAACTGTTATTTATGTAACTACATGTATTCCGAATGTACTTGACATTTGGCACAATTGCACTTCATTTGACATAAGCAACTTTGAAGTATTACTGTGGAAAATAGCTTTTAGGATAGTACCAAATGCTTTTCTTTCTTCCAGTATCCTAAGGAGAAACATGCAATTAATTTCAGGTTTCAAGGCCTTGTTAACACAGTGGGCCAAAATAACACTCCTACGTTCACATCATGATGTAGCAGCACAGTCAAATGTGTTTATGAACTGGAACTGAAACCCAAATGAATGCTTATAGTAAAGATCCAAACCAAACAGAAAATATGCCAGTACTAGATCCTTTACAGCAATTAATCATTCTGCTTGAACTTTATTAACAATTTCTTTTTACATCTTTTGACAACGTACCAAGGTTAGTACTTGGATATAATTACAGTCTTCATTACTGCATGAAAGAATATAAAAGTCTCCCTGTCTGTCAATAGAAGGAGAGCTGCATTGGCATAACGTGTTACACTTGTAATGAGTGACCCCTACTGGCCGAATAGGCACATTGTATGTGTGTGCATAAAAGACATGACTACAAACCGCTAGGGGGATTCCGCCTTAGTGAAACTGAAACTGTCTGCCTTTAGTGCCGAGGTTTACAGCGGTATGAATCCAGACCGCAGAGGAAATAAAAATATAATAAATAAAAATTTAAAAAAACATTTCACACTGGTTATGTGTATTGGATTGTATCACGTTTGTATTGTGTGTTCTGTATCTTCAAGCTCAATTAGTCACTAAATATGAATCTTATAGGCTTGACTCCTGAGCCCTCTTTGACTGTAGTGGTTGTTGGCTGTACTGACTGTACCTGCCAAGTCTCATCGTCTTTGATCCGTAGTGGTTGTGGTCTGTACTGTACCTGTCAAGTCTCATCCTCCTTGACCGTAATGGCTGTTGTCTGTACTGTGCCTGCCAAGTTTCAGTGCTCTGTGCTAAATGTTTTATTCCACAGAGGAGGTTAAAAAAAATGGACCTGTACTCAGATTTAGATACATAACCAAAAGAAATTGTCTTTACTCAGATCACAATAATTATGGCAAATTATCTTTTATTCAAATGATTTATTTTTTGAAGCTTATTTGAAAGGCTAAGACACAAAGACAACTTTGTTTCAAGCGAAATATTGCCTTGCAAAACCTAGATTATTTATTTGTGTATTTAATATGCCACATTATTACTGTTCTGAGATTTCACCTGTGCTCTTTCCCCATGTAAATGATTACTGTTCTGAGATTTTACCTGTGCTCTTTCCCCATGTAAATGATTACTGTTCTGAGATTTTACCTGTGCTCTTTCCCCATGTAAATGATTACTGTTCTGAGATTTTACCTGTGCTCTTTCCCCATGTAAATTATTACTGTTCTGAGATTTTACCTGTGCTCTTTCCCCATGTAAATTATTACTGTTCTGAGATTTTACCTGTGCTCTTTCCCCATGTAAATTATTACTGTTCTGAGATTTTACCTGTGCTCTTTCCCCATGTAAATTATTACTGCTCTGAGATTTTACCTGTGCTCTTTCCCCATGTAAATTATTACTGTTCTGAGATTTTACCTGTGCTCTTTCCCCATGTAAATTATTACTGTTCTGAGATTTTACCTGTGCTCTTTCCCCATGTAAATTATTACTGTTCTGAGATTTTACCTGTGCTCTTTCCCCATGTAAATTATTACTGTTCTGAGATTTTACCTGTGCTCTTTCCCCATGTAAATTATTACTGTTCTGAGATTTTACCTGTGCTCTTTCCCCATGTAAATTATTACTGTTCTGAGATTTTACCTGTGCTCTTTCCCCATGTAAATTATTACTGTTCTGAGATTTTACCTGTGCTCTTTCCCCATGTAAATTATTACTGTTCTGAGATTTTACCTGTGCTCTTTCCCCATGTAAATTATTACTTTCTGAGATTTTACCTGTGCTCTTTCCCCATGTAAATTATTACTGTTCTGAGATTTTACCTGTGCTCTTTCCCCATGTAAATTATTACTGTTCTGAGATTTTACCTGAGTAAATTTTACTGTTCTGAGATTTTACCTGTGTGCTCTTTCCCCATGTAAATTATTACTGTTCTGAGATTTTACCTGTGCTCATTTCCCTTTTAAATTATTACTGTTCCTGTGCTCTTTCCCCATGTAAATTATTACTGTTCTGAGATTTTACCTGTGCTCTTTCCCATGTAAATTATTACTGTTCTGAGATTTTACCTGTGCTCTTTCCCCATGTAAATTATTACTGTTCTGAGATTTTACCTGTGCTCTTTCCCCATGTAAATGATTACTGTTCTGAGATTTTACCTGTGCTCTTTCCCATGTAAATTATTACTGTTCTGAGATTTTACCTGTGCTCTTTCCCACTGTTCTGAGATTTTACCTGTGCTCTTTCCCCATGTAAATTATTACTGTTCTGAGATTTTACCTGTGCTCTTTCCCATGTAAATTATTACTGTTCTGAGATTTTGCCTGTGCTCTTTCCCCATGTAAATGATTACTGTTCTGAGATTTTACCTGTGCTCTTTCCCCATGTAAATGATTACTGTTCTGAGATTTTACCTGTGCTCTTTCCCCATGTAAATTATTACTTTCTGAGATTTTACCTGTGCTCTTTCCCCATGTAAATTATTGCTGCTCTGAGATTTTACCTGTGCTCTTTCCCCATGTAAATGATTACTGTTCTGAGATTTTACCTGTGCTCTTTCCCCATGTAAATTATTACTGTTCTGAGATTTTACCTGTGCTCTTTCCCCATTAAATTACCTGAGATTTTACCTGCTCTTTCCCCATGTAAATTATTACTGTTCTGAGATTTTACCTGTGCTCTTTCCCATGTAAATTATTACTGTTCTGAGATTTTACCTGTGCTCTTTCCCAATGTAAATTATTACTGTTCTGAGATTTTACCTGTGCTCTTTCCCCATTGTAAAAGTGATTACATTTGTACTGAGGACATTTACTGTGATCTTATACCAATGTAATGATTTGTGTTCTGAGAAAGTTACACACGTATTGCTAAGTGACAAGAACTCTAAATGGACACGAGGAGCTTTTAACCTGTGACATACTGCCAATGAATATTACTCTACAATGACACGATGGGACTAACTCGGGTACATGTAATGATTACAAGACTGAGAATATGGGACACGTGAAAGGGTCCATGTACAGGATTATGTTCGAGACTCTTCCAAAATGGACATCTTTTCCCATGTAAACTTCTGATAGCTGCCACTGAGGCCGGGTAAATACCGGTGCCGCTCAAAATGTTGGACATGATTGATGGTTCTGAGATTTACACGTGCTCTTTTCCCCGCATGTCCACTTTCTGTTATGATGTTGCCATACCGCCCTGCAATCTGTAAATTATTACTGCTCTGATGTAAATTTTACTGTTCTGAGATTTTACCTGTGCTCTTTCCCCATGTAAATTATTACTTTTCTGAGATTTTACCTGTGCTCTTTCCCCATGTAAATTATTACTGTTCTGAGATTTTACCTGTGCTCTTTCCCCATGTAAATTATTACTGTTCTGAGATTTTACCTGTGCTCTTTCCCCATGTAAATTATTACTGTTCTGAGATTTTACCTGTGCTCTTTCCCCATGTAAATTATTACTGTTCTGAGATTTTACCTGTGCTCTTTCCCCATGTAAATTATTACTGTTCTGAGATTTTACCTGTGCTCTTTCCCAATGTAAATTATTACTGTTCTGAGATTTTACCTGTGCTCTTTCCCCATGTAAATTATTACTGTTCTGAGATTTTACCTGTGCTCTTTCCCCATGTAAATTATTACTTTTCTGAGATTTTACCTGTGCTCTTTCCCATGTAAATGATTACTGTTCTGAGATTTTACCTGTGCTCTTTCCCCATGTAAATGTAGATTTTATTACTGTAAATTATTACTCTGAGATTTTACCTGTGCTCTTTCCCCATGTAAATTATTACTGTTCTGAGATTTTACCTGTGCTCTTTCCCCATGTAAATTATTACTGTTCTGAGATTTTACCTGTGCTCTTTCCTGAGATTTTACCTGTGCTCTTTCCCCATGTAAATGATTACTGTTCTGAGATTTTACCTGTGCTCTTTCCCATGTAAATTATTACTGTTCTGAGATTTTACCTGTGCTCTTTCCCCATGTAAATTATTACTGTTCTGAGATTTTACCTGTGCTCTTTCCCATGTAAATTATTACTTGTCTGAGATTTTGCCTGTGCTCTTTCCCCATGTAAATTTTTACTGTGCTCTGAGATTTTACCTGTGCTCTTTCCCCATGTAAATTATTACTGTTCTGAGATTTTACCTGTGCTCTTTCCCCATGTAAATTATTACTGTTCTGAGATTTTACCTGTGCTCTTTCCCCATGTAAATTATTACTGTTCTGAGATTTTACCTGTGCTCTTTCCCCATGTAAATTATTACTGTTCTGAGATTTTACCTGTGCTCTTTCCCCATGTAAATGATTACTGTTCTGAGATTTTACCTGTGTTCTTTCCCCATGTAAATTATTGCTGCTCTGAGATTTTACCTGTGCTCTTTCCCATGTAAATTATTACTGTTATGAGATTTTACCTGTGCTCTTTCCGCATGTAAATTATTACTGTTCTGAGATTTTACCTGTGCTCTTTCCAATGTAAATTATTACTGTTCTGAGATTTTACCTGTGCTCTTTCCCCATGTAAATTATTACTGTTCTGAGATTTTACCTGTGCTCTTTCCCCATGTAAATGATTACTGTTCTGAGATTTTACCTGTGCTCTTTCCCATGTCAATTATTACTGTTCTGAGATTTTACCTGTGCTCTTTCCCCATGTAAATTATTACTGTTCTGAGATTTTACCTGTGCTCTTTCCCCATGTAAATTATTACTGTTCTGAGATTTTACCTGTGCTCTTTCCCCATGTAAATTATTACTTTCTGAGATTTTACCTGTGCTCTTTCCCATGTAAATTATTACTGTTCTGAGATTTTACCTGTGCTCTTTCCCCATGTAAATTATTACTGTTCTGAGATTTTACCTGTGCTCTTTCCCCATGTAAATTATTACTTTCTGAGATTTTACCTGTGCTCTTTCCCATGTAAATTATTACTGTTCTGAGATTTTACCTGTGCTCTTTCCCCATGTAAATTATTACTGTTCTGAGATTTTACCTGTGCTCTTTCCCCATGTAAATTATTACTGTTCTGAGATTTTACCTGTGCTCTTTCCCCATGTAAATTATTACTGTTCTGAGATTTTACCTGTGCTCTTTCCCATGTAAATTATTACTGTTCTGAGATTTTACCTGTGCTCTTTCCCCATGTAAATTATTACTGTTCTGAGATTTTACCTGTGCTCTTTCCCCATGTAAATTATTACTGTTCTGAGATTTTACCTGTCTCTTTCCCCATGTAAATTATTACTGTTCTGAGATTTTACCTGTGCTCTTTCCCCATGTAAATTATTACTGTTCTGAGATTTTACCTGTGCTCTTTCCCCATGTAAATTATTACTGTTCTGAGATTTTACCTGTGCTCTTTCCCCATGTAAATTATTACTGTTCTGAGATTTTACCTGTGCTCTTTCCCCATGTAAATTATTACTGTTCTGAGATTTTACCTGTGCTCTTTCCCCATGTAAATTATTACTGTTCTGAGATTTTACCTGTGCTCTTTCCCCATGTAAATTATTACTGTTCTGAGATTTTACCTGTGCTCTTTCCCCATGTAAATTATTACTGTTCTGAGATTTTACCTGTGCTCTTTCCCCATGTAAATTATTACTTTCTGAGATTTTACCTGTGCTCTTTCCCCATGTAAATTATTACTGTTCTGAGATTTTACCTGTGCTCTTTCCCCATGTAAATTATTACTGTTCTGAGATTTTACCTGTGCTCTTTCCCCATGTAAATTATTACTGCTCTGAGATTTTACCTGTGCTCTTTCCCCATGTAAATTATTACTGCTCTGAGATTTTACCTGAGCTCTTTCCCCATGTAAATTATTACTGTTCTGAGATTTTACTTATGCTCTTTCCCCATGTAAATTATTACTGTTCTGAGATTTTACCTGTGCTCTTTCCCCATGTAAATTATTACTGTTCTGAGATTTTACCTGTGCTCTTTCCCCATGTAAATTATTACTGTTCTGAGATTTTACCTGTGCTCTTTCCCCATGTAAATTATTACTTTCTGAGATTTTACCTGTGCTCTTTCCCATGTAAATTATTACTGTTCTGAGATTTTACCTGTGCTCTTTCCCCATGTAAATTATTACTGTTCTGAGATTTTACCTGTGCTCTTTCCCCATGTAAATTATTACTTTCTGAGATTTTACCTGTGCTCTTTCCCCATGTAAATTATTACTTTCTGAGATTTTACCTGTGCTCTTTCCAATGTAAATTATTACTGTTCTGAGATTTTACCTGTGCTCTTTCCCCATGTAAATTATTACTGTTCTGAGATTTTACCTGTGCTCTTTCCCCATGTAAATTATTACTGTTCTGAGATTTTACCTGTGCTCTTTCCCCATGTAAATTATTACTGCTCTGAGATTTTACCTGTGCTCTTTCCCCATGTAAATTATTACTGTTCTGAGATTTTACCTGTGCTCTTTCCCCATGTAAATTATTACTGCTCTGAGATTTTACCTGTGCTCTTTCCCTTGTAAATTATTACTTTCTGAGATTTTGCCTGTGCTCTTTCCCATGTAAATTATTACTGTTCTGAGATTTTACCTGTGCTCTTTCCCCATGTAAATTATTACTGTTCTGAGATTTTACCTGTGCTCTTTCCCCATGTAAATTATTACTGTTCTGAGATTTTACCTGTGCTCTTTCCCATGTAAATTATTACTGTTCTGAGATTTTACCTGTGCTCTTTCCCATGTAAATTATTACTGTTCTGAGATTTTACCTGTGCTCTTTCCCCATGTAAATTATTACTGTTCTGAGATTTTACCTGTGCTCTTTCCCCATGTAAATTATTACTGTTCTGAGATTTTACCTGTGCTCTTTCCCCATGTAAATTATTACTGTTCTGAGATTTTACCTGTGCTCTTTCCCCATGTAAATTATTACTGTTCTGAGATTTTACCTGTGCTCTTTCCCATGTAAATTATTACTGTTCTGAGATTTTACCTGTGCTCTTTCCCATGTAAATTATTACTGTTCTGAGATTTTACCTGTGCTCTTTCCCCATGTAAATTATTACTGTTCTGAGATTTTACCTGTGCTCTTTCCCATGTAAATTATTACTGTTCTGAGATTTTACCTGTGCTCTTTCCCCATGTAAATTATTACTGTTCTGAGATTTTACCTGTGCTCTTTCCCATGTAAATTATTACTGTTCTGAGATTTTACCTGTGCTCTTTCCCCATGTAAATTATTACTGCTCTGAGATTTTACCTGTGCTCTTTCCCCATGTAAATTATTACTGTTCTGAGATTTTACCTGTGCTCTTTCCCCATGTAAATTATTACTTTCTGAGATTTTACCTGTGCTCTTTCCCAATGTAAATTATTACTGTTCTGAGATTTTACCTGTGCTCTTTCCCCATGTAAATTATTACTGTTCTGAGATTTTACCTGTGCTCTTTCCCCATGTAAATGATTACTGTTCTGAGATTTTACCTGTGCTCTTTCCCCATGTAAATTATTACTGTTCTGAGATTTTACCTGTGCTCTTTCCCCATGTAAATTATTACTGTTCTGAGATTTTACCTGTGCTCTTTCCCCATGTAAATTATTACTTTTCTGAGATTTTACCTGTGCTCTTTCCCCATGTAAATGATTACTGTTCTGAGATTTTACCTGTGCTCTTTCCCCATGTAAATGATTACTGTTCTGAGATTTTACCTGTGCTCTTTCCCCATGTAAATGATTACTGTTCTGAGATTTTACCTGTGCTCTTTCCCCATGTAAATTATTACTGTTCTGAGATTTTACCTGTGCTCTTTCCCCATGTAAATTATTACTAGATTTTACCTGTGCTCTTTCCCATGTAAATTATTACTGAGATTTTACCTGTGCTCTTTCCCCATGTAAATTATTACTGTTCTGAGATTTTACCTGTGCTCTTTCCAATGTAAATTATTACTGTTCTGAGATTTTACCTGTGCTCTTTCCCCATGTAAATTATTACTTTTCTGAGATTTTACCTGTGCTCTTTCCCCATGTAAATGATTACTGTTCTGAGATTTTACCTGTGCTCTTTCCCAATGTAAATGATTACTGTTCTAAGATTTTACCTGTGCTCTTTCCCCATGTAAATGATTACTGTTCTGAGATTTTACCTGTGCTCTTTCCCATGTAAATTATTACTTTCTGAGATTTTACCTGTGCTCTTTCCCCATGTAAATTATTACTTTCTGAGATTTTACCTGTGCTCTTTCCCATGTACCTGAGATTTTACCTGTGCTCTTTCCCCATGTAAATTATTACTGCTCTGAGATTTTACCTGTGCTCTTTCCCCATGTAAATTATTACTGTTCTGAGATTTTACCTGTGCTCTTTCCCCATGTAAATGATTACTGTTCTGAGATTTTACCTGTGCTCATTCCCCATGTAAATTATTACTTTTCTGAGATTTTACCTGTGCTCTTTCCCCATGTAAATTATTACTGTTCTGAGATTTTACCTGTGCTCTTTCCCCATGTAAATTATTACTGTTCTGAGATTTTACCTGTGCTCTTTCCCCATGTAAATTATTACTGTTCTGAGATTTTACCTGTGCTCTTTCCCCATGTAAATTATTACTTTCTGAGATTTTACCTGTGCTCTTTCCCATGTAAATTATTACTGTTCTGAGATTTTACCTGTGCTCTTTCCCCATGTAAATTATTACTGCTCTGAGATTTTACCTGTGCTCTTTCCCATGTAAATTATTACTGTTCTGAGATTTTACCTGTGCTCTTTCCCCATGTAAATTATTACTGTTCTGAGATTTTACCTGTGCTCTTTCCCCATGTAAATTATTACTGTTCTGAGATTTTACCTGTGCTCTTTCCCCATGTAAATTATTACTGTTCTGAGATTTTACCTGTGCTCTTTCCCCATGTAAATTATTACTGTTCTGAGATTTTACCTGTGCTCTTTCCCATGTAAATTATTACTGTTCTGAGATTTTACCTGTGCTCTTTCCCCATGTAAATTATTACTGTTCTGAGATTTTACCTGTGCTCTTTCCCCATGTAAATTATTACTGTTCTGAGATTTTACCTGTGCTCTTTCCCCATGTAAATTATTACTGTTCTGAGATTTTACCTGTGCTCTTTCCCATGTAAATTATTACTGTTCTGAGATTTTACCTGTGAGATTTTTACTCGTGCTCTTTCCATGTAAATTATTACTGTTCTGAGATTTTACCTGTGCTCTTTCCAATGTAAATTATTACTGTTCTGAGGATTTTTCACCTGTGCTCTTTCCCATGTAAATGAGCTGCATTGTCCTTGTAAAGTATACTGATGAGATTTTACCTGTGCTCTTTCCCATTGTAAATTATTACTGCTCTCTGAGATTTTGCCTGTTGCTCTTTCCCTTGTAAATGATTACTTTCTGAGATTTTACGAGCTCTTTCCCATGTAAATTAGTATTTATTGAGATTTGACAAGGCCTCTCCATTTCTTACACGCGAAAGGGGTTCCCATGTAAATTATTACTGTTCTGAGATTTTACCTGTGCTCTTTCCCCATGTAAATTATTACTGTTATGAGATTTTACCTGTGCTCTTTCCCCATGTAAATTATTACTGTTCTGAGATTTTACCTGTGCTCTTTCCCATGTAAATTATTACTGTTCTGAGATTTTACCTGTGCTCTTTCCCCATGTAAATTATTACTGTTCTGAGATTTTACCTGTGCTCTTTCCCCATGTAAATTATTACTGTTCTGAGATTTTACCTGTGCTCTTTCCCCATGTAAATTATTACTTTTCTGAGATTTTACCTGTGCTCTTTCCCCATGTAAATTATTACTTTCTGAGATTTTACCTGTGCTCTTTCCCCATGTAAATGATTACTGTTCTGAGATTTTACCTGTGCTCTTTCCCATGTAAATTATTACTGTTCTGAGATTTTACCTGTGCTCTTTCCCCATGTAAATTATTACTGTTCTGAGATTTTACCTGTGCTCTTTCCCCATGTAAATTATTACTGTTCTGAGATTTTACCTGTGCTCTTTCCCCATGTAAATTATTACTGTTCTGAGATTTTACCTGTGCTCTTTCCCCATGTAAATTATTACTGTTCTGAGATTTTACCTGTGCTCTTTCCCCATGTAAATTATTACTGCTCTGAGATTTTACCTGTGCTCTTTCCCCATGTAAATTATTACTGTTCTGAGATTTTACCTGTGTTCTTTCCCCATGTAAATTATTACTTTCTGAGATTTTACCTGTGCTCTTTCCCCATGTAAATTATTACTTTCTGAGATTTTACCTGTGCTCTTTCCCATGTAAATTATTACTGTTCTGAGATTTTACCTGTGCTCTTTCCCCATGTAAATTATTACTGTTCTGAGATTTTACCTGTGCTCTTTCCCCATGTAAATTATTACTGTTCTGAGATTTTACCTGTGCTCTTTCCCCATGTAAATTATTACTGTTCTGAGATTTTACCTGTGCTCTTTCCCCATGTAAATTATTACTGTTCTGAGATTTTACCTGTGCTCTTTCCCATGTAAATTATTACTGTTCTGAGATTTTACCTGTGCTCTTTCCCCATGTAAATTATTACTGTTCTGAGATTTTACCTGTGCTCTTTCCCCATGTAAATTATTACTGTTCTGAGATTTTACCTGTGCTCTTTCCCCATGTAAATTATTACTGTTCTGAGATTTTACCTGTGCTCTTTCCCCATGTAAATTATTACTGTTCTGAGATTTTACCTGTGCTCTTTCCCCATGTAAATTATTACTGTTCTGAGATTTTACCTGTGCTCTTTCCCCATGTAAATTATTACTGTTCTGAGATTTTACCTGTGCTCTTTCCCCATGTAAATTATTACTGTTCTGAGATTTTACCTGTGCTCTTTCCCCATGTAAATTATTACTGTTCTGAGATTTTACCTGTGCTCTTTCCCCATGTAAATTATTACTGTTCTGAGATTTTACCTGTGCTCTTTCCCCATGTAAATTATTACTGTTCTGAGATTTTACCTGTGCTCTTTCCCCATGTAAATTATTACTGTTCTGAGATTTTACCTGTGCTCTTTCCCCATGTAAATTATTACTGTTCTGAGATTTTACCTGTGCTCTTTCCCATGTAAATTATTACTTTTCTGAGATTTTACCTGTGCTCTTTCCCATGTAAATTATTACTGTTCTGAGATTTTACCTGTGCTCTTTCCCCATGTAAATTATTACTGTTCTGAGATTTTACCTGTGCTCTTTCCCCATGTAAATTATTACTGTTCTGAGATTTTACCTGTGCTCTTTCCCCATGTAAATGATTACTGTTCTGAGATTTTACCTGTGCTCTTTCCCATGTAAATTATTACTGTTCTGAGATTTTACCTGTGCTCTTTCCCCATGTAAATTATTACTGTTCTGAGATTTTACCTGTGCTCTTTCCCCATGTAAATTATTACTGTTCTGAGATTTTACCTGTGCTCTTTCCCATGTAAATTATTACTGTTCTGAGATTTTACCTGTGCTCTTTCCCTTGTAAATTATTACTTTCTGAGATTTTGCCTGTGCTCTTTCCCCATGTAAATGATTACTGTTCTGAGATTTTACCTGTGCTCTTTCCCCATGTAAATTATTACTTTCTGAGATTTTACCTGTGCTCTTTCCCCATGTAAATTATTACTGTTCTGAGATTTTACCTGTGCTCTTTCCCCATGTAAATGATTACTGTTCTGAGATTTTACCTGTGCTCTTTCCCCATGTAAATTATTACTGTTCTGAGATTTTACCTGTGCTCTTTCCCCATGTAAATTATTACTGTTCTGAGATTTTACCTGTGCTCTTTCCCATGTAAATTATTACTGTTCTGAGATTTTACCTGTGCTCTTTCCCCATGTAAATTATTACTTTTCTGAGATTTTACCTGCGCTCTTTCATCATGTAAATGATTACTGTTCTGAGATTTTACCTGTGCTCTTTCCCCATGTAAATGATTACTGTTCTAAGATTTTACCTGTGCTCTTTCCCCATGTAAATTATTACTTTCTGAGATTTTAACTGTGCTCTTTCCCAATGTAAATGTTTACTGTTCTGAGATTTTACCTGTGCTCTTTCCCATGTCAATTATTACTGTTCTGAGATTTTACCTGTGCTCTTTCCCCATGTAAATTATTACTGTTCTGAGATTTTACCTGTGCTCTTTCCCCATGTAAATTATTACTTTCTGAGATTTTACCTGTGCTCTTTCCCCATGTAAATTATTACTGTTCTGAGATTTTACCTGTGCTCTTTCCCCATGTAAATTATTACTGTTCTGAGATTTTACCTGTGCTCATTTCCCTTGTAAATTATTACTTGTCTGAGATTTTGCCTGTGCTCTTTCCCCATGTAAATTATTACTGTTCTGAGATTTTACCTGTGCTCTTTCCCCATGTAAATTATTACTGTTCTGAGATTTTACCTGTGCTCTTTCCCCATGTAAATTATTACTGTTCTGAGATTTTACCTGTGCTCTTTCCCCATGTAAATTATTACTGTTCTGAGATTTTACCTGTGCTCTTTCCCCATGTAAATTATTACTGTTCTGAGATTTTACCTGTGCTCTTTCCCCATGTAAATTATTACTGTTCTGAGATTTTACCTGTGCTCTTTCCCCATGTAAATTATTACTTTCTGAGATTTTACCTGTGCTCTTTCCCATGTAAATTATTACTGTTCTGAGATTTTACCTGTGCTCTTTCCCCATGTAAATTATTACTGTTCTGAGATTTTACCTGTGCTCATTTCCCTTGTAAATTATTACTTTTCTGAGATTTTGCCTGTGCTCTTTCCCCATGTAAATTATTACTGTTCTGAGATTTTACCTGTGCTCTTTCCCCATGTAAATGATTACTGTTCTGAGATTTTACCTGTGCTCTTTCCCCATGTAAATTATTACTGTTCTGAGATTTTACCTGTGCTCTTTCCCCATGTAAATTATTACTGTTCTGAGATTTTACCTGTGCTCTTTCCCCATGTAAATTATTACTTTCTGAGATTTTACCTGTGCTCTTTCCCATGTAAATTATTACTGTTCTGAGATTTTACCTGTGCTCTTTCCCCATGTAAATTATTACTGTTCTGAGATTTTACCTGTGCTCTTTCCCCATGTAAATTATTACTGTTCTGAGATTTTACCTGTGCTCTTTCCCCATGTAAATTATTACTTTCTGAGATTTTACCTGTGCTCTTTCCCATGTAAATTATTACTGTTCTGAGATTTTACCTGTGCTCTTTCCCCATGTAAATTATTACTGTTCTGAGATTTTACCTGTGCTCTTTCCCCATGTAAATTATTACTGTTCTGAGATTTTACCTGTGCTCTTTCCCCATGTAAATTATTACTGTTCTGAGATTTTACCTGTGCTCTTTCCCAATGTAAATTATTACTGTTCTGAGATTTTACCTGTGCTCTTTCCCATGTAAATTATTACTGTTCTGAGATTTTACCTGTGCTCTTTCCCCATGTAAATTATTACTGTTCTGAGATTTTACCTGTGCTCTTTCCCCATGTAAATTATTACTGTTCTGAGATTTTACCTGTGCTCTTTCCCCATGTAAATTATTACTGTTCTGAGATTTTACCTGTGCTCTTTCCCCATGTAAATTATTACTTTTCTGAGATTTTACCTGTGCTCTTTCCTCATGTAAATGATTACTGTTCTGAGATTTTACCTGTGCTCTTTCCCATGTAAATGATTACTGTTCTAAGATTTTACCTGTGCTCTTTCCCCATGTAAATTATTACTTTCTGAGATTTTACCTGTGCTCTTTCCCAATGTAAATTATTACTGTTCTGAGATTTTACCTGTGCTCTTTCCCCATGTAAATTATTACTGTTCTGAGATTTTACCTGTGCTCTTTCCCCATGTAAATTATTACTGTTCTGAGATTTTACCTGTGCTCTTTCCCCATGTAAATGATTACTGTTCTGAGATTTTACCTGTGCTCTTTCCCATGTAAATTATTACTGTTCTGAGATTTTACCTGTGCTCTTTCCCCATGTAAATGATTACTGTTCTGAGATTTTACCTGTGCTCTTTCCCCATGTAAATTATTACTTTCTGAGATTTTACCTGTGCTCTTTCCAATGTAAATTATTACTGTTCTGAGATTTTACCTGTGCTCTTTCCCCATGTAAATTATTAATGGAGATTTTACCTGTGCTCTTTCCCCATGTAAATTCTGTTCTGAGATTTTAGTGTGCTTTGGCTTCTGGAATGTGACTACCACCAATTCAAGCATACATTTCCAATGTACATGACAACTCATGACTACAACAATGTATTACCTGCACTGTGCTAATCAATTTACTGGGCAAATTAACCAATAGCTTTTATTGAATGTGGCATGAATGCAATTCAAGCCCACTAAATCAATGAGCATCTCTATAATTAAAGGCAAATTAGTAGATAAAAGGTTCTACATTAATGGCGAGGCAATACCAACAGTGCTCTGAGAAGCCAGTGAAAGAGTTCTGGGAGATGGTACGAAGAAAGAGGTGAACAGTTCTCCTTGGTCGAAGGTATCAAAAAGGGTAAAAGAGACACTTGTTTCCTGTGGGAGACGACGTTTTGTAGGCACAAAAAGACAGTGGAAGGGTTGCAGACTTGAGCTCTTTTGAAACGGGCATAATAGACCAGCAGCGCTACCAGCAAAACAATCTGATGGTGCTTTCAGTTAATGACCATTAAATCAGTGGGCATGTTTACATTCACTGACTGTTGTACGTCGTGGATTGCACAACATTTAGAGGAGATGCAGAGAGAAGCTGGCGAGAGAGCTTTAATCAGTTCAAAATCAGGGAAATGGTGGGAGCTCCTTCCACTCTGCCTCAGCAGCCGTAAAGGGGATCTAAAGGACACAGTTCGTGTGGGAGAAGTTAGACAACAAGCAGTGGAAGGGTTGAAGAGCATAGACAGCAGCGCTTTACCAGGCAAACTGAAACTCTGGTGCTTTCAGTGTGGTCTACTGACGAGGTTGCTGTGGCCACTGACTGTGTACGAGGTTTCCTTGACAACAGTAGAGAAGCTGGAAGCTTTAATCAGTTCATACATCAGGAAATGGTTGGGAGTTCCACTCTGCCTCAGCAGAGTGGGACTTTATGGTAAAGGAATACTGCAGCTACCAGTCCCCGCTCTAACCGAGGAATTTAAGTGAGCCAAGGTTAGACTGGAAATGACATTAGTAGAGTCACGCGACAAATGTGTAAGGGAGGCAGCACCTGTGTTGAAAACTGGAAGAAAGTGGGCGGCAAAGAAAGCTGTGGAAGATGCAAAGGCTTCCCTTCGAATTGGTGATATCATTGGGCAAGTTCAGCATGGAAGAGGGGGTCTTGGTCTCAGTTCAGCTCCTCCTACATGGCACAAGGCACCCCCAGCTCAAAGGAGGAAGCTGGTAGTCAATGAGGTGCAAAAGCAGGAGGAGAGGATGAGGTCTATAAGGGCCATTTCCCAGGCCAAGCAGGGAGAACGGATGAGATGGGAGAGTGTGGAACAATGCAAGATTGGCTGGCAAGACCTATGGTCAATGGAACAGAGAAGGATCAGTTTCCTCATCAGGTCAACATATGATCTAAACCTCTGGGTAGGAGAGGATCCCTCATGTCCTTTGTGTTCATCACCTGCAACATTAAGGCACATTTTGACAGGATGTAAAGTGGCTCTTAGCCAAGGTCAGTTTACTTGGCACCATGACCAGGTGCTGCGATGTTTGACCTTAGCAATGGAAGACAAGCGTAACCTGACCAATAAGTTGCCACCTGTTCCATCAAAACATTACACACAAAAGACAACATTCCTCCATCCAGGAGAGCAACCACCAAGAAAAGGTGTTCCTTTTCTTCACCCAGGACAACAGAATGCTGCTAGAGACTGGAAAATGCTGGCAGACGTTGGTCAACGGCTTATTTTTCCACCTGAGATTGCCACCACTAACCTTCGACCAGATATTGTCTTGTGGTCTGGATCAGCACGCCTTGTTCACCTGATAGAGTTAACAGTGCCATGGGAGGATGCTGTAGATGAGGCGTACGAGAGGAAGAAACTCCGGTATGCTCAACTAGCCACTGAAGCGGAACAGCGAGGATGGAGAGTCTGGGTTTACCCAGTGGAAGTGGGTTGTTGAGGATTTGTGGCACACTCTACAACCTGGTTTCTCAGAGACGTCGGATTCAGTGGCCAAGAGTTGCGTCGCACAGTGAAGAACTTATCTGATGCAGCAGAGAGGAGCAGCAACTGGCTGTGGTTGAGACGGAAAGATTCTGGCTGGGGATCTCAAGCACAATAGAAAGAAAGAAAGAAACGCTGATGTACAGGTAAGTAAGCTGGGCTGAGTTGAGTGGGGAACGGAGGGGGGTGATGTTGGAACACCAGAATCACCGTTGAGCCCTCTTGAGGTGTTGTGGGCTAGTCGACGAAACACTGAGGATGGAAGGTGCCCACTTGAAGACCCCAGAGATGTACCCTACTTAGCTCAATCCAGACAGTTGTCATGCTGATGCGCTGGGGAGGCTGCACTGTGGTTGATCCCCGGAGCCAGCATCGCAGCCGTTGTGTGTGCTGATGCGCCAGGGAGGCAAATAAGCTGATCCCTGGAGCCAGCATTACACTTCAGCCATTAACACCAGACAGAAGGATATCTACATCATTATATGGAAGGAAATGCAAATGGATGGAGACACATATGGATCACATTAGTTTACAGTAAAGCTACGTCTTAGTTGGTGCTTATCTTGGCGAGAGCCGAGTTCAAATCAGCATGAAATTTTAATATCTTCTCTCGTGTAATGGAAATCATTACTGCTCTGAGATTTTACCTGTGCTTGTTTCCCATGTAAATGATTACTGCTCTGAGATTTTAGCTGTGATCTTTTCACATGTCTCACCACAGGCAGACTATAATATAATTAACTACATCTCACTTCAAATTTCTACTTGACTGGCCCACTGTGGCTGTGTCCCTGTCCAGTTCTGGTGGCTATCCTGCACTTGGTGTGTGCTCTTTGCCTCTGTAATTCAATCATAAGAACCTTTTATGGGCAATTCTTTTTGTAATGTTAACATTAAATTGTAATTATAATTAGTGTTCTTACTAAGACCTCTCAGGACCAGCTTTATTCATTTGAAATTAGTTTAATAGGCTGTTGACTGGTATTGCAGAATGAGACCATTATTGCAGCAACAATTTTCTATGACCTCCTATCCTACAAACAACAGCAGAGAACAGGGCTGGATGTAATTTACATGTACCCTCAACCATCCTCCAGGCTCCAGTTTTCAGACCATATGGGACTCATTCAGAAACCACAATCAAGCACTCAGATCTGGAGACAAGGCTAAATGAATCACTTTAAGCAATGCCTCAAACCAGCACAATAGGGAGGCGCATTCGAGCCCCGGTGTAGGCTTACTTTACAGAGATAGAGTTTCACCTCGCCCACTGGGGGTCATTGGAAGGTTTCAATACAAACGTGTCAATGTCAACGTGTCATCATCTGAGCTAAAATTGAGATTGAGGCATGGTTTGATAAATTATAAGCATTCTAGATTTGTCAGTGTAAACTCAGATTTTGTGAAAAGAGATGAATGGGTGTTAATTTGAGAGGGTATGCAGAGGGTTATCAAGGCATGTACCCTTATGTCTTTCCTTGGGTCAGGGACACAGAGAGAGGCCAACCCAGTGATCTCCTACCCTGACCTGGAAAGGTTATCTTCTTCCGTGGCTCAACAGAAGTCTTCTTAAAGAAAGCCTGGTGTGACAAGTTTGTTGTTCTGAAGTGTTGTAATGTGAAAACAGAAGTCTCCATGCTTATCTGTGTGGGAACCCTTCTTAAAGAAAGCCTGGTGTGACACGTTTATTGTTCTGAAGTGTTGTAATGTGAAGCCACATGTTGTAGGATGATCAGACAAAGCTCAGATTGTTTTATTTCACATGAGACATTCAATTAGATGTTGATCATTTCCATCTGGACTGGACCCCCCCTGGCCTTGGACTGCACAGGTTTTGCTCTTCTAATGATAGAAGATTTTGAACTGGCAGAAAATCAGAATTTCCCCTCAAGCAAAACATAATGATGAAACTAATAACATGTGCACAAACTAGTAAGATGCAGAGTACCAGGCGCTGAATAAAAAAGTAATTGGAAAGGAAAATAAATGAACAAGTAAATACATGACAGGGCTATTGAAAGCAGGTGATTATTATTATTATTATAACATTTTTTAAATGACCACAGCTTTTCATTTTTTCACTTGTCCCTTTGTTGTTGTCTTTTCTCACAGCCTGGCAGCAAGACAAAACAGTTACTTTTTATGTCTGCAGAGTCTGACTGTCTGATGTCTCTACAAATCAACCCCTGATTCTGACAGTCTTTGAACTGTTGTAGTCTCTAACTTTTCTGAGGTTATCATGAAAAGACCCCCATGAGAATGTTGACTTGTGGGTTTGGAACAACCATGTGGAGTTTGTCATGAGGTTCCATAGACCTCACAATAGGTAGCCTGTGGCAGGCTGGTGAGTGGATAGAGGCCCAGAGACTGGAAGTCTGTAGTTCAAAAAAATAATTATTTTATTATAAATACACAAAAAAGGGGCACAAGGGCCAAAACAAAGCAATTTAAACACAAAAAGAAAGACTAAAAACAAAGCTAACAAAAATAATAATGTCCAGGCTGGACAATGCCTTCACTGGATTTATCAAAGTTCAAAAAATCACACACCAAAAAAACACCAACCTGCTTCCTCAGCTCCCTCTTCCTAAATGAAAAGCAGAGGCCTCCTTTTATGTCAGGTGGCTGGGCGCTGATTGATCGTTAATTAAACTAATCATCTAATCAACCCCAGCCACCTGAACACAATGAACCAAGGCAGGTAGGGGAATTTAACCCCATCCTTGCCAATTTCTAAAGAGCAGAGCTGTGCTCTGCCACATAGCCATTGAGGGTTGAATGAATAAAATTAAAGTTTAAGGTACTTACCCTTTAATGGTATCAATGTTGGACTATTATGTTGGAGATGTTTAAAAGCTTCACAAGTTTAATGATCTTTTATTAGTGGCAAACATCCACATCCAAAACATAGCCCCCACAATTCTCCCTCCTATCACGTTGTTTTCATCACAATACACAGTATATAACAATAAGCACGCATTGAATTTAAGAATTGTCGCATTGCACCATGCTGCTGTTGACACCTTGCTTAAAAAGCACTAGACTGTGACAGAGATCAAATTATTCTTGGTGCTAGCTCTCCCTCCCAACCTACGAGGGTGCTGTGTAAAGGTGTAACAAGGGAGATTTGTACTGACTGTCTAGCTCATGCATGGTACTGCAGGTGGGTGCAGCAGTCTCATAGATCCACCTGTCAGGCATAAAAGTAACACAGAGAGGTGGGGAAAGGGTGTGTGGCTTTCCCTCTCTCTGAGTGGCTTGCTGGCCCTATCAAGATTACGCTCTGTGTTCCCTCAGGCTGCCCCCGCTAAACAAATACCGAGCCAGCGGAAGAGCTATGGATGGACTAGTGCAGCTGGAGATTATTTTTGTAGTGGGGAAACATTTGGGCAGATCCAAGGGTAGTGAGGGAACGCATGAGCATAGGACGGAGACTCGGGCCATGCGGGTAGCAAAGGTCGGGGTACATGCTGTAGAGTGCAGCACCTTTGTTTTGTAGTTTTATTACTGTTTTATTTTCCCTTTTTCTTTTGCCTTTTGTGCTTTGTGATTATTATTTCCAGAGCACCTATGAGTACACCGGCATTGGACTGTGTACCTGTATTGTTGTAACCGTGGTCTTGTTTACCGTCACCAGTACTCAAGCCACGGACAACAGCACCCTGTGCAGGCTAAATTGAGAATAAAAAAAAGGAGCACAATAAAACTGGGCACTTGTGCGGTGTTTACAAATACATCTTTCTGTCTCCTATGTCAGTGAATACCCACACCCTTCCACAAAAGGGAACAGAGTACCCTGGACTGGATGACCCATCAGTTCATTCACAGGGTTAGGGGAAAGTCAGCCATCTAGAAAGGTGGCGGAGCTACGGTACACTAAATCATTGACCCGGAAGGGAAACGATGTGGCAACCGCGGATTGGAGCAGTGGATGCACTCGTTAACCAAGGGGTCATGGTTGACGTTATTTAAGGGGATATAAGGATGTGATCTGTTCCTCTGCTATGGTCAATGCTAGACCGAAAGGAGAACTGTATTGTGAACAGTGAGTGTTTTGTTTGTTTTGTTTGTTGTGTCTAAATTGTACTTGTTTGTTATTTAGATGGCTAACACGATCCGGAGCTGTTGCCAAAGGCCAGCAATAAACGGACAACATCATTGAACTTTGTATCACTAAAGAACTGTATTTTCACTATGAGCACTCGAGCACGCACTCTGTGTTTGTATCATTGTTACGTGTGGGTGTTACCTTCCATTCTTTGAGTCTGCTGTTGGTGTCTTCATCGTCTCCCCCTGTCATTTTCCCAGGGTGGGAATGGACAGGATGAAACACAGACATTTTGTTGAGATTTGTTTGATGTTTGGAGGATAGCTATTTGTATTGTGATGTATCACATACTTTACACACACACACACACACACACACACACACACACACTCACCTATGGTTATACACAATCAGAGCAATGACGAAGAGAGTATTATAAAGACAGGACTGGGTGGCCGCCAGCTCTGTTGAAAATAGGTCAGCACTGTAAAATAATCCCACAGCGCCATCTGCAGGACATTGTAAAACAGGAGGAAGCTCCTTCTATTTAAATGCTAGTACTCACGCATACCTTCCTTATTTGTTTTTATTTATATTATATGTTGGTGACTGACTGATCGAATGGATGCTGTAGTATTGTTTATGCCATGTGTGTTGGTGACTGACTGATTGAATGGATGCTGTAGTATTGTTTATGCAATGTGTGTTGGTGACTGACTGATCGAATGGATGCTGTAGTATTGTTTATGCAATGTGTGTTGGTGACTGACTGATCGAATGGATGCTGTAGTATTGTTTATGCCATGTGTGTTGGTGACTGACTGATTGAATGGATGCTGTAGTATTGTTTATGCCATGTGTGTTGGTGACTGACTGATTGAATGGATGCTGTAGTATTGTTTATGCAATGTGTGTTGGTGACTGACTGATTGAATGGATGCTGTAGTATTGTTTATGCAACGTGTGTTGGTGACTGACTGATCGAATGGATGCTGTAGTATTGTTTATGCCATGTGTGTTGGTGACTGACTGATTGAATGGATGCTGTAGTATTGTTTATGCAATGTGTGTTGGTGACTGACTGATCGAATGGATGCTGTAGTATTGTTTATGCAATGTGTGTTGGTGACTGACTGATCGAATGGATGCTGTAGTATTGTTTATGCAATGTGTGTTGGTGACTGACTGATCGAATGGATGCTGTAGTATTGTTTATGCAATGTGTGTTGGTGACTGACTGATCGAATGGATGCTGTAGTATTGTGCATTGTAGCATTATGCAGTGTATGTTGTTATTCCCTACATGGCTGCCCTTTTCAATCCCTTGTTAACTTAAAATGGATGCATCTGTGCTATAGGCAGGGTTACCAGGCTTGGAAGGGGCTGCTATCTCACTGCAGGTAGTTCTAGCTGGGAGCTCAAAGGATGAGACATAGAGCTGGAGTGTCAAGGTCTGCAAAGCATGCTGATTAGGTGCTGGGGAACAGAAAGGCATATGCTACCCACTTTAAAAGAAAATTACTAATATTTCATTATTATTTGTTTTGTTTTACCATATTGCTATTGTGTATTCTTTACTATTTTTATTTTGAACTGCTGATAAATAAAACTGCCCTTTTGCAATTAAAATGGTGGCTGTCTTCATCTTCTCATTCCAGAGACCCTGAAGTCCTGCTCAGAAAATAAATTTGTGTATATACAGGTATATCATATACATACAAAACTATACAATTGAAACGATGTAAATAAGTATCACTTTTTTTTAATGGGTTTATATTGCCTACACAAGAAAGCACAACCAAAGCTATGCGTTTATATACTTGCTATAATCGAAATGACATGAATAAATAAACATGCGAACAGAACGGGCTTCAGTCAAATGTGTGTATAATGGCTGCGTTCAGTAAAAAAAATAAAAAATACTGTATAATGTTATTCATGTTATAATGCTGTATAATGTTATTCATGTTATAATACTGTATAATGTTATTAATGTTATAATGCTGTATAATGTTATTCATGTTATAATGCTGTATAATGTTATTCATGTTATAATACTGTATAATGTTATTAATGTTATAATGCTGTATAATGTTATTCATGTTATAATGCTGTATAATGTTTTTCATGTTATAATGTTATTCATATTATAATGCTGTATAATGTTATTCATGTTATAATGTTGTATAATGTTATTCATGCTATAATATAATGTTATTCATGTTATAATGTTATTCTGTATAATGTTATTCATGTTATAATGCTGTATAATGTTATTCATGTTATAATACTGTATAATGTTATTCATGTTATAATGCTGTATAATGTTATTCATGTTATAATACTGTATAATGTTATTCATGTTATAATGCTGTATAATGTTATTCATGTTATAATGTTGTTCATGTTATAATGTGTATAATGTTATTCATGTTATAATGTTGTTCATGTATAATGTTGTTCATGTTATAATGTGTATAATGTTATTCATGTTATAATGTGTATAATGTTATTCATGTTATAATGTTATTCATGTTATGTATAATGTTATTCATGTTATAATCATGTTATAATGCTGTATAATGTTATTCATGTTATAATGTTGTTCATGTTATAATGCTGTATAATGTTATTCATGTTATAATGTTGTTCATGTTATAAAGTTATTCATATTATAATGCTGTATAATGTTATTCATGTTATAATGTTGTTCATGTATAATGTTATTAATGTTATTCATGCTGTATAATGTTATTCATGTTATAATGTTGTTCATGTTATTCATATAATGTTGTATAATAATGTTATTCATGTGTATAATGTTATTCATGTTATAATACTGTATAATGTTTTTCATGTTATAATGCTGTATAATGTTATTCATGTTATAATACTGTATGTTATTCATGTTATAATGCTGTATAATGTTTTTCATGTTATAATGTTATTCATGTTATAATGCTGTATAATGTTGTTCATGTTATAATACTGTATGTTATTCATGTTATAATGCTGTATAATGTTATTCATGTTATAATGCTGTATAATGTTATTCATGTTATAATGCTTGTGGCAGAGCAGGGCTCTGCCCTTGGAAATACTGGCAGGGATGGAGTTAAATTCTCCTCCCTGCCCAGGTTGATTGCCCCAGGTGGGAGCAATCAGCTAATGTAATTAATCAGTTATCATTTAGCCACCTGGCATAAAATGAGGCCTCAGCCTCCCAGTAGAGAGGAGGGAGCTGAGGAAACAGGTTGGTTTTTTGGTTGTTTGGAAAGTTTGAATCCATTGAAGGCATTGCCCAGTCTGGAAATTGTTATTTTTGTAAGTTTTGCTATTCGTCTTTCTTTTTGTGTTTAAATCGCTTTGTTTTGGCCCTTGTGCCCTTTCATTTTTGTGTTTATTTATAATAAAATAGTTATTTTTTTGAACTGCAGTCTGTCTCTGGGCCTCTTTCCACTCGCCAGCCTGCCACAATGCTGTATAATGTTCATGTTATAATGCTGTATAATGTTGTTCATGTTATAATGCTGTATAATATTATTCAAGTTATGATGTTGTTCATGTTATAATACTGTATAGTGTTATTCATGTTATAATGCTGTATAATGTTATTCATGTTATAATGCTGTATAATGTTATTCATGTTATAATGCTGTATAATGTTATTCATGTTATAATGTTGTTCATGTTATAATACTGTATAATGTTATTCATGTTATAATGTTGTTCATGTTAAAATGCTGTATAATGTTATTCATGTTATAATGTTATTCGTGTTATAATACTGTATAATGTTATTCATGTTATAATGCTGTATAATGTTATTCATGTTATAATGCTGTATAATGTTGTTCATGTTATAATACTGTGTACCAATGCTTCAAGGGATCAGATTTCACAAGTTAGGAACCATAAGTTATGCGTAAGAAATGTATTGTAATTTAACAGAATATTTTCTGGGATAAAATTAATGCAATTTATTAAAGTTTATGGACAAATCATTTTGAACGTTGCATCCCAACAAAGAAATACATTTCATGTTTATCTTTATAGAATAAGAGACATGTCTTCACTGATTTTAGTTGTTGTTTTATGGACTGTACTTGTTTCATTTAATACTAAAAAATGACCTGGAGAAAATGGAACTGCTAAACAACTTTATGATTGGTACCTTTACATGTGGCCCTGTAATACATTTTCCATCTTGAAGAAAAATATGAACAGAAGGGAAGAATCTGATTTGATAGGTGTACAGACTGAGGGAAATGCCCAGAAACATACATTTAAACAATTAGCCTGTGGCCACTTCCTCCATTGTGTTTCCTGGGGCCTCCTGCACCCTCTCGCTGAGCTTGAGTACCCCTGTTCAAGACTACCTTCCCAGCACAGCAGAATAGCAAGGACACGTGCCATGTATAACAGATGGGAGAGTAATAAAGTACCCCAAAATAATTACCTTACCACAAGTTCATTGATGGGACCCCATACTTGGACTCAATTCTTGCTTGAGTTTTAGGTTTCTTGACCGTGCAATCATTAGCTGCTCTCAATAGAATAACAATGTATTTAGAGAGTGAAACAATATATTTAGAGAGTGAAGCATGTATTTACTGAGTGAATCATGAATTTACAGAGTGAATCCTGAATTTACGGAGTGAAACATGTATTTACAGAGTGAATCATGAATTTACAGAGTGAAACATGAATTTACAGAGTGAAGCATGTATTTACAGAGTGAAGCATGAATTTAGAGAATGAAGCATGAATTTACAGAGTGAAGCATGAATTTACAGAGTGAATCATGTAGAGAGTGCTCTTCCAGTTTAAGAGGGTGTGACTGTAACGACTGGTGCAAAGGGGCAAATGTAGAAGGTATTATGTGCCACGGAGAGGCTGAGGTTTCTTGTTTATTAATGTGAAAGGCTGAAGCCACACTACATCAGTTTGTATACTGATAGTCTCTTACACAGCTTTGACTAATATGAAGACCAGTGCTCTTGGCCAATAACACTTTTACTGAACCACCCAGGCTTCTCTTGTCTTATAACACTTAACTTAAAGAGTAAGTAGCTGGACTCTGAAAAATACAGCGTTACACATCCCCACACGTAGCTACAACTGTTTGAATACAGCGTTACACGTCCCCACACGTAGCTACAACTGTTTGAATACAGCGTTACACGTCCCCACACGCAGCTACAACTGTTTAAATACAGCGTTACACGTCCCCACACGCAGCTACAACTGTTTAAATACAGCGTTACACGTCCCCACACGTAGCTACAACTGTTTGAATACAGCGTTACACGTCCCCACACGTAGCTACAACTGTTTAAATACAGTTTCTTCTACAGCCGCCTCCGCTGCCTTCCAATAATGCCTGTTGCTGTCCCGAGCACAGGCACTCTTTGTTGGTACTCCTGCTGTATACTCCCATTCTCTGTTCTATTCCTATTCTCCAGCAGAGCGGCAGGTCAAACAGGGCTACCACCCCCCATGGTGCACTGACAGTGGAAGGATTGTTGCCCACGTTGTCAAACAGGTAACACAGCAATAACAATCAACACTTGGCTTTTTTTTCTTTTCTATTCAGTCTTCCTGTAGTGATTTAGAGGACACATCTCAAACCTCAGTACACTAGAGCTGCCATTTTGAAACCAACTTTAAAGTTATAGTTAAGTGTAAAAAGTTGTCAGGATGTTAACAATGAAAAGAAAAATGACAGGTACGTATTTAAACAGTTGTAACAATACATGAGGACGTGCAACACTATATATTTTCAGTAGACTGCTACTTATTCTTTAAAGTCCTTGCATTCAGAACTGTGTTTTTCAGACATGGGCAATGGTACACAAACTTCCAAACTCATGAATCATCTTTCATAGTCAGAACTCAGTTGCATTTAAGAAGTGCTCAAGACCCCCTATGACTAAAGTATATTGGAAATGATAACATCATATGCCTAAGGCAGAGAAGTCTCAACATTTCAGACACACATTTCATTTCAGCATGTAACAGAAGGAGGACAGGGATCTGCTTCGTTGATTTCGCTGGCCTCTTTGAAACTTGCAGTGTGGAGTGCTGCATCAGTGCTGGCCATTGTCATTTGGTTCACCACAACATAAACAGATTTCACAGTAACTGCACTCACCTCATGCCAATGTTCTCATCATCTTCTGTTTATAATTCAACAGCAGTTAAAACTATCAGTGTTATGGACTGGGTGTTGAACAATTATAAAAACTGTGTCACTGCTTGTAGTAGAATTTGGTAAACGGGGTGTGCAGCATTGAAGTATCTGCAAGGAGCGATCAATATATTTTCTTCAGGGACATATTATAAAGAATTAAAAAAAGAAGAAGTCTTTACCATAATGCCTGCATCATTCATATAGGAAAACATGAAGTGAAATGATGGCAACACACAGGTAAGATTCACTGGAATTATTTTGGTATCTCTGTGTTCTTTAATGTCCCCATAATAGACTCTGAGAATCCAACACTCATGAAATTTCATGAAATGCATAAAACAGCCTGGAATAGGCCTGCACTGCAAGCTCAATACATTGCATCCTAATGTTCTCAAAGACATGAATAAGAAGTTGCCTTGTTTCTGACCCAGGCTTCAGCTCTTTACAGACCGCTCTGAATTCCAGTTCCATGTGAAGTCAGTACACCCCTGCTGTAAATCGACACAGTGGGCTGGATTTATCGTTCTTCCATTTTTTCTTCTTTTGCTCAGTTTGTTTTTAGTTTTAATGCGTATTGTTTTTCTTGAACCACTATCTAGGGAGTTGTCTTCCTTTCACTGCATACCTGGGCTCTTGCATGCTAACGAATACTTCACATTTGTTTTATTCATCCTCGCACTTTGCAGTGGGAAATATATTTTATAATATCTAAAGCTCCCCTCACAAGTGAGTCAAATTTCAAGTTTTAAAATGTTTGTCAGGATTTCATTACCCAGCATTCTCCTTGAGATGATGCTGACACATCCATACCATTTGAAGTGTGTTCTGTGAAACTGTTGACAAATACACATGTCCTTGGGGACATCATGTCAAAGCTAGGGTACATTCGGGGTCACAGGACATTCCTCTGACTACTGAGTCTTTGCTATAAAGCATTTCAATTACATTTTGGAAAACAGTCATCTCCTTTTTACTATCAATTGTAACTGAAGATTATATTCAGATGTTTATATATATATATATATATATATATATATATATATATATATATATATATATATATATATATATATATGAATATCATTCTGCAACAAGTGAAAAACAAAAATAAATTTATAAGCAGCCCAACTGCATAAACAATGCTCGTGGAAACACGTTTTTACTGCATGGAGGTTTTGCTTAATGTATTTACCAGTCTAGTTATGATGAAGCTGTATGGGAAGAGTGAAAAAAAAATAGTCTTCTGCAATCAGAAAATCAATCGGTCTCCATGTTCGCTCAGTTAACTGTGCTGGTACATTACTGATCTTGTGTTCAGCGTACTCTGATATTTTGATTGTGTGCAAAGACTGGTAAATTACTCCTCTTGTGTTCAGCGTACTCTGATATTTTGATTGTGTGCTCAGACTTGTACATTACTCCTGTAGTGTTCAGCGTACTCTGATATTTTGATTGCGTGCTCAGACTGGTACATTACACCTCTTGTGTTCAGCATACTCTGGTATTTTGATTGTGTGCTCAGACTGGTACATTACTCCTCTTGTGTTCAGTTTACTGTGGTATATTGATTGTGTGCTCAGACTGGTACATTACTCCTCTCGTGTTCAGCATACTCTGGTATATTGAATGTGTGCTCAGACTGGTACATTACTCCTCTTGTGTTCAGCATACTCTGGTATATTGATTGTGTGCTCAGACTGGTACATTACTCCTCTTGTGTTCAGCGTACATAGATATTTTGATTGTGTGCTCAGACTGGTACTTTACTCCTCTTGTGTTCAGCGTACTCTGATATTTTGATTGTGTGCTCAGACTGGTACATTACTCCTCTTGTGTTCATTGTACTCTGATATTTTGATTGTGTGCTCAGACTGGTACATTACTCCTCTTCTGTTCATTGTACTCTGATATTTTGATTGTGTGCTCAGACAGGTACATTATTCCTCTTGTGTTCAGCATACTCTGATATTTTGATTGTGTGCTCATACTGGTACATTACTCCTCTAGTGTTCAGCGTACTCTGATATTTTGATTGTTTGCTCAGAGCGGTACATTACTTCTCTAGTGTTCAGCGTACTCTGATATTATGATTGTGTGCTCAGACTGGTACATTACTCCTCTTGTGTTCAGTTTACTGTGGTATATTGATTGTGTGCTCAGACTGGTACATTACTCCTCTCGTGTTCAGCATACTCTGGTATATTGAATGTGTGCTCAGACTGGTACATTACTCCTCTTGTGTTCAGCATACTCTGGTATATTAAGAACATAAGAACATAAGAAAGTTTACAAACGAGAGGAGGCCATTCGGCCCATCTTGCTCGTTTGGTTGTTAGTAGCTTATTGATCCCAAAATCTCATCAAGCAGCTTCTTGAAGGATCCCAGGGTGTCAGCTTCAACAACATTACTGGGGAGTTGATTCCAGACCCTCACAATTCTCTGTGTAAAAAAGTGTCTCCTATTTTCTGTTCTGAATGCCCCTTTTTCTAAACTCCATTTGTGACCCCTGGTCCTTGTTTCTTTTTTCAGGCTGAAAAAGTCCCTTGCGTCGACACTGTCAATACCTTTTAGAATTTTGAATGCTTGAATTAGGTCGCCACGTAGTCTTCTTTGTTCAAGACTGAACAGATTCAATTCTTTTAGCCTGTCTGCATATGACATGCCTTTTAAGCCCGGAATAATTCTGGTCGCTCTTCTTTGCACTCTTTCTAGAGCAGCAATATCTTTTTTATAGCGAGGTGACCAGAACTGCACACAATATTCAAGATGAGGTCTTACTAGTGCATTGTACAGTTTTAACATTACTTCCCTTGATTTAAATTCAACACTTTTCACAATGTATCCGAGTATCTTGTTAGCCTTTTTTATAGCTTCCCCACATTGCCTAGATGAAGACATTTCTGAGTCAACAAAAACTCCTAGGTCTTTTTCATAGATTCCTTCTCCAATTTCAATATCTCCCATATGATATTTATAATGTACATTTTTATTTCCTGCGTGCAGTACCTTACACTTTTCTCTATTAAATGTCATTTGCCATGTGTCTGCCCAGTTCTGAATCTTGTCTAGATCATTTTGAATGACCTTTGCTGCTGCAACAGTGTTTGCCACTCCTCCTACTTTTGTGTCGTCTGCAAATTTAACAAGTTTGCTTACTATACCAGAATCTAAATCATTAATGTAGATTAGGAATAGCAGAGGACCTAATACTGATCCCTGTGGTACACCGCTGGTTACCACACTCCATTCTGAGGTTTTTCCTCTAATCAGTACTTTCTGTTTTCTACATGTTAACCACTCCCTAATCCATGTACATGTGTTTCCTTGAATCCCAACTGCGTTCAGTTTGAGAATTAATCTTTTGTGCGGGACTTTGTCAAAAGCTTTCTGGAAATCTAAATAAACCATGTCATATGCTTTGCAATTATCCATTATCGATGTTGCATCCTCAAAAAAATCAAGCAAGTTAGTTAGACACGATCTCCCTTTCCTAAAACCATGTTGACTGTCTCCCAGGACCCTGTTACCATATAGGTAATTTTCCATTTTGGCTCTTATTATAGTTTCCATAAGTTTGCATATAATAGAAGTCAGGCTTACTGGTCTGTAGTTACCTGGTTCAGTTTTGTTTCCCTTTTTGTGGATCGGTATTACGTTTGCAATTTTCCAGTCTGTCGGTACCACCCCTGTGTCAAGAGACTGCTGCATGATCTTGGTTAGCGGTTTGTAAATTACTTCTTTCATTTCTTTGAGTACTACTGGGAGGATCTCATCCGGCCCAGGGGATTTGTTTATTTTAAGAGCTCCTAGTCCCTTTAACACTTCTGCCTCAGTTATGCTAAAGTTATTTAAAACTGGATAGGAACTGGATGACATGTGGGGCATGTTGTCAGTATCTTCCTTTGTAAAAACTTGTGAAAAGTAATCATTTAACATATTTGCTATTTTTTTTTCTTCCTCTACGATTTTGCCATTTGTATCTCTTAAACATTTAATCTCCTCTTTGAATGTTCTCTTGCTGTTGTAATATTGGAAAAACATTTTGGAATTGGTTTTAGCTCCCTTAGCACTGTTCATTTCTATTTCTCTCTTGGCCTTTCTAACTTCCTTTTTGACTTGCATTTGCAGTTCTGTGTACTCTTTCTGTGTACTTTCTTTTTGGTCCTTTTTTAATGCTCTGTAAAGTGCCTTTTTTCGCTGAATATTTTTTTTAATTGATCTATTAAACCATTTTGGCAATTTAGTTTTACATTTAGATTTGTCTACTTTAGGGATATAATTGTTTTGCGCCTCTAGTACTACGTTTTTGAAGAACAACCATCCTTCTTCTGTGGGTGTTTTCTCTATTTTACTCCAATCTACTTCTGTTAGTCTCTGTTTCATGCCTTCATAGTTTGCTTTTCTAAAATTGTAAACCTTAGCTTTAGTCTTTACTTTTGAGGATTTAAAAAACACTTCAAATGAGACCATGTTGTGGTCTGAGTTTGCCAGTGGTTCTCTGACCTCTGTTTTAGTTATTCTATCTTCGTTATTTGAAAAGACTAAATCAAGGCATGCCTCCCCTCTAGTGGGTGCCTTCACAAATTGTGTTAGGAAGCAGTCATTTGTCATTTCCACCATTTCTATTTCATCCTTCGCGCTACCCACTGGGTTTTCCCATTTTATTTGGGGGAAGTTGAAATCCCCCATTAGTATGGCTTCTCCATTGTTATACAATGACATTTCTAATGTCATTGTATAACAGATTATTGTGCTCACCGTCTGAATCTGGCGGTCTATAGCATGCTCCTATTATTATGCCTTTTGAATTTTTGTCTGTTATTCTGACCCATATTGATTCGGTTTTATTTTCTTTGTCCAGGTTTAACACCTGTTGATTGTGTGCTCAGACTGGTACATTACTCCTCTTGTGTTCAGCGTACATAGATATTTTGATTGTGTGCTCAGTCTGGTACTTTACTCCTCTTGTGTTCAGCGTACTCTGAAATTTTGATTGTGTGCTCAGAGTGGTACATTACTCCTCTTGTGTTCAGCGTTCTCTGATATTTTGATTGTGTGCTCAGACTGGTACATTACTCCTCTTGTGTTCAGCATACTCTGATATTTTGATTGTGTGCTCAGACTGGTACATTACACCTCTTGTGTTCAGCATACTCTGGTATTTTGATTGTGTGCTCAGACTGGTATATTACTCCTCTTGTGTTCAGCGTTCTCTGATATTTTGATTGTGTGCTCAGACTGGTACATTACTCCTCTTCTGTTCATTGTACTCTGATATTTTGATTGTGTGCTCAGACAGGTACATTATTCCTCTTGTGTTCAGCATACTCTGATATTTTGATTGTGTGCTCATACTGGTACATTACTCCTCTAGTGTTCAGCGTACTCTGATATTTTGATTGTTTGCTCAGAGCGGTACATTACTTCTCTAGTGTTCAGCGTACTCTGATATTATGATTGTGTGCTCAGACTTGTACATTACTCCTGTAGTGTTCAGCGTACTCTGATATTTTGATTGTGTGCTCATACTGGTACATTACTCCTCTAGTGTTCAGCGTACTCTGATATTTTGATTGTGTGCTTAGAGCGGTACATTACTCCTCTAGTGTTCAGCATACTCTGGTATTTTGATTGTGTGCTCAGACTTGTACATTACTCCTCTAGTGTTCAGCGAACTCTGATATTTTGATTGTGTGCTCAGACTGGTACATTACTCCTCTTGTGTTCAGCGTACTCTGATATTTTGATTGTGTGCTCAGACTTGTACATTACTCCTCTTGTCTTCATCGTGCTCTGATATTTTGATTGTGTGCTCAGAGCGGTACATTACTCCTCTTGTGTTCAGCGTACTCTGATATTTTGATTGTGTGCTCAGACTTGTACATTACTCCTGTAGTGTTCAGCGTACTCTGATATTTTGATTGTGTGCTCAGACTGGTACATTACTCCTCTTGTGTTCAGCATACTCTGATATTTTGATTGTGTGCTCAGACTGGTACATTACACCTCTTGTGTTCAGCATACTCTGGTATTTTGATTGTGTGCTCAGACTGATACATTACTCCTCTTGTGTTCAGTTTACTGTGGTATATTGATTGTGTGCTCAGACTGGTACATTACTCCTCTCGTGTTCAGCATACTCTGGTATATTGAATGTGTGCTCAGACTGGTACATTACTCCTCTTGTGTTCAGCATACATAGATATTTTGATTGTGTGCTCAGACTGGTACTATACTCCTCTTGTGTTCAGCGTACTCTGAAATTTTGATTGTGTGCTCAGAGTGGTACATTACTCCTCTTGTGTTCAGCATACTCTGATATTTTGATTGTGTGCTCAGACTGGTACATTACTCCTCTTGTGTTCATTGTACTCTGATATTTTAATTGTGTGCTCAGACTGGTACATTACTCCTGTAGTGTTCAGCGTACTCTGATATTTTGATTGTGTGCTCAGACTGGTACATTACTCCTCTAGTGTTCAGTGTACTCTAATATTTTGATTGTGTGCTCGGAGCGGTATATTACTCCTCTTGTGTTCATCGTGCTCTGACATTTTTTTTGTGTGCTCAGACTGGTACATTACTCCTATTCACATTCAGCATGGATTCAAACCAAAAACCTAAATCATATAAAGTTGTCAGATATATAAATATAAAGACTACTCCAAGTGAAAGAAAACCCAACCATGTTTGTAATTCCACAGTGCATCTCTCAAAACTGGATTTGTATGTCTGTTTGTTTTGTATAAAACATTTCAATTGCACTAGAACTGTAACTAGTTTATAATCCCCTTTACTGCATTTTCTTTCAGTTTACATTTCAAGATGTTTAAGGCACAGTCTAAACTAAACATTTTGCCTGCAAGAATGAAATTGTATTGTATATTTCTCTTCAATAATTGCTTCCACATTCTTGACCCTTTTGGTTAGTGTTGAGATGTTTTGTTTACCGGTACTGCTTTTGAAAACTCCCAGTACAAAAACAGAAACAGTTGGTTAGAATTCAGGTATCGTTGCCCTAAGGACTGTTAGGTAGGAATCAAGTGTTTAAACTTCAGCTTACTTCAGATACAGTTACAGCTAAACCTTGCCCTGCCGCTTGCTACCTTGTGCTATGAATGTTAAATACCAACAATGGTAATGCTCATTTGCTACTAGCGTTCTTGGTAAGCACACACTGCTGCTGCAAAATAATAATAATAATAATAATAATAATAATAATAATAATAATAATAATAATAATAATAATTTTTTATAAAGCGCCTTTCACAGTGGACCACCATCACAAAGCGCTTTACAGAGTGTAAACTGTGCATTATATGCAGAGTCACTTACAATAGGACATTGATTTAACATTTCATCCGTGAAGTGTTTCTCCTAGAAGGGCAAGAATGAAGGAATAGTACAGCATCATTTTTATTGGTTGACTGTCCCCTCAAGACCCTCCTTCCAACCACTCAGAGAGAGATCTACGCAACATACCCTCACCCAACCTCTCTGTGTCATCGCCATGATTGGCAGGCCGGTCCTACCTGGCATCTGACCCCCTCATCCTGCAGGATTACACATGTTCCCAATAGCCAGCACAGGTCTCTCCTGCTGCACATCCTCCCCCTTAGAATGGTACCACTTGTCCATTTGAAAATCCTACATGCTTTCCCAAGAATATTTAATAAGGACCAGGTGCTCACTTCCCCGCACCACCTGGGACAACAGTGCCCTGAGACCTGTCTGTGGTGCATCAGTCTGCAGGGTGAACCTCCTATTGAAATCAGGATTGCACAGCATTGGCTTGCTACACAGTCTCCTCTTCAACATGAGAAAAGCCCTCTGACAAGGCTTCGTCCACCTGATCATATTTGGGGCAGCCTTCTGGGTGAGATTCCTCAAGGGAGCAGCAAGAGTTTGGGATGAACTTCCTATAGTAGCTCGCTATTCCCAAGAAGGAGTGCACCTAGATTTTAGTCATAGGGATCGACCAGTCAGCGATAAGCCAAATACTCTGACTCACTCTTCCCAATGGCACATTTCTTTGGGTTAGCAGTGAGCCCAGCCTCCCGCAAGGATTGCAGTACTGTCACTACCTTACCCAGACGACTAGCCCAATCTGCACTGTGGATTACCATGTGATCAATGTAAACAGTGGCCTACTGCTGATGGGGTCACAAAATACAATCCATCACCCACTGGCAAGTGTCTGCCACTCCAAGCAACCCAAAGGGCATGGTATTAAACTGGTATAAACCAAAGGGAGTAAAAAATTATGTCCTCTCTTGGGATTCTGCGGTTAGGGGTATCTGCCAGTATCCCTTTATTATGTCCAGTGTCATCATAAAGTTAATCATGCCTAGATGCTCTCGCAACTCATCTACCTGGGGCATGGGACAACTTCAATATTTTGTTGACCCTCTTGAAGTCAATGAAAAACTGAGTCAATCCGCCTGGCTTATCTACTAAAAGAATTTGACTTTTTCTAGTCACTTTGGGGCTCCTCTATACCCCCAGCTTGAGCATATCGTCACTCTTTGCTTTCACTACCTGTTGTTTGCGTTCAAGTCAATGGTACGGCTTCTAGCGAGCTTGTGCCCCTGGCGCTACTTCAATGTGATGATGGGCTACTCAAGTTTGACCCGAGAATGGAGAAAACACATCAGGAAACTCTGTCACCAGCGCCCGAGCCTGACATTTTTAGTTTTGGTGTCAGATTGTCTCTAATCTGTACCGGCCCTGTTTTTGCCAAAACATAAAGATGAGGTCCCATCCATGACGTTATCTGCTTGCACCACTAAAAAGGCCTTCTGTTGCAACCAGGGCTTCAAGAGGTTTACATGATAAATTTGCTTTTCTGTTCTTCGCTCTGGCTAGCAGATCTCATAGTCCACAGTCCTAACCTGGCATGTAACCTCAAAAGGGCCTTGCCACTTTGCCAGCAGTTTAGACTCAGAGCTGGGTAACAATAGAAGCAATTTCTCCCCCGGCTGTAATGTTCTTTGAGCGCTGGATATGGAAGCAACTTTCTTCTTTAAACCTGTTTTTATCTGAAAAAAAATATTTTAAACAGCGTGTGTAAAATAAACAGCACGTGTGAAAATAAATTGGACCTGACGCGCCTGACAAGCGCTGAATAAATTGACCGCTAAGGGTTAATATGTTTTTAAATGTTTGGTTATATCTTTCTACTAGACCTTCAGTTTGTGGGTGAATCAGATCGCCGCGTAGTCTTCTTTGTTCAAGACTAAATAGATTAGAGTTTTAAGCCTGTCTTCATATGAATAATCCTGGTCGCTCTTCTTTGCACTCTTTCTAGAGCAGCAATATCCTTTTTGTAGCAAGGTGACCAGAACTAAACACAATATTCTAGATGAGGTCTTACTAATGAACTGTAAAGTTTTAACATTACTTCCATTGATTTAAATTCAACACTTTTCACTATATATCTCAGCATTTAATTGGCCTTTTTTATAGCTTCCTCACAATGTCTAGATGAAGACATTTCTGAGTCAACATAAATTCCTGGGTCTTTTTCATAGATTCCTTCTTCAATTTCAGTATCTCCCATATGGTATTTATAATGGACATTTTTATTGTATGCACGTATTGCATTGCATTTATTTAGCACCTTACACTTTATTAAATGTAATTTGCTATGTGTATGCCCAGTTATGAATGCTGTCTAGATCATTTTGAATGACCTTTTCTGCTGCAACAGCATTTGCCACGCCTCCTATTTTTGTGTTGTCTGCAAATTTAACAAGTTTGCTCACTATACCAGAGTCTAAGTCATTAATGTAGATTAGGAATAGCAGAGGACATAATATTTATCCCTGTGGTACTCCACTGGTTACCTCACTCCATTTTGAGGTTTCTCCTCTAATCAGTACTTTCTGTTTTCTACATGTTAACCACTCCCTAATCCATGTGCATGCATTTCCTTGAATCCCTACTGAGTTCAATTTGAGAATTAACCCTTTGCGGTCTTATGTTGGACCAGGTCCGACATTACAATTTTCACTTTCCAGTCCGATGTCGTACCCTGTCCAACATCATCAAAAAGACGTAAAGCACTGGTATCTAGTCGTTTTTTCTCCGGAAAAAGCAGAGAAAACCTTTCAATTGCAGAGTGAGAATGATAGGCGCCGAATGAAGCTGAAAAAAAGGTGTATCTGATAGTCCCATGCACCATAGAGATAACATAGACATAAACAAAGAAGATAGCTGCTTCCGCAGGGCTCAGATAATAACACGGATATTTGTAGATCTTTTTGAGATGTTATAGTAATAAAATAATGACTTGGATCGCATTATTGAGGAATTTGGTGATAAAACGAGTGATCAGGAGAGGATTTATCAGTAATATCTATAAAGAGGTATGTGAAAAAATACTGTGAACAAGGGGTGGGGCTTGGCTGGAGATGCAGTACTGATGTCATTTTGCCATGCAATGCCTTTTAAACCTGTTTCACTCTGAAGAAAAATATATTTTAAATAGTGCGCGTAAAATAAAAAGTGGGAAAATAAATTGGACCTGACACACCTGACCTGCAAAAGTTTTTTATGCGGGACTTTGTCAAAAGCTTTCTGGAAATCTAAATAAACCTTGTCATACGTTTCACAATTATCCATTGCATCCTCACAAAAATCAAGCAGGTTAGTTAGACACGATCTCCCTTTCCTAAAACTATGCTGACTGTCTCCCAGGATATTAATACCATATTGGTCATTTTCTATTATTGTAGTTCCATAAGTTTACATATAATAGAAGTCAGGCTTATTGGTTTGTAGTTACCTAGGGAGTTCCAGGGAATCAGAGCCATTAAGCTAAACAAACGTTCTCCACATGTGGTGCACCTTTGCTTAGGGATAACAAGCAGGCCAGAGTCGGAGGACCTCAGCTTGAAGGCAGGGACATAGCGGTTCAACAGGTTTAAGAGGTACTCAGGGCCTGTGTGATGAAGGGCATAGTAGATGAGCAGGAGAATGGATGGCGAGATGCTCAAATGAAGAAAAGGCTGGCAAAGAAGCGAGCACAGAATTAGCAATAACAGCAGTGCCCCATCCTCGGCCAGTGAGACAAGGTTTGTCAGAGGGAATAGCCCTTTGGGGTGGCTAGATGCAGTGAGTGCATGTCATTTACAGAGTGCCAGGTTTCAGCTAGACAGAGAAGATCAAGAGTGGCATCAGTTATAAGTTCAATGAGAAGCAGAGATTTGTTAGTTAGAGAAAATTAATTGAAAAAGGAGATTTTCAAATTTGCAGCAGGCAGCATAGGGGGAGAAGGAGTTACTATCTGCAGAAGGTACTTACCAGTGTTCATTCTGGGAGTGGAGAAAGAGTGAGCACGCTTTGTCCAGGCATTAGGTATCACAGTAAGCATGAGGCCTCTAGCAGCCATTGGAAGAGATTTGGAAAAGGTCCTGGCTCTGACTGCCACAGTTCACTGTCCTTGGACGTGTGGCCCTTAGACTGGCTGGCGCTTAGAACAGCTGGCATTCTAAGACACTGTTTGCCAATTTATACTGTCATGCAGGTCTAAAGCTGGTCCAGTTTACACGCTATTAAAATTCACTTCAATCTACCACAGCTGTGAACACTTTAGAAAATTAATTACTTCAACCATTACTACCAAACAAGCATTCATAATCACTTACCAAACAAGCATTCAAATTCACTTACCAAACAAGCATTCGAATTCACTTACCAAAGAAGCATTCAAATTCACTTACCAAACAAGCATTCAAATTCACTTACCAGTTTTGTTCCGTCTAACTGCAAGCAACCGTCAAACAGAATCCACTTACTAAATAGGTCAGTCGCCTGAATCAGCCTTTGTAAAAACTTGCAAAAAGTAATCATTTAATATATTTGCTTTTTTTTTCTCTTTATCAATGATTTTGTCATTTATATCTCTTAGACATTTTACTTCTTTCTTGCTGTTATAATATTGGTAAACATACTGGAATAGATTTTAGCCCCCTTTGGCAATGTTCATGTCTATCTCTCTTGGCCTTTCTAACTTTTTTTTTGACTTGCGCTAGCAGTTTCTGTGTACTTCATTCATGGTTCCTTTTAAACATTCTGTAAAGTGCCTTTTCTCTCTGAATATTTTTTTCATAATTGATCTATTAAACCATTTTGGCCATTTTGTTTTAGATTTTGATTTGTCTATACTTTTGGGACATATTTGTTTTGTGCCTCTAGTACTATATTTTTGAAAAATAACCGTCTTTTCTCTGTGGATGTTTTCTCTATTTTACGCCAATCTACTCCTGTTAGTCTCAGTTTCATTCCTTCATAGTTTGCCTTTTTAAAATTGTAAACCTTAGCTTTAGTTGTTACTTTTTGGGTTTTAAAAATCATGTAAAAATGAGACCATGTTGTAATCTGAGTTTGCCAATGGTTCTCTGGCCTCTGTTTTAGTTATTCTGTCTTTGTTATTTAAAAAGACTAAATCAAGGCATGTCCCCCCGTTAGTTGGTGCCTTGACAAATTGTGTTAGGAAGCAGTCAATTGTCATTTCTACCATTTCAATATCAGCTGTCATGCTCCCCATCGGGTTTTCCCATTTCATATGGGAAAAATTGAAATCCCCCATTAGTATGGCATCTCCTTTGCTACATGCATTTCTAATGTCATTGTATAACAGATTATTTTGCTTGGTATCTGGATTTGGTGGTCTATAGCATGCCTCTATGATTATGCTCTTTGAATTTTTGTCCATTATTCTGACCAATATTGATTATGTGTTGTTTTTTTCTTCCAGATTTAACACCTGATCTTCAATACTATTTTTGATGTCTAGCGCAACATTTGTTGTGGGAAAAGCAAGAAGAATGGCTGCAATGTCTTCCCACTAACTATACCAGGACGTGTTGATGTACCAACACAATTGTCAACAATCCTGCTCATCAAAAACTCATTTTTCATCTATAATTGTATTGGGAGGAGCACCTGAAACATCTAAGTAAAGTGCTGACCAGGATGAAGGACAGCAGTTTAACCATCCACCCTTGAAAGTGTTCTATCGCCAAGGAGGAGACCTGGGACATGGAGTGATGCAGCCTCAAGTAGGGAAGGTGGAGGCGAACAGAACAGGTGCGCTTGTTTCTTGGCTGCAGTCTTAGCAGGGCTAACTAAGAAAGTAGGCCTTAATAAGATGTGGCAGGCCACCGAAAGTGAGACAGCCTTCAAGGACTTGAACGAGTTACTATGTCAGGAGCCTGTGCTACAAAACCCAGATTGTAACCGATTCTTCTGGAATGGGCCAGGGAGCAATCCTTCTTCAAGGAGAGCTGGGAGATTAGAGGCCCGTTGCTTTTATCAGTCGCAAGTTCTTACTGAGGGAATTGCATTTTTTGGTCTGTTCACTAAATGCCAGTATTTAACATGTTTATTTGAATTATCTTATATTAAGTGTAGGTGCCAATACTTCTGTCAATGCCAATGATAGACACCTCCTTACTCATAGTCACCTTACGTTAACTCACAATATACAGTCTGTTATTGCAATAAGAGCCACTCAGAATAGTAGCTAACATAAAATGATAATGAGACATTCAGTCATTTGAAGCTGTTTTGTCTTTATAAACTGGAGGAGCTAGGTTAGGCTTATATTTTATTTATTATACAAGCATAAACTACCTGGGTGGAACTGGTTGGTACTGGCACAGAAAAGCTTCCCTACAGTTGTAAAAATTCACCATATTTTAAATGGGGTCAAATATATTGGTAGATAAAGGAAGTAGCCATCTGAAAATAGAGAGTAGAAGTGTCAGCCAATGATCTTTGACTTTCATCCATTAACGTTTATCAGGCCAGATGGCAGCAAAGAGGAAACTCACCAGCAGATGTGAGGCTGTGTTCATTTGAAAGTGTGAATATACTACTTTTAGAACCCCATATGTAGTTATGTCAGAAGGAAAACTGAGCAGACCTTAGATAGCGTTGTTTTGGACGTGTTATTTGTAAAGTTCCAGAATTATATATTCTTTCTGTTAAAAGAGTTGTTTTCCATAGCAGAATGAGTTGAAGCTTGGCTTAAGCTAAGCAAGCCTACCTGCTATACAGCATGAAAAAGTTGACCTCCAATCTGGAAATCCTGAATCAAATAACCTTTTCTATATCTGTTTGTTTACCAGGTCACATATACACACCTGCAGCACCTGTCTGGAATAGTACTACAATAACATACATTAGTGGCCCAAAGCAATTATTTCATGCAGTTTTGCATCTATTTCCATAAACCTGGAATCTATTTACCTTACCTTACAGTACAACTTAAAAGCATCTGGTGCTGTTCCATTAATAGACAGTATGCAGAGCATTTGTAACTTGTTTTACCCCTCTCATACCCCTTGCTTCCAAAAGATCTTGGTATTCATGCCTTCTTAAAATGCATGTGCAAAGACTTTAATGAGCAAGCCGTGAAGGGGTATATTTTCAATGACTGCAGAAAGACTGCAGGTTTTACTCAATCAGACCCGGATGATTTGTGAGTAATTAGGTTCTTTGTTTAACCTTCATGCGATGGTGATTGCCAAGCCTAGCTAATGGGTTCATTTGGGGTTGCACTTTTTCAGCAGGTTGCTCATTAAAAAGCCATTTGAATTTATTTGAATACAACAGAACTTCATTTCCAGGGTATATGAACAACACATAGTGCAGTGCAGTTCTTGTGTGAAAGCTGTCTTATTCTAATCGGCTAGAAAGGAGAGTTTACTAGAAATGTTCATTTACTGGAACGCTGACTACAATGAAACTAAAACTATATTTTATAAATAACTTATGAAACACTTCATTTCCAGTTAAAGGGAGCCCTCTGCTGGACTAGGATAACCAGCAACCCCAGGAATCCCAATACACTCCCATTTATTTATTTTTAATCATGGGGTGCATGCTACATTTGTTTCATAAATGAGCTCTACTGTTAATGCTAAGCCTAAACAAGAATGTTAAACCTCTTAAAATCATGCTGATGAGCCTATGAAGGAAAGTGGTTCAGGTTACAGCAGGAGTGGAATTATTTCAAAGGAATGTTGCTCTCCCCTAATACATTTTTAACATGACTTCTTTGATTTCATATCAGTTAAAACAGAGATTAAAGAGTTTACCTTAAATACATGTCTGCTTCTTTATTATTATTGTTATTTTTAATGTCACATCAAATAAAGCACTGTACAGTGCATTTTGAGTGCTTGTAGTTTTCAATTGAAATTCCTTGAACTCGTATGAACACTGATTGGCTAACGCAGCCGTAACACTAGAAATTAATATAAAACAACTTTAACAATTCGACCAAAGAGTGGAAGTAGGAAGGCCCTCCATTTTAGGAGGCGCATTTTCCTATTACTCACCAACCTGGTTCAGAAGTATGGATTCCCTCTGCCAGTGTCACGTCTTACTGCTTAGCAATTCACATGATCCATGAAGACAGGGCTGCTTTATTAGCTTTCATGGCATTGTAATGTAATGAAATGAAATATTGATTGCTAAAAAACTTTGGTAACAACCAGGAAGCTGTGTGGAAGCTGGTCATTAACTGAATTTCGTCTTTCCAGCTGTATTGTTGCTCAGCGATGTTGGTGGTTTACTACAGTACAGAATATGTCGTCTTTCACACAAATGTTAGTTGGAATCCCACTGCGTTGATAAAGGAAAAGAGCAAGCCCTTATGGAAGGAAAGTATATGTTGCAAATATATTGACATACAATATATTGTCATTTTAGTCTTAAGATTTTAATATTCTTGAATGTTTATTTTTTTTTTTTGTATTAGCATTTGTATAACTACTAACTACTTTAAAAGTACTTACATGAAAAAAATATTAGAGTATGATTTATGCATTGTACAATATATTGGCATATAGTCTACAATACATTTTGTAATTTTCAATATATTGAAATATATTAATCAATATATTACATTATATTTCTCAATATATTAAAATATATTTTTGTTCCATAAGGGAGGATGCTAGCATATAAAACAAATGTACTTCATGTTAAAGTTCCCCAGCGTGTCAAATGTAATTCTGATTTCAGTGCTTGGCCACAGAGGAGTATTAGTGGATACCTGACGCGCAAACTTGCATTGCAATGACATTTTGTTTTGTTCAGATAAACAACAGTACCGTCAATCTGTTACTTTTTTTAAATCACCGACTTCACACCAAAAAAAGCTGGGAAAAAAAACTACAGCCTAGTTGCTAGATAACAAGTGTGTAGTTCAGACGTTTTTCAATTTACTGTAGTGAGGCTGTTCATTTCAATTTGATTAGACCCAACACATTGAAGGGATACAAACTGTGAATCACTTTCCTTGGATTTCTTTCCCTGGAATATATATATAAATATATATATATATAATAATATATATATATATATATATATATATATTATATATATATATATATATTATGTGTGTGTGTGTGTGTGTGTGTGTGTGTGTGTCCTATATATATATATATATATATATATAGTATATTGCAAAATATACAGTATTGCAAAAGATTCCCCCTGACCAATTCTCTCATATTACCGAATTACAAATGGTACATTGAAATTTCGTTCTGTTTGATATTTTATTTTTAAACACTGAAACTCAGAATCAATTATTGTAAGGTGACATTAGTTTTATGTTGGGAAATATTTTTAAGAAAAATAAAAAACTGAAATATCTTGCTTGCATAAGTATTCAACCCCTGTGCTGTGGAAGCTCCCAGTTTGCACAGATGAAAGAAATTGCCCTAACGAGGACACAATTACCTTACCATTGGCCTCCACCTGTGAACCATTAAAGTTGCTGTCACATTTTCTGGATAAAAACCCCACTGTTGAAGGATCATTGGTAAGGCTGTGAATCTGAATGAAAATGAAGACCAAAGAGCATTCTACAGAAGTTAGAGATAAAGTAATACAAATGCATAGATTAGGGAAAGGGTACAAAATAATATCCAAGTGTTTGGATATCCCAGTGAGCACAGTTGGATCAATAATCAGGAAGTGGAAGCTGCATCACACCACCCAGGCACTGCCAAGAAAAGGCCGTCCCTCAAAACTCAGCGCTCAAACAAGAAGGAGACTTGTGAGAGAAGCCACAGAGAGGCCAACAATCACTTTGAAGGAGCTACAGAGTTCAGTGGCTGGGAATGGAGAAATGGTGCACAAGTCAACCATATCAAGAGCTCTGCATAACACTGGCCTGTATGGGAGGGTGGCAAGAAAGAAGCCGTTACTCAAAAAGTACCATCTGAAAGCACATCTGGAGTTTACCAGAAAGCATGAGAGTGACCCAGCTGCGATGTGGGAAAAGGTTTTGTGGTCAGATGAGACCAAGATAGAGCTTTTTGGCCAAAACTCAAAGCGCTATGTGTGGCATAAACCTAACATTGCCCATGCCTCAAGACACACCATCCCTACAGTGAAGTATGGTGGTGGCAGCATCATGCTGTGGGGATGCTTCTCATCAGCAGGGACTGGGCATCTTGTTACAATTGAAGGAAGAATGGATGGAGCAAAATACAGGAAAATACTGCAAGAGAATCTGCCTCAGTCCGCTAAAAAACTGAAGCTTGGGAGGAAATTCACCTTTCAGCAGGACAATAATCCCAAGCACAAGGCCAAAGCAACATTGGAGTGGCTCAAGAACAAAAAGGTGAATGTCCTACAGTGGCCCAGTCAAAGTCCTGTCTCAATCTCATGAGCATCTGTGGCACTATTTGAAAATTGTGGTCCACAAGCGTCGTCCAACCAACCTGAACAACCTGGAGCAAATCTGCCAAGAAGAATGGGCCAAAATCACTCCGACACTGTGTGCAAAGCTGGTACATACTTACCCCAAAAGACTTAAAGCTGTTATTGCAGCGAAAGGTGGCTCTACCAAATATTAATGTGTGGGGGTTTAATACTTATGCAAGCAAAATATTTCAGTTTTTTATTTTTCTTAAAAATATTTCCCAACATAAAACCAGTGTCACGTTACAATTATTGTGTGATGAGTCAAAGGGGTTTCGGTCTGCAATTCAGCCTCCCAATAGTAGAAGGCATCAAACCAGCTCGGGACTTCCCTTACCAAGGTCTTGTGACCATGACAAAAGTCATCTTTTTGAGGGGCGGCACCTTGGTGAGGGGCGGAAGTACGAGTATGTAAATTCCAGCCACTGGAGTCAGGTGAAATTAAGGATATCTGTCAGTTTGGGATTGGTGATCCACTGACTACCGGGGCGGGGTTTGCATACTAAAGGGATCATGCTACTGTGTTCGGGGTTGGTCCTGAGGAATAGAGGCGGGGGAAAAAAAGGCTGGAGGGAAGTACGTGGGAGTTTGGACTGTGTCACGAACAGAGGCTTTACTAACTTGGCTCTTTTCTGTTTTTATTCCTTTTTGTTTTATTTTTGGATTTAAGCAGAACACGAAGAGGACTAAGAGGCTTCCGTTCCTTTATTTTTTATTACTCCAGCACTCCCTCCCTCACATCCTTCTTTATTACTTTTCTTTTTTCCGTGTAATATTAAATAAAATTTTAATTTTTACACGTAAATCACTGTCTGGAAAATCCATTTTTACTCACACACCTCACATATTGATTTTGAGTTTCAGTGTTTTAAAATAAAATATCGAACAGAACGAAATTTCAATGTAACATTTGTAATTCAGTAATATGAGAGAATTGGTCAGGGGTCTGAATACTTTTGCAAGCCACTGTGTATATATATATATATATATATATATATATATATATATATATATATATATATATATATATATATATATATATATATATATACATCTCACAAAAGAATTGAAATAAAGTGGTAGAAGTGCTAAGGTTAAGAAAACTGCTGCATACTGAACTCCACCCAAAAATATTGACCCCTCAGTAATCTCCAATCTCCTCAAAGCTTTCTGAAAGATCAGTAACAGATGCTTACTAATAGTGTGCAGATAGGTGGCCTACTTCTGTTGCCCTCAAACAGGGAGATATACTAAGACATTGTGACACTTAATTTACTTTGAAGTTATCTACCTTCAATGTTTTTACATACTGGGAGCTGTCGCTACAGGCCAGCATAAGTTCAGACTACACTGCACTGCTGCACCACTATTGTTGTCTTTCACCACAGCTGCACAAGAGCATGCACTGTCTGGAGAAGAGGCTGAGTCCGTGTTGAGGGGCGGCTGTTTGGGGGCTTCCAAATTCCTGTCAATTAGTACCTATTCTCTATTTAAGCCCTGATCACTTGCACCTTCGCTGTCCAGTGTTTCATTTCCTCCTCCTCCCCTCCTCCACCTTCTCATACATGCCTTTACATCGGTCATCTCTGGGGGGCAAGTGAGTCTCACTTCCCCGACCTCAGTGCTAGACATCAGCCTCCCTTTAACTTCAGGGGGATTCTCACCATGTGAGTCAGAGCAGACCCCCCGGCCACACTATGTCCTTTCGCAGCTCCTGCGCTTATCTTAGCTCACTCAAGGCTCTGTTCCATATTCTGCCTCAATTCGGGACGTGGCTACTCCGTGCTTGAGTCCCATACTAACCTCTATGCTTTGTTCTTATTTCAGGTCCCAGGCAACGTGAAGTCTCAGCCAATTGGGGGTCTAATGAGCTCCCCTTTACAGAAGTCTCAGACGCTGGGTACCTCTCTCTTTCTATCTCCTTTCGTGTCCTGGTCTATCGCGACCGTCTTCTTCCCGAGGGGCGGCTCCACGAGTCATAACGCTTGTATGTGTTTTTGGTTGCTGGGTCCTCTGCCCCTGGGTTGTGTCAGCGTCGCCGCCCTCAGTCAGTGACCATCTTTCTATCCGGTTTCGGTTGCTGGGTCGTCTTCCCCTGGGATGTGTCGGCATTGCCGCCCTCAGTCAGTGACCACTTTCTATTCTAGCTTCCATATCCAGCTCCGCTGGTCTGCTACTAGAATGGGCCTCGCCCGCTCTTCTATCCTAGGTCCGGTCCTACAAACTGCTCCCTTCTGCTTCTTCTGCCCTATCCTTACACCCCCAGCTCACGCCCCATGAATTGCAGGGTAAAAGTACACATAATAGACAGTTTTCATGGTGAAGAACGAATTTCACTAACTGTGTCATATTTTTCAGGGCCGTGAAATAGGTAATAACTTAGTAATGTACTGTGTAAGCGAATCTGTGTGGGTGAAATGCTTCTCATTTTGGTTGTGACGTGGTAGCAGCATGTAGATTGATTAGGCCTGTACGTGTATGAAAGATGTATGTACATGTCTTGGTTGTGATGTGGGCAGTAAGGCAATTATTAATAAACCCACATACATGTATGAAAGAGATATTATACATATTCAAGTATGGAGACGCACAATAAAATGATCAACCAGGGTTGTCGCTGTGGAAAGATCTGCTGCAGGAAAGGGTGGGCTGCCTCTAATGTACCGTTTGGAAAAATGTCGATATAGTTGTATTCACTGAAGATAATGCAAATCTAAGTGGCTATGCAAAGTCATGTAAAGTTTTGATTAAAATATGACAGCAAAATGTGAAATGCATCTCTGTAACCGCAGCACAGAAGGGACTGTTGCTTTCTCTAGCAGAAGCTGGGCCACTTAATTCATAAATTGTAAACAACAGCAAATAAAAAACAAATGAGAGATCAAAATATTTCCATGTGAATAGGCCATATTGTCAATGTAATTTTCAAACCTTGTTTTTTTTCTCCTTTGGACAGTGAGGTTGATTTTTTTTTATACATTTTTTTCTTAACTTACCATTATGTTTACACAGGAAATTTGTCAGATTTTACACAAAACAAGGCAAAGGCTGGAGAGTACTATATTAAAATGCCAATGTATTTCTCAAACGTGTCTTAAAACTTCAGGATTTTTTTGTGTTTTTTTATACCCTGCTCTATAAAGAGAGGACTTATTGTTCCTGTGACCTTTTTATTTTATTATGTTACATGTTCCCATTGTTGCTACAACTGTTTACGTAAGGGGTGTTTTTAAGCATTAACTTGATAATGAGCGATAATCGTTGTTAGAATTTACACGATAATCGATGTCAACGTCAGGGTTTGATATATATATATATATATATATATATATATATTTTATATATATATATATATATATTATAGTAAACAAGCCTTGCTGCTCAGGTTCGTTTCGTCCTTTAGACATGGATCCAGACACAGAGATGGAGGTTTTTAAAGCGTAGAAGCACCATTTTTTTAATAACAAAAACAAACAAAATGAAGCAAAAACCTAGCTCTTACTAGCACTAACTGACACACACTGGAGCATACATTAATAAACCAAAGAGCTGAGCTGTTTACCGGAACGAAACAAAACACAACGAAAACAGTTTCACACAAAACACACAAAAGGGCTTTCACTGCCTTTTCTGTTACGGCTGTACACACGCATACAGATGGGTGTCTACACACACTTAAGCAGCCCAGAGCAGCCTGGCTGCTTTCTTTAAATACCCTGCACCTGGCTCTAATTTAAAATGACAGCCAGGTGCAGGGGATAATTACTAATAAAACAATTAACACAATAACATAATTACTGAAATTAAGGCTTTTCAGACTGAGACCTTCTGGTAGTTGTAGTCCTTTGATCCCCAAAATATATGCCTTTCTAGCCAAACTATTTGGGACGTGGGTGCTCCCGAGTGGCGCATCCGGTAAAGGCACTCCGCGTGGAGCGCAGGATGCGTCCTATAGCCTGGACAGCATCGGTTCAAGTCCAACATATTCCATTGCCGACCATGGATGGGAGCCAGGGAGTGGCGCACAATTGGCTGAGCACCGCCCGGGGGGAGGGCTTAGGTTGGCCAGGGTGTTCTCAGCTCACCACAAACCAGCAACCCCTGTGGTCTGGACAGGCACCTGCGGGCTTGCCTGTAAGCTGCCCAGAGCTGCCTTGTCCTCCGACCCTGTCGCTCTGAGGTGGCTGCATCTGAGCCTGCAGGGTGTAAAAGAATCGATAGGCTGAAGGCACACACTTCGAAGGACAGCGTGTGTTTGTCTTCATCCCTCCCGAGTCAGCGCGGGGGTGTTAGGGGTGAGCTGAGCCTAAAAATAATTAGCTATTCCAAATTGGGGAGAAAGTGATAAAAACAATTATACCACCCGCCGACACCAAACGAAGGGATAAAATACACCCAACTGTCTTTCGGGCAAACCCTAACACGACACCACACCATAGTCGTCTACCAGGAAGAACGATAAATTGGTTAAAAAAGAAACACGAGGAGTTGAGTTAAGCTCTACCGACTTTAATATGATGTTATTAATTAATCTACGTAACCAGACGGGTAATCGTCAAGTTAACAGTTCCAGCCCCGTGCAAGAACGAAAGCAATCGTTATTGGAAAAAAATGAGACGTCCTAATCGCGCAATACAGACAGGATGCATCGAACGCCACCACATCGCTGTGCATGCTAAATCAGGCAACTACTAAATTTAAAACAAAAAAGACTATTTAGGATGTAAGTATATCGAGTAAATCTATAAACTATGTGGTTGCTTCCATATATTTATACAGAAAAGGCAATCGTTATTTAAAAGATGCCTTCTTGCATTATTTAACCAATGTTTTATTTGTGACTCCTCACGTCAGAATTCTGAGAATGGCTGAATAATTATACTAACAATAACTTAATTAGATGCATTTGGTCTGCCCATTAGGCAGTTCAAATTGTCAATACAATACCTGCATTTCGTTAGCAATAAATATTTTTTACTCTAAAAAATACCTAAACCAAACCTGGTGAAAATACTAAATCAGGAGTAAATTAAGCAATTTGAAATAGTACAGCTGTTTCTGGGGATGTTGCCCTATTGAAAATAGTAAACAGTACTCAGATACAGGTCTTACACTTTCCTTACATACTGTATCATGCTTTGCAAGCATTCCAATATCTTTGTATACAGCTGATCCAGTGCTTCTACTGCTGACAGAAGCCCTCGAATTGAGATGCCATTTCTTGGAGTTTCTTTAAGCTTCTCTGGTTCTTTCCTCAGCTCACTGATAGCATGTTCATGAACCCTTTGGATTTCCTGTGGCTCCTGTGTTTCAGTACGTTCATGAACCCTTTGGATTTCCTGCGGCTCCTGTGTTTCAGCACGTTCATGAACCCTTTGGATTTCCTGCGGCTCCTGTGTTTCAGCATGTTCATGAACCCTTTGGATTTCCTGTGGCTCCTGTGTTTCAGCACGTTCATGAACCCTTTGGATTTCCTGTGGCTCCTGTGTTTCAGCACGTTCATGAACCCTTTGGATTTCCTGTGGCTCCTGTGTTTCAGCACGTTCATGAACCCTTTGGATTTCCTGCAGCTCCTGTGTTTCAGCATGTTCATGAACCCTTTGGATTTCCTGTGGCTCCTGTGTTTCAGCACGTTCATGAACCCTTTGGATTTCCTGTGGCTCCTGTGTTTCAGCACGTTCATGAACCCTTTGGATTTCCTGTGGCTCCTGTGTTTCAGCACGTTCATGATGATTTCCCTCCTTGGATTTCCTGGATTTCCTGGCTCCTGTGTTTCAGCACGTTCATGAACCCTTTGGATTTCCTGTGGCTCCTGTGTTTCAGCACGTTCATGAACCCTTTGGATTTCCTGCAGCTCCTGTGTTTCAGCACGTTCATGAACCCTTTGGATTTCCTGCGGCTCCTGTGTTTCAGCACGTTCATGAACCCTTTGGATTTCCTGCAGCTCCTGTGTTTCAGCACGTTCATGAACCCTTTGGATTTCCTGCAGCTCCTGTGTTTCAGCATGTTCATGAACCCTTTGGATTTCCTGCAGCTCCTGTGTTTCAGCACGTTCATGAACCCTTTGGATTTCCTGCAGCTCCTGTGTTTCAGCACGTTCATGAACCCTTTGGATTTCCTGTGGCTCCTGTGTTTCAGCACGTTCATGAACCCTTTGGATTTCCTGCAGCTCCTGTGTTTCAGCACGTTCATGAACCCTTTGGATTTCCTGTGGCTCCTGTGTTTCAGCATGTTCATGAACCCTTTGGATTTCCTGCAGCTCCTGTGTTTCAGCACGTTCATGAACCCTGTGGATTTCCTGCAGCTCCTGTGTTTCAGCACGTTCATGAACCCTTTGGATTTCCTGCAGCTCCTGTGTTTCAGCACGTTCATGAACCCTTTGGATTTCCTGCAGCTCCTGTGTTTCAGCACGTTCATGAACCCTTTGGATTTCCTGCAGCTCCTGTGTTTCAGCACGTTCATGAACCCTTTGGATTTCCTGCAGCTCCTGTGTTTCAGCACGTTCATGAACCCTTTGGATTTCCTGCAGCTCCTGTGTTTCAGCACGTTCATGAACCCTTTGGATTTCCTGCAGCTCCTGTGTTTCAGCACGTTCATGAACCCTTTGGATTTCCTGCGGCTCCTGTGTTTCAGCACGTTCATGAACCCTTTGGATTTCCTGCAGCTCCTGTGTTTCAGCACGTTCATGAACCCTTTGGATTTCCTGCAGCTCCTGTGTTTCAGCACGTTCATGAACCCTTTGGATTTCCTGTGGCTCCTGTGTTTCAGCACGTTCATGAACCCTTTGGATTTCCTGTGGCTCCTGTGTTTCAGCACGTTCATGAACCCTTTGGATTTCCTGCAGCTCCTGTGTTTCAGCACGTTCATGAACCCTTTGGATTTCCTGTGGCTCCTGTGTTTCAGCACGTTCATGAACCCTTTGGATTTCCTGCAGCTCCTGTGTTTCAGCACGTTCATGAACCCTTTGGATTTCCTGCAGCTCCTGTGTTTCAGCACGTTCATGAACCCTTTGGATTTCCTGTGGCTCCTGTGTTTCAGCACGTTCATGAACCCTTTGGATTTCCTGCAGCTCCTGTGTTTCAGCACGTTCATGAACCCTTTGGATTTCCTGCAGCTCCTGTGTTTCAGCACGTTCATGAACCCTTTGGATTTCCTGCAGCTCCTGTGTTTCAGCACGTTCATGAACCCTTTGGATTTCCTGTGGCTCCTGTGTTTCAGCACGTTCATGAACCCTTTGGATTTCCTGCAGCTCCTGTGTTTCAGCACGTTCATGAACCCTTTGGATTTCCTGCAGCTCCTGTGTTTCAGCACGTTCATGAACCCTTTGGATTTCCTGCAGCTCCTGTGTTTCAGCACGTTCATGAACCCTTTGGATTTCCTGCAGCTCCTGTGTTTCAGCACGTTCATGAACCCTTTGGATTTCCTGCAGCTCCTGTGTTTCAGCACGTTCATGAACCCTTTGGATTTCCTGCAGCTCCTGTGTTTCAGCACGTTCATGAACCCTTTGGATTTCCTGCAGCTCCTGTGTTTCAGCACGTTCATGAACCCTTTGGATTTCCTGCAGCTCCTGTGTTTCAGCACGTTCATGAACCCTTTGGATTTCCTGCAGCTCCTGTGTTTCAGCACGTTCATGAACCCTTTGGATTTCCTGCAGCTCCTGTGTTTCAGCACGTTCATGAACCCTTTGGATTTCCTGCAGCTCCTGTGTTTCAGCATGTTCATGAACCCTTTGGATTTCATGCAGCTCCTGTGTATCAGCACGTTCATGAACCCTTTGGATTTCCTGCAGCTCCTGTGTTTCAGCACGTTCATGAACCCTTTGGATTTCCTGCAGCTCCTGTGTTTCAGCATGTTCATGAACCCTTTGGATTTCCTGCAGCTCCTGTGTTTCAGCACGTTCATGAACCCTTTGGATTTCCTGTGGCTCCTGTGTTTCAGCATGTTCATGAACCCTTTGGATTTCCTGCAGCTCCTGTGTTTCAGCACGTTCATGAACCCTTTGGATTTCCTGCAGCTCCTGTGTTTCAGCACGTTCATGAACCCTTTGGATTTCCTGCAGCTCCTGTGTTTCAGCACGTTCATGAACCCTTTGGATTTCCTGTGGCTCCTGTGTTTCAGCACGTTCATGAACCCTTTGGATTTCCTGTGGCTCCTGTGTTTCAGCACGTTCATGAACCCTTTGGATTTCCTGTGGCTCCTGTGTTTCAGCACGTTCATGAACCCTTTGGATTTCCTGTGGCTCCTGTGTTTCAGCACGTTCATGAACCCTTTGGATTTCCTGTGGCTCCTGTGTTTCAGCACGTTCATGAACCCTTTGGATTTCCTGTGGCTCCTGTGTTTCAGCACGTTCATGAACCCTTTGGATTTCCTGTGGCTCCTGTGTTTCAGCACGTTCATGAACCCTTTGGATTTCCTGCAGCTCCTGTGTTTCAGCACGTTCATGAACCCTTTGGATTTCCTGCAGCTCCTGTGTTTCAGCACGTTCATGAACCCTTTGGATTTCCTGCAGCTCCTGTGTTTCAGCACGTTCATGAACCCTTTGGATTTCCTGCAGCTCCTGTGTTTCAGCACGTTCATGAACCCTTTGGATTTCCTGCAGCTCCTGTGTTTCAGCACGTTCATGAACCCTTTGGATTTCCTGCAGCTCCTGTGTTTCAGCACGTTCATGAACCCTTTGGATTTCCTGCAGCTCCTGTGTTTCAGCACGTTCATGAACCCTTTGGATTTCCTGCAGCTCCTGTGTTTCAGCACGTTCATGAACCCTTTGGATTTCCTGCAGCTCCTGTGTTTCAGCACGTTCATGAACCCTTTGGATTTCCTGCAGCTCCTGTGTTTCAGCACGTTCATGAACCCTTTGGATTTCCTGCAGCTCCTGTGTTTCAGCACGTTCATGAACCTGTTGGATGTCCTGCAGCTCCTGTGTTTCAGCACGTTCATGAACCCTTTGGATTTCCTGTGGCTCCTGTGTTTCAGCACGTTCATGAACCCTTTGGATTTCCTGCAGCTCCTGTGTTTCAGCACGTTCATGAACCCTTTGGATTTCCTGTGGCTCCTGTGTTTCAGCATGTTCATGAACCCTTTGGATTTCCTGCAGCTCCTGTGTTTCAGCACGTTCATGAACCCTTTGGATTTCCTGCAGCTCCTGTGTTTCAGCACGTTCATGAACCCTTTGGATTTCCTGTGGCTCCTGTGTTTCAGCACGTTCATGAACCCTTTGGATTTCCTGCAGCTCCTGTGTTTCAGCACGTTCATGAACCCTTTGGATTTCCTGCAGCTCCTGTGTTTCAGCACGTTCATGAACCCTTTGGATTTCCTGCAGCTCCTGTGTTTCAGCACGTTCATGAACCCTTTGGATTTCCTGCAGCTCCTGTGTTTCAGCACGTTCATGAACCCTTTGGATTTCCTGCAGCTCCTGTGTTTCAGCACGTTCATGAACCCTTTGGATTTCCTGCAGCTCCTGTGTTTCAGCACGTTCATGATGAACCCTTTGGATTTCCTGCAGCTCCTGTGTTTCAGCACGTTCATGAACCCTTTGGATTTCCTGTGGCTCCTGTGTTTCAGCACGTTCATGAACCCTTTGGATTTCCTGTGGCTCCTGTGTTTCAGCACGTTCATGATCCCTTTGGATTTCCTGTGGCTCCTGTGTTTCAGCACATGATCCCTTTGGATTTCCTGTGGCTCCTGTGTTTCAGCATGAACCCTTTGGATTTCCTGTGGCTCCTGTGTTTCAGCACGTTCATGAACCCTTTGGATTTCCTGCAGCTCCTGTGTTTCAGCACGTTCATGAACCCTTTGGATTTCCTGTGGCTCCTGTGTTTCAGCACGTTCATGAACCCTTTGGATTTCCTGCAGCTCCTGTGTTTCAGCACGTTCATGAACCCTTTGGATTTCCTGCAGCTCCTGTGTTTCAGCACGTTCATGAACCCTTTGGATTTCCTGCAGCTCCTGTGTTTCAGCACGTTCATGAACCCTTTGGATTTCCTGCAGCTCCTGTGTTTCAGCACGTTCATGAACCCTTTGGATTTCCTGTGGCTCCTGTGTTTCAGCACGTTCATGATCCCTTTGGATTTCCTGTGGCTCCTGTGTTTCAGCACGTTCATGAACCCTTTGGATTTCCTGTGGCTCCTGTGTTTCAGCATGTTCATGAACCCGTTGGATTTCCTGTGGCTCCTGTGTTTCAGCACGTTCATGAACCCTTTGGATTTCCTGTGGCTCCTGTGTTTCAGCACGTTCATGAACCCATTGGATTTCCTGCAGCTCCTGTGTTTCAGCACGTTCATGAACCTGTTGGATGTCCTGCAGCTCCTGTGTTTCAGCACGTTCATGAACCCTTTGGATTTCCTGTGGCTCCTGTGTTTCAGCACGTTCATGAACCCTTTGGATTTCCTGCAGCTCCAGTGTTTCAGCACGTTCATGAACCTTTGGATTTCCTGCAGCTCCTGTGTTTCAGCACGTTCATGAACCCTTTGGATTTCCTGTGGCTCCTGTGTTTCAGCACGTTCATGAACCCTTTGGATTTCCTGTGGCTCCTGTGTTTCAGCATGTTCATGAACCCTTTGGATTTCCTGCGGCTCCTGTGTTTCAGCATGTTCATGAACCCTTTGGATTTCCTGCAGCTCCTGTGTTTCAGCACGTTCATGAACCCTTTGGATTTCCTGTGGCTCCTGTGTTTCAGCACGTTCATGAACCCTTTGGATTTCCTGCAGCTCCTGTGTTTCAGCACGTTCATGAACCCTTTGGATTTCCTGCAGCACGTCATGAACCCTTTGGATTTCGCAGCTGTGTTTCAGCACGTTCATGAACCCTTTGGATTTCCTGCAGCTCCTGTGTTTCAGCACGTTCATGAACCCTTTGGATTTCCTGCAGCTCCTGTGTTTCAGCACGTTCATGAACCCTTTGGATTTCCTGCAGCTCCTGTGTTTCAGCACGTTAATGAACCCTTTGGATTTCCTGCAGCTCCTGTGTTTCAGCACGTTCATGAACCCTTTGGATTTCCTGCAGCTCCTGTGTTTCAGCACGTTCATGAACCCTTTGGATTTCCTGCAGCTCCTGTGTTTCAGCACGTTCATGAACCCTTTGGATTTCCTGTGGCTCCTGTGTTTCAGCACGTTCATGAACCCTTTGGATTTCCTGCGGCTCCTGTGTTTCAGCATGTTCATGAACCCTTTGGATTTCCTGCAGCTCCTGTGTTTCAGCACGTTCATGAACCCTTTGGATTTCCTGTGGCTCCTGTGTTTCAGCACGTTCATGAACCCTTTGGATTTGCAGCTCCTGTGTTTCAGCACGTTCATGAACCCTTTGGATTTCCTGTTCCTCAGCACGTTCATGAACCCTTTGGATTTCCTGTGGCTCCTGTGTTTCAGCACGTGAACCCTTTGGATTTCCTGCAGCTCCTGTGTTTCAGCACGTTCATGAACCCTTTGGATTTCCTGCAGCTCCTGTGTTTCAGCACGTTCATGAACCCTTTGGATTTCCTGTGGCTCCTGTGTTTCAGCACGTTCATGAACCCTGCAGGTCTCCGGAGCATGTTCATGAACCCTTTGGATTTCCTGGCTCCTGTGTTTCAGCATGTTCATGAACCCTTTGGATTTCCTGTGGCTCCTGTGTCCTTGTTTCAGCACGTTCATGAACCCTTTGGATTTCCTGCAGCTCCTGTGTTTCAGCAGCATGAACCTGTTGGATGTCAGGTCTCCTGAGCACGTTCATGATCCCTTTGGATTTCCTGTGGCTCCTGTGTTTCAGCACGTTCATGAACCCTTTGGATTTCCTGTGGCTCCTGTGTTTCAGCACGTTCATGAACCCTTTGGATTTCCTGCAGCTCCTGTGGTTCATGAACCCTTTGGATTTCCTGCAGCTCCTGTGTTTCAGCACGTTCATGATCCCTTTGGATTTCCTGCAGCTCCTGTGTTTCAGCATGTTCATGAACCCTTTGGATTTCCTGCAGCTCCTGTGTTTCAGCACGTTCATGAACCCTTTGGATTTCCTGCAGCTCCTGTGTTTCAGCACGTTCATGAACCCTTTGGATTTCCTGTGGCTCCTGTGTTTCAGCACGTTCATGAACCCTTTGGATTTCCTGCAGCTCCTGTGTTTCAGCACGTTCATGAACCCTTTGGATTTCCTGCAGCTCCTGTGTTTCAGCACGTTCATGAACCCTTTGGATTTCCTGCAGCTCCTGTGTTTCAGCACGTTCATGAACCCTTTGGATTTCCTGCAGCTCCTGTGTTTCAGCACGTTCATGAACCCTTTGGATTTCCTGCAGCTCCAGTGTTTCAGCACGTTCATGAACCCTTTGGATTTCCTGCAGGCTCCTGTGTTTCAGCACGTTCATGCAACCCTGTTGGATTTCCTGCCTGGCTCCTGTGTTTCAGCACGTTCATGAACCCTTTGGATTTCCTGCAGCTCCTGTGTTTCAGCACGTTCATGAACCCTTTGGATTTCCTGCAGCTCCTGTGTTTCAGCACGTTCATGAACCCTTTGGATTTCCTGCAGCTCCTGTGTTTCAGCATGTTCATGAACCCTTTGGATTTCCTGCCTCCTGTGTTTCAGCACGTTCATGAACCCTTTGGATTTCCTGCAGCTCCTGTGTTTCAGCACGTTCATGAACCCTTTGGATTTCCTGCAGCTCCTGTGTTTCAGCACGTTCATGAACCCTTTGGATTTCCTGGAGCTCCTGTGTTTCAGCACGTTCATGAACCCTTTGGATTTCCTGCAGCTCCTGTGTTTCAGCACGTTCATGAACCCTGGATTTCCTGCAGCTCCTGTGTTTCAGCATGTTCATGAACCCTGGGATTTCCTGCAGCTCCAGTGTTTCAGCACGTTCATGAACCCTTTGGATTTCCTGCTCCTGTGTTTCAGCACGTTCATGAACCCTTTGGATTTCCTGTGTTTCAGCTCCTGTTTTCACAGACCCTTTATATCCTGTGTACCAATGACTGAACACTTTGGATTTCCTGCACTCACACGCAACATATTTCCTGCAACAGATGTGTATACACAGGGGCAGGCACTTTGTCACACTCCTGTGTTTCAGCATGTTCATGAACCCTTTGGATTTCCTGTGGCTCCTGTGTTTCAGCACATTCATGAACCCTTTGGATTTCCTGTGGCTCTCAGTATGGCCCTTCATTTGGTTAGCTCATATGGCTGCTTGTGTTTCATGTCAAGCAAAGATACGCATATTGAATCAAACCATATTACTTGGATGTGGTTACAAACAGAAGGCATTGCTTTATGATAGAGACGCGAATTACTGGTCATAGAACATTGTTACTCATAGTCTGTTGCTTCCAGCTACAAGGTTTCATTGACCTGCAGTAAATGTTGCTCTTTAGAAAACAATTGCGTGCGAACAGCCAATCAGCTTCCAAATCTAGCGGGCTTCTATTTTGTATAAAAAGCTACTTAAACATACTTTCTGACGCTGGTCTAGAGACAAGGGAAATCACGTCTGTGACAGGACATAGTAATGAAGGCTCAATTCGCAGCTATTGAACAGTAAATCAACAGGGAAGACATGATTGGTCCACACTTCTGTCATCGGCTGGATCCAAAACCCTGTTTGAGTTCTTTCTGCACCAGCCAATCCACTCCCTGCCTGCTTGAATGACGTCCCGCCTCCAACAACAAGTTTCGAGTCAGACTCAATACTACACGGACTATTCAACAATTGTACATGACCAGATAAATTATAATAATAAAAAGTAAGATCCTAATAAATAAATATGTTAGCAATGGCTAATAATTTATTTTTTTAATAATAATAATAATAATAATAATAATAATAATAATAATAATGTTTTTCTCTACGTGTGTGTCGTTCTTCTATTCTAATTATGTTAGGGACTATTTTCCTTAGCGGAATTTTACCTGGCGAAATATCAGAAGTTCAAGGTAAATATAGTTTTTTTTAAAGAGAAAATAAAGAAACAAATAGTTTTCTAATAGCGATAGAGCCCTCTCATCTACCACACGGTAAAGCGCGCATCGACGGGCTCTATCGCTTAAATAGATTCTGCAGATTGAATAGCCACTTTGGGTATATGTGCTGGGGATAGATACAGGATCGAAAGGATTTTGATAAAATCCCATATACTCGCCTGCTCCAAGTTAAAGGTAATGATAACTTTTTTTCATACCAATAGAGTGGACTATCGGTGAGGCACGAAGGATCCCCCACACCACTCCCTGACCCGACCCGAAAACAAAGACTTCGCTGCTGCACTTCGTTGATCTGCTGCTTGAGTCCTCCTTGTTGCTCAAGGTTAACGTCCTCTTGCACACAAAGCTGACAAGACCATGCGTGCAGGTCATTCTTCAGACCCCTTTCTCTTTCTCTGTGCAGGTCATTCTTCAGACCCCTTTCTCTTTCTCTGTGCATGCAGGTCATTCTTCAGACCCCTTTCTCTTTCTCTGTGCAGGTCATTCTTCAGACCCCTTTCTCTTTCTCTGTGCAGGTCATTCTTCAGACCCCTTTCTCTTTCTCTGTGCAGGTCATTCTTCAGACCCCTTTCTCTTTCTCTGTGCATGCAGGTCATTCTTCAGACCCCTTTCTCTTTCTCTGTGCAGGTCATTCTTCAGACCCCTTTCTCTTTCTCTGTGCAGGGTCATTCTTCAGACCCCTTTCTCTTTCTCTGTGCAGGTCATTCTTCAGACCCCTTTCTCTTTCTCTGTGCATGCAGGTCATTCTTCAGACCCCTTTCTCTTTCTCTGTGCATTTCTCTTTCTCTGTGCAGGTCATTCTTCAGACCCCTTTCTCTTTCTCTGTGCAGGTCATTCTTCAGACCCCTTTCTCTTTCTCTGTGCAGGTCATTCTTCAGACCCCTTTCTCTTTCTCTGTGCATGCAGGTCATTCTTCAGACCCCTTTCTCTTTCTCTGTGCATGCAGGTCATTCTTCAGACCCCTTTCTCTTTCTCTGTGCAGGTCATTCTTCAGACCCCTTTCTCTTTCTCTGTGCAGGTCATTCTTCAGACCCCTTTCTCTTTCTCTGTGCAGGTCATTCTTCAGACCCCTTTCTCTTTCTCTGTGCATGCAGGTCATTCTTCAGACCCCTTTCTCTTTCTCTGTGCAGGTCACTCTTCAGACCCCTTTCTCTTTCTCTGTGCAGGTCATTCTTCAGACCCCTTTCTCTTTCTCTGTGCATGCCCCTTTCTCTTTCTCTGTGCAGGTCATTCTTCACACCCCTTTCTCTTTCTCTGTGCATGCAGGTCATTCTTCAGACCCCTTTCTGTGCCCTACATCTCTGGGAATTGCTGCAGAAGAGCTGGGAAGACATGTCAGGTGATTTCCTGCTGAAACTTGTTAATCAAATGCCTTATGTTTGTGAGGCTGTTATTAAGGCAAAGGGTGGCTATTTTGAGGAATCCAAGATTTAGAGACAATTTTCAATTTTCTTGAACATTAATTTGATACTCCTTATGTTTTGTTTTGTATATTGTAGCATGTGTTTTCATTTTCAAGTATTTATAGAAACGTATACAACGTAAAACATTGTGTGTGTACTGTGTACTGAACTTTTGACTATATACAATATATATCGTAATGTATGTATATATATGTGTTGTAATACTATATAGACTATATATATATATATATATAGTATATATATATATATATATATATATATATATAGATATATAATACGTAAGGCCAGACCTGGCGATGGCAGCATCCTGGACTTTTTGTTTGTCTTGTTTGTTACGTCCTGTTAAGGTTCCGTGTATTGTGAGGGTACGGGGCACGCCGTTAGTGTGTGTCTGCGTGAGTGTGTGTGTGTGTGTGCGCAGTGGGCGGTTCCCCCAGAGGCTATAAGTGGGAGGGGGGGGAGCCACGAGCGGGAGAACGCAGGTGAATGTCTGAGCGGAGAGAGACTGCGAGAGATGGAGAACTGCTTATCGACGAAGCAGAGTGCGGTGTAAAAGAGAGAGATACAGCCGTTTATTATTTTGGCGTGAACCCCGGCCCAAACAAGGTTCCGTTGTGTTATTAAAAAATAAATAAAAGTACGTGGAACCTCATCTGGTCTCCCCCGAGTCTGTCTCACCCCCATAGCACAAAACGCTGCATTGGTGTTTCAGGAGTGGAATTTGTACAGCGCCTGCCATGAGGGGTGAAACAGAAGCAAGAGGGAGAAGATGGCGGACGCGAGAGAGATGAGAGGAGACGAGCTGCGAGCCAGACTGGAGGAGCTGGTCGCTGAGCTGAGGGTCAGGAGCGACCCGAGCATGGGCACTGCATGGGGAGGAGAGAACATGGAGCGAGGGAGAAGCAAGAACCCTTGGGCGAAAGAGGAAAGAGGGATCAAGATGACGGAGCTAGGAGACAAACAGACTGCCCCGCAGGCTGAGGGGCACTGCGCCATTGTCATCAAGGAAGAAGGAGGTTCTTCGGCCGCAGCAAGGACGTCATTGGCCACAGAGATAGGAGGAGCGCGAGTGCGCGTCAAGGAGGAGGCAGTATCACCATCGGACATGCTAGCCCTGCAGCAGAATGTCAACAAGGGGGTTTATTACAGCCGTCTGCAGTACAACGGTAAGGCCGATTGGCGAGACTTTATAAAGCAGTTTGAAATGATGGCAACGATAAGCAACTGGACAGACAGAGAGAAAGCCAGTAATTGAATTGCTTGTTTAGAAGAAGAGGCTTTACATTGTTTAAACACTGTCAATCTGAATGGCTGTAGTAGCTGTGGGGCATTGGCTGCTGAACTGAGCGTGTGTCTGACAAGGGAGTATGACGTTAAGCCCCGACATGGGCCCCGTGCCGATCACGGGACAGAGAATATGCGGTGTGGGGGGAACATGTTGCCAGGGGCGAGCCGGCAGTCAGTGAAAGCAGGCCGCTATGACGGTAGATCGTCGTGGGAGGCGTATCACGTCAAATTCAGGATGGCAGCGCTTACTAATGGCTGGGGGCCGACGGAGAAAGCAGGACAGTTGGCGGCTGCATTAGAAGGAGAAGCGCTGCAGGTTCTGCTGGACTTGGGCCCAGATGAGGTGGCCCAATATGAGGTGCTAACCGCAGCTCTCGAGCGCCGTTTTGGGAGAGTGGAGCCCGCAGTCGGGTTGCGCCTGCAGCTGGCCAACCGCACTAGAGCTCCTGGAGAGAAACTGGGCGTACTGGCTGCTGATGTCCAGTACCTGGCCCGGAAGGGGTACCCAACGTTCCCGCCAGCCACCCAGGAGGACCTGGCTGTCGAGGCCTTTGTTCGCGGACTGACCCCAACCGCTCTACGTCAGCAGGTCCGGTTTGCTGCCCCAACCTCCCTAGAGCTCGCCGTGGCTCACGCCGTACGAGTCGAGGCGGTGCTCGAGGAGGGGGAGCTGGACCATGCCCCTGGGAGCGAGAGTGGTCAGCAGAAGAGGCGGCCTGACCACACACCACCTCGAGCTTGCATGGCCCAAGCAGAAGAAGAGGAGGCCCCGTACCGCACCACTGACCCCACCTGGCCCCCGGAGCTTACTACCCTCATCAGGCCGGCGATCACCCAGCCGGCTGGGACTCCTGAGACCCCCCCACAGCTGTGCTGGGGCTGTGGACAGCCTGGCCACTTACGGCGCCACTGCCCAGAAGCAGCTGCTGCACTACCACGCCTGACACAGCAACCGCAGGGAAACGCCAAGGGGCCCGCATAGACGGGACGACGCGTGCCCCTAGTCCAGTCCCCTTAATCGCGGACCACCCAGCTGCAGCGGCCGCCACCAGTACTAACCTGTGTAGCCGACAGAGTGCGGCGTCACCCCCCATGGAAACAGCCGACCACAGACAGTGCCAGCCAGATATAGCGGTAGGAAGGACCACTGCCGGGGACTTCTGCCATGTCCCCGTCCGCATTGAGGGGGTCCCGTGCACTGCTCTCGTGGACACTGGCTCCACGGTGACTCTCATCTGCCCCGATGTGCTCCCTGCAGGAGTCCGGCTGGAGCCCACCACCATGCAGTTGCGCACTGTGACTGGAGAGCTAGCCCCCATGCAAGGAAAGGGCAACCTTGCTATTGAAGTGGCTGGACGGACCGTGCACCACCCCATCTGGGTAGCAGCTGTACAGGACCCCTGCATACTTGGCCTGGACTTCCTGCGCTACACCGGCGGTCAGCTAATTAAGCAGCGCCCTTGCCACCACCCGCTCGCCCTCCAGGAAGCCACAGAGCAGGTGCTGGAGGAGATGAAGGCGGCGGGGATCATTGAGCCGTCCGACAGCCCCTGGACCTGAATGAATGATGTGACGGAGAAGGACTCCTACCCCCTTCCCCGCATCGATGAGTCCCTTGACTTGGTGGCTGGCTCTAGATGGTTCTCTTTGCTGGACCTCCGCAGCAGTTACTGGCAGATTGCGCTGGATCCCTCTGCACGGCCGAAGACTGCCTTCTCCACTGGACGGGGTCTGTGGCAGTTTACTGTGATGCCGTTCGGACTTTGCAACGCCCCCGCAACGTTTGAACGGCTCATGGAAAAGGTGCTGGCCGGAGTACCCCCATCAGAGTGCCTGGTCTACCTGGATGACCTGCTGGTCCAAGGAGGGACCTTCCAGGATGCCCTGGCCTCCCTGTGTGAGGTGACGGCACGTGAGGAGAGCGGGGCTAAAACTGCACTCTGAAAAGTGCCAGCTGATGCGCCAGGAGGTCTCATTCCTCGGGCACCGAGTGGGAGCAGAGGGGATCCAGATAGAGGTGGACAAGATCACTGCAGTGAGGAACTGGTCTATTCCCGTCAACCCCCGGCAGGTTAGAAGCTTCCTAGGGCTTGCGTCCTACTACCGCAGGTTTGTGCAGGGCTTTGCCACCATCGCTGCCCCTCCTGCACCGCCTCCTGAGGAAAGACGAGCCCTTTGAGTGGACCCTGGCGTGCCAGAAGGCGTTCGCCGCCCTGCAACATGCGCTGTGCCAGTCCCCAGTGCTGGCTCCCCCGGATGTCCGTTCTCCCTTCCTGCTGGACACGGATGCGAGCAACGAGGGGATCGGGGCTGTCTTATCCCAGCCGGGTCCGGAAGGGGAGCATGTGGTGGTGTATTTTAGCCGGTCGCTCAGCAAGGCGGAGTGCCGGTATTGCGTCACCCGACGGGAGCTGCTTGCGGTGTTGGAGGGGGTCCGCCACTTCTGCCACTATCTCTGCGGGCTCCCCTTCACCATTCGCACGGACCACGCTGCCCTGCAGTGGCTACTGACGTTCCGGGAGCTGGAGGGACAGGTCACCCGTTGGATCGAGCAGCTCCAGGCGTTTCAGTACCGGATCCAACACCGGGCTGGTGAGAAGCACGCCAATGCGGACGCGCTGTCCCGTCGTCCCTGTGCCCGGGACGGATACGCCCATTGCAGCAGAAAGGAGAAGAGGGAAGCGGAGCTGTCCCACTGGGGAGAAGAGCAATGCCGGGTGGCAGTATCAGCTGAGGGGGTGGATTGGAGAGCCCATCAGGACAGAGACCCGGACCTCCGCCCCATACTACAATGGCTAGAGGAGCAGAGAAGGCCCCCTTGGGAGGAGGTGGCCCCTTTTTCCATAGCCACTCGGGGGCGGTGGGCTCAGTGGAGCGTGTTGGTCTTGCATGACGGAGTCCTTCAGCGGCAGTGGAAGGCGCCCGCCACGGGGGAGGTGAGGTGGCAGGTGGTTGTCACCGGGAGAATGCGCCAGGAGGTGCTAGAGGCCCATCATGGGACCCCAGGCACTGGTAATTTTGGAGTGACAAAGACCCTGCGGCGGCTCCGCCAGTCGTTCTACTGGGGGCAGTGCAGGCGAGACGTGGAGGACCACTGCCGGCACTGTGACATCTGCACTGCCCGGAAAGGACCCCAGGGATGGTCGCACACCCCACTCCAGCAGTACCAGGTCGGGGGACCTATGGAGAGGGTTGCCGTAGACGTACTAGGCCCCTTTCCACGCTCCGAGAGGGGGAACCGGTTCGTTCTGGTGGCCCTTGAACCTGTGGCATAGTATCGGACTGCAACAGCGAATCATATAGAATTGCAGAATACATAGATCACTTTTTAAACCCCCTATCCACCAAACACACTAGCTACCTCAAAGACACATATGATTTCATAGAAAAAATTAAAACACTCAAACTAACAGAAACCGCTTCTCTTTTTACAATAGATATAGACAGCTTGTACACAAACATAGAGACCAACGCAGGCATTGCAGCTATCAGGAAATGCTTGAATCTGAACCCGGATCCAACCAGACCAGACGAAGAATTGATCAAACTCCTGGAAATCAGCTTAACAAAAAATGACTTTGAATTTGACAGCCAATTCTACCTCCAGACCAAAGGAACAGCGATGGGGAAACGCTTTGCGCCATCGTATGCCAACATCTATATGGCCGATTGGGAAGAGACAATCCTCTGCAGATGCCCACAGAGACCAACGCACTATTTTAGGTACCTAGATGACATTTGGGGCACTTGGACACATAGCATAGAGGAATTTAAAAATTTCGTCTCTTTACTTAACACACACCATCAGTCCATCAAAGTGAAATACACCACACATAGCAGCGAAGTAAATTTTTTAGACACGACCACTTACAAAGGACCGAATTTTTCGCAAACACAAAAGCTAGACACCAAAGTATATTTTAAAGAAACTGACACACACACACTTTATTACACAAAACAAGCTACCACCCTAAACACACTTTTAGAGGTTTAATCAAATCACAACTACTCAGATTCCACAGAATTTGCACACAACCTACTGACTTCCAGGCAGCTACCAAAACTTATTCACAGCACTCAGGCAAAGGGGGTACTCCCGTTCCTTCCTCAGAGGAATAAGGAAAACCTTCCTAGAACAAAAGCCCAGAGACAACAAAAAGATTATTCCACTTATAACTACCTACTCACATTTTAGTGTTGCAGCTAACTCACAGGTCAAGCAAAATCTAACCAACAAATTACAAGACAAGGTAAGGTAATCTCAGCCTACAGAAAAAACAAAAACTTGAACAACTACTTAGTGTCCAGTAAACTGCCTGCACTTAATCGCAAACCAACAAAAGCACCACGACACTTCAAACAACTTACCACACTCCAGAGCAAAACCACAGGCACCACACACAACATTCCAGGTGTTAAACCTGGACAAAGAAAATAAAGCCGAATCAATATGGGTCAGAATAATGGACAAAAATTCAAAGGGCATAATAATAGGAGCATGTTATAGACCGCCAGATTCAGACGGTGAACAAAATAATCTGTTATACAATGACATTAGAAATGCGTGTAGCAAAGGAGAAGCCATACTAACGGGGGATTTCAACTTCCCCCATATAAAATGGGAAAACCCGGTGGGTAGCACGAAGGATGAAATTGAAATGGTGGAAATGACAAATGACTGCTTCCTACCACAATTTGTCAAGGCACCGACTAGAGGGGAGGCATGTCTTGATTTAGTCTTTTCAAATAACGAAGACAGAAAAACTAAAACAGAGGTCAGAGAACAACTGGCAAACTCAGACCACAACATGGTCTCATTTGAAGTGTTTTTTAAATCCCCAAAAGTAAAGACTAAAGCTAAGGTTTACAATTTTAGAAAAGCAAACTATGAAGGTATGAAACAGAGACTAACAGAAGTAGACTGGAGTAAAATAGAGAAAACACCCACAGAAGAAGGATGGTTGTTCTTCAAAAATGTAGTACTAGAGGCGAAAAACAATTATATCCCTAAAGTAGACAAATCTAAATGTAAAACTAAATTGCCAAAATGGTTTAATAGATCAATTAAAAAAAATATTCAGCGAAAAAAGGCACTTTACAGAGCATTAAAAAGGGACCAAAAAGAAAGTACGCAGAAAGAGTACACAGAACTGCAAACGCAAGTCAAAAAGGAAATTAGAAAGGCCAAGAGAGAAATAGAAATGAACATTGCTAAGGGAGCTAAAACCAATTCCAAAATGTTTTTCCAATATTACAACAGCAAGAGAACATTCAAAGAGGAGATTAAATGTTTAAGAGATACAAATGGCAAAATCGTAGATGAAGAAAAAAAATAGCAAATATATTAAATGATTACTTTTCACAAGTTTTTACAAAGGAAGATACTGACAACATGCCCCACATGTCATCCAGTTCCTATCCAGTTTTAAATAACTTTAGCATAACTGAAGCAGAAGTGTTAAAGAGACTAGGAGCTCTTAAAATAAACAAATCCCCTGGGCTGGATGAGATCCTCCCAGTAGTACTCAAAGAAATGAAAGAAGTAATTTACAAACCGCTAACCAAGATCATGCAGCAGTCTCTTGACACAGGGGTGGTACCGACAGACTGGAAAATTGCAAACGTAATACCGATCCACAAAAAGGGAAACAAAACTGAACCAGGTAACTACAGACCAGTAAGCCTGACTTCTATTATATGCAAACTTATGGAAACTATAATAAGATCCAAAATGGAAAATTACCTATATGGTAACAGGGTCCTGGGAGACAGTCAACATGGTTTTAGGAAAGGGAGATCATGTCTAACTAACTTGCTTGATTTTTTTGAGGATGCAACATTGATAATGGATAATTGCAAAGCATATGACATGGTTTATTTAGATTTCCAGAAAGCTTTTGACAAAGTCCCGCACAAAAGATTAATTCTCAAACTGAACGCAGTTGGGATTCAAGGAAACACATGTACATGGATTAGGGAGTGGTTAACATGTAGAAAACAGAAAGTACTGATTAGAGGAAAAACCTCAGAATGGAGTGTGGTAACCAGTGGTGTACCACAGGGATCAGTATTAGGTCCTCTGCTATTCCTAATCTACATTAATGATTTAGATTCTGGTATAGTAAGCAAACTTGTTAAATTTGCAGACGACACAAAAGTAGGAGGAGTGGCAAACACTGTTGCAGCAGCAAAGGTCATTCAAAATGATCTAGACAAGATTCAGAACTGGGCAAACACATGGCAAATGACATTTAATAGAGAAAAGTGTAAGGTACTGCACGCAGGAAATAAAAATGTACATTATAAATATCATATGGGATTGTAACAAAGTGCCCGCCCCTGTGTATATTATCTGTTATGTGTTGCGTGTGGTGTGTTTAAATGTTGGTGTATAGACATTGGTACACGGGATATAAACGGGTCTGTGTAACACGAGTGTTTAAAATGTATATGTGTATTTAGGCACGAGGATTGCACAGCACTTCACGTGCAAGTAAAAAGTAATAATATATGAGCACGGGGAATTGCACTTTATTAATTCACGTGCTGGGATTCAAGTGAATAATTAATTGGTAATTGAATCCCAGCACAATAGTATATATAGATGCACGTTGTCACATACTGGCGGTTGGGTGTTCGGTGAGCGGAGAACGGGATTGGAGACGGAGGAAATAAGCAGTAGTAGTATAATAAGAGGAGAAAGTATCCGCTCACCGTGTTTGTCAGTGTCTGTCCGTGCACCGTTTTGTTAAGTTTAGTCTGTTTTTGTTTGTCTATTTATTTTGGCGTAGAGTGCCGTGTCCTGTGTTTTTCGTGTTTGTTAAACCTTTTATTTTGTAATAAACCGGCGCCAACAGGCGTCTTCATCATTTCATTTCATCCGTCCTGTGTTTTGTGTATTGCATTACCTTTCCTGGTTCTGACGCCGCCCACTTCGGCCGTCTCTGTGACAGGGATATACTGAAATTTGAGAAGGAATCTATGAAAAAGACCTAGGAGTCTTCATCTAGACAATGTGGGGAAGCTATAAAAAGGGCTAACAAGATGCTCGGATACATTGTGAAAAGTGTTGAATTTAAATCAAGGGAAGTAATGTTAAAACTGTACAATGCACTAGTAAGACCTCATCTTGAATATTGTGTGCAGTTCTGGTCATCTCACTATAAAAAAGATATTGCTGCTCTAGAAAGAGTGCAAAGAAGAGCAACCAGAATTATTACGGGCTTAAAAGGCATGTCATATGCCGACAGGCTAAAAGAATTGAATCTGTTCAGTCTTGAACAAAGAAGACTACGTGGCGACCTAATTCAAGCATTCAAAATTCTAAAAGGTACTGACAGTGTCGACCCAAGGGACTTTTTCAGCCTGAAAAAAGAAACAAGCACCAGGGGTCACAAATGGAGATTAGACAAAGGGGCATTCAGAACAGAAAATAGGAGGCACTTTTTTACACAGAGAATTGTGATGGTATGGAATCAACTCCCAAGTAATGTTGTTGAAGCTGCCACCCTGGGATCCTTCAAGAAGCTGCTTGATGAGATTCTGGGATCAATAAGCTACTAACAACCAAACGAGCAAGATGGGCCGAATGGTTTCCTCTCGTTTGTAAACTTTCTTATGTTCTAAGTACATCTGCAAATTATTATTATCTTTTAATAATTTGTGTGTTCTCTCCCTCTGAATGGTTGGGAGGCGGGCCTTGGGGGATTGCTGGGCCTATAAAATAACGCTCTGTTGTTCCCTCGGGTCTGCCCCTACAGGACGACAAACTTGCGAGAGGACACTCTTATTTGCGGACCGAGAACGAAAACAAAACAAAACAAAATATAGGGGTAGCGGAGAAACCCTGGGCAGACCCCAAAAGTATAGCCCATAGTCTGAGGGAACGGTGGAGTGTAGGACGGAGACTCGGGCCATGCAGGTAGTGACGGTCAGAGAAACACTGCAGAGTGCAGCACCTTTATTTTGTAGGTTTGTTTTCCCTTTTTCTTTGTGCCTTTTGTTTTCATTATTATTTTGAGAACTTGTATGTGCACTAGACTCTATACCGGTACTGGTAACCCTGTGGTCCTGTTTACTGTTAGCAATATTCAGGCCACGGACAACAGCGCCCTCTGCAGGCAAAAATAAATCAGTGTCAGTGAATTGCCCTCCACCATTCCACAAGGTATTACAGCCTCAAGAACATACTCTTATTTTGTTGTAGATTTAGTTTAGTTTCCCAGATTCTATTTTCAATTTTGACTTGGAAATGGCCACAAAACTATATATTCACTTGCTGTGCACAGTTATTATAGAAGCCCAGTTTGTTAGATTTATATTGGCTGTACAGGAAGTTAATTTATAGCTTGACAGCTGAATACAATTGTTTCACCCAAGTCAAATGAAAATAAAGTGTAAAAATTACAATGGACTTGGTTAATATATTGTGGGCAAGGAAATTGCTTTTAAAGCAAGAGAGGCAAGGCAACAGTCATTAGGCAGTTTACCATGCAGTTCTGCGCACGCTTTTAATACATTATATTTAAATGTTATACTTCTGTTTTCTGTCTTTTTCCATTAACTCCTGACTTTTCTTTCTGACAATTTCCTGTGGGCAAAAATAACAAAAACAAGAACAGTTAACTGGTAAGCCTTGAGAGATGGAAGCAAAAGAAATGTGATACTGCAAGATGCAGAATTGAACTCCAATGGCAGTACAAGGAAAACGGAGAGTTGGAGGGAGCTGAAGGAGAGAAATTAGGGAGGAAAAGTTTGCAGGATTTCACACGTGTCAAAGGGTGGTAAGAAAGGTATCCATGCGGATTGTCTAGCATTATATCTCATACTTTCTCCTCTCTTCTTCTGCACGATTCATTCTCTTCAGTGTCGCTCGCTGGGCCTGGACAAGATATGAAACTGGACTTTAGATTGCAAGGGTGAATGAAATGACAGCAATGTTGATTACAACAAAATATAATATATATATCTATAGATATCATTATACTATATATATATATATTCTATAATATATATATATTATAACATTAAAGCCAACCATTCATTCAAACATCGAATGGCTACTTTCATAAAACCTGAATTCAATACCACTTTAAAAACAGCAGAGCTTAACAAAACAAGTCTGAAGAAAACATCCAGAGGAGTTAAGGTGATTGAGTTTAGTTAAGAAAACTTTTCTCATGGGTGACATCAAGTCTTCAGCAGTGCAAAGTAATCTTGGAGCAGAATTTCTGAAATAAGTGTACCATTAACAACTGTCCGCATTGTGTACATAGTTTAGGTACTTCCTGCAAATGTTCCAGTCGCTAGGAAAAAAAAAAGTTAATAAGCTCCTCTGTTAATGGTTTTCAGTTTGACTAAAAACAAAGAATATTTTTATTATTTCTCTAATTTAACTTCCTTGTACAATAGTTCCCCATTACTTATTTACAGTGCCAAGAAAAAGTTTGTGAACCCTTAAGGATTTTCACATATTTCAAACCTAAAATGTTATTAGATCTTAATCTAATAATAGATCAATATAACCTGATTAAACAAATAACACAAAAACATAATACTTTTTCAACATTTATTTATCCACAAATGATTCAACATTCAATATCCATGTGTGAAAAAGTATGTGAACCTTTAGATTCAGTAACTGGTGACACCCCCTTGAGCAGCAATGACTTCAACTAAGCATTTCCTGTAACTGTTGGTCAGTCTCTCACATCAGTTTTCAGGAATTTTGGCCCATTCCTCCTTACAGAACTGCTTCAACTTGGTGACATTTGAGGGCTTTCTTGCATGGACAGCTCGCTTCAGGACCTGCCACAACATTTTGATGGGGCTTAGGTCAGGACTTTGACATTCTTTTGTAGATCTGCTTGTATGTTTAGGATCATTGTCTTGCTGCATGACCCAACATCAGTTCAGCTTCAGCTCACTGACAGATGGCTTGCCATTCTCCTCTAGAATCTTCTGATACAATGCAGTATTCATGGTTGTGTCTATGATGGCAAGCTATCCAGGTCCTGAGGCAGCAAAGCAGCCCCAAACCATCACACTCCCACCACCATGCTTGATGGTTGGGATGAGGTTCTTCTGTTCGAACGCAGTGTTTGGTTTTCGCCAAACATAACGTTTCTTATTTAGGCCAAAAAGTTCTACCTTTGACTTGTCTGTCCAGAGAACATTGTTCCAGAAGTCTTGTGGATCATCAATGTGCTCTTTGGCGAACTTCAGACGGGCAGCAATGTTCTTTTTACAGAGCAGTGGTTTCCTCCTGGCTATCCTTCCATGAACACCATTCTTGTTCAGTCTTTTTCTGACAGTTGAGTCATGAACACTTACATTAGCCAATGTGAGAGTGGCCTGCAGATCCTTGGATGTTACTCAGGGGTTCTTTGTGACTTCCTTGATGATTTTCCGGTTTGTTCTTGTAGACATTTTAGTAGGACGACTGCTCCTGGGTAGTGTGACTGTGGTCTTGTGAAGTGATGTGCTGTGATGTGCTGTGACGTGCAATGATGTGCAGTGATGCGTTGTGATGTGATGTGCTGTGATGTGATGTGCAGTGATGCACTGTGAAGTTGTGATGTGATGTGATGTGATGTGCAGTGATGCACTGTGAAGTGATGTGCTGTGATGCGCACTGAAGTGATATGCTGTGATGTGAAGTGATGTGCTGTGATGTGATGTGCAGTGATGCGTTGTGATGTGATGTGCTGTGATGTGCTGTGATGTGCAGTGATGCATTGTGATGTGATGTGCTGTGATGTGATGTGCTGTGATGCGTTGTGAAGTGATGTGCTGTGATGTGCTGTGATGTGCAGTGATGCACTGTGAAGTGATGTGCTGTGCAGTGATGTGAAGTGATATGCTGTGATGTGCAGTGTGCGTTGTGAAGTGATGTGCTGTGATGTGCTGTGATGTGCAGTGATGCGTTGTGAAGTGATGTGCTGTGATGTGCTGTGATGTGCAGTGATGCACTGTGAAGTGATGTGCTGTGATGTGCTGTGCAGTGATGTGCTGTGCAGTGATGTGAAGTGATATGCTGTGATGTGCAGTAATGCGTTGTGAAGTGATATGCTGTGATGTGCTGTGATGTGCAGCAATACACTGTGAAGTGATGTGATGTGATGTGCTGTGATGTGACGTGCAGTGATGCACTGTGAAGTGATGTGCTGTGATGTGCAGTGCACTGTGATGATGTGCTGTGATGTGATGTGCTGTGATGTGCAGTGATGCACTGGGAAGTGATGTGATGTGCAGTGATGCACTGTGAAGTGATGTGCTGATATGCCGTGATGTGCTGTGATGTGATGTGCTGTGATGTGATGATGCGTGTGCTGTGTGAAGTGATGTGCTGTGATGTGCTGTGATGTGCAGTGATGCACTGTGAAGTGATGTGCTGTGATGTGCAGATGATGATGCGCTGTGATGTGATGTGCTGTGATGTGCAGTGATGCGTTGTGAAGTGTGAAGTGATGTGCTGTGATGTGCTGTGATGTGCAGTGATGCAGTGAAGTGATGTGCTGTGATGTGCATTGATGCACTGTGAAGTGATGTGCTGTGATGCATGCTGTGCTGTGATGTGCAGTGATGTGCAGTGATGCACTGTGAAGTGATGTGCTGATGTGCTGTGATGTGCTGAAGTGATGTGAAGTGATGTGCTGTGCAGATGTGATGTGATGTGCATGTGATGTGATGTGCTGTGATGTGATGTGCTGTGATGTGCTGTGATGTGATGTGCAGTGCAGCGATGTGAAGTGATGTGCTGTGATGTGCAGTGATGCAGTGTGCACTGTGAAGTGATGTGAAGTGATGTGCTGTGATGTGCTGTGATGTGCATGTGATGTGCAGTGATGCACTGTGAAGTGATGTGCTGTGATGTGCTGTGATGTGCAGTGATGCATTGTGAAGTGATGTGCTGTGATGTGCAGTGATGTGCAGTGATGCACTGTGAAGTGATGTGCTGTGATGTGCAGTGATGCGTTGTGAAGTGATGTGAAGTGATGTGCTGTGATGTGATGTGCAGTGATGCACTGTGAAGTGTGCTGTGATGTGCAGTGATGCATGTGAAGTGATGTGCTGTGATGTGCATTGATGTGCTGTGAAGTGATGTGATGTGATGTGCAGTGATGCGCTGTGATGCGATGTGAAGTGATGTGCTGTGATGTGATGTGCAGATGATGCTGTGATGTGATGTGCTGTGATGTGAAGTGATGTGCTGTGATGTGATGTGCAGTGATGTGCTGTGAAGTGATGTGCTGTGATGTGCAGTGATGTGCAGTGATGTGATGTGAAGTGATGTGCATTGATGCGCTGTGAAGTGATGTGCTGTGATGTGCAGTGATGCGTTGTGAAGTGATGTGAAGTGATGTGCTGTGATGTGCTGTGATGTGCAGTGATGCACTGTGAAGCGATGTGCTGTGATGTGCTGCAATGTGCAGTGATGCTCAGTGATGCACTGTGAAGTGATGTGCTGTGATGTGCTGTGATGTGCAGTGATGCGTGTGATGTGATGTGCTGTGATGTGATGTGCTGTGATGTGCTGTGATGTGATGTGCTGTGATGTGATGTGATGATGATGTGATGTGCTGTGATGTGCAGTGATGCGTTGTGAGTGATGTGCTGTGACGTGCAGTGATGTGCAGTGATGCGTTGTGAAGTGATGTGCTGTGATGCGCTGTGATGTACAGTGATGTGCAGTGATGCGTTGTGAAGTGATGTGCTGTGATGTGCTGTGACGTGCAGTGATGTGCAGTGACGCGTTATGAAGTGATGTGCTGTGATGTGCTGTGACGTGCAGTGATGTGCTGTGCAGTGATGTGCTATGCTGTGCTAGGCTGTGATGTGCTTTGCTGTGATGTGCTGTGCTATAACGTCCTGTGACGTGCTGTGTTGTGCAGTGATGTGATGTGCTGTGATGCGTTGTGATGGAACGTGTTGAGAAGTGCCGTGCTGTGATGTGCTATGCTGTGTAGTGCTGTGCAGTGATGTGCTATACTGTGCTGTGCAGTGATGTGCTATATTGTGCTGTGCTGTGCTGTGCTGTGACGTGCTGTGCTATGACGTGACCGGACGTGACGTGACGTTCTGTACTGTAATGTGCTGTGCAGTGATGTGCTATACTGTGCTGTGCTGTGCTGTGCTATGATGTGACATGCTGAGATGTGCTATGTGGTGCTGTGCTGTGATGTGATGTGCTGTGCTATGATGTGCTGCGATGTGATCTGCTGTGCTGTGCTGTATAACCAATCCTGAACTGCCTTGTACTATTGTCTGCTGCTTTACCCTAAACTTGTGTTTTCTCACCTGTTTGTGTTTTATTAAGGGTTTCCTATCAGCTGTTTTTTTTAGCTGCTTCCCCTGTCTTCTTCACAGTTAAAGGCACTCTGTATTTGGCAGCTGGTTTGGTTATTTTCAGTACAGAGGCTACAGAGGTGGACGCTGGACCTTGAGCTGGCCTTTTTGCTAAAGGTAAAGAAAAAAACAGTAGCAGTAATAATACACAGTAAAATTAACCATGTTGTGTTTGTTTCATCCCATGCCCGTGACACATCGCTCAAGCGGATATTCTCAAAGAGATTTCTAAAAAAAAGTAGGGCTTCTGTTTTTCTGTTTTTATTAATTTTATTTTTCAGTGCTTATTTTTAGCTATTTTCGAGTTATATGGAAATCGTTTTGTTTTTTTTTCAGGGCTTTCGGTTTTATATACTGTATGAAATTACTTTTTCAGTTACTTTCGATTTTTTCTGTCACAATATACAAAATATAAAATAAAAGGTTTAAACAAATCACTTCACAAAACTTACAAAATAGAAATCTACCTTGATGACAAGGAAAAACTAAACACGAAAAATGCCCTGGCTAAGACAGGACAGCTAAGCTGTTTAACCGAACAAAACACACCCTTTATTTTACTCACAGTACTTTCAATTACCCACTCTGATGCACGGACTCTCCTTCACTTCACCACCCTGAACAGTATTGTGGTTATTTACTAATTAGTAATTTACTAATAGAACAGCTGTGCTCTATTACCCTTCAAACAGTAATACATAGAGTAACATTTTAGTATCATGATGACCTCTAGTGGTTCGTCCTCAAAATGACACCATTCAAAACCCAACCCAACGCTTCTCGTGGGAGAATAGAGTAGACCTTCCTGACATAGACTACCAGTAGAAATGTAGTATTGGCTGCCACTCAGCAGTTGAGGTGGGTTTAAAGTATTCAGAACGAATCAATATGAGATACAAGTCAGGAAGGAGAGGAGGTGTTTTATCAATTAAAACCGAAAATCAGAAGCCCTAGGTATAAGGGTTTAACACAAAAAAAAAATGTAGCTTATCTGTAAAAAACAAAAAAAACAAAAACACATTAATTTATCAGAAAGTATAAAACTGCTGTGTCCACAGAACACTTGCTAAGTATTGTTATTTAAAGCTGTACTGCTTACCTGGTGCTACCTGCGATGCATTCATTTTAGGCTGGTTATGAAGAATTGTATGGCTGAATTCCTGAGCAATAAGCTGCAAAAAAGGGAATAAAATAGATTTTGAAAGGTGTAGAGGGGGCTGGGTTTTATTTAAATACACATATAATAGACTTTTAGGTCCACACTGCACTTCCCAGGACATTAGCGCACTGGTAATTCTGTTAACCCTTTTATGCCTCTTTTTATGCCGACTGATGTGGCTTTTTATGGCTTTCGTTACACTGTATCAAATCAATAAGTCTCTTGACTTCAGTGGCCACTGGCCTGAGGTGAAAGGAATTTTTCAATTCTCCGGGATACAAATGGCTCCTCCAATATGGAGTTGACAGAAGGTCTAACTCAGGGATTTATTTTAAGCAGCTGTGTCATCAGGCAGCGCAAGTCGTGAGAGTAGTGCAATGACACAGGCGAGTAGGAGCCACGGATTATCTTCAGCACCAAGTTCTTCATGTTTCCTGCTTCAAACTGAAAGTGGGAAAATAATGTCTCCAACTGCTTAGTCCAAATGTAGACATTGTTCTGTACACAAACAATCCTAATGTACAGGAGGTTGTCACTGGAGTCACGAGATCCCAACATGCAGAAATGTCCCCGACATGTAAAACCAAGTACAAGTACAAACATGACCAGAAATGGTAATCTGCCTTACAGAGGAGAAAAAAAAGAATGTAGAAATATAATAAATCTTCCACTGTAGAGGAAATGAATGGCTTATTGAAAAGAGATAAGCGCTATTGAAAAGAGAAACATGCTATTGAAAAGAGATAAGTACTATTGAAAAGATAAACACTACTGAAAAGAGAAACGCTATTGAAAACGCTATTGAAGAGATAAACGCTATTGAAAAGAGAAACGCTATTGAAAAGATAAACGCTATTGAAGAGATTAACGCTATTGAAAAGATTAACGCTACTGAAAAGAGATAAACGCTATTGAAAAGAGAAAACGCGCTATTGAAAAGAGAAACATGCTAAAAAGAGAAACATGATATTGAAGAGATAAGCACTTGAAGAGATTAACGCTATTGAAAAGATTAACGCTACTGAAAAGAGAAACATGCTGTTGAAGAGATAAGCACTATTTAAAACAGATACACGCTATTGAAAAGAGATAAATGCTACTGAAAAGAGAAACATGATATTGAAGAGATAAGCACACTGAAAAGATAAACACTACTAAAGAGATAAACGCTATTGAAAAGAGAAACATGCTATTGAAGAGATAAGTACTAATGAAAAGATAAATACTGAAGAGATAAACGCTATTGAAAAGAGATAAACGCTATTGATAAGATAAATGCTATTGAAAAGATACACTATTGAAAAGAGATAAACGATATTGAAAGGAGATAAACGCTATTGAAAAGAGAAACATGCTATTTAAAAGAGATAAGTACTAATGAAAAGACAAATACTGAAAAGAGATAAACGCTATTGAAAAGAGATAAAAGCTATTGATAAGATAAATGCTACTGAAAAGATACACTATTGAAAAGAGATAAACGATATTGAAAGGAGATAAACGCTATTGAAAAGAGAAACATGCTATTTAAAAGAGATAAGCGCTATTGAAAACAGATACACACTATAGAAAAGAGAAACGCTATTGAGAAGAGAAACATGCTATTGAAAACAGATAAGCACTATTGAAAAGATAAATACTGAAAAGAGATAAACGCTATTGAAAAGAGAAACATGCTATTTAAAAGAGATAAGTACTAATGAAAAGATAAATACTGAAAAGAGATAAACGCTATTGAAAAGAGAAACATGCTATTGAAAACAGATAAGCACTAATGAAAAGATGAATACTGAAGAGATAAACGCTACTGAAAAGAGATAAAAGCTATTGAAAAGAGATTAACGCTACTGAAAAGAGAAACATGCTATTGAAGAGATAAGCACTATTGAAAAGAGGTACACGCTATTGAAGAGATAAGCACTATTGAAAAAACAAACACTACGGAAGAGATAACGCTATTGAAAAGAGAAACGTGCTATTGAGAGAAGTACTATTGAAAACAGATAAACACTATTGAAAAGAGATACAGTATTGAAAAGAGAAGCATTAATGAAAAGAGAAACATGCTATTGAAAAGAGATAAGCACTATTGAAAAGATAAACACTACTGAAAAAATATAAACACTATTGAAAAGAGAAACATGCTATTGAAGAGAGATAAGCACTACTGAAAAGAGATACACGCTATTGAAAAGAGATAAGCACTATTGAAAGAGAAACATGCTATTGAAGAGAGATAAGTACTAATGAAAAGAGATACACGCTATTGAAAAGAGATAAACGTTACTGAAGAGAAACGTTCTATTGAAGAGAAGTACTATTGAAAACTGATACACACTACTGAAAAGAGATAAACGCTACTGAAAAAAGACAAGCGCAACTAAACTCGAATATCATAAAGATCAGTACAAACACAAAGACATATACTTACTGCATGCTTTAATGTGCACATTTCATACAGAACACAACCCAAAGCCCATATATCACTAATGAAAAAAGAACAGATAAGCCTGGGTCACAAATTGGGTTACATACTGTAATACATCTTAAAGCATAATTACATACACAAAAAATAAAGCTTATTCCATATTCAACTACAGGAGTAAATCAAATACAAAATCTGCTTAAAATATAACAAAGATACATTTTAAGTAAGAAAATGTTTTTGGAGCCTTGGTTGTTACCCCTTTAAACATAACTGAAAGAAGTTGGTCTTACAGATGAGTGCTCTAATCAAGCCAAATGCAGCCCCTCTTTGCTTTAGACAGACTGGCGTGGAGATTAGCAGCATTATATCCTCCTACATAGCAAGGATCTTTTATTTAGTTAGCTTGACAATTACACAGAATTACTTAAACAAGCAGAGAAGTCCAAGGTCTTTCAGGATTGTGCTGTTTGTAATAAGTGAGAACAGAAGAGACGTGATTGTATTAAAGAACATCACGTGAAAAACAGTGTATCCTCTCATTACGTTATACAGGTATTACTTTAATCATGAATACAATATTACATTTTGTTTAATATCATTTTATGTACTAAAGTATATCTGTACACCCTTGAAAGTAAAAAAAACAGAACTACAATACATAGTACCTTTTGTTGTTGTAAGGCTTATTTTCACAAATTTCAGGTGATAAATAATATGGTGTACCAATACAGGTGCGAGCCAATTCTACAGTGCTGAAAGAAATGAAAAAGACTGAAGTGTAACACACAGCTGCTTTCAGCCAAGGACACAATGAGGAAAACACATAAAGATACATTTATTTATTTATTTATTTTATTTATTTTTTTAAGCACCTGTGTTTTTGATGATCTCTGATGGTACATCCTCTATTAATGATCTGTGATGTCAATGCTCTAAAACACAAATGCTAACAGAAAGTTAATGCTTTCCCATGTTTCTTTTGCTGCATTTCAACAGGGGAGTCTAATCTATGTGCTTGTTTGTAAGATATGTAGCCTTTAGAAGAACGGATTACTTATTGAAAGAAATATTCATGTTATTAACATGTAACAGGTGAGGTCTGTGCTGGCTATCGGGCGCACGCATGTGCCTGCAGGGGGGTGTCAAAAGCCCTGGAGAACCCGTCTGCCAATCATGGCGCTGACACAGAGGTTGGGGGAGGATGCGTCGTCTGGCTCTCTCTGAGTGGTTGGCAGGCGGGTCTTGGGGGAACGATCGACCAATAAAAGCAATGTGCGTTAGTTCCTTCTTTCTTGCCCTTCTAGGAGAAAACACAGCAGGAGCTCTGGTCAGGGACCTGGAGTAACTTAAAGAGCGCCAGTGTCAGGAGCAAGAACAAGGACCAAATCAAGGTGGCCAGCTTGCTGAGGCTACAGCCAATGGCAGAAGAAAAAGGGCAAGCACGAACAGTGGACAAAGACAGCCGCATCATTGACAAATTCCACCTGCCCATACTGCAGGACAGTCCCTGTGACATTACTAGTTTAGCACAGGGGAGGCTCTGGGACACTGCTGGTAGCAGATCTTCTATCTGTAGTTTTCTTTACTGTCTTTGTTTTCTTGTGTTATTTTCTCCTTTGGATTCTGACTACTAACAACAGTGGGAGGAATACCATTGCTGGTAACCCTCCCAGGTGCATTCCTGGAGCCAGCCCACCGTGGTAAAAGAAACTGATAAATCTGGTGTGGCTATGCAGCGTCTCACAGAACTGGCTGTCTCTTGTGTGTGAACACTCCACACCCTCCCACACATGTATATAACACTACTGAGTATATTATATATGGCGGTTACGTGTTAAGTATTTGTGAATTAATTTAAATGACTGATTTTTCTGCATGTGAAGGACACTGTTCAATTATTTTCAGCATTTATGGTATTTTTAAGTAAAAGGTAAAGAAATGTCTTACCTATTTAGAACTCTTGCAATCCCAAAATCTCCCAACTGTATAGTCCCGTCTTTGGTCAAAAATATATTCTAAAATAAGAATTACAAAAAAAAACCCCCAATAATTTCAAAAGGAAAAGTAAACATTTCATATTGGCAAAAATGCATTTAATACACTTTGGGCCAGATTTATCACATCCTTTATGCAGGCATCATTCACACCATCGTTTGTGAAAGAAAAATAAAACTAAAAAGTAACAAAAAAGTAAGCAGAGATTGGTTCTGTTTTCCTAACATTATGGTTAACGGGATATGAACAGCACTAAAACGGAACAGGTTCTGCTTGTCTTTAACAATGTCATAAGCAGAGGGCACTGACGTAGCTTCGGTGATGACTTACTGTGTGGAAATGCCATACATACAAATTATACAAATATATATATATATATATATATATATATAAACAGAACACAAGGCATAAAAACAATGAGCACAGCTTTGTCTCTCTTATTCGTCAATGATATTTTTTATCATAACCAATATTACAATATTACCGAGTAGATTTTATATACCTGTGTTTTTATGTCTCTGTGCAGAATTTTTCGGTCATGCACATGTTTCAAGGCCAGACAAAGTTGTACAAACCAATCTGAAGTAACTTACAAAAATGATGGTGATTAAGTAGATTCAAGAAAATGCACAGAGTCCTTTTCTTCAATCAGTTGCCAGGTTTATTGAAATATGCAGGGAGTCTGGTCCCAGGTACAGGACAAACAGAATACTCATCATTACAATGTTTGCATGACATTAAATACCCTTCTGTATAGATGGTCCACCTCCCCTTTCTCTGACACTTAACCAATGGCCAAGGTAATTTAATTTATTGTGTGAGTGTGTGTGTGTGTGTGTGTGTCTGTGTGTGTAGTCTAGTGTGACAACCTTTGAACTCAGTGCATTCTTCACACTCCTGGAGACAAAAGGTCCATACATCTGCCTTTTGTTATCTTCTTGCGACCCCCTTTGATCCTAGTGGCATTATCTCTTTCGATCTCTCTGAAGTCTTTAGAGCCTGTTCCCTTCTAGTCCACAGCATTGTTATCTTGTTAGCTTGCAGTCAATGCTGAGCAAGAAACTTGTAGATGCATCATCTCTATCAATTGTAAGCAGTACATGCAATTTGAACCAAACAGTCTGCTATCTGCAATATTAGTCTCTTTTCAGAAAAGAACACCAGTATAGCTCTGCCAGTCCATATGCGTAGCAAACTGCTAATCAATTCTCAATCCATGTTTTCCAACACAATCCATAATCTATCAAGCAAACAATAGATATAAATAGATAAAATGTTTTAACTGCAGTAAACAATACCAAAACAAATAGGATCTAATTATAAACAGACTAGAAGCTTTGTAAAAACTTCTAACATTATTCAATGTTTTCAGAGAATCTAGAAAATACACATTTATTTGCCTGTTTTCTATGTCAAATGCAAATGTTACCTGGTCTTCAGAAAACAAAACAGGTTTTTGATTGTTTATTCGTTTGAAGAGATCTCCTCCTTCACAATAATCCATGACTATGTACAGGCAACCACTTTCTGTCCAGATGGGGGAAGAACAAAAATACATTTTAGACAATCAATTCCATACATACTGTATAAAACAATGGCAAGTCTGTTACAGCCAAACAGTATGGCTAGCTCCTTTCATGTAAAGAAGTTCAGCATAGCTGAAACAAAAAGAGATGCAGGTGTAATTCCAGCCAGTCCTCAGGATTACTTGTACGTAAAGAGTATTGTTTGCTTATTGCAATCCCTGTACGTCACATGACTAGAATATTCAGAAGGTAATGTTTTCAAGCCCATCTTTCTATAAAATCCCATCATTTATCTTGGTGAAAATCATGTTCATGGCAATAAATAACAACTATTAAAAGGTAAAGGCAATCTCTTGTTTTAACTATGAATCTGAATTCTCTACCACATTCAGTTGGAGTACAAAACACAAGTGTGAAATAACTGCTGCTGGGAATAACCAAGGGTATGCAAGAATATGTGTTTTTTAAATGACATTATTGTTTGAAATAAAGCACTCACCTACACTCCCCCAAAACCCTCAACTTTCAATATACATTTTTCAATTCTATTGGTTTTTAGTTTTTTCTTTACCTTCAAACGATTCCTTGTACTGAACGAAATTAGGATGTTTCATGTTTGCCAGAACTGCCACTTCTGTCCTTGACTCCTCCCTCTCTTTATTGGACATCCTGAAACGCAACAAAATGCAGCATCAAACACCCTGGTATTACTAATGGCTCTGTAATTGAAACAGGTGATGTTAGCTGTTGAAACTACTGATGAATGAATTGCATGTTAACTAATTTAGACACCTGTATGAAACAGGCTCTGCGTGTTGGACTTGAGGAAGGTGTGTAGAAGTCCAGGGGAGCATACCTGTGTGGTATTTCTGTTTGTTTGTTTTGTTGGATAAGCGGCTTGCTTAGTCGTTCCAACCTAGTGAGGGAAAACCAAAAGGCACAGTTTATTTAGTTCTCTGCTCGATCCCCTCCAATCTGGTTTTCGCCCGGCACACTCCACTGAAACTGCACCTCTCCTCTGTCCTAATTCTCCTCAACCTCTCTGCTGCCTTTGACAAAGTCGACCACTCTATTCTTCTGCCCTCCCTCGCTGACCTGGGACTCTCCGGCACTGCTCTTGCCTGGTTCTCCTCCTGCCTTGCTGATCGCATGTACCGGGTGTTCTGGCATGGCGTAGCTCACCCTCTGCCTCTTGCTCTCCTTTGACAGGTGTCCCCCAATGCTCAGTCCTGGGACCCCCCCCCCCCCCTGTTTTCTCTCTACACCTGCTCCCTGGGTCCCCTCATCTCCTCCCATGACCTCTCATATCATTTTTACGCTGGTGATGCCCAGATCTTCCACATCTCTCCCCCCTCTGACTCCGACATTTCCTCCCGTAACTCTACCTGTCTCTCGGCCATCTCCTCCCGAATGCACTCGCATCATCTTAAACTCAACCTCTCCAAATCAGACCTCCTTTTCTTCCCGCCTCTTCCTCCCCCACCGCTGATCTCTCAATCTCTGCAACACCCTCCTAGCTGGCCTCCTTGCCTCTGCTATCCATCCAGTCCAGCTCATCTAAAACTGCTGCTTGTCTTGTCTTTTCCCTTCCTCGTTTCTTCCACTCTACACTGCTGCTCCGCTCCCTCCACTGGCTCCGCTCGCATCTAATTCAAAACTATTGTACTCACCTATCGCTGTCTTGACCTTTCTGCTCCCTCCTATCTCCAGACTACCGTTTCTCCCTACACTCCCTCTCGCCCCCTCCACTCCTCCAACACCAGCAGATTAGCTGTATCCCCCCCCTTCTCCACCCTTACCCCTCAGTGGTGGAACAACCTATCCACAGATGTCAGGACTGCTCAGTCCCTGACCACATTCAGGCGCCTCCACAAGACACACCTGCTCATAAAACATTTGAAAACCTCACAACTCTCGACTATACTGGACTACATGGCACCCAATTGTACCAGTACTTGCATCATCTTATACTTGCACTGAACTACTCCATACCTTGCCGTATTCTACTACTGATCTCAATTATAACTACATCCTGTATCTTATACTTGATTTTATTCTTATATGTATCTGTATTCACATTTTTTGCAATTGAAATCATTCTCCTCCATTTATCGTACTTACTATGTGCTCTTTCTAGACTTTACTCGTATAAGCAAATATTGTTACTATAAGTTAACTGCTCTTAGTGAAACTCACTCTTAAATGTAATTATTTACTGCACTCTTTATTTTGCTGTTATTTGATTTATCTGCTACACTATTGTACTTTATAACTGCTGTTATCTGTAATGTGATATTGTGTAATGTGACACTGTGTAATGTGATACTGTGTAATGTGACGTTATATAATGTGATATTGTGTAATGCGATACTGTGTAATGTGATATTCTATAATGTGATATTGTGTAATGTGATACTGTGCAATGTGATATTCTATAATGTGATATTGTGTAATGTGATACTGTGTAATGTGATATTGTGTAATGTGATACTGTGTAATGTGATATTCTATAATGTGATATTGTGTAATGCGATACTTGTGCAATGTGATATTGTGTAATGTGATACTGTGTAATGTGACACTGTGTAATGTGATGTTATATAATGTGATACAGTACACTATGTACATACAGTATACTGTACACTAGATATATGTACTATAACATATTACACTATGCATACAATATATGATATGTACATCATGTGACTTACATTACACTATAACTCATTAAGAATATAATGTGACAATCGTGACTAACTTACACTTACATAACTGTGTCTTATGATGAACACTAATGTGATATTGTGTAATGTGATATTGTGTAATGTGATATTCTATAATGTGATACTGTGTAATGTGATATACTGTGTAACTGTATTGACTGTGATATATCACATGTGTACTAAACCATTAATGTACTACACGTAATGTGACTGTGTAACTGTGACATTGTAACCCATTGTACACTAACACATTTACACGTAATGTGTAACACTTACACTGACACATGTACACCTGTAACACATGTAAATGTGACACATTGTGTAATGTGATATTGTGTAATATGATACATTACACTATGTGATATGACACTGTGTACACTAATAACTGATATCATATAACACATTATTGTATAACACCATGTGATATTGTGTAATGTGATATTGTGTAATGTGATATTGTGTAATGTGATATTCTATAATGTGATATTGTGTAATGTGATATTCTGTAATGTGACACTGTGTAATGTGACACTGTGTAATGTGATATTGTGTAATGTGACACTGAATGTGACACTGTGTAATGTGATACTGTGTAATGTGACACTGTGTAATGTGACACTGTGTAATGTGACATTGTGTAATGTGATACTGTGTAATGTGACATTGTGTAATGTGATATTCACTGTGTAATGTGATATTGTGTAATGTGATACTGTGTAATGTGACACTGTGTAATGTGATATTGTGTAATGTGACACTGTGTAATGTGACACTGTGTAATGTGACACTGTGTAATGTGACACTGTGTAATGTGATATTGTGTAATGTGATACTGTGTAATGTGATATTGTGTAATGTGATATTGTGTAATGTGATATTGTGTAATGTGATACTGTGTAATGTGATATTTGTAATGTGATACTGTGTAATGTGATATTCTGTAATGTGATATTGTGTAATGTGATACTGTGTAATGTGATACTGTGTAATGTGATATTGTGTACTGTGATACTTTGTAACTGTGACACTGTGTAATGTGATATTGTGTAATGTGATACTGTGTAATGTGATATTGTGTAATGTGATATTGTGTAATGTGATATTGTGTAATGTGATATTGTGTAATGTGATATTGTGTAATGTGATATTGTGTAATGTGATATTGTGTAATGTGACACTGTAATGTGACACTGTGTAATGTGACATTGTGTAATGTGATATTGTGTAATGTGATATTGTGTAATGTGATAAATGTGATATTGTGTAATGTGATATTGTGTAATGTGATACTGTGTAATGTGACACTGTGTAATGTGATATTGTGTAATGTGACACTGTGTAATGTGATTGTGTAATGTGATACTGTGTAATGTGATATTGTGTAATGTGATATTGTGTAATGTGATATTGTGTAATGTGATATTGTGTAATGTGATATTGTGTAATGTGATACTGTGTAATGTGATATTGTGTAATGTGATATTGTGTAATGTGATACTGTGTAATGTGATATTGTGTAATGTGTGTAATGTGATATTGTGTAATGTGATACTTGTGTAATGTGATACTGTGATACTGTATATGTGACACTGTACTGTGTAATGTGATACTGTGTAATGTGATACTGTGTAATGTGACACTGTGTAATGTGTGTAATGTGACACTGTGTAATGTGACACTGTGTAATGTGATATTGTGTAATGTGACACTGTGTAATGTGACATTGTGTAATGTGATATTGTGTAATGTGATATTGTGTAATGTGATACTGTGTAATGTGATATTGTGTAATGTGATACTGTGTAATGTGATATTGTGTAATGTGATACTGTGTAATGTGATATTGTGTAATGTGATACTGTGTAATGTGATATTGTGTAATGTGATACTGTGTAATGTGACACTGTGTAATGTGACACTGTGTAATGTGATACTGTGTAATGTGACACTGTGTAATGTGACACTGTGTAATGTGACATTGTGTAATGTGATATTGTGTAATGTGACATTGTGTAATGTGATACTGTGTAATGTGACATTGTGTAATGTGATACTGTGTAATGTGACACTGTGTAATGTGACACTGTGTAATGTGACATTGTGTAATGTGATACTGTGTAATGTGACACTGTGTAATGTGATACTGTGTAATGTGACACTGTGTAATGTGATACTGTGTAATGTGACATTGTGTAATGTGACACTGTGTAATGTGATACTGTGTAATGTGATACTGTGTAATGTGATATGTGTGTAATGTGATACTGTGTAATGTGATACTGTGTAATGTGATACTGTGTAATGTGACATTGTGTAATGTGATACTGTGTAATGTGATATTGTGTAATGTGATACTGTGTAATGTGATATTGTGTAATGTAATATTTACACTGGTGACACAATTAACAAACACTATGACACATTACACTATAACAATTTACACTACGTTTACACTATAAACATTAAATATAACCATTGTGAATGTGAAATTGATAACACATTAACTTGTTACACATTACACTGTAACAACACTTCACATGTTAACACATAAACTGTGACACATTACACTATAACACATTTAAAGCACTATAACAAAATCAACACACCACTGTGGTAGCAGGGATTGAAGATAAAACTTCAAAGTTTCTATTTTAATAGCCAATCCAAATAAAATTAAACAAAGCCTAAGGGTTTTCTTTTTGGTGTCGGTGCATGCCACAATTGCGGTGTACTGCTCACGCAGACATTAATCTTTCCAATGTCATACTCTTCCCATTACGGTCCGGTGTAAAATTTTGCTGTCTAACATGCTATTATGTTAAAAAACGTGTAAGGGTATGAAAATTGTAACAATCAAGTACTAATTGGTCCGTGGGCACCGACTACTATTGCCATGAGTCCCTCAATATAAGTTCCCAGGACTTTGTTGTCTGTTCCACCCTAGGGATCGAGATATTGAAGTGTGGAACCTTCCGGGTAATTTTTTCATTAACCTTTAACGGGTTAAAAAAAAAACAAATGAGTGCCCATTTATCTAATCTCCACTTGTGAGCCCTGGTCCTTGTTTACAATACCTTTTAGAATTTTGAATTCTTGAATCAGATTGCCGCGTAGTCTTCTGTCATATGACATGCCTTTTAAACCTGGAATAATTATGGTCACTCTTCTTTGCACTATTTCTAGAGCAGCAATATCCTTTTTTGTAGCAAGGTGACCAGAACTGAACACAATATTCTAGATGAGGTCTTACAAATGCATTGTAAAGTTTTAACATTACTTCCCTTGATTTAAATTCAACACTTTTCACAATATATACAAGCATCTTGTTGGCCTTTTTTATAACTTCCCCACATTGTCCAGATGAAGACATTTCTAAGTCAACATAAATTCCTAGGTCTTTTTCATAGATTCCTTATTTAATGTTAGTATTTGCCATTTGATATTTATAATGCACATTGTTATTGCCTGCGTGCAGTACCTTACACTTTAAATGTCATTTGCCATGTGTCTGTCCGGTTCTGAATGCTGTCTAGATGCATTAATTAAAAATGTAAGTATGAAATTGTACAATGCTTATAGACAGCTACCATTGCACACTTACATTAACGGGTTAAACTATTTATTTCATGCTACTGTGTTTGTCTTTTATTATTTGAGGAATGATATATTAAGTCATGGTGTATTAAGTACATTTATGTACATAACTTTAAGTTTAAAAAATGTAAATTAAAAAAGCAATAATTAACAATGTTAGTTTTTTTAAAAAAGACTTGATCTTGTAACAAAAAGTAACACTCTTAAATATAATTAGCTGGAACCAATCAGTCAGATTTTGAGCCCCCCCTTCAGTTCCTGTTTGGTAACACACTACAAAAAAGAGCATAACCCACAGCTAAAGCTGGGAACAGCTAGACCACAATTTCAGTCCCAGATTTTTTTTGTTGCAATTGGTACTAAATTAGTACGCAGCTGGGGATGATCCTGAGACAGTACCATATTAACTAGTCTGCAACCGTACTAAATATACAAGTTTGTCATAATTAACCCATTGTTCCAGATGCTTGTTTGTATGTGTATATATACTGAGCATCAAAAGAAACTCATCACTTATATTTGAGCATCAAAAGAAACTCATCACTTATATTTTGATGAAATTCACTAGCTGTGATAAAAAAATTACAAACTCTGTTTTAGAGCAGGTGCAGTTACTTTTTATTGTGCGGATTAACAACTGCCATCACAAAGATGCTGCAAAATTATCTGTCGATCTTGGGCAGGTGTTGTGACTCTTGGTCTCCCAGTTTGTGACCTGTCATTGACAGAGTGTGTCTGGTTATACCGTCTCGTATAGCCGTCTTGTGAGCACCCAAGACGGCGAGCAACAGTACGCTGCCCTAGTCCATCCTCCAACATGCCGATTGCATGAAGGCACTGCACATTGTTTTTTTTCTGTGATTTTCTTTATTGCTTTTATTCAAGCTTGCAATTCAACAGCTGAAATCACTCCATATCCAGCGTCCAATCAACTGTCTCACTAATTAGGTGATTAAGTGCACATACTTCAGTCAAAGCGTGTCATGGTCAAGGATGAATGATCGAGCGATTAAAAAGAAACCAAAAACATTTAATCAATGGCCATCATTCATATACCTTATTTTTTTTAGAAAATTCATGTGTTATAACAGTGATACGTTTCTTTTGATGCTCAGTATAGTAGTGTATAAATTGCTGATTCTCAATTCGCCACAATCCTTGGACAATGTTATGATTATTGCCACAATCATTGGCGAACTCTGTTTGTTTACAAGTACTTCCAGCTCCGTTGATTGACATGCCTCTACTTCATGTAGCGTTCCTGTGACGTATGTACAGCAATTTCATATTTTATTTATTTATTACATTTATATAGCGCTTTCATACAAAGTATCACAAAGCACTGTACACTACTTAAATAACAATAACAACAACAACAACAACAATAATAAAAAGCATTTACATTTGCACAACAAAATGTCTTTGTATAAAGATCCCCAGGCATGTCACACACATACCTGCTACATACTAAACAGCACATTTAAAAAAACAGAAGATTGAAACTGTCGTTATGAAACACATGTAAAAAGGGTTACACAACTTGAAGTACTTCATGTTCCCTTCAGAACAGTTACTGTTACCAGCTAATGCATTACTGCTAGCTTACCTTGGAGATGCTGATCTCTTTGATAACATACTGCTGGCCATCCTGCTTTGACCTAACCAGAACAGCTCTTCCGAAAGACCCTTCTCCTATTTTGTTCACCTTTGTGCATTTATCCATTGTGCTCTACAAGACAGGGCTCTGCATGCTGCTTTGGCTACAAATAAAATAAAACAAACATAGTTAATCAGTGAAGCGTTTGTCATCCACCGTACAATAGACCATTACCTGGCTCATCTAAAATCCCATTAAATGTCACAACTGCATTATTCAAATACAGGTTAACCACTCTCTCGGGAGCAATACTTATTTGTATTTCTACCAACTTCTTTTTAATACTTTTATCAATAATCTTCTATTGGCTATTCTTTGTCCCCCCAAAAAAAAGAAACACGTACAGAATACTAACATTGTGTTACCGCAGCTCCTGTTAACCCTTCTGCCTTAATACACTCATATTTGTCATGCAGTAACAAAAAAAAATATTGTTAACAGCACTGAATACATTCAAACACAGTGTCTATATCAGGGTTACAACTTTTAATGTGCAGTACAATTCAATGGTCAACAGGTATTTGGCAGATATTATCATGACCTTATTAAGAATTCCCCTGAAAGAAGGGCCTATCTAGAGCTGTAACTACAGCATTGTATTTTTTAATGTGTGCACATTCTGGCTTCGGTTCAGCTAAAGATTCTCAATGGCGAGGAACCAGACTACCTTATAAGTAACATTCATGATTGTTATGGAACTGTGAACAAATGGGCCTTCGAGAGCTTCATAAATGGAGTTGTGTAAAACCATTGTCAAACATTCACAGCTGTATATGATATTCAGGTATCAAGAGTAAATGATATTCTTGCATATAAATTGGTTTCATGTACAATATATTTTTCAGGGAATAAATTATGAATTTTAGCAAATGTGGCAGAGTAGGGGGAGGAAAAGGAAAATCTAGTCCAAGTAGGATACAGGACTACATCCCCAAGAATGCCTCTGTACCTGCAATTACAGCCAGGGTGAGACTCACCTAGCAATATGCAAATGAGACTCACCTGCCTGGGATCAAGCAGGCAGTAGGTGTATATAAGCGGGGCTAAACATGTTTGTAGAGCTGTCTGCCTCTGGATGAGAGGGTTGTGTGAAACCTGCGGCTGCAACCTTCTGAAACGGTAAAAGATACTTAACTTGTCTTTGTGAATGAGTGGCTTTTGCTTACTGGTAAGCTGCTTAGCAGTCCGGTTTATTTGCCAGGACTTATTAAAGTTTAGCTAGCGCTCCTGGGTGAAGTTCGGCTTTGTTTTGTTGGTTTTGTGCTTATGAATAAATATACAGTCACAGCCCTGTTTTAACCCTATCTGTGTTCTAGAGTACTACTTTACACTAAAGAGATGATTCACCTGAAAGCTTTTATGAGTATACTGATTGTTGCAGAAAGGAGACAACTGTGGGACATAAAATAACATAAAATAACATAAGAACCATAACACAGAATAACATTATAACAACAATAACATTATAACAATAACATAGAATAACATTATAAGAACCGTAACATAGGATAACATTCCAACAATAACATTTGAAGAACAGAGGACGATTTTAAAATTAGCTGGTTTCATACAGTAGGTACTGTTGCACCAAATTTAAATGAAGTTTTGGTCTTTTTAATTATATTTGTGTAACACCTTGCGAGCTGCAACTAAATGTAAAATAAATATAAACAGTTTCCTTGGCCCTGCTCACAACATGGGGATATTTTTAATATTACCAAATTGAAACATTACACTTGTTGCCAGTCCCAAACGGCGAACAACTGTGTAGTCTATTTGCTCGTGAAAAAGTACTTTAATACATAACATGCATCTAACACGATTGTTCTGCGTCGATAAATCGAAACATGAACTGGTATTTATTACAAGAGCGAAGCAATGCGTTTTTGTAGGTGCAGGAGTTGCGATGGGATGCTACGTAGGCGGGGCCTATGGAGGTACTGGGCAAAAAAAATACCGCCGCAGAAAAGAGGCTTTTGGCAAGATAGAAGTGTCAAATAACATATCCAATTGTACATGTTAAATTCGTAATTACAACTTTATAACTAGAGCCCGTGTAATTACTCACCACTGAGCGGACCAGGTAGTTAACCACAGCGATTCAATTCTCCCTCTCGCTCGCTATCTAACTTGTTGGTGGAAGTACCGCCCAGCTCACAGGGATTGGCCAGTCAGTTTTGAGCCTGGGTAAGGCTGCGTGTTTATAGGCTCTTAGAGCATCGTCCATCTGTCAAGCTAGCTTGTACGATCTGTGTATTTGGTGCAGTGAGTGTACCTCTCCATGGTAACCGCCGCCGCTTGTGATACAAATAAAGGCGCGGTACGGCTAGACGGGACAGTACAGTAACTGGACCAGCGAGCGGTGACCGTTTCACCACTGGATAGCAAAGAACAGTTTCTATTATGGAGGCCGTCTAAGTAAATAAATAAGATTCCAGTCTGTAGCATTTGTTATTACTGTATTGTGCGGTTTGGCAGATTGCTTAACAAACATCTTAATGTATAGTCATATAACCCTGTTAACCTCCCCTGAAGATTGTAAAGGCCTGTATAATATAATGCAAGACCTAGGTGGAAATTAATTACAAAAATCTTTAAACACCCAAGAAGTTTAAGAATACCTGAGGTTCTGAAAATGCAGTTAATGTACATTAGCTATTATTGAGAAAGTCTGAGAATGTCAGAATGGTTCAGAGATATTAAAGGCAAGATGTTGGGAGTTTACAATGTCTGCAGGCAATATTTAAGTTTGTGTTAAAGGGCAGGAGCTGCATTTCCAGTCTAGTTGCATTCCATTGAGATGACATCGGTGTGACATCTCCAGCAGACCCACAACAAAGGCATTCAAAGAATAAGTCTGCCCAAGAAAGAACACAGAATTGGAAAACATGAAAAATCAATTCTGACACCCTTCATGGTGGTGTGATACAGTGTGCATTTTCCCTTGCTTACATTACACAAATCTTCCACTATTCCTAGATTTTAGCAGCTATCAGAAAGTTCACACAGACTGGCAGTGGTCCTAAGACACAGTCCTCATCACTCAGGGTGGAGGACCTGTCTTAAATTGAACAATATTATAATTTATTTTTTACCTCATTTCTGCATTTTTCTTCACAGATTGCCAGGGTGTTTTCATAACCCCATTCCGCATTGTTGCAGGACACACCAGGCCTCATGCTTGGGTTTTCACCTGTTTTTAACATTTTGGCTCACTTGCAGAATCAGCATTTCTATTCTAGTTCTGACTTATTAAATCTTCCCCGTCCATGTCAGTGTCAGATGAGGGAAGAAAGGTATCGAGACACAGATTGAAACAGACCATGCTAGGGCCATACAGAATCATTAAAACCATCTAACACAACCCACAGTGTAGTACATTGTGTAAATAAAACAATAACCCTTGGGCCTGCTCTTAAGAATGTACAATTATCTGCAAAACTGCCTTGCTGCCAGACTCTCAGCCAATGATGCACTGCTCTGCAAAGCTCTTCAGATCTGACTTTCTTCAATAAGCAAGGGGATGGCTGAATAAATCATGCAAATAAGAGTTAGGTCATCAATATGCTGTGTTGAGCCAGCTGGGTGTCATGTGTTGCTTGTTTTCCCACCTCAGGTATCACTGAAGGAGCCAGCCTTCCCTTATCATAAGTGCAGTAGTACCCTGAATATTATCCATTTTTCTAGCAATGCTTTATGAAGGTACTCCCTCAGAACGAATTGATCGCTGTTATTATTTCAAATATATTCAAAACATTTTAAACGAGTAAGCCATCCAAAATGTACAAACCTAAACATGATATATTTACAACAGTGCTGTGTGATTGGATGGGTCACTTGCTGTTCACATTCCATTCACTTTTTGCAAGCCATCCTGGAAACTACAATGAGGTTCCGCACTGGCAGTGAATAGATAACATTTGCATACCTATTCATATGGTGTAGAACTACAACAAAGGGATTGTCCTGGTGAAATCATCTAGTATATTTAAATAAGTAGTGTCTGCATGTTTGTCAGTCCACAGTAAGTATAAACCAACTCCAGTTTACTGTATGATGCTGAAGTTTCATATTACTGACACTAGAGGGTGTTAGAAACACACTTGTGGTAACAAACCTATATGATTTTTTTGTTAGAGTATGGGGGTGATGTAAGGATATGCGCAAAGTGATTTGCGGGTTCAAAACGCCCATAATGCTGCCATAAATCATGTTTAGCCGCTGTAAATTTTACCAGTCGCTAAAAATAAGGTGTATGTAAAGAATAGTGTTCACCTGGCGTACTGCACCTGCTATCAGATGAGCACTTTGCTATCATTAATCTACTGAAATACATTAAAATGAAGAAAAGAGCATGGAATTGGGCAGGATCTGGATGCTAAGTGTGTGAAAATATTAAAATGTGTTGTAAGGATTTTGCCTTGCACTTAGGCAATTGCTGACCCTCCAAAAACTTTACACCTCTTCTTACAAGGTGCAAACCATTGTAGAAGCGAGTAACTAAGAGCTGTATAAAAGCACACACCTGCAGAGACCTGCCATTGACTTCAGAATGGCTGCTGTGGTATACTTCCTGATGCGGCAACACTGGGTTGTTGTTGAGGAGAGACAGGAACACATTTGGAGGAGAAGGATAACACGAAGAAGACCCTGCATATTCAATCCCAGGGTCACTTTAATTAATTCAATCTAAGGACAGCTATCCCCGCACATGTTACCTATATGGTAACAGGGTACTGGGAGACAGTCAACATGGTTTTAGGAAAGGGAGATCGTGCCTAACTAACTTGCTTGATTTTTTTGAGGATGCAACATCGATAATGGATAATTGCAAAGCATATGACATGGTTTATTTAGATTTCCAGAAAGCTTTTGACAAAGTCCCGCACAAAAGATTAATTCTCAAACTGAACGCAGTTGGGATTCAGGGAAACACATGTACATGGATTAGGGAGTGGTTAACTTGTAGAAAACAGAAAGTACTGATTAGAGGAAAAACCTCAGAATGGAGTGTGGTAACCAGCGGTGTACCACAGGGATCAGTATTAGGTCCTCTGCTATTCCTAATCTACATTAATGATTTAGATTCTGGTATAGTAAGCAAACTTGTTAAATTTGCAGACGACACAAAAGTAGGAGGAGTGGCAAACACTGTTGCAGCAGCAAAGGTCATTCAAAATGATCTAGACAAGATTCAGAACTGGGCAGATACATGGCAAATGACATTTAATAGAGAAAAGTGTAAGGTACTGCACGCAGGAAATAAAAATGTACATTATAAATATCATATGGGAGATATTGAAATTGGAGAAGGAATCTATGAAAAAGACCTAGGAGTTTTTGTTGACTCAGAAATGTCTTCATCTAGGCAATGTGGGGAAGCTATAAAAAAGGCTAACAAGATACTCGGATACATTGTGAAAAGTGTTGAATTTAAATCAAGGGAAGTAATGTTAAAACTGTACAATGCACTTGTAAGACCTCATCTTGAATATTGTGTGCAGTTCTGGTCACCTCGCTATAAAAAAGATATTGCTGCTCTAGAAAGAGTGCAAAGAAGAGCGACCAGAATTATTCCGGGCTTAAAAGGCATGTCATATGCAGACAGGCTAAAAGAATTGAATCTGTTCAGTCTTGAACAAAGAAGACTACGTGGCGACCTAATTCAAGCATTCAAAATTCTAAAAGGTATTGACAGTGTCGACGCAAGGGACTTTTTCAGCCTGAAAAAAGAAACAAGGACCAGGGGTCACAAATGGAGTTTAGAAAAAGGGGCATTCAGAACAGAAAATAGGAGACACTTTTTTACACAGAGAATTGTGAGGGTCTGGAATCAACTCCCCAGTAATGTTGTTGAAGCTGACACCCTGGGATCCTTCAAGAAGCTGCTTGATGAGATTTTGGGATCAATAAGCTACTAACAACCAAACGAGCAAGATGGGCCGAATGGCCTCCTCTCGTTTGTAAACTTTCTTATGTTCTTTCTTATGTAAAAGTGTTGTGTTCTCTGCACTACTTAGCCTCTGGTTCCTTTCAGACCACAGTTGAAATGTCTGGAGGGATAACTCAATCCACCTTTTCCAGAGTGCTAGGCAAATTTGTGGATATCATGCTGAAAAGGGCCAATACATATCATTTCCTAAGGATACTAGGATAACTGATGTTGGCTGAGGCTTTTCCAAACAACTCTTCATGCTAAGTTGCCTCAGTGGTAAGGACTCTTAGCTCCTTCTAAGAAAACTTTTCTTTTTTTTTTCCCCGTATACCAAGATGACTTTGCTGCGATGACAGATGCAGTGGACGTGCGTGATGGCAGATGCAGTGGACGTGCGCAATGGCAGATGCAGTGGACGTGCGCAATGGCAGATGCAGTGGACGTGCGCAATGGCAGATGCAGTGGACGTGCGCAATGGCAGATGCAGTGGACGTGCGCAATGGCAGATGCAGTGGACTTGCAGGTTGCTCGGTAGCTCCACTGGTTTTCATAAGTAGATTCCACACCAATGTGGCTGCTTTTCTTATTGTTATATCATTTAACTGAAAGATGCCCATTATAATGAGTCATCTGGCAGCAGGAGTCAGAAAAATTTTTGGGCACAAATGTTGCATGAACACAGCCTTTGTCAATATAGGGTTTAAAGCTCCCCAATTTAATATAAATCAACTACATATGTATTTGACTAAAGGTATGCTATTCTTTCACTTTAAATTAAATACAGCTACACCCCATACCAGTACGAACAATTTAATGTTGGGTTTACAATTCTCCAAAAGGAGTCTGTACTTTGAAGGCAAAGAAAGAAAAAAAAATCTTCAGTTTTGTTCACCTTTGATATAAATATTGCAACCACACAGTGTTATTCAATGTGTTTAGCCATTGTAATATTATAGGGCTAACAACAACCTGATAGAAGACCAAAGGTCTCTAATTAATACATAGTTACAACTTTCACACCAGTCTGTGCAGTGAAGCATGGAAAATAATCTATGTCCTTCCTTTCTCATACAGCAGACAACCAACTAATCAAATATGAAACCCAGCTGTGGGAAATCCACTAGTAACATTGCTTTGAACAGTTATCTTACATTTTAATGAATGTATTAATAATAATAATAATAATAATAATAATAATAATAATAATAATAATAATCTATTTAGACAGCCATTGAGAAACACTGATTAATTATAGTAAACTCATTTTACCCTCAATTCCAGCTATAGCAATACAGTTTTATATATCATCTTATTATTATTGACAGGACTACCCCTTTCCCTTGCAATTAACCGAGTTCTCTTTTTCTCGTTGAAGGTGGAGCTAGAGCGAGAGAAACCGGAAGTTAAAGTCATATTCACGCAGGCAAGGAAAATAAATACGAAAACACAAGCTCAAGGAGGCGAAAGTCAAGTCATTTTTAGAAGAAAATCAGAAACCTTCTGAAGATAATGTGTTTTACTGTGGGTCGAGACACCGTGGCTTTGGAGAGGTAGGACTGTAGCTTACCAAGATCAAAGAGCGAGATGTGACGTGCGCATTGCTCGGTAAAGGCAAGGTACAGTCATATGCATAGAGGAGTAACATTAGGTGGCTTTTTAAAATGTATTTCTATGTGATAATTCGAATTGCCGATTTGTGAAAAGAGGCGCTTGTGGGTTGTTCTCTTGTCTAAATCTAATATTTAAAAGGGGTTTTGCAATTAGTCCTCAAATAATTAGGCCATTTCTTGACGAAGACAGGTGCAGATTAAATAAATAAATAAAACCCGGCTGTACTGTTGTATGGGAAACAAATATATACTGATTAAAAAACAGTAAACAGTGTTTTGCTTAAAACATTTAGCACTTGCATACACAGGCTGTTCAAGATGCGTCTGAATCATGAAACTCGTTCTCACTCTAGGGTCGTACACTGGCACCCCATCACTGTTCCCGTTACATAAATACCCTTTAGCATGTATTTATTTATTTCGTTTTGTGTGGTTTGTATTCATGTTTCTTTGGCACAAATCTTCTGTTTATACATTGAGCCATACTAATACAGCAGTGATAAATTAAGAGCTACAGACATCAAATAAATATATAATAAATCTAGTCCTGTCCTTGTCATTAAGACATCATGCACGATATAATGCCACAGGCTTTACAAAATGTTTGGTATAGATAACCCATATCTTTATTTTGTGTTCGCCTCTTACCTCAGACATATGCTGTGGAGAAACTGGCAACGCCTGTCCTGGGTTTTCACACAAGAAGGACAATCCTATTATTTCTGATTTAAGGGGGATAGCAGGCTTGTGAGATCATTTTTCTGGTTTGCAGCTGGGTCAGAGACAAAGGCAAACCAGGATCCTGCCAATGAAGGAGCATGATTCAGTGAATCTTGAATTAATGCTGTCCAAAGACTAGGCATGTATCTGTGCTGTTCTGAAAAACATTGTCTTCCCTTTCATTTGCATTACAGCTAATCTCTTATTATCTTGACCATTTCAATTGACAAGCTCAGCTGCCAATAGTAGAATTGTTTTAATTGCCACATTTACAGCACATGCACTGTAGCTGCAATATAAAATAGGTACTTTGGTGTATTAAAACATATGGTTTCTTTGAATTTGATCTGGAACCCTTCTTTTGAGTCGTTCCCATATACACACACACAGAGTAATATTTTTAGCTGCAATTTAACAAGGAGGTGTCTAAGGAATGTGAAATGTCTAATCATATATATATAAAAACATTTCTTCTTTTGTGTGATACTCCTATTGAAATGAGCTGTGCTTATTTAAAGGGGAAGTCAGTTGGTTTCAAGATTATTCTGTGTGCATTTTCTTACTTGCTCCCGTTGTTAGAAAGGTAGTGTGTTTTTTTAATCTTTTTGCAATAATACATTTTGGATTGTTTGGTGTTCCATTTTGAGGGCTATGCGCATTTTAGTATTAACCTGTATTTTGTGGATTTTTTGGGGGGTGTTGATATCAATATAACATGCATCAGTTATTCATTTCTAGGGGATATAGAAATACTAATCTTAGTGTATGTACACAATACAATGAGCTGAAACGGTGATTTCAGGAATTCTGTCTGGTGGCTTTTCTGTGGCCAGATTGTATCCCTGTCAGTAGATTTACTGTAGGGGTAATACTGAGAAATCTCATTGTGTACAGTTTTCATGCACACCGTTGTCATTTCCAGTGTTGAGCATGCATGACAGATACACTAATCCAAATAGCCTTTTGACTTGGAACATGAGAGCAGAGTGCATCGCAAGATGAGGGGCTGTGCTGCAGGGTGGGAAGTCTGGTGAAAACTGATGTATTCTATGTTCTGTTCCATTAGTGTGGCAGCTTGCACAATTAATTGTGTGTCCCATTATATAGGTGTCTTAATCAATAAAGTTAGTGTTTATATAATGTAGTGAAGTGTTTATATTGTTAATTGTACACAAATACATTAAAGTATTACCAAGACATTAATTCAAACTCCGTAGAACTGGAAGGCACACACTGAAACTTAAAAAAACGAATTAAAAAAAGAAAGCAGAAATCACTTTCGCATAGAGGAATACTTGCATAGAATAGTTTCCCATTAGGAACCTTCAAGACACTTTTTGATGTGGTGCATTGATTGAGTTAGATACTAGGGCAGTACTGTAGTGTGATTATGCACTTCCTGAATGTAATGTTCCGACAGCTTTAGCAGCCTGTGCCATTTAGCTGGAATAATGTTCCTAGTGTCGTGAGAGGATCTGCTTGATGCAATATCTGCTACTCCGTATTCACTGAATGAGGCTATGAAAAGCCAGCCTTTTCAATTGAAAATTACAGTAGTTGAGGATTATTTAAAAAGAATAACTGACAGTCTAAACAGTGTGCCAGAATATAAACCTCTGCTGTATACAGTACTGTAGTATGCCCTGGCTTTTGTTCAGATGTCTCTCTCCTGATTGTCCTGCCATGTACGGTAGTCAATACTGTAAGAACATAAAGGTTCTGAATGAGGTCATTTGGTCCAGCAGTGCTTGTTGTTTCTAGTAGCTGAATCTGCTCTCAATGGAGCCCAGTGCCTCCTCAGCAAAAAAGTGGCTTTTTTGCAGTTCTGTCTTAATTGCAGTCTAGGCCTACTGCACATTTTGTGTATGGTGCATGGGGATGTGCAGTTAACACTTTTCTTGATGTAAATGTCATGAAATTCTGAACTGTCACACCTCCATAAACGCATACTATTGTGTGGTGTGGTTTTGGAATTCTGTAAATTTATGGCCTTATTTTAAATTGAGTATATAATCTTGCAATGTGATGAAACATTTCCTGTCCATGTGGAAATGAGCTTAGAGTGTATTAGCTCCAAAATAGTTAACGTGGAAAGCCACCAACTGTATTACAGAACAGTGACTATCCAGCAGTGGTGCCTATTATATTGACAGTGGCATTGCAGCTATTTTACAGCCATACATATTCACCTAAAATCTTCGATTGATAGGATCTTGTTGTAAGCGCGTATTATTTACTGCTGTTGTGCATGATAAGAAGGATCCAGCTTGAACTGCAGTATTGTTTTGTGAAACTGGTAGATAGCTTGCTATAGTTCTAGAAGGGCATTGTGAAGCTGGCCCAGGCTCCTATACTTCCACAAAAAAGGCTGGTCCAGGTAAGAACATAAGAAAAGTTAACGGACACGAGGAGGCCATTAGACCCATGCATGGTGGTCCGGTTCCTTGTAGCTGACTGATCCCAGAGCTTTGTTGTGTTGGATCAATAATATCTCTGTGACCCGGCAAACAACATGTACATATATAACTTAGTTACAACGTATCACATTGCACAATATCACATTACAGATAAGAGCAGTTATAAAGTACAATAAAATAAATAGAAAGATCAATTTAAAATAACAGCAAAATAAAGAATACAGTAAATAATTACTTTTAAGAGTGAATTTGATAAGAGCAGTTAACGTATCGTAAAAATATTTGCTTATACGAGTAAATACCAGTAAGAGCATGTACTATACATGGATAAGAACGATTTCAAGTAAGAGCAATTGCAAAAATGTGAATACAGATACCTTTAAGAGTAAAATCAAGTACAAGATACAGAAAATAGTTTAGAATTAAGAGCAGTAGTAGTAGAATACAACAAAATATGGAGCAGTTCAGTGCAAGTACAAGATGATGCAAGTACTGGGACAATTGGGTGCCTGTGGCAAAGTGGTTAATAGTGTACAGGTGCAGGTGATTAAAGAACAGACAGACAATTGTAATCCAGGTGAAAAGGTTTGTTTTATTTAAGTCCAGTGCTGACGACAAAACAAACAGTAAATAATGATGGAGATAAGTAATACAGCGTTGTGTATTACTTCATTTATAATCCCTGTGTTGCCCCACAAATAATAATCCTGTTTTTATTATACACCCACACAAAACACATACACAAGTCTGTGCATTAGTGCTAGTAGTGCAGATACAATTTTATTTGCGATACAGGTACAGTGCTGTTCCGGGTTTGTGCTGGCCTCTAGCGACAGCTCCGGAACGTGTTATCTGTCTAGTGATAACATGTAACAAAACAAATACTTGCGATTATCCAACAACAATACAGGTCCTTCCTGCTTACTTAATATTAACCAAAGGTGTGTCTTGAGGAGGCACCGGAAGATGGTCAAGGTCTGAGCAGTCCTGCTATCCGTGGGTAGGTTGTTCCACCACTGAAGGGGTGTAGGGAGAAACGATAGCCTGGAGATAGGAGGGAGCAAAAAGATCAAGACAGCGATAAGTGAGTTCAGGAGTTTTGAATTGGATGCGAGTGGTGATAGGGAACCAGTGGAGGGAGCGGAGCAGCGGTGTAGCATGGGAGAAGCAAGGAAGGGAAAAGTCAAGGCAGGCAGAAGAATTTTGGATGAGCTGGATGGATAGCAGGATGCCCAGTTCTGAATGCTGTCTATTTCATTTTAAATGACTGCTGCTGCAACAGTGTTTGCCACTCCTCCTATTTTTGTGTGCAAATGTAACAAGTTTTCCTACGATACCAGAATCTAAGTATTAATGTAGATTAAGAACATAAGAACATAAGAAAGTTTACAAACGAGAGGAGGCCATTCGGCCCATCTTGCTCGTTTGGTTGTTAGTAGCTTATTGATCCCAAAATCTCATCAAGCAGCTTCTTGAAGGATCCCAGGGTGTCAGCTTCAACAACATTACTGGGGAGTTGATTCCAGACCCTCACAATTCTCTGTGTAAAAAAGTGCCTCCTATTTTCTGTTCTAAATGCCCCTTTGTCTAATCTCCATTTGTGACCCCTGGTCCTTGTTTCTTTTTTCAGGCTGAAAAAGTCCCTTGGGTTGACACTGTCAATGCCTTTTAGAATTTTGAATGCTTGAATTAGGTCGTCACGTAGTCGTCTTTGTTCAAGACTGAACAGATTCAATTCTTTTAGCCTGTCTGCATATGACATGCCTTTTAAGCCCGGAATAATTCTGGTCGCTCTTCTTTGCACTCTTTCTAGAGCAGCAATATCTTTTTTAATAGCAAGGTGACCAGAACTGCACACAATATTCAAGATGAGGAATAGCAGAGGACCTAATACTGATAGTAATACTGTGGTAGTCATATGCTTTGCAATTATCCATTGTCGATTGTTGGATCCTCAAAAAAAAATCAAGCAGGTTAGTTAGATTCGATCTCCCTTTCCTAAAACCATGTTGACTATTTCCCAGGATACTGTTGCCATACAGGTAGTTTTCCATTTTGGATCTTATTATAGTTTCCATCTAATAGAAGTCAGGCTTATTGGTTTGTAGTTACCTGGTTCAGTTTTGTTTCCCTCTTTGTGGATCATGTTACGTTTGCAGTTCTCCAGTTTGTTGGTACATAAGAACATAAGAAAGTTTACAACGAGAGGAGGCCATTCGGCCCATCTTGCTCGTTTGGTTGTTAGTAGCTTATTGATCCCAGAATCTCATCAAGCAGCTTCTTGAAGGATCCCAGGGTGTCAGCTTCAACAACATTACTGGGGAGTTGATTCCAAACCCTCATGATTCTCTGTGTAAAAAAGTGCCTCCTATTTTCTGTTCTGAATGCCCCTTTGTCTAACCTCCATTTGTGACCCCTGGTCCTTGTTTTTTTTTTTCAGGTCGAAAAAGTCCCTTGGGTCGACATTGTCAATACCTTTTAGGATTTTGAATGCTTGAATTAGGTCGCCACGTAGTCTTCTTTGTTCAAGACTGAACAGATTCAATTCTTTTAGCCTGTCTGCATAGGACATGCCTTTTAAGCCCGGAATAATTCTGGTCGCTCTTCTTTGCACTCTTTCTAGAGCAGCAATATCTTTTTTATAGTGAGGTGACCAGAACCGAACACAATATTCAAGATGAGGTCTTACTAATGCATTGTACAGTTTTAACTTTACTTCCCTTGATTTAAATTCAACACTTTTCACAATGTAGCCAATCCCTATGTCAAGAGACTGTTGCATGATCTTGGTTAGCGGTTTGTAAATAACTTATTTCGTTTCTTTGAGTACTCACCACTGTGTAGAAAAGTGTCACCCACCCTGCTCACCCAAGTCAGTCCCCATTCATTATCTAACTGTGTCTTTTGCTCCTGAACTCTGTGCTGTACTAGTCGACTCCTTTTGGACTTTAAAGCACTTTGGTCAAGTCTGCCATAACCCTGCTCAGGGATTTGGGCGCTGTACTCTCTCTGGAGCAGCTATGTCCTTTTGTAATGACCACTACTGTACTGCTGCTGTAAGTGTTGTCTGGTAAACTAGTTGTTAGTGTTGTACTGTAAAAATAAAAGTATGTTGCCCTAGTTCTATTGCTGTAGGTAAACCAGTAACCTTTGTGTTTTGTTTTAGGTTATCAAATAGCTAAATGGAGTCGGAGCAGCTTTTCAATAGAGGGTATTCCCGAAACAGTTACAACAGCATAGCAAGTGCCAGCAGCGACGAGGAGCTTCTAGATGGAGCCGGCATCATCATGGACTTCCACACCTCGGAAGACGACATTTTATTAGATGGAGAAGCTTCATCCGGTAAGCAGTACTGTTCCACCATCATATTTTATGGAATAGCCTAACTAGACCTTTCTGTAAAGAATTAGGGCCATATTCACAAAGCATGCTCCTGATTTTAGAAGAGAGAACCCAGTGCTAATGTTACAAATCTTCCAACAACAATAAGAGTTTGTTTTTTCCTTTTAAAAAAACAAAACAAAAACAAACCAACAAAAAAAAAGCTACAAATGTATCCGTGCTTGTGAATATGGTCCATATTTACTTCAAAATGTCATTGGTATAAAAGGAGAAGAGATCCATTCGCTAAACACAGGGGCATCATTTCAGAAAAGTTCCCAAATGGCACCATGAATGAGAAGAAACTGGCAGTAACTGGAACCGTTTACAACCAGATCGCGTGATTCTTAAAATACATTTTACAAAATGTGCAATGCCAGTATTCTTAAAGCACGGCACTGGTTTATAACAAACTCGAGAATGTCGTTTCTCTTTTTAATAGTACTCGTTTCATTTTAATAGTAATGAAGTGTGTAACATTACGTTTGTCGTTTTCACTAGAACTTTTTTGTCTTAAGTGGGTAAAGGCTTAAACCCTAAGCAGATTGCTCTGCTGCCAGCCTCCGATATCCCAGTGAATTGAACATTTCACAGTTACGTTGTAACTAGTGTTACATTACACAAATAACACAACCACATCATTTTTTTAAATCGTTTTACAGTAGCAGCTAGGGACTACTCTTAGATCACTGAAAAAACATTGTCATGCATGGGCTTTACAAAAAGAGCCAGGGGTAAGAATGCTGTTTAACTCTTTATTTTAGAGTGTCCATCCGAATACATCTTGCCAGATTTGTTACGTGCTACATTACATGCTTACAACCTCGAAGTTTGATATATTTCACCTGCTTTCCACAAAGAATTACACTTTGTATTGAATTGAAATCGGTGAACATAAACTGCCAAACAAGCACCACATTCCTGTGAATGTCGAAAGTAGAAGTGTGTTTATCAGAATCACGAATAAACTAAAATAAAACGGGGTGGAGTCTCGCTTTCGTCTTGGCAAATTTGTGAACAGCAGCCTGTGTTTTTGTTTTGCCAGTTAGCTCACAATAACCAAAAGATCGCTCAACCTCTCATCCCCAGTAGTTGTACGAAGGTATGTTTTGACCCTTTTCATGCACAAAAAGAACCTTTCATTTGCCAAACTAATACCAACATTTGCATAAGGCAAATATGTTAGAAAGTATAACATTGCCTAATCTTTCCATATAAATGCATATTTAAGCAATGTAACATTTTAAAACAGTAATTCTAACAGTACATTTCATTTAGTATGCCTCAAATACTGTATTGTACCATCTTAAATATAATTTTCTGCCGAGCCACTATGAAAAAGACAACGATGAGTTTAGAGCAGCTATGCGTTTCAGTGTTGCATCAACTTTTGGTACCTATCAAAAGTTTCCTACTTTGCTTACTGCACATGCCCAGACTCTTTCCACCCTGTACTGAGCATGCCCAGACTCTTTCCACCCTGCACTGCGCATGCCCAGACTCTTTCCCCCCTGCACTGAGCATGCCCAGACTCTTTCCCCCCTGCACTGCGCATGCCCAGACTCTTTCCCCCCTGCACTGCGCATGCCCAGACTCTTTCCCCCCTGCACTGCGCATGCCCAGACTCTTTCCACCCTGCACTGCGCATGCCCAGACTCTTTCCACCCTACACTGCGCATGCCCAGACTCTTTCCCCCCTACACTGCGCATGCCCAGACTCTTTCCTCCCTGCACTGTGCATGCCCAGACTCTTTCCCCCCTGCACTGTGCATGCCCCTTTTTTTTTTTCTTTAAGACCAAGGACAGTCATCAAACTGCTACCTATTTTTTTATGATGAAAAGTACGCCTTTTATTGAGTTACATTTTACTGCACATGTAATAATTTGTTTTATATTGCATACAAACGAATGGTGTTAATAACTGGTAAAGTGCACTATAGAGCTAGGTACATTTTGTGGAAAAAAACAAAAAAAAAAACCCGAAAAGATTAAAAAGCAACTATACACTGACTGCAAACTGTTTACATTGAATTTTCTTTTCTTGACACTAAGTGCACCTTTGTAAAATTGTTTTGTAAAAGTGGTGTTATTATTGGTAGAAAAGCGTGTATGTACTGTTACTGTTGTGTTGTATGTTTTACCATAGGTCTGTACTGTGATATGGACCAATAAATCGGCTGAATATATAGAGTAGCGTCCATGTACAGGAACACCTCCTTCGCCTAAGGGAACACCCTTATGATGAAACTGATTTTTTCCAAAATAGTCTGGCTGATGAACAGGAACTTCTCATCACTGATAGTGATGTGTTCACAATTGATACAGTGCTGTTTTGTAACCTGATAACTCACCATCATCAAACTTAAATTAAAATAGTTTATTCAGACTTTTCAAAAGCGACTTGTCATCATGAGTGTGCATTAAGGCACATTGATTGGTTTTATTAACTCTTTCTAGAACCGCCGTTTTATTCTCCTTTTGTATTCTGATTTCCACGAGTGCATCGCTACAAAATGGAATGTAACAAACGGCTATATCCGTTTTGTTGTTTAAAATTGTTCTTGCCATGTCTGTGGTTTTGTTTATTTATGTTGTGTAGAAGATAGAAGGCTCTATTATATCTCCAAAAATGGAAAGCAAAGAGTTCTTGGTAGAGAGTGGCTGGAAGTGTTCAGAGTGTTTAGCAATGAGTGGTCACAGTGGCATGGTGAAAACAAGAGAAGCCATTTCAGCAAGGTTTTACTGGCGCTGTATGACCCTGGATATAGAAGAGTGGGTAAGTATATCGAAGTATGAACATCAAATTGTGCTACCTTCAATAAGGAACATCATCAAACTGTGATATTTTTTTTGGCGTCTATCAATTACATTTTCACAGTATAGAGGATTTGGTACATATGGTAACTGCATGAATTTGTGTAATTATTATATTAGATATTTCTTGGTGTGAATTCTGATCATATTGTTAATATTAGTTTAATAATAAGTCATGTTTATTATATTACATTATTTGAGTTCTGCTATATAATTTTTAGAATCTTTTCAAACTACTCTCTATGTAACCACCAAGATGAATTGTTGGGTGTTTTAATTCCCGGGAGACAAAAAAATAAAAATAAATAAATAAATGTTTATAGCTACAGGTGAAATGTTGGTACAGGTAACAGATTTTGACCAGGTATCAGATTTTGCTACCAGTATCAGATTTTGATGAAGTAGCGAAAGCAATGTTGTGCCACGCTTTCTATTTTGGGGTTTAAATTATGTTCTGTGAGAAATGCAATTCCAAATACTGTTTTATTCTATTTTAGTCCTTCTTAAAAATCTACTTGCCCCCTCACCGTCTCACGAAACACACACACACAAATAGAATGTAGCTTTTAGAATGTTGCTTTTATTAAACAATCAATTAATGGTTAATAATCATTTTTGCTTCATGAAATCAAATAAATAAAACGTAATTCAGAACATACTTGCCAGAACTGAGCCCATCTCATTTTTGTGCATTATCATGGCAAGTTTATATAATGTGGCGATTGTAGTTGCCTCTCAAAAGGTTTCTGGCGCGGGTGTTCCTTCCCTCCAGCAGATGCTTGCTGCTTGAACCCTCTTTCTTCACACCCTGATGTTGACAGGCATTCTGCTCAAGTTAATAGAGATTGAGTTACATTGCGTTCAGCATAGTAACTTGCAAATATTTGTTTACTGCCATCCTGAACAAAACAGTATGGATATATGTCTTCTGAGGAAGCCAGCCCTCGTGTTGAACAAGGCAAATAGCAGGCTTTTACACCCCTTTAACCTCCCTGGCAATGCACAGTACGAAGAACTGCTCATGCAGTGAAACATGGTTAGCACAAGCCAGGAGAATAGGACTCGAGTCTCTCTGTCTGTTTTTATTTTGGCTATGTCTATGCAGCTGCTTATCTAATTGTGACAGAACTTGCTCACATGTGTATCAGAATCTAAGGATTTATGGAGGGGCATGTCTTGTCTGTCTGTATGCGGTATGGCTCACAGTTTTACGCGTGGGTCCTGGTGATCCGATACCTAATGCTCTCATTTTTTCATTTATAGAATAGTGTGAGATGTATGCTATTAACATACTTGTTTCATTTCTATTTAGCTTTATTGGCTATCACAAAGCTTGAATGTGCCATTTATAACTTACCTCTGCTGCAAGTAGTTGCACAAACATGCCTATTTAGTTAGCAGTACATAGGGGCATTCAGGTTTCAAAGGATGGGGAAGCTGATCTCCAAATCGCTGAAACTGTTTACAGATTGTAAACAAACACACTGTAAACATAGTGATCAACCAACCCCAAGGTTAGGCTATTAAACAGCAGTTAACAGACAACAAAGAAATACTATGTATGTGTCACATTGAGAATAATACACTCTGTAGGGAGTATTGAAGCAGCCCCAGAGTTCTTACTCAGATCTTGCTGGAATATATGGAAACTGTTTCTACTGATAACATGCCCTTTGTTGTGTAACACACTTCAGATTTTAATCTGCTGTTGAACAAGGCTGCTTTGCATGTATTTCAATTCTCATTTGAGCTTTTCGAATGCAAAGAAAATAAGTAATCACTTCCACAGAATTTAGTTACCTTCATACAACTATGGAATCCAATCCCCAATCCCGAGATTGAAAACACGAAAGACCGGTATTTCGGGATTGTGGTTAACTAAAACAAATGACTGCAGCAGTGAGCCTGTGACTTCGTGCTGACTTGTTGAGCAATGCGGGCCTGCTGCTGTCTATCTGCACCGAGTTAGTGACGTTCACACATCGCCTGACGGTCTCCCTGGCTGCATGCACGTGAGTGAGAAAAACTGTACTAAAAGTTAATCGAAAGACTCGTCGTGATGCAAAGTCTGTTAAATCTGAAGTACAACGACAACTAGAAAGCAGCCCGAGTTCAGCAGCAGGTGGCAGCCGCTGCTGAGAGTGACACTAAACTTGGCTGTACAGGAAAGCACGAGCGGTGCAGCTACCAGTACAACAATACCAGCAGAGTCCACTTTCAACTGCAGCAAATCAGAAATGCTCCTCTTTCTGAAGGCGCTGGGAGACGGGGCTGTACTTCCAGTTAATATATGACCTTTTCTAGGAGTTCTTACAAAACACAAGTAAAACAAGCAGCAATCCCCAGACTCCCCGTGAGAGACTACCAGTGTACTGCAATAGTAAGGAGATGCTGCAGAGCTGTTGCTGTGCAGCCGTTGTAGAAAGTTTGCACAGTGTACTGTGCTCCATTACTCCTCAAAAGTATAAATAATTCAGTAGTAAAACGGCCTGATGTTTCCACATTCACTTAGGAAGTGCCCCTTCATTACCCCAGGATACATTCCCAGTATAATATTATTCCAGGTGGCTTTTTTGGCAAAAACTGTGATTGTAGTGTCATGTTTCTGACTACTAAAGTAAACAAGTTGTGATTTATTACAGAGCATTGGAAAATGCTCACAGGCTAGGAAGCTCTGACAGCAGCTCAGTCCTGTCATGAAAACCATTTGTTTTTATGCAGATCTATTCCTTTCACATCAGGCTGTGATGTGAACTGTGTTACCTTGAAGGCCATGCCCCTTCCATGGATTAGTAGCATTCCCTCATGTTGTCCTTCCACTAGCTGCTATTGCAGAGCTTTTAATGGCTGCATCCTGATGATGTCATGGCACCAGTTACTTGTTAACTTCTGAGAAGGTGTGATTGGAGGTGAAACACAGGGCAGGTTGTACTGTCAGGAAGAGTTTATTGATTTTAAAATGAATGAATGGACAATTCCTGACAGTCTGCACGGCAATGCAGGGCCTTGCAGGATGTGGGTCTGCTGCAGTACAGTACATGAGCTCACAGAGAATCTGCCTGTATTGAGAAGCCCTACAGCAGCATATTCAATAATTTCTACTGAGAGGGTGTACTGGAGGCCTTCATTGGACCAGAACCAAATGACATCATCTCAATCTGTACTGTTGCATAGCAACAGCAGTGCTGCTTTGCATTGAAGCGCCAGTCATGGTTTGCAGTAGAAAACGCCCCCATGTATTATTTTTGTTTCTATAGCATTCTCTCCACGACTCCCTTCTTCCCAAGCTGAATTTCACAAACCATGTTGCTTCACAATATGATATTATTTTACATTCTGTCTATTCTTATTGAATCTGTTCAAAATGAATAGACCATGTCTCTGACTTTTGCGGTAACGTTTTTGTCTGGGGATAGAAGTGGTTGAATGAGACTTTACTCACTGTTGGTTATGGGTTATCATGTAATACAGTTTTAAGGCAATGTTGTGTTTTTAACCCTCATACAAAAACATAAAATAAAACCAAGAATAAATTAATGATTTCATTAACAAAGGATTTCCATTTGGCCAGTTGTGGTTTTCTGTAAATCTCTTGGAGATGTCCACTGATTGTGTTTTTTAGGAATGCACGACTTTCATTTGTATTTCAGTCAGGGATGGGCAACTTTGAGGAAGTAGTGGGCCACAAAAAAAATTAAAAAAAAGATTAGCTGTAGCGATTTGGCCTTCCACAGTGAAGAAGACACTTTAGACTTGGAGTATGCTCATCATAGCAATATAATGTGTAAACTATTGCTGGGCTAATATCTATCTGTCTATCTATCTGTCTATCACTTTGGTAAATGCAGAATACATAATGTGTGAACTATTGCTGGGCCAATATAAAATGGTCTGGTGGACCAGTTGCCCATCTCTGCCATAGATGGTCTAATTGGAAAAACGTTTTGATTATCTGGATCACATAGGTGTCTCGATGTAGATAAAAGGTGGTGCTTTTTGATCTCTTTTTGTGTTCTTTAGAGCTTTATCAATAATTAATACCACTGCAAAGATTTGGAATTGCCCTTTCCTGGAGTCAGGTTAATCTGTTGTTTCAAATGAGAAAGTCTTCTCTAAACGAGATTAGACAAAGGGGCATTCAGAACAGTAAATAGGAGGCACTTTTTTACACAGAGAATCGTGAGGGTCTGGAATCAACTCCCCAGTAATGTTGTTGAAGCTGACACCCTGGGATCCTTCAAGAAGCTGCTTGATGAGATTCCGGGATCAATAAGCTACTAACAACCAAACGAGCAAGATGGGCCGAATGGCCTCCTCTCGTTTGTAAACTTTATGTTCTTATGTTCTTATTGATCCCAGAATCTCATCAAGCAGCTTCTTGAAGGATCCCAGGGTGTCAGCTTCAACAACATTACTGGGGAGTTGATTCCAGACCCTCACAATTCTCTGTGTAAAAAAGTGTCTCCTATTTTCTGTTCTGAATGCCCCTTTTTCTAAACTCCATTTGTGACCCCTGGTCCTTGTTTCTTTTTTCAGGCTGAAAAAGTCCCTTGGGTCGACACTGTCAATACCTTTTAGAATTTTGAATGCTTGAATTAGGTCGCCACGTAGTCTTCTTTGTTCAAGACTGAACAGATTCAGTTCTTTTAGCCTGTCTGCATATGACATGCCTTTTAAGCCCGGAATAATTCTGGTCGCTCTTCTTTGCACTCTTTCTAGAGCAGGAATGTCTTTTTTATAGCGAGGTGACCAGAACTGCACACAATATTCAAGATGAGGTCTTACTAGTGCATTGTACAGTTTTAACATTACTTCCCTTGATTTAAATTCAACACTTTTCACACTGTATCCGAGCATCTTGTTAGTACTAACAACCAAATGAGCAAGATGGGCGGAATGGCCTCCTGTCGTTTGTAAACTTTATTATGTTCTAGTGTCTGTGATAATGATAAACATTAGATTCAAATGTATGCATGTGCACAAATTACATATGCTTAAGCACAAAAATATCTAAATTGCGCTGCAGGCCAAATTTGAATGAAAATGGCGTGACAGGCTTGCAATGCACAGAATGTTTCCATTACATTACATTGTCCTGTAGTGTTCCAATTCTGCGCATTCACGCGTAGCTTTTGTACATTTCTGCTATATTGGTATTGAATGCAAAGGTGGTTTTGCGAGGCACAAAACATTTGCAAATTGAGCAACAAACTGCTATTTTCCAACTTCGCGCAACTGTTTTGTGCCGTGTTGGAAAATAGTCGTTTTTGTGCAAAAGCAGTAATCTTTGCGAGGAGATTGCGCATCGCTTCGAATATGTGGGTCTAGATATTCTCACTGTGGAGTACATCCAGTACGCGGTCCCTGTGCTGAGGATAGTCTCCTGATTTGTCAGCCAGTGTAAGGGTGCCTCTTGCAGAGCTAATCCCTAAAGCTAGGAGTGTGTCGCGGAAAATTTGGATTTAAATCATGGAGCAGTCACGGGCAATGCGTTCAAAATCACGGAGAAAATCTGAGGGAGAATAGTCACGGGGATAAATAAAATAACTGTCTTTAATAAAAGCATATTGCGTCGTTGGTGCGCACAGGTTCAGCAAAAAAAGACAGGAAGTACGGTGTTGGAGCTAGTTCAAATTATGTAATTATTTGTTCTAATTAATAAACGATAAATGCTTTTTTTATGTGAAATTTAATGTTAATGAGAAGCACTTTCCAATAAAATCACATACAGAATGAACACAATTTACTAACATCTCCGCAAGTCACGCACATCAGCACAAATCGCGGACACTAGCACAAGTCACGGAATCCGTGACACCCGCAAACACCGTGACTACTAATCCCCTGTGCTGAGGACAGTCTCCAGAGCTGTCAGCCGGCGTGAGGGTGCGTCTTGCGCTGTGCCGCTTGCAGAGCTGATTGTAGCCACTAGCAACCGGCGCTGCGATCATTTGCCACTGATGACATCATCAGCATGAGAAGCAGTCAGCTGCTGCAGTAATCCGGCAGCAGTCCAGGTCACGTTCTAGTACCAGCTCCCTGAACCAGCTTTGTAATCAGGGAAACATTTATTTATCTTTCTGTGCACCATGGACATGTCTTCCGATCTGTATTTACCCTACGACGGTGGAGGGGACCCCATTCCCCTGCAGGAGCTGCACGGAAGAGGTAAACTAAGCGCATACATGTGACTTATGTGGCTTGCTGTAGCTCTGCTCGCTGAAGACTTTAAACGTACTGCTGGGTTTTTAAACATTATCGATGACCCTGGTCTGTAAACATTGTTAGGATGATTACCATTATAGTATTGTTTTAATGTTTTGTTTTTATTTTCGTTTTTATGTTAATTTGTTCAGTAGCTCTGTTCCTTGATACTGTGGCGTTGTTGTGGGGTGTGTGTGTGTGTGTGTCTGTGTGAAATGGGCAGATTAGCACTGATTCACATCATAGCAGCAAGTGACTCCATGTTTATTTTATACACTGAAAATTCATTTACTCGTAATCTACGTCTACCTGTAACCTGGGAAATGCTGAAAATGGAAATCACGATGCCAGGCGGGTACCCGGTTTTATCTGTGAATATGTTTGTTTATTTTATTGAAATGGAAATCACATATGCCAGGTGGGTACCCGTGTAATATCAAATTCACTGCGCCCTATTTGTTGTTGTTAAATCTTTCGCTTGTCACAACACGTGCCCTGCTCATTTAATCAAAGCGGGTTCCCGGCGATTTTGAATCTTCCGCGGATGCGCGCAGAGCTTGTCATTCAAGGTAAGCTTCCGCGAACTACATACACTTTTAATGATTGAGCAAAAATAAACAACGTAACATAAAAATGTTTGTTTAAGTTGAAATGTAATATCTACGTTTTCTAAAAAAAATGGCACCTATGGATGTTAGTAGTTTATGATCCCAGAATTTCATGAAGCTGCTTCTCGAAGGACCCCACGGTGTCCGCTTCAGTTTAATCCTCTTTGTGTTCGGATCACAGCAGTCTCTGGCTTGCTCAGATTTACACATTTAAAATGTGTTTCTACGTGAACAGCAAGTGCGAGCCCCATGTCATCCCAACTGAAGAAGTTTTTCTCCACTGTCAATATTTGGAGCCCGTATTCTTTCCGGAGGTTTTAACATTACGATGTATAGCATCAATGTTTGCGTATTTGGGATACTCGACATCAGGTTTGTAAGATGCAGCTTTCAGATATGTTTCTGTGTGATTTTAAAATAGTGTGCGTGCTTACTTCCATCCATACGAGGTTGTGCTTCGGGAATAGGTACAGTACTCTGCTTCAGAAAAGTAACCACAACACTGCTTGCAGGAATATTAAAATGTTAACCGTTTTCGTCACAGCTGAGTTACAGGTGTTGTATGCACCAGTTTTCATGGCTGCGTGTGCGGAGCCGCACTATTATACCAGCAAGTTAAGGCTGTCATGGCATTTTTTTTATACTTTCTTTTGTGATGTTTGCTCTGGTACTTCACTCCCACTGTAGAGGAAGCATCAGAAAACACCACTGTAGGTACTGTATTGTTCAGTGGATTTCAGCATTCCCACTTTAAAAGTTTTTCAGTGCCACTGGTTTGAAGTTATTGTGAACAACTGAATGAGTCTGACAGAATTAAACTGTAGGGGTGTGCTAAATAAATTATATAAAGAGTGCTCAAGCGTAAAGGTGAGATAGAAGAGCGTTCAAACTGCTTTTCACTAATGATGGCTCCACAATAGTCCACAAACATAAATAGTTAAAAATCAAACATGCCTGTGCATTGTTGTGCGGTCAGATATGTTAGTTTACTGCTTGCAAAATCATCAGTAATGTTTCCTTGTTTTTTTGTTGATCAGGTGGGTTTTGGTTTGCTTGTACCAGGACAGTGATAGTTTTTTGAGATTTACATTATACTGTATTTACAGTATAATAATAAATCTAAAAAAACTACTCACTTTAAATCTTTTGTAGTCATTTTTGTATTACTTTAGAATAAATACATGTTAATTTGGATTCATATATTGTTTTTTTCTGACTTTATGTGAACGAAAAGACACACATTTGTCAGTTTTCCCATTGGAAATAGTGATATTTTGAAATATCACTGTCCTGGTCACAAAAGCAAAGTTTGTGGGGAATAATAGCCATTTTGTATACTTTTGAGGCATAAGCAATTAGGAAATAACACTTACTACCCAGGAACAAAAATTGTGTTACATAGTGTTATAAATAATACTGTGTTTCTCCCCCTCAGTACAGTCTCATTATAAATAATCCAGTGTCTCCCCCCTCAATACAGTCTCAAATAATCCTGTGTCTCTCCTCCTCAGTACAGTCTCATACTGTGTGGACAGTCTCATTATAAATAATCCTGTGTTTCACTCCTCAGTACAGTCTCATGATAAATAAAACTGTGTCTCTCCCCCTCCAGTACAGTCTCATTATAAATAATCCTGTCATGCATAAGGGCTGTGGCTGCTCAAACTGTGCGAAATTAAATCTCGTATTATAGAAAGCTTAGGACCTTTCAGCCAATTGGAGCTCACATTTCGCCTTCTGTATTCTTCGTCACATCACTTAAGAAACCCTATTCATGGCATCACCGTGTCGTGTTCAGTTTTTACTGTGCTATATTCTTCATATCCGCATGCTCGACCTCACCTGCTTTAAACATTCATACCCGAGGCACCTCGGAATTCCATTCAACTGCCAAGTTAAAACAGCCGCAATTAACAGCATTCTCTTCATCGACCTTCTCCCTCTTTTCATTGGAGTAAATAAAGGTTGGTAATGATTAGAAAACAAGTCTATTAATAATAAAGCAGCGTTTAACAGCATTACAGAACGGTGGACATCTGTGTGGGTTGAAGCGACACTTGAAGCACTTCATTGCTTTCAGCCTTGTTCAATTCAGTCTGCTTGTACTGATATTCCGCCACAGCAAAGTCTCCGAATGTCAATCCACACCAGACGTGACTTGGAAAGATCCAAAACACTGGAAATAAGTGCATCACCCCGCCCATGCATTCCTATCTGACATACTAGAGATGGGCTGTCCCATTACAAAACAGGTCTTGTTTTGATAAAAGGTTACTACCCTGACCTCCGGCAACTCCATTGTAAAATAAAGGTTGGACTTTACAATTTAAAGTGTAAAGACAAACTCAGACATTTACGTTGTACATTGTCAGTGCTAGCATTTGATTTCAAATAAATAATCCAATGAAGATATTGAACCGGCTGAAAAGTCAGAAATATGAAAAGGTATGAAAAAAGCAAGTAATATTAATGATTTTAAATGGTAAAAGCATTTTTATTCCATTAGGTGTGATTGGGCAAACACATTTAAGTAAACACACAGTTATATTCATAATATAATTGTAGCCTCTACGTGTCTTTTTATGCACATTCTGCACATGGATCATACTTGCTTTTTAACTTGCAGGAAGCTTATTGCTGACACTCAACGGTAAGTTCTAAATGTGTTGTTTATATTTAATACACATTCCAATGACATTTCAGGTTAAATTGAATACATCAAGCATGCTGCTTTTTTATTAGTTAAATACACGCTATTGTGCAGCACTTTAAAGTTACAATATTTTAATGAAAAAAACTCAACCAATCTTTTCAGAACACTTTGTTCCTCAACCATAATAAATTAGACAAAAAAGAAAAGGGCGCCACATTGCTCTAGTAGTGTATTTAAACTACCGGATGCATTCGCTGTCTACCTAAGAAAATGAATAATTGCTTTAATATAGTGTATCAACAATGTATTAAGGTACATTATGTCATTACAGAGTGTTAAGAATGGTTCTGTGACTGGGCGAGCGAACCTTACTGAACCAAATGCATCAAAGGGTTCAGAAGGCTTCACTAGTTGTGTAAGTGCATCGGTATCCACCGTTTGCACCGTCCTGGGTTATTGTGGGCAGCTGTTTATATATATATATATATATATATATATATATATATATATATATATATATATAATATTCTTTTAGTTAAAAATCGCAGAACAATTTTTTTTGCAGCAAAATTACCTGCAGTTAGAGGTACATGTAACATTTTCATGAATGTTGAATGAAGATTTTTACATTGTGCCTTTCAAAGGTTCCCCAGAAGGATGAATAACACTATGTACCACATATTCTCTTTAATTCTTGTCTCTTCTATATGACACATGGGGGGGAGTTATTGGACGGATGGTGCTATCCAGTTTTATACTGTAGTTCCCCCTCAGGAAACCTTATCCACGATAGGTAAAATTTATTACTAAAGGGACTAGGAGCTCTTAAAATAAACACATCCCCTGGGCTGGATGAGATCCTCCCAATAGTACTCAAAGAAATGAAAGAAGTTATTTACAAACCGCTAAGTAAAATCAAGGAGCAGTCTCTTGAGACAGGGGTTGTACTGACAGACTGGAGAATTGCAAACGTAATACCGATCCACAAAAAGGGAGATAAAACCGAACCAGGTAACTACAGAGCAATAAGCCTGACTTCTATTGTATTTAAACTTATGGAACCTATAATAAGATCCAAAGTGGAAAAGTACCTATATGGGAACAGTATCCTGGGAGACAGTCAGCATGGTTTTAGGAAAGGGAGATCGTGTCTAACTAGCCTGCTTGATTTTTTTTGAGGATGCAACATCGATAGTGGATAATTGCAAAGCATATGACATGGTTTATTTAGATTTCCAGTAAGCTTTTGACAAAGTCCCACATAAAAGATTAATTCTCAAACTGAACGCAGTAGGAATTCAAGGAAATGCATGCACATGGATTAGGGAGTGGTTAACATGTACAGTACTGTGAAAAAATATTTGCCCCCTTTCTGATTTTCTGCATTTTTGCATATGTTTGACACTGAATGTTATCAGATCTTCAGCCAAAATCTAATATTAGATAAAAGGGACCCTGACTGAAAAAATGACACACGCGAAATTTTGATACTTATTTCATTTATTTATTAAAGAAAGTTATGCAACACCCTATGCTCCCGTGTGAAAAAGTAATCGCCCCCTTAGACTCAATAACTGGTTACGCCAGCTTTAGCAGCAATAACTGCAACTAAATGCTTCCTGTAGTTATTGATCAGCCTGTCACAGTGCCATGACAGAATTTTGGCCCACTCCTTCATGCTGAACTGCATCAGCAGTGGGTTTTGTGGGTTTTTGAGCATAAACTGCTCGTTTCAGGTCCTGCCAAAACATCTCAATGGGGTTTAGGTCTGGACTGACTAGGCCATTCCAAAACTTTATATTTCTTGTTCTTCAACCATTTTGATGTTTCGGATCATTGTCTTGGTGCATGACCCAGCTGCGCTTCAACGTCGTCCAAGTCATCCACGTCCTGATGCAGCAAAGCATCCCCAAATCATGACACTACCAAAACCATGCTTGACCGTTGGTATGAGGTTCTTACTGTGGAATGCAGTGTTTGGTTTTCGACGAACATAACAGGGCCCATGTTGGCCAAAAAGTTCAATTTTTGACTCGCCTGTCCATAGAACATTGTTCCAGAACTCTTGAGGATCACCCAGGTGCTTTTTGGCAAACTTGAGACGAGCATTCATGTTCTTCTTAATGAGCAGTGGTTTCCGTCTTGCTACTCTGCCATGAATCCTATTTTTGCCCAGTGTCTTTCTGATGGTGGAGTCATGAACACTGACCTTAGCCAAGGCGAGAGAGGCCTGTAGATCCCTGGATGTTGTTCTAGGGTTCTTTGTGACTTCCGGGATGATTTTACGCCTTGCTCTTGGAGAGATTTTGGCAGGATGGCCACTCCTGGGAAGATTCACTACTGTCCCAAACTTTGTGTGTTGTGTGGTTGGCACTGCCTAACTGAGCTAATTATCCTGTTGCTAAAAAGAGCGTCATTTTTCCTGCCGTTCCTATTTAAATAAAAATAGCAGTTTTAACTGCTTTGAGCTGCAACCTGTGTTGCCTTCTCTTATTCCACTGCGGACCAGATACGCCTCAGCTACAATATTTATGTACACACAGTCGCAAACAAAAGTATTTGGGCAGTTAAAACAAAAAAAAAAGAAACTACAAAAAGCAATTTCTATAATTTTATTTGTTCTATTGAAAAGATATCTCAGATTCAGCTTTATAATAAAACAACACATAACATTTATAAAATGAAAAATAACTTGCACAAACACATTTTCATGCTTTGACAAAAGTACTTCGGCATCCTTATATTAGCGTTTTGTGTGCCCACCCTTTGCTTCCTTTACAGCTTGCAATCTTTTTGTGTATTTTGAAACCAGTTCCTGGAATCTAAGGAGATATTTTTGCCCATTCTTCAACTCCTACAGCTTTGAGTTCTGCAATCGACTTTGGTTTCCTTTTTGCAACAGCAGCCTTCAAGTCAATCCACAACATCTCGATGGGATTCAAGTCTGGGGACTGAGATGCCCAGTCCATCACTGTAATCTTCCTTTTTTTCAGAAGACTTTGCAGAATGCTTAGTGTTATTGTCCTGCTGCAGTACAAACTTCCATCCAATAAGCCTTCTAGCACTGGGTAACAAATGAGAGTGCAACATTTCTTGACATTCCGGAAAATCAACATTTCTGGAAAATTCAAATCGCTTTCTTTTGTGTATTGTTTTTAACAAATGTTTGATTCTTGGTTTTCGCCCATGAACATTCATCTGTTAAGGTATCACTGAATTGTTTGCTCTTTAATTTTTTGACCATCTTCTCTCAATTCTTGTGTCAAATCTTTTGTCATGATCGAGGGATTTTTTTTAGGCTGCTTGTAGATTTTGCAGCGCTTCTTCCACACCTGGAGCTATTGCAGTAGTTCCTGTTCTCCCGTGTTTGTCAATAATAGTCACACAGTGCTTTTCGGTAAACTTAGTCTTTCTCCTGTTTTTTCTGGTAGTTTCTCCTTTTTTGTTTAGTTGTAAAATCGTTGCTGCACTCTTTAGTTAACCATTTTTCTTGCTTTTTTGAATGATACATTTCCAATTTCTTTTTCTGAACTTGATGAGTATGTATTTATTCTCTAATTATCAGATGTTGGCTTTCAATCATGGTAATTGTCAGTAATTAGCAACGCATGGGTTTCATAAAATATGTTGATTGCCCACGTGCTTTTGTCAAAGTATGAAATTCATTTGCATGTTAGTTTTCATTCTATGCATGTTATGTAATAATGTTTTACTATAAAGCTGAATCCCTGCTTTCATTTATATCTTTCAGTAGAACAACTAGTAATGATAGAAATCACTTTTTTTTTTTTAAACGCCCAAATACTTGTGTGTGTGTGTGTGTAATATATATATATAAAATGCAGGGCCGGCAATGGAACTGAAACAAGCAGTGTGATTGGTCAAGCAAGGCTCCGGCTCTCCAGATATAGGATGAATATGGACAGTTGAAGCCTCATTACGTTATTAGAAATCATTGCACTACCTTACTGAATTTTAAGTTACTGTAACCATCTTGTTATAGATGTATAGTAAAGCTATAAAACTGAGTGACCAATTACCAGCAAAAAAATTGCAAAAGTAGTAAGTAGACATGCTGATTTGGATGATGAACAATTAAATGAACTGGAAGATGGCAAAACAGAAAAAAATTGCTGTTCAAATAATGTATTTTTAGCATTTTGAGAAACGTTGAAGAAAAACATGGACGTTTCTGCACATGATCCACCGCTGTCTGACACAGACCTTGAACAAATTACTGAAATCCAATACGTCGTCAAATTTATTTTTATTTCTCATGTACATTCTGCTTACAGTGTGTCTGCACTTAGTGACAGAAATAAAAAAAAAAAAAAAAAAACTCAACTCAGTGCCGTTTCGACTCCGCCCCCCTGGTGTGTCTCTTCAATGGCAATGTGCACAATATAAAAAAAAATAAAGGTGTACTTTCTTTTACATGTTTTAATTAAATTAATTTACTCTACTTAGTTATAAATGGGACTGCTTTATTGGCATAAGGGTATTTTAATAAAAAAACAAATCCTTTTTTGATCTAAACATGATTTATGCTTTTTTTTTCTTCTTCAAATCCACTGTTTTCCCCGGATTATAAATGCAATAAGGCCCTTCAGTGCGTCCGTATACGTTGAATATACAGAGTTCTTGGGGGTTTGAAGCCCTCAAATTCGCCTTGTGCCTCGCAACACCCCAAGGTGTCCGTATGTTTGGCGTATGCAGACACCTTGCCGGGCCTTATTGCATACGTATATAATATAAACTCGTTTTTTTGTCTTTCAGGGAGTAATTATACAATGATAAATGGGGGAAGCAGTTCAACACATTTACTGGACCTTCTAGATGAGCCCATTCCAGGAGTTGGGACCTATGATGATTTCCACACAATTGACTGGGTTCGAGAAAAGTGCAAAGACAGGGAAAGGCACAGAAAGGTAAGGAAGATTTAAAGGAAAGGGAATATTGGTTTGAGCATTACTTGCTGTTCAGTGGTCTGTTCGCTTTTTTACAAGCAGACATTCACTTAGTCAGAATGATTCATTTCTGTAGTTAAAACCATATTATAGCAATATAAGCCCTATTTATATTTGTATTTGTTATCAGTATAAAACATTATTAATATGCGGTCAAGACAGTAAATTGGAGACTAGGGCTGTAAGGATGGCAATGTGGTCTTCTGGAGCCAGGCATGTTTCTGTGAATCTTGGGAGAGATTACAGTCTACATTAGTGAAGAAGCACAATGCTGTACTAATCTGAGAACGCTCCAGAAGGCTTCTCATGAAGAAGCACAATGCTGTACTAATCTGAGAACGCTCCGGAAGGCTTCTCTTGAAGAAGCACAATGCTGTACTAATCTGAGAACGCTCTGGAAGGTTTCTCTTGAAGAAGCACAATGCTGTACTAATCTGAGAACACTCCGGAAGGCTTCTCTTGAAGCATAATTCTGTACTAATCTGAGAACGCTCCAGAAGGCTTCTCTTGAAGAAGCACAATGCTGTACTAATCTGAGAACGCTCCGGAAAGCTTCTCTTGAAGAAGCACAATGCTGTACTAATCTGAGAACGCTCCGGAAGGCTTCTCTTGAAGCATAATGCTGTACTAATTTGAGAAGGCTTCTTGTTCTCATGCATTAGTGAAGAAGTGGTCACTTCGAGCACTACTTTGGTTCTTGATCAGAGAACCCAGAGGAGGCTAACAGGGATATATATTGATGGTTCAGATCCTAAAGTGCATAGTTCATGTACTGGCTTAGTGTGATGCATTTAGACACACAGACCTATTCAATTTGAAGTTTCAGTGATTCAGAGCATTTGTAGTACTCCTTTTGGTTTATTAAATGGATCGAGTGGTTACAGACCACGTTGGATCCTAGCAAATAGGCAGTCTGGGCGATCCACTGCCTGTACAAATTTAACAGTGTTAATACAATTATGGTTATAACATATTTTGCCCTTGGGCTAGACATGCGAAACACTAATAAATTCCCACCGCTAAAAATCCTGAAGCATCTAATATGTCATTCTTTTTGAGAGTGTAATCTGCGAACACATGTAGTATCTGCTTCTGCTGTTGGCTGGAATTCGTGTTGCTGGTTGAGTTGACGTTGAAATAGGTAATAGGGATGGGAATGTTAAACGTATAAACTCTAAAAAAGTGGTAAAACGTTTAATAATATGCTAGACGTATACCTATCATATGTGAATTGCAATACTTTACGTTATTTAGTATTACTTGACCATATACAATTAACTGCACATAAAGCCAGGCATTATGTTAATTACTTAATATATTACTTGATTGTATGTTAATTTGGCATTTAAAATAGGACTTGTGGCAGTGTTTGGGAGGTTTATGTACACTAGTACAGTATGTAAAGGAGAGTGGTGTTTGATTCGAGTACGCGAAAATTGTAATTTAATTGTCTTGTCTTGCCCGAGTTACGCCGGTACTCAAAAAACCCTCCCTCGTCCTGGCTGACTTATTCAATATCCATCCCATCTCCAAGCTCCCCTTTCTCTCCAAAACTCTCGAAAGGGCTGTAGCCAGTTAACTGATGAAACTGCTCATGGATAACAATCTGCTTGAATCTCTACACTAGCTTCCAGCCGCATCACAGTACTGAAACTGCTCTGCTCCGGATTGTGAATGATCTCCTGCTCAATGCTGATGCTGGTGCTCCCTCTGTGCTTCTCCTCCTTGAACGAACAGCCTCTTTTGACACCATAGATCTCGACATTCTTCTTCTTCTTCTTGACCGCCTTCAGAAGTATGCTGGGATCTCTGGAACCTGTCTCTCCTAGATGCCCTCTTACCTATCCGGACGCTTGCAGTCTTTTCTATGCTGGACGCAGTGGTAGTGTAAACCCAGTCACTTGTGGTGTCCCCCAAGGATCTGTTCTTGGGCCCCCTCTCTTCAATGTCTGCATGCTTCCTTTGGGTCACCTCATCCGCCAACACAGCCTCATGTTTCACTCCAATGCTGACGACACCCAGCTCTACTTAAAACTCGACCCTGGAAGCGCCTCTGCCATAGTCCGGCTCTCGGTTTGCATTCAAGACATCGAGGCCTGGATGTCTTCCAGTTTTCTTCAGTTGAACACCAGCAAATCTGAACTTCTAGTAGGATCTAAAACTCAACTTAAGAATCTCCATATAGCTGCCCTGAACCTCGGAAACTGTCTGCTGCTGCTTTCCCCCACAGTACGAAGCCTTGGTGTACTTCTTGACAGCAACCTCTCCTTTTGATGCCCGCTCTTCTCTGTGGTCATGTCCTTCTTCTACCATCTTCCAAACATGTCCATATACTGCAACTCTCTATATGGTGGTCTCCCAGCACGCACCATAAACAGACTGCGGCTAGTTCAGAAAGCTGCTTCCAGGATCCTTACCAGATGTAAAAAACGTGATCACATCACCCCCCACCCCCATCTTGCCCAGCTGCACTGGCTACCTGAAAAATTACTTTCAAAACCCCTGCTCACCTACAATGCCCTTCATCACACAGGTCCCGAGTACCTCCTCAACCTGCTGACCTGCTATGTCCCTGTCCGCAAGCTGAGGTCCTCCGACTCTGGCCTGCTTGTTATCCCCAAGCAAAAGTGCACCACACTTGGAGAACGCTTGTTTAGCTTCATGGCTCTGTGGCAGAGTGCTCAGCCCTTGTGTGTATTTTGTGTTATATGTTGCGTATGGTGTGTTAATGTTGGTGTACAGGTATTGGTTCACAGGATATAAATGGGTCTGTGTAGCACAAGTGATTTTAAAATATATAGTTGTATTTAGGCACAGGGATTGCATTTCACTTCACGTTCATTTAAAGTAATTTAATAGTATGTGAGCACGGGGTTGCACAAATTAGTTCACATGCTGGGATTCAAGTGAATAATTAATTAGTAATTGAATCCCGGCACAGCAGTGTATGTAGATCCACATTTTACTCACTCAGGGTTGTGTGTTTGGTGAGTGGAGAACGTGTGTGGAGAAGGAGAAAATAAAAAGTAAACCAAGTAAATATAGCAATTCCTACAATGTGCTGGAAGCACCAGCCCCATACTTGTCTTGTGTTTGCATTCGTACACCCTGTTTGTTAGTGTCTGTTCATTTGGTTTGTCTATTTATTTTGGCCCAAAGTGCTGTGTTCTGTTTTGTTCAGCACTATTTTTCTGTGTGTCAATAAAAGCACTGAGGGTTGCAGGGGTTTCTTTCTGACCTGACGTCACCCCTACAGCCAGCCTGTTCACAGGCTCTGATACCAATCTTGATCTTCTCTGTCTAGCTGAAACCTGGCACTCTAAACGACATGCACTCGCTGCATCTAGCCACCTCTAAGGGCTATTCCCTCTTTAACAAACCATGTCTCACTGGCCGAGCTTGGGGCACTGCTGTTATTGCAAATTCTGTGCTTGCTTCCTCAGTTCTTTCTTTGCCTGCCTTTTCTTCATTTGAACATCTCACCATCAAGCTCCCCTCTCCCATGCCCCTCACTCTTGCTGTCATCTACTGTCCACCTAACAATAACATTGCTTTTATTGTCGAGTTTTCAGAATTCCTCTGCCTCGCCTGCACTTCAGTTGACAAACACCTACTCCTAGGTGACTTAAACATTCATTTTGACTTGCCTTCCTCCCCACTAGTGACCGACTTCAACACGCTTCTGGACTATCTTGGGCTCAATCAATCTGTCAACATCCCCACTCACACCCGAGGTCACACCTTGGAACTGCTTATCTCCAAGGATCTTTGACCCCTCAAATCCGTCTGTCTCCAAGACTCTTTGGAACTCTCTCCCAGCTTTGGTGCCTGATGCTTCCACAGTCGCTCGCTTTAAATCAACTCTCAAGACCCACCTGTTCTCTCCCTTTCTTTCCATGCTCTTTAAGCCTGATCTCTGCAGTTAGCAGCTCTGTTGTTGCTACAATTTCATGTATTATGCTACTATATCATGTATTATGCATTTCTCTGTATTTTAAAGTATTATGGATTTTCTTCTTGTCGCTGCGTCTTGTAAAGCTTTGTGATGATGGTCCACTATGAAAGGTGATATATAAAATAAAGATTGATTTGATAAAGCTAAAATATAAATCTTATCCCTTGTACCAATGCTTCAATAGAAGTGAGATATACATTCAGGATTATGCTTACCTCTCAATATATGAGTGTTGTGTAAAATAGAAGTAAAGACGAGAGCTGTCTTTGAAGGCAGAGGCTTCTGGAATACAACCAAACAGCAACCAGCATTCAGAGATCTTCAGAGAATGTATTTATTGACATTTGTACAGCACTTTTCATCACAAGGACCTCAAGGCACTTTACAAGATTTTACAATATTATAAAAATTTAAAAGGCAAAGATAATTCCTGTAAAACAGTTAGGCTGACAGTCTAAAATGATACACAGTTAGTGCGGAAAATGGGTTTTCAAAGCTGTTTTAAAAGTAGAAAAATTCCCTGTTTTTTTTGACTGAAGACGATGGACCATTCAACAACATTGGGGCTTTTCAAGAGAATCTCTGCCCCTCTCCCGTACCATCTTTATTCAGTCTCGGAACAACCAACAGCCCCACATCCTGCCATCTTGGAATACGACTTGGATTGGAAGGGGTTGTGACAGAAATACAATGATTCTTGGTTGTAACTCACCCTCCCGACCTGTGAGGGAACTAAGCAGTGAGAACAGAGTTCCTTGGACGGGCTGGTCTGACAGTTTAATTCTCAGGATTCAAGGGAAGTCGGCGAGACTGTTGCAAAAACGCATTGACCCAGAAGGGAAACGACGTGGCAGCAGAAGATTGGAGAGGTGATTACACTCGTTTACCAAGGGGTCATGTGTGACAGCATAAAAGGGGACGGAGAATCGTAATCTGTTCCTTCACTTTGGTTTAATGTGAGTAGAACCGAGAAGGACGGTGAAAGTAAACACAGAAACTAAAGACATGAGTGTTGTTTGTTTGTAATTGTCTTGTACGTTACTAGACAACAAACACAGTTCCGGAGCTGTCGCCAAGGGTCAGCACTAAGCCGGACAACACTGCACTATTGTTACAAATATAAACTTGTATCACCCACCACGAGCACTGCTGCATGCACCCAGGACTGGTGGCCGTGTTTGTATTGTTGTGGGGCGGATATCGTTTATTATTTAGTTCCTGTTATACACCCTGTGCTGTACCCATTGGTGTGTATTGCCATGGAATTATTGTTTGGTTGCCAGACCTGAAATCTCCAAATAAAAAAAATAAAAAATCCAAACTGGATTACAATTATCTCTGTCTGCTTCTTTCACGCACTGCATCCTCTCCCAATCAGCCACTTTGTCACAGGAGTCAACAACTCCAGCAGCCCCACATCCTGCATTCTTTGAGTACGACTTGGATTGTAAGGGGTAAATAACTTGGTGCTAATCTAGTTAGGGTTTTATAAGTTAAAATCAAAATATTGTAATCAATTCTAAAATCACAGTGAGCCAGTGCAAAGAAGCTAAGACAGGGGTAATAAGCTCATTTTTTGGTTTTAGTTAGAATTCTGGCAGCAGTGTTTTGAACTAACTGCAAATGAGACACCAGTAAACGGAGCATTACAGTAATCTATTCTAGATGGAACAAAGGCATGCATTAGCTTTACAGAGTCCGGTGCAGAGAGAATGGTTCTAGGTTTGGCTATATTCCTCAAATGATAAAAAGAAACCATTGGCATTTTTTTAAAATATGAGGCTCGAATTATACATTTGGATCAAAAGTGACCTCCAGATTGCTCATTTCCAGTTTTCGATTTGCTCAAAAAACGTAACCTCTTTGTGTCTGAATTCAACATTAAAAAATTGAGACATCCAACACTATATATCAGCAAGGCATGGCAGTCTGGAACCAACTCCCCAGTAGTGTTGTTGAAGCTGACACCCTGGGATCCTTCAAGAAGCTGCTTGATGAGATTTTGGGATCAATAAGCTACTAACAAGTAAATGAGCAAGGTGGGCCGAATGGCCTCCTCTCCTTTGTAAAGTCTTATGTTCTTAATTAACAGAGCCCCAGTAGCGGGGCTGCCTGGATTTACAGACAAGTACAGCTGTGCGTCGTCGGTGTAACAATGGAAGCAAACTTCATGTCTGTGAATAATGTCGCCTAATGGCAACATATACAGTGGCTCTGAAAGGTATTCACCCCCCCCTTCAACTTTTCCACATTTTATTGTGTTACAACATGGAATCAAAATGGATTTAATTAGGCATTTTTGCCACTGATCAACACAAAAAGTCCATAATGTAAAAGTGAAAAATAAAATCTATACATTTTTCTAAATTAATTACTAATATAAAATAGAAAATAATTGATTGCATAAGTATTCACCCCCTATGCTATGACACACCCAAATAAGCTCTGGTGCAACCAATTGTCATTAGAAGTCACGTAATTAGTTGAATGGAGTCCACCTGTGTGCAATTAAGGTGTTTCACATGATTTCAGGTTAAATACACCTGTCTCTGGGAGGTCCCACAGTTGGTTAGTACATTTCCTAACAAAAACTACATCATGAAGAGGAAGGAACATTCAAAGCAAATCCGGAATAAGGTTCTTCAAAAGTACCAATTGGGTAGGATATAAGAACATTTCCAAGGCATTGACTATCCCCCGGAGCACAGTAAAATCCATTATTAAGAAATGGAGAGACTATGGCACAACTGTGAATCTGTCTAGAACAGGCTGTCCTCAAAAACTGAGTATCCGGGCAAGAAGGGCACTAGTCAAGGAGGCCACCAAGAGGCCTATGGCAACTCTTGGTGGCTGAGCTGGGAGACACTGTGCATATGGCAACAATAGTCTGGGTGCTTCATAAAACTGGCCTTTTTATGGGAGAGTGGCAAAAAGAAAGCCATTGTTGAAATCTCGGCTAGTGTTTGCCAGAAGGCATGTGGGAGACTCTAAGACCAAGTTATAGAAGATTCTGTGGTCTGATGAGACCAAAATAGAGCTTTTTGTCCTCAACACTAAGCACTATGTTTTTGGTGCAAGCCTAATACCGCACATCATCCTGAGAACGCCGTCCCTACCGTGAAGCATGGTGGTGGCAGCATCATGCTATGGGGATGCTTCTCTGCATCAGGGTCTGGAAAGCTTGTGAAGATAGAGGGCAAAATGGATGCTGAAGTTTGCAAGAGACCTGGGACTTGGGAGAAGATTAATCTTCCAGCGGGACAATGACCTCAAACATACAGCCAAAGCCACACTGGAGTGGCTTAAAAACAAAAAGGTCAATGTCCTGGAGTGGCCCAGTCAAAGCCCAGACCTCAATCCAGTTGAGAATATGTGGAAAGAGCTGAAAATTGCTGTTCACCAAAGATCCCCATCCAACTTGACGGAGCTTGAGCAATTTTGCAAAGAAGAATGGGCAAAAATTGCAGTGTCTAGATGTGCAAAGCTGGTAGAGACTAATCCAAATAGACTCATGGCTGTAATTGCTGCCAAAGGTGCCTCTACCAAATATTGACTCAAGGGAGTGAATACTTATGCAATCAATTATTTTCTGTTTTGTATTTGTAATTAATTTAGAACAATTTGTAGATTTTATTTGTCACTTTGACATTATGGACTTTTTTGTGTTAATCAGTGGCAAAAACTCCTAATTAAATCCATTTTGATTCCATGTTGTAACACAATAAAATGTGGTGAATACGTTTGAGAGCCATTATATAAAGAATGGACCAAACAGCTTGTTACCAAGTTGAATGATACTTGACTGGAGTCTTGCCTTGACTTTTATATAACTGTTTCTCTCCTTTGTGTGTCAGAAGACTTAATTAAATGTAAACATTTGGTCTATTTTGGCAGCTCTTATCTTTATTATTAAGTGAATAATATATTTAAAAAGTCCTGGCAACTACTTTAAAACACCAGCTCTGTTTAATTATTCCAAGCTTGGTCTAAAATATATTTCTTTCTCAACATTAAAAACACACTTGTTATTGTTTTCTCAATAGACTGGTTTCGCTATATGTATAAATGTTTTAACAAACTTGGCTTTTCTCCAGCCAAAATATATCCCCCGCTTTCAGTAGTCCTTGACAATTTATAGATAAGAATTCGAGGGGTCCTGCCATCCAGCTGGAGTTTGGTTCTTTAATTCATAGAAAACTCAACAGTAAGCACTTTCCCATTAAATCTTTCCTTTGCCAGATTCAGGAGAACTCTCAAACCGGTATCTCTACAAGTAAGACGAGCTTACAACCTAATTATTATTACCAAGTTCTCATTCATTTTATAAATGGGCATTTCAGCCATTAACTGTTTTCTCTTGCACCATAATGTACCCTTTGTTAGTTAATATAAAAGATTATCATAGCAAAAAACCTTGAGTTGAAAACAGCGTCCATCCAGCAAAGTCCCGCTTATCTCCAAAGGTCTAGTACTGGCTCGCTCCTCATTTCACATTAATGGTCAGCATTCATAACCCAAACCTTAACCCTAGTGTTAACACAGGCTTCCGCGCCAGCAGCTCTCAGATAAGGGAAAAGTTCACTGGCAGGTGTTACTGGTCAGCATGGCCCCTATTCGGCCCCCCGTTTACTCAGACTTACAAAGATTCTATAATAATAATTTATACAGTTACACTAGAACAGACAAGAATATAGAATCCTCAGAGAACCAGGGCTTTTTTGTTTCACCACAGACAAGGAGTGCACATTGTGACTCAAGGTTTGTTGGAATGGTGTGAAGGAGAAAAATCTTTCTTGTACGCCATAAGAAATATGTAGAGATTAAAAATTGCACTGTCATCTAATTTCACACTCCCTGATTATTTTGGATTTTTATATGAAATAGGTGGCCATAGCTTGTCCAAGGTTAGTACTGTAAAACCAGTTGAAGATATGTCCGTCATGAAGATACAGTTTTGGTTTCGTTTTATTTTTTTCAGATTAACAGCAAGAAGAAAGACTCTGCGTGGGAGTTTACAAAGAGCTTGTATGATGCTTGGTCAGGATGGTTAGTTGTGACGCTAACAGGCTTGGCTTCTGGTAAGGACAGCTGCAAAAGACTTCTAGAGTCTTATCCTAACATCTTCTGACACATTTCATTCAGAACAGCAGCAAGCGCACTGGGCATGGGTAGCTTTTCAGTCCATTAAATAAATCTGTCAAACAACACAGCAAACAGATTACACTTTGTATGATGCTCCGATGCTGTGCATAGCAGGAGGACAGTTAAAAGTAGTTTTTGTAACACCTCTGTAATGAATTTACTCTTTCTTCTGTCAGATATGGATGAAGATAAGCTGTTCATAATGTTAACAAACTGGACCATTGCATTATCAAACTGAGCGGTCCTTCAAGAAAAACAGCCTTGTTGTCTAAATAAGAGCAGTTTGAAGTGGCTAATTTAATCACAAACATAACCTCTTGGCACTTTTATCATTCATCAGAAAAGCCAACTTGAGGAAACCAATATAATATGTAAGGATAGATTGCAGTCAGTGCTACAAGTCATTTTATTTTTAAACCTGTAGCTTTGTAACCCTAATATGAACCGAACCATTCCTGAGAGGTTGTGTTCAGGCCTGTGCATCAGTAAGCACTGTCCCTGAAAGCTGCGAGCCCTGTGCATCAGTAAGCACTGTCCCTGAAAGCTGCGAGCCCTGTGCATCGGTAAGCACTGTCCCTGAAAGCTGCGAGCCCTGTGCATCGGTAAGCACTGTCCCTGAAAGGTGCGAGCCCTGTGCATCGGTAAGCACTGTCCCTGAAAGCTGCGAGCCCTGTGCATCGGTAAGCACTGTCCCTGAAAGCTGCGAGCTCTGTGCATCGGTAAGCACTGTCCCTGAAAGCTGCGAGCCCTGTGCATCGGTAAGCACTGTCCCTGAAAGCTGCGAGCCCTGTGCATCGGTAAGCACTGTCCCTGAAAGCTGCGAGCCCTGTGCATCGGTAAGCACTGTCCCTGAAAGCTGCGAGCCCTGTGCATCGGTAAGCACTGTCCCTGAAAGCTGCGAGCCCTGTGCATCGGTAAGCACTGTCCCTGAAAGCTGCGAGCCCTGTGCATCGGTAAGCACTGTCCCTGAAAGCTGCGAGCCCTGTGCATCGGTAAGCACTGTCCCTGAAAGCTGCGAGACCTGTGCATCGGTAAGCACTGTCCCTGAAAGCTGCGAGCCCTGTGCATCGGTAAGCACTGTCCCTGGCTGAAAGCTTCTGTTGTCTTTCCCCTGTAGGTGCCCTGGCAGGTTTGATAGACATTGCTGCTGACTGGCTAACCGACCTGAAGGAAGGCGTCTGCGTCAGTGCATTGTGGTTTAATCACGAACAGTGCTGCTGGGGATCAAATGAAACTACCTTTGAGGAAAGGGACAAATGTCCCCAGTGGAAGACGTGGGGGCACCTTATCCTCGGACAGGCAGAAGTAAGCAGAGCGATGGGTCAGAACTTTCAAACTTTTCTGTTAAATTTGTGTTTTGGGAATAAGGAAGATAATAATTATAACTAGATACCTGTGTTTTTCGCAACTGCAAAATAGCACAAAATAAAACGAAATGCAGCCTGTAAAACAAAAAAACGAAAAATTATAAAACAAACCTTGTGTAGCATTTCAGCAGGAGGCAGAAACAGAGGCTCTTTCTTTCCAAAGGGCTTTTATTCAGCAGGCCTTTCTCTCACACACATTTTGACATGGTGCTTAAGGCTTTGTAGATCAGTGGGAAAAAATCCTTTTATCTTCTTGTATTTTTATAGAGGGCATGGGCAGTATTTACTGCAAATAGGCAGTTAATTAAATAGAGTGGGAGACTGTACGTTGCTGTTGCTAATGAGAATTTATGGCAACTACATTATTTTTCTGTGCGAAGTCTTTAGGTCATAATGTTAATTATATATATATATATATATATATATATATATATAAAATCAGTTTTTTAGTTTTTATTAATGTGTATCTATAATATAATTATTTTAAAATAATTTAATTTATTTTAATATAATTATAAATATTGGAAAGAATTTTATTATTATTATTGTTATTGTTTTATTTTTAGTGTTAGAGCATTTAGAGAGCAGGAGTGTTTTAACATCATTTTTACACAAAGGCTAGACTTTTTTTTAGCTGAAGGATCAGCTGTTCGGATAAGCAGTGTTAATACCAGGTCAGTTCCAGCTCAAGCAGTGATTTGATCTGTAGGGGAGATGGTGCTTTTCCAAGAATCAATCTCATTTTTCTCCGTGGGGGATAGTAATGTGTTTCTTTTTTAAGCTGTCAAGGCTTTCCAAAAAAAGAATTGCAACAACATTGACACGAGGAGCGAGCTTCCTTGGTCCATTAGTTGGAATAATTCCTTTACTTTAGTCATTACTCAATGAAGTTATCAAACCATAAAGAGACCATAGATCATAGTTCAAATAGGAGCTTCTAAGTAGTCTTTTGTTTGAGGATTTATTGGTGTTTTGACCTCCTGAGAAAATGCTAGTAATAGTTTGACACTCCATTGAAGCTCATTCCCATCTCATAAACTCACCAATAGCCTCAACTTTAGTAATAGTGTTTAAGCAATAAGTATCTTTTAAATGTACCATTGTTTATTTCATTAGCTGTTTATATCAATCTGCCTTCTGTCTTGCAGGGTCCGGGTTCCTATATAATGAACTACATCATGTATATCTACTGGGCTTTGTCTTTTGCCTTCCTGGCTGTTTGTATGGTAAAGGTGTTTGCACCATATGCCTGTGGCTCTGGCATACCAGAGGTATGATTTATATTAGTTTACTCTCCAGCACTGCCTGCTCAATATACACACACAGCACTGCCTGCTCAATATACACACACACAGCACTGCCTGCTCAATATACACACACAGCACTGCCTGCTCAATATACACACACACAGCACTGCCTGCTCAATATACACACACACAGCACTGCCTGCTCAATATACACACACACAGCACTGCCTGCTCAATATACACACACACAGCACTGCCTGCTCAATATACACACACACAGCACTGCCTGCTCAATATACACACACACAGCACTGCCTGCTCAATATACACACACAGCACTGCCTGCTCTATATACACACACAGCACTGCCTGCTCTATATACACACACAGCACTGCATGCTCAATATACACACACACACACAGCACTGCCTCCTCTATATACACACACAGCACTGCCTGCTCAATATACACGCACACAGCACTGCCTGCTCAATATACACGCACACAGCACTGCCTGCTCTATATACACACACAGCACTGCATGCTCAATATACACACACACACACAGCACTGCCTCCTCTATATACACACACAGCACTGCCTGCTCAATATACACACACACAGCACTGCCTGCTCAATATACACACACAGCACTGCCTGCTCAATATACACACATAGCACTGCCTGCTCTATATACACGCACACAGCACTGCCTGCTCAATATACACACACAGCACTGCCTGCTCAATATACACACACAGCACTGCCTGCTCAATATTCACACACAGCATTCCCTGCTCAATATACACACACACAGCACTGCCTGCTATATATACACACACCACTGCCTGCTCTATACACACACACAGCACTGCCTGCTCTCTGTACACACACAGCACTGCCTGCTCTCTGTACACACACAGCACTGCCTGCTCTCTGTACACACACAGCACTGCCTGCTCTCTGTACACACACAGCACTGCCTGCTCTCTGTACACACACAGCACTGCCTGCTCTCTGTACACACACAGCACTGCCTGCTCTCTGCACACACACAGCACTGCCTGCTCTCTGTACACACACAGCACTGCCTGCTCTCTGCACACACACAGCACTGCCTGCTCTCTGTACACACACAGCACTGCCTGCTCTCTGTACACACACAGCACCGCCTGCTCTCTGTACACACACAGCACTGCCTGCTCTCTGTACACACACAGCACTGCCTGCTCTCTGTACACAAACAGCACTGCCTGCTCTATATACACACACAGCACTGCCTGCTCTATATACACACACAGCACTGCCATTTGTCAAGGCACCGACTAGAGGGGAGGCATGCCTTGATTTAATCTTTTCAAATAATGAAGACAGAATAACTAAAACAGGTCAGAGAACCACTAGCAAACTCAGAACACAACATGGTCTCATTTGAAGTGCTTTTTAATACTCCAAAAGTAATAACTAAAGCTAAGGTTTGCAATTTCAGAAAAGCAAACTATGCAGGTATGAAACAGAGACTAACAGAAGTAGATTGGAGTAAAATAGAGAAAACACCCACAGAAAAAGGATGGCTGTTCTTCAAAAATGTAGTACTAGAGGCGAAAAACAATTACATCCCTAAAGTAGACAAATCTAAATGTAAAACTAAATTGCCAAAATGGTTTAATAGATCAATTAAAAAAAATATTCAGCGAAAAAAGACACTTTACAGAGTGTTAAAAAGGGACCAAAAACAAAGTACACAGAAAGAGTACACGGCACTGCAAACGCAAGTCAAAAAGGAAGTTAGAAAGGCCAAGAGAGAAATAGAAATGAACATTGCTAAGGGGGCTAAACAATTCCAAAATGTTTTTCCAATATTACAACAGCAAGAGAACATTCAGAGGAGGTTAAATGTCTAAGAGAAACAAACGTCAAAATCATAGATGAAGAAAAAAAAATAGAAAATGTATTAAATGATTACATTACAGAGATTTTTACAAAGGAGGATATGGACAACATGCCCCACATGTCATCCAGTTCCTATCCAGTTTTAAATAACTTTAGCATAACTGAGGCAGAAGTGTTAAAGGGACTAGGAGTGCTTAAAATAAACAAATCCCCTGGGCCGGATGAGATCTTCCCAGTAGTACTCAAAGAAATGAAAGAAGTAATTTACAAACCGCTAACCAAGATCATGCAGCAGTCTCTTGACACAGGGGTGGTACCGACAGACTGGAAAATTGCAAACGTAATACCGATCCACAAAAAGGGAAACAAAACTGAACCAGGTAACTACAGACCAATAAGCCTAACTTCTGTTATATGCAAACTTATGGAAACTATAATAAGATCCAAAATGGAAAATTACCTATATGGTAACAGTGTCCTGGGAGACAGTCAACATGATTTAAGGAAAGGGAGATCGTGTCTAACTAACCTGCTTGATTTTTTTGAGAATGCAACATCGATAATGGATAATTGCAAAGCATATGACATGGTTTATTTAGATTTCCAGAAATCTTTTGACAAAGTCACACATAAAAGATTAATTCTCAAACTGAACACAGTAGGGATTCAAGGAAACACATGTACATGGATTAGGGAGTGGTTAACATGTAGAAAACAGAAAGTACTGATTAGAGGAAAAACCTCAAAATGGAGCAAGGTAACCAGTGGAGTACCACAATATTAGGTCCTCTGCTATTCCTAATCTACATTAATGATTTAGATTCTGGTATAGTAAGCAAATTTATTAAATTCGCAGATGACACAAAAATAGGAGGAATGGCAAACACTGTTGCAGCAGCAAAGGTCATTCAAAATGATCTAGACAAGATTCAGAACTGGGCAGACACATGGCAAATTACATTTAATAGAGAAAAGTGTAAGGTACTGCATACTGGAACTAAAAATGTGCATTATAAATATCATATGGAAGATACTGAAATTGGAGAAGGAATCTATGAAAAAGACCTAGGAGTTTTTGTTGACTCAGAAATGTCTTCATCTAGACAATGTGGGGAAGCTATAAAAAAAGGCTAACAAGATGCTCGGATACATTGTGAAAAGTGTTGAATTTAAATCAAGGGAAGTAATGTTAAAACTGTACAATGCACTAGTAAGACCTCATCTTGAATATTGTGTGCAGTTCTGGTCACCTTGCTATAAAAAAGATATTGCTGCTCTAGAAAGAGTGCAAAGAAGAGCGACCAGAATTATTCCGGGCTTAAAAGGCATGTCATATGCAGACAGGGTAAAAGAATTGAATCTGTTCAGTCTTGAACAAAGAAGACTACGTGGCGACCTAATTCAAGCATTCAAAATTCTAAAAGGGATTGACAGTGTCGACCCAAGGGACTTTTTCAGCCTGAAAAAAGAAACAAGGACCAGGGGTCACAAATGGAGATTAGACAAAGGGGCATTCAGAACAGAAAATAGGAGGCACTTTTTTACACAGAGAAACATGAGGGTCTGGAATCAACTCCCCAGTAATGTTGTTGACGCTGACACCCTGGGATCCTTCAAGAAGCTGCTTGATGAGATTCTGGGATCAATAAGCTACTAACAGCCAAACGAGCAAGATGGGCCGAATGGCCTCCTCTCGTTTGTAAACTTTCTTATGTTCTTATGTACACACTCAGAACTGCCTGCTCAGTATACACACACACAGCACTGCCTGCTCTATATACACGCACACAGCACTGCCTGCTCTATATACACGCACACAGCACTGCCTGCTCAATATACACGCACACAGCACTGCCTGCTCAATATACACGCACACAGCACTGCCTGCTCAATATACACACACACAGCACTGCCTGCTCTATATACACACACAGCACTGCCTGCTCAGTATACACACACACAGCACTGCCTGCTCTATATACACGCACACAGCACTGCCTGCTCTATATTCACACACACAGCACTGCCTGCTCAATATACACACACAGCACTGCCTGCTCAATATACACACACACAGCACTGCCTGCTCTATATACACACACACAGCACTGCCTGCTCAATATACACGCACACAGCACTGCCTGCTCTATATACACACACAGCACTGCCTGCTCAATATACACACACAGCACTGCCTGCTCTATATACACACACACACAGCACTGCCTGCTCAATATACACACACACACACAGCACTGCCTGCTCTATATACACACACAGCACTGCCTGCTCTATATACACACACACAGCACTGCCTGCTCAATATACACACATAGCACTGCCTGCTCAATATACACACACAGCACTGCCTGCTCAATATACACACACACAGCACTGCCTGCTCAATATACACACACACAGCACTGCCTGCTCTATATACACACACAGCACTGCCTGCTCAATATACACACACACAGCACTGCCTGCTCAATATACACACACAGCACTGCCTGCTCTATATACACACACAGCACTGCCTGCTCAATATACACACACACACACAGCACTGCCTGCTCTATATACACACACACAGCACTGCCTGCTCAATATACACACACAGCACTGCCTGCTCAATATACACACACACACACAGCACTGCCTGCTCAATATACACACACACAGCACTGCCTGCTCAATATACACACACACAGCACTGCCTGCTCAATATACACACACACACACAGCACTGCCTGCTCTATATACACACACACAGCACTGCCTGCTCAATATACACACACAGCACTGCCTGCTCTATATACACACACACAGCACTGCCTGCTCTATATACACACACACAGCACTGCCTGCTCAATATACACACACAGCACTGCCTGCTCAATATACACACACAGCACTGCCTGCTCAATATACACACACACAGCACTGCCTGCTCTATATACACACACAGCACTGCCTGCTCTATACACACACACAGCACTGCCTGCTCAATATACACACACACAGCACTGCCTGCTCTATATACACACACACACAGCACTGCCTGCTCTATATACACACACAGCACTGCCTGCTCTATATACACACACACAGCACTGCCTGCTCTATATACACACACACAGCACTGCCTGCTCTATATACACACACACAGCACTGCCTGCTCAATATACACACACACAGCACTGCCTGCTCAATATACACACACACACAGCACTGCCTGCTCTATATACACGCACACAGCACTGCCTGCTCAATATACACACACACACAGCACTGCTTGCTCTTTATATACATACAGCACTGCCTGCTCAATATACACACACACAGCACTGCTTGCTCTTTATATACATACAGCACTGTCTGCTCGATATACACACAGAAAACACTAGCTCCATCTTGGTTCCATTTTGTAGCTGAGTGAGTATAGCCTTAAAAAATCTACAAACAAAATCTATCCAAGTTGGAAAGAAGACAAAAATGTGTTATTGCTGAGAATTCTCAATATGAGTACTGTGGTGTTTTTTTCAGAAGTGCAGTTCAACATTTAAATGCCACTTTGTGTTAAAGGTATTGATACAAAATATTTTCTTAAAACCAAAAGGGTAGCAGTATAACTCGTTTACCTGATTTGCATTCTCCGGCTGAGATGCTTAGCCAAGTAGGAAAGTGCTAAGCGCAGTAATTCAATGTAGACTATAATTCAGTCTCTACACTGAATGTTAAATGGAAGGTGAAGCAGACAATGAACAACCTTTGTTCTGTGCCACAGTATGGGCTGTTGAGTACAAATCTATTTTGTATGTATAAAGTAAATGCACTTTATCAATTCATCCTAAAAAGACCGTGTTATTAAATCCATATAATATAAATAAAACATCTTGCGATTTTAACAATTTAAAATGTAACGCGACTAAAGAAGTCTTTGTGAATGATCTTGTTTATTTAACAGCACAGCTCATGTGCGCTGTGTTTCAGTTAATTTGCGTCAGGTATTCTGTCTTTGCTTGCAGATCAAAACGATCCTGAGCGGGTTCATCATTCGAGGGTACCTGGGCAAGTGGACACTATTGATTAAGACTGTAACTCTGGTGCTGGCTGTGGCTTCAGGCCTGAGTCTGGGGAAGGAGGGGCCTCTTGTGCATGTTGCCTGTTGTTGTGGCAACATCTTCTCATATCTATTCCCAAAGTACAGCAAAAATGAAGCGAAAAAACGAGAGGTAAATGCTTTTTTTTTTTGTAGCACGGTTTCTATAAAGCCAAAATACACTGATCAAGAAAGAATTGTTAGCTAAGCTCTTGAATGTCATGATGTACAATAGCTTAATTCTTCTTTACATATATAATAGTACATATATGGGATCTACAAGACGTAATGTGGGCGGCTTGACTGCTGTTTGCTTTTCCTTGCAGGTGCTGTCGGCTGCTTCTGCGGCTGGAGTGTCTGTTGCATTCGGTGCTCCGATAGGCGGCGTCCTGTTTAGTTTGGAAGAGGTCTGTTTGATTAAATGGGCTCATTTATCATGGTAGTTTTCAGTAAAACTCAAAATAAGTCAAACTCTCTCACCATATTTCATAACTGCGTTAATTCATTGTACTCAGTAGTGTATATGTTATTGTGGTGGTGAAACACCCATTATTGGTAAATCATTTCAGATCTTTGAAGTGAAGTACGTCTTCATTGGTGTCACATTCATTAATCCGCTAATTGAACAGTAAGAATGCATTCATACCAGTGTGGATTTCTCTAACCCTGTGTGATGCATTCATACCAGTGTGGATTTCTCTAACCCTGTGTGATGCATTCATACCAGTGTGGATTTTCCTAACCCTGTGTGATGCCTTCACAGGTTAGCTATTACTTCCCCCTGAAAACGCTCTGGAGGTCATTCTTTGCCGCTCTTGTCGCTGCGTTTGTCTTGCGCTCCATCAACCCCTTTGGAAACAGCAGGCTGGTGCTGTTCTACGTGGAGTACCACACCCCCTGGTATCTGTTTGAACTCTTCCCCTTCATCCTGCTGGGGGTCTTTGGAGGGCTCTGGGGGGCCTTCTTCATCCGCGCCAACATAGCCTGGTGCCGTCGGCGCAAGTCCACGCGCTTCGGGAAGTACCCGGTCCTGGAAGTGATCACCGTGGCAGCCATCACGGCGATCGTGGCGTTCCCCAACCCCTACACCCGGCAGAACACCAGCGAGCTCATCAAAGAGCTCTTCACCGACTGCGGGCCCCTCGCCTCCTCCCAGCTCTGCCAGTACCGCAGCGAGATGAACGGCAGCAAGGTGGTGGACGACACCCCAGAGCGGCCGGCCGGGCCCGGAGTCTACTCAGCCATGTGGCAGCTCTCCCTGGCGCTCGTCTTCAAAATCATCATGACCATCTTCACCTTTGGCATCAAGGTGAGTCCTGGAGGGCAAACCTGGGGTAGAGGAGGGTGTTGTCAGCCTTAAAACTGTATTCAAGTGTTCCCCTGATTCTCTGTAAACCTTGCAGTCCTCTTTGCAAACTACCATATTCCTTGGAGGAATACAAGTAGAGCATTCTAATAACAATAATAATGGTAATAGTAATACTTCACTACAAAGCCATCTGACTAATATAAACAGTAATCATGGGGAAGTAGATTTTATTTCCTAAATTTTAGATTAAAACCAGAATGTACAGCCTTAAAATGGCAGATGAAGTGTTGTATTTGTAACAGATACTGTACGTTAAATGATCCGTAATGTTACTTTTCAAAGAAAAATTATTTCAGTGATATTTAACACTATAATGGTAAAATCTGTTTAATTACCCACTCAGGTCCTAGGTATTAGTAGTGGCTCTGTAGCAGATTTGCTTTAATATTTAACAGAAATAAAATGCATTTTTTTAAAAACTGTTGTCTAAAAAACAGGTGTGGCTGCTTTTTCCAAAAGTGTTGAAATGTGACAGTAAATGAAGATGTTTCAGATTGAATGCAATGCAGTGCTAGACTAAGATAGTTTCAACTGGGATTGCTAGGGTACGAATGCATTTTTTCTTCATTTATTTATTTTGTTTATTTGACAAGGACATTGTACAATTTAACAGAAATTAACAAATTTGGCTAAAAGCTCACAAAGATAGGTGAGAACAAAGATAAACAAATCAACAGTCAATTGCAGAATAAACAGCAATACAACCCTCTCAATCAATGTATGTTTATTTTGATTTTAACCATACTTTAAGTTTATAAGCAAAATCCCTAAGTTCATGAGTATTTTTTATCTAATCTGTTAATGAATTCCAGAATATTACACCTTTAATTGAGAATGCAGTTTGTGCAAATTAGTACAAGGTCTTGCCTCTTTACAATTATCATTGACGGCTGCTCTGCTCATTGTAATGAATTATTTTAATGGTGGAGGAGCAAGTCCATGCAGAGACCTAAACATCAGAACTCCATATGAATAATGTGTAACATGATCAAAACTTAACACCTTGTATTTTGTAAGAATTCCACAATGGTGAAATCTCATTGTTTTTTAGGCTTTATTATACAGACAGTGAATTGGCTGAACAGATTTCCCTGTTTGTGATCAAGTGGTTATACAGTACGCTAATGTGATTGAATCTTAGAGTGCAAATATAATTTAACAGCATTCGTTGATAAATTACTTCTGATATACCTAAAATTATACAGATTATATTTTGTTGTTTTTTTTATCACCTTTTTAATGTGTTTTTTTGTAAGTTAATTGAGAATACATTCACAGTTAGACAGGAGTGGTTCAGCCAGCTTGTCACCTCTCTCATAATAGTAGTTCGCTTACAGGCAGCCTGTTGACTAGTTTTGGCAGGAACATAGAAAACTGTATCATTTAATTAACTCCAGGACACGCACCCGGTAGATCATTAACACACAGATTGAACAGTAGTGGCGCTAATACAGAACCCTGTACAATTCCTAATAGGAGGGTGAATATTACCAGACACATCATCTTTTATCCTTAAGATACAAGTCAAGCCATTTCAATGCCTATTAGAACAATTATATTTATATAATCTAGCAATAAGGAAATCATAATTAACTGTAGCGAATGCTTGCTTTAGATCTAAAAATATGGCGCCAACCACTCTTCCTCTATCAAACTGAAGTTTGATCTTTACTACAAAATAACAATTTTCAGTTTCAGTGGAGTGCTTTGGTCTAAACCCCATTGGCTGTAAAATCTCCAGCCTCCAAGTATGACATCGTTTGTTCAGCTACCACTTTCTCAGCAACTTTTGACATTACCGAGAGCATAGTAATAGGCCTATAATTACTGATCTCCTCGGGGTCTCCATTCTTAAAAACAGGTATAACTGCTGCAGATTTCCATGCACGGAAAACTTCCGTGCTTATTTGTTATATTAATCAAATGAGTTAAAGGACATGTCAGAATATCCTTGTATTTCTTTTATAAAAGTAGTATCTAAACCAGGTGGATCCTTTGACTCTGAATTTAAGAAATCCAAGGAGCTTATAAACTGTAGCTTCTCTTACTTCCTGAATACTGAAAATGGGTTTTTGCTCATTCATTTGAAAGGTGCTAGTTTTGTTGCCAGTGTCAAATCTTCTACTGAATCTATAAAAAAAAAAAAGTCATTAAAAACTGTGTCCAGTAATCTTCCTAGTGTTTGCCACTTTACCCTGTATGTAATTCAGATCCTTCCTTACACACATTGGTATTCCTTTTGCTCAGTCTAAATGTTTCCAAATTAATTTGCTAATTGCCTTTGCCTCATTTATTATGTTAATGTAAAAATTTTGATTTTGCTTTTCGCAGATCACTTATAACTTTATTCCTTAATACTTTGAATATTTTAATATCAGCATCTCTTCCTGTTTTTAGAGAAGTTTAACAGGTCATGTTATGTCACCAGGTTATATGACTTTATTACGCGTTCTGGTTTATTACTATATATTAGATCTATTTGAGTTTTGGATGCTTTTGTAATTCTGGTTAGTCCTTTTACCATTTGACATAAATCACATCCATTCATAATTTCTTTCAGATTTTTTTGTTCGATTTATCTATCGAGCCAGTTCATATTAAAAGGATTAATTATTTCTTGGTCACGCTCTTAGATCATCATAAAAGTCATTTGCAGTAGATGGTCTATGTATGCCAATAATTTTATGAAAGACATCTGAGGGGATAACATCATATTCACACCTATATATTTAAGATAATTTTTGCTCTTGAACTCAATTTGATTACATGTAAAACTATCCTTAACATATATTAATACTCCCCCACCTCTCTCTTGGTTTCTATCTTTCCTAAAAATATTGTACCTTGGTACTACAAAAGCACCTAAAGGAGGATTTGTGTGTAACCACATCTCCGTCAGACATAGGAAATATTCCTTTTGGTTTTAATTTTGGATCCCAAAGTTTAACCATTTTAAAGAGTAGGGATTTGTGTTGTTTTAATATTCCTACATTACCTACGAAGTTTGTTTCCCATTTTCCACGCCCCTTACAGTCTTATTGCTGATTTTCTTAAAATCCATGGAATTAGTCTCGGTAACTCTGTAATTAACAAGAAAACGTTTTTTCAACTATATAATTAATTGAGTCCATAGCTACTTCGGACTGATTGATTAAAAGAGTAGAAATTAGCACATGTTTGCCTTGAATTCCTCATCAGGTCTTCTTTCCGTGTTCAAATTCTGACTTTGTGTTGTACTTTGCTGTTCCACTTTCCTTTCATTGGACAACACCAGAGTCAAATCAGTTCCCACCAGTATCTCAGTGCACACCTCTGCTTCTTTTGCATAGCCTGATTTAGCACTGTCTCAATGTTTCTCGCCAGTCACCGTTCCAGCAGTTAATCATTGCCTATCAGTCAAGCCAGTAACTTTATCAACGGGATTTGCTGAACATCTCCCGCTAACAACAAACATCTTTCTTGGTTCAACAGTGGGCGGCACGGCCCGTGCATTGCTCAGTACCGACCGGTATACCAAAACGTCCCGGCAGGACAGCATAGATTTGCAGCCGGGAGTGTTCGATCTCGCTTGTGTGAAAGGAATAATCGTGACAACAGCTTCGTAGAGATAATGCAAACACAGTCGTTATGTACATAATTATACTAATCCAATGTAGTATTTGCTGGGACCCATTTAATTTCTTTGTAAAGTAAGCAGAAAATAATGTGGGTGTAGCAGCTAAAGTCCTTTTAGATTTTTGTAAGAACAGCAGCAGCGGCTGCACTACTCAGTGTGTCCGCCATTCCTCGATGTCATGGTGTCATACATCCATTCAATATGTGATTATCCCTACCATGTAAGCAAAAACACACAAACATGTATATTGTATTAACATGACAACACATTTCTGCAGCTAACTATTGTTGAACGGATTTAAAAAAAGAGGTTCTGACCGTGTACTAGGATAAAAATGCAGCTTAGCCACCTAACACGTGGGCAAATATTTTTTATTCATTACTTGTAAAAATATCTGAAGGAAGAGAGAATATAAGACTGTTATTAAAAATGAAATAATGAACAAGTTCAAGTTAAATTCCCACCAAAATATTTTATTTAACTTGTTTTAAGCAGTAGTAAATATATTTAAAAAATGGCATTTCAAAATCACACAAGCCTGATTTTACTTTAATGCAAAAGTTGACTACAGTTATTTTTTCATGAAATACATGTAACTTAGTTGTTCTTTGTTCATATTAATGTTCACTCGCATTCGTTTAATATACAGCTCTGGAAAACATTAAGAGACCACTGCAAAATTATCAGTTTCTCTGGTTTTACTATTTATAGGTATGTGTTTGGGTAAAATGAACATGTTTGTTTTATTCTATAAACTACTGACAACATTTCTCCCAAATTCCAAATAAAAATATTGTCATTTAGAGCATTTATTTGCAGAAAATGACAACTGGTCAAAATAACAAAAACGATGCAGTGTTGTCAGACCTCGAATAATGCAAAGAAAATAAGTTCAGATTCATTTTTAAACAACACAATACTAATGTTTTAACTTAGGAAGAGTTCAGAAATCTACATTTGGTGGAATAACCCTGATTTTCAAGCACAGCTTTCATGTGTCTTGGCATGCTCTCCACCAGTCTTTCACATTGATGTTGGGTGACTTTATGCCACTCCTGGAGCAAAAATTCAAGCAGCTCGGCTTTCTTTCATGGCTTGTGACCATCCATCTTCCTCTTGATCACATTCCAGAGGTTTTCAATGGGGTTCAGGTCTGGAGATTGGGCTGGCCATGACAGGGTCTTGATCTGGTGGTCCTCCATCCACACCTTGATTGACCTGGCTGTGTGGCATGGAGCATTGTCCTGCTGGAAAACCAATCCTCAGAGTTGGGGAACACTGTCAGACCACAAGGAAGCAAGTTTTCTTCCAGGACAACCTTGTACTTGGCTTGATTCATGCGCCCTTCACAAAAACAAATCTGCCCAATTCCAGCCTTGCTGAAGCACCCCCAGATGAGTCCAGTTTTCAGTTTTGCCCAACACCTGGTCGTCTAATGGTTAGACGGAGATCTGGAGAGGCCTACAAGCCACAGTGTCTCGCGCCCACTGTGAAATGTGGTGGAGGACCGGTGATGATCTGGGGGTGCTTCAGCAAGGCTGGAATTAAGAACATAAGAAAGTTTACGAACGAGAGGAGGCCATCCGGCCCATCTTGCTTGTTTGGTTGTTAGTAGCTTATTGATCCCAAAATCTCATCAAGCAGCTTCTTGAAGGATCCCAGGGTGTCAGCTTCAACAACATTACTGGGGAGTTGATTCCAGACCCTCACAATTCTCTGTGTAAAAAAGTGCCTCCTATTTTCTGTTCTGAATAACCCTTTCTCTAATCTCCATTTGTGACCCCGGTCCTTGTTTCTTTTTTCAGGCTAAAAAAGCCCCTTGGGTCGACACTGTCAATACCTTTTAGAATTTTGAATGCTTGAATTAGGTCGCCACGTAGTCTTCTTTGTTCAAGACTGAACAGATTCAGTTCTTTTAGCCTGTCTGCATATGACATGCCTTTTAAGCCCGGAATAATTCTGGTCGCTCTTCTTTGCACTCTTTCTAGAGCAGCAATATCTTTTTTATAGCAAGGTGACCAGAACTGCACACAATATTCAAGATGAGGTCTTACTAGTGCATTGTACAGTTTTAACATTACTTCCCTTGATTTAAATTCAACACTTTTCACACTGTATCCGAGCATCTTGTTAGCCTTTTTTATAGCTTCCCCACATTGTCTAGATGAAGACATTTCTGAGTCAACAAAAACTCCTAGGTCTTTTTCATAGATTCCTTCTCCAATTTCAGTATCTCCCATATGATATTTATAATGTACATTTTTATTTCCTGCGTGTAGTACCTTACACTTTTCTCTATTAAATGTCATTTGCCATGTGTCTGCCCAGTTCTGAATCTTGTCTAGATCATTTTGAATGACCTTTGCTGCTGCAACAGTGTTTGCCACTCCTCCTACTTTTGTGTCATCTGCAAATTTAACAAGTTTGCTTACTATACCAGAATCTAAATCATTAATGTAGATTAGGAATAGCAGAGGACCTAATACTGATCCCTGTGGTACACCGCTGGTTACCACACTCCATTCTGAGGTTTTTCCTCTAATCAGTACTTTCTGTTTTCTACATGTTAACCACTCCCTAATCCATGTACATGTGTTTCCTTGAATCCCAACTGCATTCAGTTTGAGAATTAATCTTTTGTGCGGGACTTTGTCAAAAGCTTTCTGGAAATCTAAATAAACCATGTCATATGCTTTGCAATTATCCATTATCGATGTTGCATCCTCAAAAAAATCAAGCAAGTTAGTTAGACACGATCTCCCTTTCCTAAAACCATGTTGACTGTCTCCCAGGACCCTGTTACCATATAGGTAATTTTCCATTTTGGATCTTATTATAGTTTCCATAAGTTTGCATATAATAGAAGTCAGGCTTAATGGTCTGTAGTTACCTGGTTCAGTTTTGTTTCCCTTTTTGTGGATCAGTATTACGTTTGCAATTTTCCAGTCTGTCGGTACCACCCCTGTGTCAAGAGACTGCTGCATGATCTTGGTTAGCGGTTTGTAAATTACTTCTTTCTTTTCTTTGAGTACTACTGGGAGGATCTCATCCGGCCCAGGGGATTTGTTTATTTTAAGAGCTCCTAGTCCCTTTAACACTTCTGCCTCAGTTATGCTAAAGTTATTTAAAACTGGATAGGAACTGGATGACATGTGGGGCATGTTGTCAGTATCTTCCTTTGTAAAAACTTGTGAAAAGTAATCATTTAATATATTTGCTATTTTTTTTTCTTCATCTACGATTTTGCCATTTGTATCTCTTAAACATTTAATCTCCTCTTTGAATGTTCTCTTGCTGTTGTAATATTGGAAAAACATTTTGGAATTGGTTTTAGCTTCCTTAGCAATGTTCATTTCTATTTCTCTCTTGGCCTTTCTAACTTCCTTTTTGACTTGCGTTTGCAGTTCTGTGTACTCTTTCTGCGTACTTTCTTTTTGGTCCTTTTTTAATGCTCTGTAAAGTGCCTTTTTTTGCTGAATATTTTTTTTTAATTGATCTATTAAACCATTTTGGCAATTTAGTTTTACATTTAGATTTGTCTACTTTAGGGATGTAATTGTTTTGCGCCTCTAGTACTACATTTTTGAAGAACAACCATCCTTCTTCTGTGGGTGTTTTCTCTATTTTACTCCAATCTACTTCTGTTAGTCTCTGTTTCATACCTTCATAGTTTGCTTTTCTAAAATTGTAAACCTTAGCTTTAGTCATTACTTTTGGGGTTTTAAAAAACACTTCAAATGAGACCATGTTGTGGTCTGAGTTTGCCAGTGGTTCTCTGACCTCTGTTTTAGTTATTCTATCTTCGTTATTTGAAAAGACTAAATCAAGGCATGCCTCCCCTCTAGTCGGTGCCTTGACAAATTGTGTTAGGAAGCAGTCATTTGTCATTTCCACCATTTCTATTTCATCCTTCGTGCTACCCACCGGGTTTTCCCATTTTATATGGGGGAAGTTGAAATCCCCCATTAGTATGGCTTCTCCTTTGCTACACGCATTTCTAATGTCATTGTATAACAGATTATTTTGCTCACCATCTGAATCTGGCGGTCTATAGCATGCTCCTATTATTATGCCCTTTGAATTTTTGTCCGTTATTCTGACCCATATTGATTCGGTTTTATTTTCTTTGTCCAGGTTTAACACCTGGGCTTCAAGACTGTTTCTTATGTATAGCGCTACCCCTCCTCCTCTTCTGTCCTGCCTGTCTTTCCTATACAGTGTATACCCACAAATATTATATTCGTCCCCATCACTCTCAGATAACCACGTTTCTGTAACACCTATCACATCATAGTTACCTGTTAGTGCAGTAGCTTCAAGTTCTAGAATTTTGTTTGATACTTCTAGCATTTAGATAAATACATTTAATGGTTGTCTTACCTGAGTTGTTGTTCTTGTTTTGATGCGGTCTCCCTTCTGTTTTTTTGTTGGTTTCTCCCCCCTTCCTTTCTAGTTTAAATGCTTCTGAACCTGCTCGAGGATCTTTTCTCCAAGTAGACTGATTCCCTTGTTATTTAAGTGCAGTCCATCCCGTCTATACAGATAGTGCTCGTTGTAGAATGTGGTCCAGTGATCAAGATAGGTGAAGCCTTCCCGTGTGCACCACATCTTCAGCCATGCATTTTGATTAATTATTTCCAGCTGTCCATATGGTCCTTTGCAAGGTGCGGGTAGTATACCAGAAAATACCACAGTTTTGGTTTTCTCTCTTAATTTCCTTCCTAGCTCTCTGAATTTGTTTTGCAGGGATTTTGGTCTGTCTCTTCCAATGTTGTTTGTACCGATGTGGACGACTACTACCGGGTCGTCTCCTGTTCGTTCTAGGAGCCTGTCCACGTTCTCAGTGATGTGCTTGACCGAGGCTCCCAGAAGGCAGCACACTGTTGTAGTAAAGGGGTCCAAACTGCGAATTGAACTTGGTGTGTTTCTCAATATGGAGTCCCCAACAATCATGACCTCTGTTGGAAAACATGGATTGAGAATTGATTAGCAGTTTGCTACGCATGTGGACTGGCAGAGCTATACTGGTGTTTTTTTCTGAAAAGAGACTAATATTGCAGATAGCAGACTGTTTGGTTCAAATTGCATGTACTGCTAACCACTGATAGAGACGATGCGTCTACAAACTGCCCAACAATGACTGCAAGCTAACGAGATAACAATGCTGTGGACTAGAAGGGAACAGGCTCTAGACTTCAGAGAGATCAAAACAGATAATCCCACTGGCATCAAAGGGGGTCGCAAGGAGATAACAAAAGGCAGATGTATGGACCTTTTGTCTCCAGGAGTGTGAAGAATGCACTGAGTTCAGAGGTTGTCACACTAGACTACACACACAGACACACACACATTAACACTCACACAATAAATTAAATTACCTTGACCATTGGTTAATGTCAGAGAAAGGGGAGGTGGACCATCTATACAGAAGGGTATTTAATGTCACGCAAACATTGTAATGTTGAGTAGTGTTTGTCCTGTACCTGGGACCAGACTCCCTGCATATTTCAATAAACCTGGCAACTGACTGAAGAAAAGGACTCTGTGCATTTTCTTGAATCTACTTACTCACCATCTATTTTTGTAAGTTACTTCAAGCTCCCTTCTTTTTGCTGTCTGGTCACCACTGTCAATGGGGTCCTGGATGTTGTTCCTTTCGTTCTCTTGTTGTTGGTTGTGCTCATCAAAATTCTGAAGTGACTCAAACTTGTTGGTTGTTTTGATTTCTGGTGGTTGTGTTTGACGAAGTTTCTTTTTTTCCCTGCTTCTGCCTACCTGATCCCAGCTGTTCTGACCACCTCTCTCTGGTGGCTTTCAGTCTGTTAGGGGTGATGCAGACTTCCATGAATTGTGGGTGTGCCAGTTCCTCAAGATCCTGTTGCTGTCTCACTTCTTCCAGCTCCATTTCTAGCATACTTACTAGTTTATGCAAATCCTGGATCGCGCGGCACTTTAGGCACACTTGGTTTAGCTCCGCTGGGTTTTCTCGGATTTCCCACATCAAGCAGGTGTCACAGATTACTGGCTTGAAGACCATGTTGAGGGTTTTTTTTTTTTTTTTTTTAAGTTTAGTTTCTTCTGCAGGTGTCAGCCTGCTTTCAAACTGCTTCTAAACTGCTCTGTACTTTTCCACGCCTGTACTTCTCAGAGTTGGGGAACATTGTCAGAGCAGAAGGAAGCAAGTTTTGGGCAGCTTTGGCATGAATCAAGCCAAGTACAAGGTTGTCCTGGAAGAAAACTTGCTTCCTTCTGCTCTGACAATGTTCCCCAACTCTGAGGATTGTTTTTTCCAGCAGGACAATGCTCCATGCCACACAGCCAGGTCAATCAAGGTGTGGATGGAGGACCACCAGATCAAGACCCTGTCATGGCCAGCCCAATCTCCAGACCTGAACCCCATTGAAAACCTCTGGAATGTGATCAAGAGGAAGATGGATGGTCACAAGCCACCAAACAAAGCCGAGCTGTTTGAATTTTTGCGCCAGGAGTGGCATAAAGTCACCCAACATCAATGTGAAAGACTGGTGGAGAGCATGAAAGCTGTGCTTGAAAATCAGGGTTATTCCACCAAATATTGATTTCTGAACTATTCCTAAGTTAAAACATTAGTATTGTGTTGTTTAAAAATGAATCTTAACTTATTTTCTTTGCATTATTCGAGGTCTGACAACACTGCATCTTTTTTTGTTATTTTGACCAGTTGTTATTTTCTGCAAATAAATGCTCTAAATGACAATATTTTTATTTGGAATTTGGGAGAAATGTTGTCAGTAGTTTATAGAATAAAACAAAAATGTTCATTTTACCCAAACACATACTTATAAATAGTAAAATCAGAGAAACTGATAATTTTGCAGTGGTCTCTTAATTTTTTCCAGAGCTGTATATATGTCCCTGAATGACTGAAAAATGTAGAAGTAAATGGTGATGGTAAAACGAGTGACTCTATAGTTCCCAGTGTAGCTCATGATATACTGAAATTTCACATACTTGCAACATCAATTTTTATTTATTTATTTTGGTGGCTAAGGATGCAGGAAGTGGTAGTGCAGTCTGTGGCAGAACTCACACCTGTACTCTTGTTAACATATGAGCAGTGTATGGTTGATCTGCACTGCCTGTAATGTCATCAACCAGCTGTCTCAACCAATTAGCATTTCTGTGTGAGGGCGGGTGCTTATTGTTTCAACCTATCAGCACCAAGCATTGCCCTGCTATTGCGAGTGTTTACTTTCCGAAAGTCTTGTAGCAGCTGGTTTCGCTGTGATAACTGAGCTCAGCAATGTCTGATGACAAAACGTGATCCAGCACTACATTTAAAACCAAGCAAGGAATATTTTAACTGTTAATATACCTATATCAATATATCTATCAATAAACAAGCCATATTATAACATTCTGCACGTTATTGTTTGTGTTTTTTTGTTTAGCTCTTCCCTTTAATAAGCTGCGTGTTGGAATTGTAGGTGCTGTACAGCATTGTGCAGATATGCCACTGGAACTGGCTCTGCCGTTTGGTGCTACTTGTGTTTGTACTTATGAACATAAGAAAGGTTACAAACAAAAGGAGGCCATTCAGCCCATCTTGCTTGTTTGGTTGTTAGTAGCTTATTGATCCCAGACTCTTACCAAGCTGCTTCTTGAAGGATCCCAGGGCATCAGCTTCAACAACATTAGTGGGGAGTTGTTCCAGACCAGCCTCCTATTTTCTGTTCTGAATGCCCCTTTATCTAGTCTCCATTGATTAATTTAATGAATGCTCAGTTAGTAAACATTCTATATTTTATGCTGAAACACCTGTCCAATGTTGTGGGTTTACTATTACAAAAAAGTAACTTGAAAATGATTGAACAGTAAAAATTAGGTTTACTGGAGCTGCTTAGCAAAAAATGAAATGTCCCCCACTTTTAAACACAGCTAGACTCCCTTGTTCTTAAGGACAGGTTTGGTCACACCAGTGGGATTATCTCATCTGGAATCCCTTTCCCATTATGTTTTTGCCCAGGAGTCTGTATTCGTAACGCTGCAGTAACACCTTTTTGTAACTCTGTCAATCCTCCAGGTGCCTGCGGGCCTGTTCATTCCCAGCATGGCTATCGGGGCGATCGCTGGCAGGATTGTGGGCATTGCGGTGGAGCAGCTGGCTTACTACCACCACGACTGGTTCCTGTTCAAGGAGTGGTGTGAGGTCGGGGCAGACTGCATCACACCAGGACTCTACGCCATGGTCGGCGCTGCTGCTTGTCTTGGTTAGCTGACAGAACACATTTATCTGCAGCATGTATTTCATCTACACGTTTGACCAAAAATAGCAATATCAGTACAATGCCATCAATGTGAGCTTTGAGCTTTGTGAAGATGAATGAGTTAGAGTGTGTGGTACTGGAAACTGTTCTTGCAGGGGAAGTAATAAGAAACAGAGGTTAATATTCAGGGCTAGAGTTAATGTCTTTACATAATCACTTGTGTTGTTGTTATTTATTTTTTATTTTTTTATAACTAGTCAAGTTTTCAGATAAAGTAGGTGAAGGTAAATGGGCAATAATGAAAGTCATGGTGGTCATTGTGTTATGAAGACTGTGTTGTGTTCTTTACCTGACAGGTGGTGTGACCCGAATGACCGTGTCCCTGGTGGTCATTGTGTTCGAGCTGACTGGTGGTCTGGAGTACATCGTGCCCCTGATGGCAGCAGTGATGACCAGTAAGTGGGTGGGGGATGCCTTTGGCAGGGAGGGCATCTATGAAGCGCACATCCGCCTGAACGGCTACCCCTTCCTGGACGCCAAGGAGGAGTTCACTCACACCACGCTGGCCTCCGAGGTGATGCGGCCGGGCCAGGGCGCTGCCCCCCTGTCCGTGCTCACGCAGGACGACATGACCGTGGAGGAGCTGGAGGCCATGATCAGTGACAGTAGCTACAACGGCTTCCCCGTCATCGTGTCAAAGGAGTCCCAGAGACTGGTGGGGTTTGCTCTGAGGAGAGATATCACCATTGCCATTGGTAAACATCCCTTTTTGCTTAGCCTTATTTATGTTGCACAATTATATTCAATTTTACACTGATTCCTAGGTGGTTACTACATTCTCCTATGGCCTCCAGTGCACTTATCAGAAACCAGACATTGCTGGTATAAAACATAATTTTGTTTCATTTATTTGGGATTCTTTTGACTTTGTAAACGTTTCTCATACCTGTAATAAAAGGCCAGATGGGGGGCTGCCAAGTGGCACATCCAGTAAAGGTGCTCCGCATGGAGTACAGGATGTGCCCTATAGCCTGGAGATCACAGGTTCGAATCCAGGCTATGTCATTGCTGACTGCAGCCGGGAGTTCCTAGGGTGTAGCGGTGCACAATTGGCCGGTGGGCAATCCACGGTTCACCAAACGCCAGCGACCCCTGTGGGTTTGCAGTGGAGCCATTCAGGTCTGTGTTGTCCTCCGGCACCAGGTCTGGTGGCATCGCTGTGGATCCGCAGTGCGAAAAATGGATTGGCAGGAACACGTTTCCCGAGTCGCCGGGGGGTTGCAGCGGTGAACCGGGATGAAAAATCATTGAGCAATTATTGAGCAGAAAATGGGGGTAAAAAACCTATTGGCAACAACTAAATTAAAATAAATAAAAATAAAAAGCAGCCAGACAGAGCTAGCATCAGAGCATAGTTTGAAATGATAAACTCTTCAACGGCCATCAAATTAATGCGAATTCCTTGGAATAACAAAATATTAAGAACCCAGATTGAGGCTTGCAGAATGGGATCACATATTTTTCAACTGCAAAGACAGATCTGGGGAAACAGGGAGCTGGGCTTTAACAATTCTGATCATTATAAAATTTCAGAAAATGCCCGTCGAAAGCAGGAGGGTATTGTCAGGACATCCCGAGTGTACTTCACCCAGCACTCCCCGCCGCTCCCGGCAGACAGCCCCCGGCCTCTGAAACTGAGAGCCATCCTGGACATGAGCCCCTTCACCCTCAGCGACCACACCCCCATGGAGATCGTGGTGGATATCTTCAGGAAGCTGGGCCTGAGGCAGTGCCTCGTCACACACAACGGGTAAGCACCAAAACTACCAATGCTGTGTGAAGTAACTTAAAAAAAATGGTGGTGATTAAGTAGATTCAAGAAAATGCACAGAGTCCTTTTCTTCAATCAGTTGCCAGGTTTATTGAAGTATGCAGGGAGTCTGGTCCCAGGTACAGGACAAACACAATACTCAACATTACAATGTTTGCATGACATTAAATACCCTTCTGTATAGATGGTCCACCTCCCCTTTCTCTGACACTTAACCAATGGTCAAGGTAATTTAATTTATTGTGTGAGTGTTAATGTGTGTGTGTGGTCTAGTGTGACAACCTCTGAACTCAGTGCATTCTTCACACTCCTGGAGACAAAAGGTCCATACATCTGCCTTTTGTTATCTCCTTGTGACCCCCTTTGATGCCAGTGGGATTATCTCTTTCGATCTCTCTGAAGTCTTTAGAGTCTGTTCCCTTCTAGTCCACAGCATTGTTATCTTGTTAGCTTGCATTCAATGTTGGGCAAGAAACTTGCCGACACAAGGTCTCTATCAATTGTAAGCAGCACATGCAATTTGAACCAAACAGTCTGCTATCTGCAATATTAGTCTCTTTTCAGAAAAAAACACCAGTATAGCTCTGCCAGTCCACATGCGTAGCAAACTGCTAATCAATTCTCAATCCATGTTTTCCAACACTGTGGTTGTAGAAAAACCGGAAACCATTTTCCTTTTAAGAAAAAAAAAATAATTGGTTTCTAAAGGTGCCAAATACAATTGTATTAATAAACAATCGTAGCATTGCAATCCCCCCTTGTTGCTGCAGTGTGCGTGTAACCTGCATGGCTGCTGCTTGTGCATTCACACCTGAGTGCACCACCAGTAACAAAGCAGAACCCTGGGTGATTGCTTCAGATGTTACAGCATCCTCTAGAACCCTGGCTGATTACATCAGATATTAGAGCATCCTCTAGAACCCTGGCTGATTACATCAGATATTAGAGCATCCTCTAGAACCCTGGCTGATTACATCAGATATTAGAGCATCCTCTAGAACCCTGGCTGATTACATCAGATATTAGAGCATCCTCTAGAACCCTGGCTGATTACATCAGATATTAGAGCATTCTCTAGAACCCTGGGTGACTACATCAGATTTGTAGAATGAACCCAGGAGGGATGCATGAAACTCAGGAACACTTCCAAAGCTTATTTTTCCTTTAGCAAGTTAACACTGTCATAAAACTTGATTCAATGTATCATCATTTAATCGATTCTGATCCACAGCCACTTAATATCAAGATTTTATTGTTATATATCTCAAATGTTCTTTATTAGTGTCATATGTTGTCAGCTTTGTTTTACTTCATTTGATAGAAAATCCTTTTTATATGTTTGTGTCCTTCTCCTATATATAAACTTCCATAGTGTACATGTAGAAAAAACATTCTTCCCACCATTCTGCACCGCACCTTTCATTCTCTGACTGCAATTTTGTTTTCCTGCTTTCCCCACTTCTTTCCTCCAGTTTAAAAATCCTCTCCCAGTAATCCCTCCAGCTCCTCACTGTTTGCATAAGAGAATTCAGAGGCATACTGCTAAAAACAACGAAATGTTACTGTGGTTAGACAACATAAATATAGCTATACTATAGCTTGTATCATTATTAGAAAAATAAACACTTTATTGATATTTAAGGCAGCTACCAAATCGACAGCTACTACTTTATTTAGTAATGCTAAGTGGCGTACAAGGCAGGCAAATATCCTGCTATACTGCCCTGACCTAAAATATAACTGCAAGCAGCTGTTAAAAGGAGATCCACTTTCGTAGACGCAGAGTAGAGCAGAAATGTGACTCCCATTAATACATGTCCAGTATGTTTATCCCCAAGTGCACTCTTACACTGCCAAGTACTGCTGCTGACTTTTAAAGCCAATAGAGGTACCTGTCCCTCTTACATTTCTGAGTTAGTTACCACCTATGCTGCTAGTCGTTCTTTGCAGTCCTCTGATGCCGGCCTTATGGTTGTTGCCCTGACTAAACTGCGTATAGTGGGTCACAGGGCTTTTTCCTCCTATGCTCCTCAGCTGTTGAACACACTTCCTTCTGAGATCTGTGATTCTGAATCTCTGTCTTTTTAAATCCTGCCTCAAAACTTATTTGTTTAAATTAGCATTTTTATAACTTACTGTCATTGCATTTTTAATTCCAACTGTTTTAATATATTTTGTAGGTTTTATTTTTTGTTTTGTTTTCACCATTAAGCACTTTGCAATATTTATTTGAAAGGCACTGTATAAAATAGATTATTATTATTAAACATTCATGACAAGCTGAGGGCGATAGCATGCTTTGTCAAAGGCGATACAGTAGTGGAAGAAAAGGTTTGTGATGGGAGTGGAAGTAATAGGCGAAACATGACAGTGGGTGTGCTTTTTGTTGTTATAAAACGGTTCCTTTTTTGAGATCAGCTTCACTTTTCATTAGCCTCACTCCTGCTCTCTCCTTCTTCCCTGAAAGGTGCAGGTGTACATTTTTTTGTTAATGACTTCATTAAATGATTTGTTGACTTGTAAAATGGGCTCACATTTGGACCACACAGAGGTCTAATAATGGAACTGCTACTAAAGAAAATTCCATACAATTAGATATTTTCAGCACTTCACACAATTCAGTTTTAAAGAGACCTTGTTATTTTAGTATAAATTCTTACCACTTTTGCTTTACCTACAGTGTAGCCCGTTGGACCTAACTGCTTCTCTCACTTTTTGTTTTTTAGGCGCCTCCTTGGCATTATAACAAAAAAAGATATCCTCCGTCACATGGCCCAGATGTCAAACCTCGACCCAGAGACAATAATGTTCAATTAAACCCCATTGAGTCGAGGGGAGGACAGAAGAGGGGGAGGAGAAGGGAGACGGAAGAGGAGTGGAGATGGAAGAAAAGACATGGAAGAGGATGAGGGGAGACAGAGGAGGGGGAGACTGGAGAGGAAGAGGAAGTCCTTCTGTTGAACAGCACAACGCTCTGACCCTGGATCCCTCCTCATTTGTAACTTAAGTGAAATAAAAATAAAAAGAAGAAAGTGATTCTGCAACAACGTTTGCACACGATGCTGCTTCAGTTGTGATGCACTTCAGTATCATACAGGGAAGATTACCCCTCCCCGTTGTGGCTAGAAGAGGTCTGGCCATGATAGGCAAACAATGCACTTTGCGCTTCTGTTTCTGTGATGTAAAGTGTCAGATTAAACAGGGCATCCACAGGACAGAATGCTGAAAGTGATGTGAGCCATCTGTATAAGACTGCAGGGGGCTGCCCTTTGTCACAAATCTTTTCCACATTCCATAATCATTCAACTCAGCTGCTTTTTTATTTTATATTTTTTTTAAAAATTTTTTAACCCTTTTAGGAATCTGGCGTGCCACCAAAACAGTTATTTTTCTCAGGTTGAGGTGCTGTTTTTTCATGCTTGTGTTAATATTGAGCAAAAACTCTAAATAATTCAAGTTTAAAGAGAAGTTTTAAAGGTTCTTGTAGTGTTCCTCATTTTGATGTTTCAGTCAGCTTCATGTTTTGCTCTAAGTTTGTTCCTGTATTTTGAGTAAGAAGATGGTGGTAGAATTGTGACAAACAGCAGATGCACTAATGATGCCCTGCACTGCATCTAGAAACCCCACTGATTCGGAGGCCGTTTCAGCAACACCACACGTGGTGGCCAGTGAAGGAGGAGGTCCTGCATAGTCATGTGTTGGTGCACTCACTGATTCAAGCTTTTCTTCCTGCTGCCAGCAGTCTGTAACATTGCACTTGCGTTTATTTTGTGTTTGTTATTAAAAAACAAGTAATTGTAGGCTGATATTTACAGTGAAAAAAAGTCTACAGTATGTCCCTTTACAACACACATGAGATTCATAGGTATATTAACAACTAGGAAGACAAGAGGCTATTATCCCAAATACATTGTCATGGCAACTGTCAAGTTAGGAAGAGGGCAATGCCAGCACTGTAAGAAAACAAACAGATTAAGCTTGTTTTCTAGATTTTAAACACCTCGTTAATATTGTTTCATGTGGTTCCTATGGGTCGTTTAGGAACACCATGGCACAGCTATTTTCAAGCCCCTGTTACAAACACGGTGTGAACGTGTGCTTGTGCAATCCAAGAGTACTATATTTCCTTTTCATAGCAACATGCACAGCACCTTCCCTGCAGATATTAAACTGCTAATCCTTGAGCTAAAGTGTGAAGTCATCGTTCTTGCATTTTCTTTCTAACAGTAATTGTCCTGCAGTTGGTTAATGAAGAATGCATTGTCTTTGTTAACCTGTGGGGTTGCCTAACACTATTTAATACTGACCTTTTTTTTTTAATTTTTTTATTTATATTCTTGTTAGATTTGATTATTATGGATAATTTAAAAGTCTAATCATTTTGGTTTGATTGTACATTAAAAAAAAATCCAGTAAAATTAAAACATTTGTTGAAATTAAACAAAAATCACCTTTGTTTGGAATCAGTGTTCAGCTCTCGGTAAATTACAGATACCTAATTTCGTCTACAGAATAATATTTAATTTTGTACCTGTTTTTAATATGCCACTGTGTGTCTGCTTGAAGCACTTGTATAAGATGAGTTCCTGAAGCGAGGTAGGGGTTTGCAGCTACAAGCAGTCTCTTGTTTTTTGTGGCAGAACTTCACACAAGCATGCAGTATCTTCTTTAAACAAACACAACAAAAACAGTGACGCTCACAGGCTCACTCTCCCTCAATACCCAAACTAAGGGATTGGTCACATGATGGTAAGCACTGTAATACTTCAACCCAAATCCGTAACAATCCAGTCTATCCTAAAACACAGCTTGTAAACTTACTTCCTTAACCTAGTGCACCACCAGATGGGTTTTAAAATGAAAAGACATCACATTTGCTAAAACATGTATTTCTCTCATAAGTGCTTCTCTGAGAACATGTATGATTGGATGTGCACAGTGCACTACAATTTTCTTTAATGGAGACATTGATCAATTGCACGAAGGGACACAGACATCTTCCTGCTTTTCTAAACTTGCACACAGCTGCCATGTAACTAGACTAGTGGATCACATAAATGTGTACACGTTGCGCGATTTTCTAATCTCAGTTACACCCTCTAGCTTTTTGGCCAGTCTGTAAATACAGCCAGGGCAGTTTGACCACCTTTGCTCATTTGGGTGGAACATTTGCTGTCACAGCTCCCACTTGCTATACCGGTCTCACAAGTGCAGAGGTTGAAGAAACGCGGCAGTGAAATGATTAATCTACCTGGACACTGCAAGCTCAACTGGTTTATGAAATATTAGCAGTTGTAAGAGCTGCTACAGTGAGGCATTGTAAATTCATCCAAACTACTTTCACATGCAAGACTTACATAGCAAATTAAAACGAGCCCCTTTAACACAACACCAGCACATCTCCCAGCCCCCTTTGTAACGCAACAACTACATCTGCCAGCCCCCTTTGTGATACAATAACTACATCTCCCAGCCCTCTTTGTAATAATACAAAAACAAGTGCAGGTTCTGAACAGTGTGGCCCTGCACTGTATTGTTTCAAACTCCCCTTACCATCCGTTCCAGGAAACTCCCGATAACCTGCATCGTTCCCATCCACAGGAACCACAAGACCTGCCTCATTGAATGTCTTTGTAACTACCGAAATGTGCATTAAATCAAAATAACACAAAATTAGAACAAATAACACATCATTGCACCCAAGGAATTTCTGTTTGCATCACAAATGTTACCACCACACAGGACTGAACTATACATACCATCTGCAGTGTTCTCCCCAGTGCACTGCATCTATACTATCTGCAGTGTGCTGCCCAGTGCACTGCATCTATACCATCTGCAGTGTGCTGCCCAGTGCACTGCATCTATACCATCTGCAGTGTGCTGCCCAGTGCACTGCATCTATACCATCTGCAGTGTGCTGCCCAGTGCACTGCATCTATACCATCTGCAGTGTGCTGCCCAGTGCACTGCATCTATACCATCTGCAGTGTGCTGCCCAGTGCACTGCATCTATACCATCTGCAGTGTGCTGCCCAGTGCACTGCATCTATACCATCTGCAGTGTGCTGCCCAGTGTTAAATATTTCAGCTCTCTTTCAGCTCTTGGGGTACGTCTGACTCCTCATGCAAATTTAACTTCTTTACATCTGCATTCACAAATTCCAATTCCTATAAATAATAATACTACTCGAATGTTGAACTTGATCAGTGTTGACTATCTTCAACCGTCCTCTTTTGTAGTTACTTCTATACCAGCGAATACATTTAAAACTAACCCCAGCATTATCTGTATACGATACACAGAGTTATTTATTGTGACAATATTGTGCATTCATTTAGAGCTAGGTCTGGAAACCCTGACTTGGGAAATGTTTTTGTTGTTATAAACAATGCTCTGAGTCGAGACAGTGTTTTAATTGTCTATTTAAGAAAATAAAAACTCCTCAAATCAATAAAGCGAAAAACGCGAGACTTTCTTGCTGTAGCAAATGACTTGAATGTATGTTATTTGGTATTTGATCTCAATTCTGTTCACACGTGTCGCTGCTTTCAACCCCACTGGGACAAGCTGACGAGGCGGCTTCAATGTGGTCACAATCCATTACAGGTACAACTAAGATTTACAAAATAAACAGGCTTGAGTGAGGCCACTGGTAATAGGTTTTGTTGCTTTATATCCAGTACCTGTGTGCGGGTTTGAACTCGCACCCAGCCATCTTGTTACAAACTTCCCTTTGCTGCTGAAAAACTAAACAAACCTGAGAGACGTCGATAGCCAGACAAAGCAACAGAGCCTAGGCTAAATCCGCAATGCTCACTATAGTCCATAGTTTAACAGCGCGCCCTGTATGCTGGATGTATTCAATACAACTGAACTTCGCTTTTATACTCTGACGTAACGTGGAGCGGATGTAGTCTGTAAAACAGAGGTCAGATCCTCAATAAAACTAAATTAACTACAAAGTTGTTAAGGATCACAGGCAATATGCTTCGCCACCTCCCTTATTCTTTAAAGTCACCTAATCTCGAGTCTTTCCTTAGAAAGACTACACTAGAACACAATTTTTGTTCCTGGGTAGTAAGTGTTATTTCCTAATTGCTTATGCCTCAAAAGTATAGAAAATGGCTATTATTCCCCACAGACTTTGCTTTTGTGACCAGGACAGTGATATTTCAAAATATCACTATTCCCAATGGGAAAACGGGCAAATGTGTGTCTTCTCATTCACATAGTCAGTAAAAAACATCATATGAATCCAAATTAAAACATGTATTTATACTAAAGTAATACAAAAATGACTACAAAAGATTTAAAAGCGTGTAGTTTTTCGGGATTTACGATTATACTGTAAATATTACCCAGGAACAAACAAAAAAACAAACAAATTGTTACACGGTGCTATCAAATAGTTTCAGATTTGTGGTCTCTAGCTCCGTATCAGTGTTTATATTAATACTAATAGCGAGTTCCTTATGCTGGTTAACATTTGTATATTTAGAATAGAAATACAGAGAGTCAAATTAGGACGTTTGTAGCGTATTAAAATAGACTCCAAGTCATTTTGCATACTGTAAAATTGTGAAAGGTAATGTTTACTTCCACCAGCAGGGGTCTTTTTTGTAGATTATTGTGTAAAGGGGAGATGGGGAGATGGGGGGGGGGGGGGGTAGTAGTAACCGCACACGCCCCTGAAATAAATAGCCAGACTACGCCACATTGTGTTTAAAGAAAATAAGGAATTCGTTATATTATAATTACCTTCTACTTTCATTGACACAGGTTCGAATCATCAACAAAGGGGGACAGCAACTAGTCCACATCCCACAACAAGGAGCACAGACGAGAAGTAATATGCAATTCTTTATTAAAAACAGGTTATATTCAAAACTGTATTTTAGTATAGAACATGTCGTCACTAACAAGAAAAGTCGAAAGTAGCACAGTAAAATTATGTGCATGACCAGTCCTTATTCAATATTGCACTTGCCCTGGCTGAATTGTCAGTAGGGGATGTACTTCCAATCTCCTGCCACCCCAAATTTCAAAACTGCTCAATTATCCCTTTCCAACAGGGGGCGCCACTCCACCACCGAGTCCAAGCAAACAGACCAATAACACTGAGCCTTCCCCAGAGTCAACCGAGTGGAGAAAGAAATGTTTCAATCTGCAACAGAGCAGGGCCTCCACTCTCAATCTAAAATAGGATATTGAACACGATACAGGTTTCCTGATAAAAATAAAGCAAAGGATCAGTGCACTTCAAGACATTTCAATTAATCTGCTAATTATACAACAAATTAAAATAGTATAGTAAAACCAGAGAGAGATCACTATTAATAGAACTGCTAAGTAAAATTAATCAAACACATATCTATAACCTTATATCAATACACACACACACATTGTGTATATAGTAGCAGATATAACCTAGCAGCATTATGTGGTGTAGCAACAGATAGTCCAGCAGCATTATATAGGTTTAACAGCAGATACAATTTAGCAGCATTGTCTACTGTAGCAACTAAGTATACTCTAACAGCATTCGTAGCAGTAAAATACAGCCCGGCATCAATTTAATTCTGGCTGTAATGCAAGACAGGGAACAGGGAAAAGACTCTGCTGAAGTTAGAATAAAAGGTAACAATAGCTCAACGAGAAGGTACGTGACTGTACTGCTGTTTAAGCATAATGCACCACAACAAAACACTGAGCTGGTGGATAACGATCCACAACTCCCAGTCCAGAGTCTTGGGCAGCTCTCGCTCTCGCTCGCTCTCTCTCTCTCCCTCCCTCTCTGTGCTCGTCTTTTCACTTCTCTCCAGTCCACGCCGCGCAGCTGCTCGTCTTCAGCTCCTCACCTCCCGATTTCTCTTCAGTCTCGTTCCCAGTACACCAAGTGTCCCGTACTGCTGCCAACAACACCCCAAATTCCTCACATCCTGGTCCCGTGCCGTTACCTGCAACACTCCGATCCCCTCGCTTTCTTTGGTCTTGTACCTGTTTTATTCTTTCCTCTGTCCCCTCGTTCTGCTTTCTCCCTATCTTGTTTCTGCCTAGCTTTCTTTTCACTCCGCCTTGTTCTAACCTCGTTTTCTGAACTGTACATCCCAATGTCCCTTTTTTGTCTCTCCTTTTCCGGTTCTACTTCTCCCTTATTTTATAGTGCACAGCTGATTAAATTATTGTCCACACCTGTGATCAAACAGTGATTTGAAGCGGTAGACCCCGGTGGCGTTGCCATAGGAACAGTTAACCCAGCGCGTGTGCGAAAACGTAAAAGCAACACAAATCAATACATCAATAACGTGCTTAAATTAAATAAATCATTCCAACAACACATCGTGAGAAAAAAAAAGGAAAAATAAATAAAACATTCTAAAAAATCACATACGCCTTTGTCACCCGTGACAGTTGCAGCAGATTATGGTAGATTCCCCGTTACTGGCTGCAAAGAGCTATGTACAGTGCGCCACGGACGGCAGGAACTCAGCATACCCAGTTAAGAAGACACACGCACATCAATCGTGGGTTGCTGCAGCATTGGCTCCAGAGCTGTTATCTTTCAGGCATACAATGGAGGCCAGGTGGGAAATCGCGATATACTTTACCAATGCCAGACTGGACAGCAGAACAGTGTTTGTTCTTAAAAAGACATGGAATTCATTCTGTACCAAACACAGGAGGGTATTTTCATTGACAAAATGATGGTAAAATATTGTAGCGTGTACAAGGGTAGGGGTCAGGGCTGGTAGGTGATGCAATCGAAGACGTAAGCCTGCTAAACGCTCCTGCAAGAGAGCCAGCTCTCTTGCACAGTGGTATCGGCGCTATGCTTCAGTGTAGGAAGTCCTGGTTTCACAGCCTACCCTCCACCTGTGGGAACCAAGATCGTTACATTGGCAGAAGTGGATGCAGGTACCCAGCATGCACTTGGAAGCCTGTAGCCTGGTGACCAAGTCCAAGGGTGGATTTGAGGATGGCACGTGAGGTCAGAGCTGGTAGGTGACGCAATCAAGTAAGAAGACAAGCCTGATATATGCTCCTCCAGGGAAGCCGGGCAATGCTTAAGTGCGGTAGGTCACGGGTTCGCCTGAGAAACCCTAGTCTGCGGAGCTGATATTGTTACAATATGTACGGCCATGTTTAAGTAAGAACTTATTTGGTGCACATTACTGTGTTACTTGCACTGATGCATACTGAATGCAGGATATAAAAGCATCATGACTGAGACTGCAATGAAGGAAAATGTCTGTGCGTTTTTATTTCATAATACACCTTAGGCGCTGGCAGTAGGCAGGAAGGCGCAAGAACTTCAATGCGACCTCCGTGGCCTTGTGGGACCTCTCAAGGCTCACATCAATGGTCGCTCCGAATGTCTGCCCCGGTGCAATGGGGGCATCTAATAGCCCTACCTTCTCGGTCTCGACAACCTTGGCCTGGGGTAGCCATTTAAGCCATTTAAACTGCTCTATGATGCACATAGACTCGTACTGCACAGACCATTTAAACTGCTGTATGATGCACATAGACTCGTACTACACAGACCATTTAAACTGCTCTATGATGCACATAGACTCGTACTACACAGACCATTTAAACTGCTCTATGATGCACATAGACTCGTACTACACAGACCATTTAAACTGCTCTATGATGCACATAGACTCGTACTACACAGACCATTTAAACTGCTCTATGATGCACATAGACTCGTACTACACAGACCATTTAAACTGCTCTATGATGCACATAGACTCGTACTACACAGACCATTTAAACTGCTCTATGATGCACATAGACTCGTACTGCACAGACCATTTAAACTGCTGTATGATGCACATAGACTCGTACTACACAGACCATTTAAACTGCTCTATGATGCACAGACTCGTACTACACAGACCATTTAAACTGCTCTATGATGCACATAGACTCGTACTACACAGACCATTTAAACTGCTCTATGATGCACATAGACTCGTACTACACAGACCATTTAAACTGCTCTATGATGCACATAGACTCGTACTACACAGACCATTTAAACTGCTCTATGATGCACATAGACTCGTACTACACAGACCATTTAAACTGCTCTATGATGCACATAGACTCGTACTACACAGACCATTTAAACTGCTCTATGATGCACATAGACTCGTACTACACAGACCATTTAAACTGCTCTATGATGCACATAGACTCGTACTACACAGACCATTTAAACTGCTCTATGATGCACATAGACTCGTACTACACAGACCATTTAAACTGCTCTATGATGCACATAGACTCGTACTACACAGACCATTTAAACTGCTCTATGATGCACATAGACTCGTACTACACAGACCATTTAAACTGCTCTATGATGCACATAGACTCGTACTACACAGACCATTTAAACTGCTCTATGATGCACATAGACTCGTACTACACAGACCATTTAAACTGCTCTATGATGCACATAGACTCGTACTACACAGACCATTTAAACTGCTCTATGATGCACATAGACTCGTACTACACAGACCATTTAAACTGCTCTATGATGCACATAGACTCGTACTACACAGACCATTTAAACTGCTCTATGATGCACATAGACTCGTACTACACAGACCATTTAAACTGCTCTATGATGCACATAGACTCGTACTACACAGACCATTTAAACTGCTCTATGATGCACATAGACTCGTACTACACAGACCATTTAAACTGCTCTATGATGCACATAGACTCGTACTACACAGACCATTTAAACTGCTGTATGATGCACATAGACTCGTACTACACAGACCATTTAAACTGCTCTATGATGCACATAGACTCATACTACACAGACCATTTAAACTGCTCTATGATGCACATAGACTCGTACTACACAGACCATTTAAACTGCTCTATGATGCACATAGACTCATACTACACAGACCATTTAAACTGCTCTATGATGCACATAGACTCGTATTACACAGACCATTTTATCCTAAAAATGTGTGCTAAATGTTTACATTGTTTCTGATGTATAGAGGCAAAACACTTTGAGTTGTTATCTTAATATTTTGTATGCAGCTGTATTTTCTCAATGAAGTCTCATAAGCGGATATGAACAAATTAACCATATTTAATGATACAGACAATACACTTTATAATATTAATGGTACACAGCTGTTTTATATGATTCTTTCTGTCAAGTTTGATTACCGGTGTTGTCCACATTCTTTTAACCACAGGCCATATAAAGATTATTTTTTTCACATATCAGATTTATTTCATGATTCCATCAGAGATATCATTCCCCTTACACTATGCTGACAAAACATGTATTTTCTGGCGAGGTCATTTTGATCTTCACCCAACATTACAATACAGCACGCAGTGTATTGCTGTTCAAACAGTACTCAGTCGCATTTTGTGATTGTTAATAAAGTCTCCAGTAGCGCTTAAGAATGTTAATCCACTTTCCCATCAGTGCTTGGTATGTCGTTGTAAATAAGAAGTGTTTATTGTTCTTGGGAGTTTATTTCAGGCTGTGCATTAACAGAAAGTTCATCGATATTCTCAACAGGGGCTCCATTGTTAATGGGACCATTCACACGCACAATGCTACTGTATGTGAGAGCATTAAATAGAATGTCTTTCTCTGTGCAAATGTACTGAGAGCCAGTGAGCCTGAAGCACTTTAGCACGTACCCCCTTTAGAACTAACAACGGGTCACTGTATGTGTGTAGAACAGCCAATAGCATCTCAGCAGCCTTTGTGCAAAGGGAGCTGTGGTTAGAAAAGGGGTTCTGTTTTCATGCTTGAGGTGCTGCTACTCCTATGTGAAAGGAATCAGCTGGACGCTGCTCTGCTGTCACATTGTTTTCCATGGAGGTCAGACATTCTGTTATTACTCAGTGACAGAACTGCAAATAAAGCACGTCTGAGAGACACTAATTAATGACACCTGATCTGAATGCTTACTGATGAATCGCTTCACACGAACGCTCAACACTAATTAATGACACCTGATCTGAATGCTTACTGATGAATCACTTCACACGAACGCTCAACACTAATTAATGACACCTGATCTGAATGCTTACTGATGAATCACTTCACACGAACGCTCAACACTAATTAATGACACCTGATCTGAATGCTTACTGATGAATCGCTTCACACGAACGCTCAACACTAATTAATGACACCTGATCTGAATGCTTACTGATGAATCACTTCACACGAACGCTCAACACTAATTAATGACACCTGATCTGAATGCTTACTGATGAATCGCTTCACACGAACGCTCAACACTAATTAATGACACCTGATCTGAATGCTTACTGATGAATCACTTCACACGAACGCTCAACACTAATTAATGACACCTGATCTGAATGCTTACTGATGAATCACTTCACACGAACGCTCAACACTAATTAATGACACCTGATCTGAATGCTTACTGATGAATCACTTCACACGAACGCTCAACACTAATTAATGACACCTGATCCGAATGCTTACTGATGAATCGCTTCACACGAACGCTCAACACTAATTAATGATACCTGTTCTGAATGCTTACTGATGAATCGCTTTAAATCCTGTTGGGATTAGTCTGGTCTCTCTTCATAGCTCAGTCCTTGATACCCTGTTGGGATTAGTCTGGTCTCTCTTCATAGCTCAGTCCTTGATACCCTGTTGGGATTAGTCTGGTCTCTCTTCATAGCTCAGTCCTTGATACCCTGCTGGGATTAGTCTGGTCTCTCTTCATAGCTCAGTCCTTGATACCCTGCTGGGATTAGTCTGGTCTCTCTTCATAGCTCAGTCCTTGATACCCTGCTGGGATTAGTCTGGTCTCTCTTCATAGCTCAGTCCTTGATACCCTGCTGGGATTAGTCTGGTCTCTCTTCATAGCTCAGTCCTTGATACCCTGCTGGGATTAGTCTGGTCTCTCTTCATAGCTCAGTCCTTGATACCCTGCTGGGATTAGTCTGGTCTCTCTTCATAGCTCAGTCCTTGATACTCTGCTGGATTAGTCTGCTTGCTCTTCGTAGCTCATTCCTTGAAGCCCTGTGATTAGTCTGGTTGCTCTCCGCTGGACTCCACTGGAAAACAATGTCTCTTTGGTTCTGTGGTGACAGGAATTGGACACAGTACTCTAACTGCAGTCTTACCAGTGCATTATAAAACCTCTTCAAACCTCCTTGGATTTGAACTCTACACTTTTGGCTGTATACCCAAGTATTCTGTTTGCCTGTATAATTGCTTCCTTGCACTGTATGGTTGCTGACAGCGATGAGTGTGTTATAACATCAAGGTCTTTCTCTTTCTGTTCTAGTTCTATCTCCCCCATTTAGAATTTGGATCTTACATTTTTGTGTCCGACGTGTAACACTTTACATATAATTCCATTTGTCACATTTCTGCTCAGTTGTATGCAGTCTAAATCTTTTTGGATTTCCTGGGTGGCTGCCAGCGACCAGCCTGTATACAAGTTTGCTAATTATCCTCCGAATGCAGTCGTTAATGTAGATAAGAAGCATGAGTGTTCAAGGACAGAGCCCTGCAGCACCCCTGTTAATACACTGCCCCAGTTAGATTTTCCCTTCTTACTAAGTACTCTCTGATTCAAGTGTTTTAACCAGTTTTCTATCCACTTGCATGTACTACCTTGTTTTCCCAGTGATTGGAGCTTGAAGATTAGCCTTTCATGTGGCATTTTGTGAATTGCTTTTTGGAAGCCCAGGTATATGATGTCATGCCGTTGCTGTATGGATACTCCTCTAGTTTTCTTGTGATTAAATCCACGATGTTACATGTTATGGAGGTGAGGCTGATAGAGCTGTAGTTTCCTAGTTCCTTCTTAGCTCCCTTTTTAAATATGAGTATTACATTTGCAATTGGTCAGTTAGCTGGAACACCTCTGTCTTGATTGATTTGTGATTAAGAACATAAGAAAGGATACAAATGAGAGGAGGCCATTTGGCCCACCTTGCTTCTTTGGTTGTTAGTAGCTTATTGACCCAGAATCTCATCAAGAAGGATCAATTCTTGAAGGATCCCAGGGTGTCAGCTTCAACAACATTACTGGGGAGTTGGTTCCAGACCCTCACAATTCTCTGTGTAAAAAAGTGCCTCCTATTTTCTGTTCTGAATGCCCCTTTGTCTAATCTCCATTTGTGACCCCTGGTCCTTGTTTCTTTTTTCAGGCTGAAAAAGTCCCTTGGGTCGACACTGTCAATACCTTTTAGAATTTTGAATGCTTGAATTAGGTCGCCACGTAGTCTTCTTTGTTCAAGACTGAACAGATTCAATTATTTTAGCCTGTCTGCATATGACATGCCTTTTAAGCCCGGAATAATTCTGGTCGCTCTTCTTTGCACTCTTTCTAGGGCAGCAATATCTTTTTTTATAGCGAGGTGACCAGAATTGCACACAATATTCAAGATGAGATCTTACTAGTGCATTGTACAGTTTTAACATTACTTCCCTTGATTTAAATTCAACACTTTTCACAATGTATCCGAGCATGACCTTTGCTGCTGCAACAGTGTTTGCCACTCCTATTTTTATGTCGTCTGCAAATTTAATAAGTTTGCTTACTATACTAGAATCTAAATCATTAATGTAGATTAGGAATAGCAGAGGACCTCATACTGATTCCTATGGTACTCCACTGGTTACCTCACTCCATTTTAAGGTTTCTTCTCTAATCAGTACTTTCTGTTTTCTACATGTTAACCACTCCCTAATCCATGTGCATACATTTCATTGAATTCCTACTGCATTCAGTTTGAGAATTAATCTTTTAAGGAGGACTTTGTCAGATGCTTTCTGGAAATCTAAATAAACCATGTCATATGCTTTGCAATTATCCATTGTCGATGTTACACCCTCAGAATAATCTTTGCCAACAGGTTGGCAATAGCATCCTTTGTATCTTGAAGCATTCTTTGCTATCTATAGTCTGACATGAGGATGTATTGGTTTTGAGAGCCTCTCTTAATGTTTCTGATTCATACTCAGTGTGTCTAGGGTTAGCATTGGGGTAGGGGTAGGGGTAGGGTTTACAGTGACGGGGGGCATATTGTTGACTTCACTGTTGAAAGTAGTCCTTCAATATGTTTGTTATTGTGTTATCATCCTCCATTACATTCCACATGGTGTCCTTCAGGGTATCCTGGATTCTTCCTTGGCTGCTCTATTGCTGGTGTGGTTTTATAAGGACAGTTTGCGGTTGGGTTTAATGTCTGAAGCAATATGGAATTCAATACCTCTTTTTGCATCTCAAGTATCTTTTCTTCCTGTAAGTCTACAGCTTGCATAACATTACTTTAAGAAGTAACTTTATTTTATCAATTCAAATGAAATAGGAATTCAAATCACCCACCAGTTTAACCGTAAAAATAGAAGCACTGACAAAAAGCATTGCTACTCCTTAAAATACAGTATGTGAATAATTTCACATTGCCAGAGAGCTGCGTGACTAACATGAAAAAATATGGGTGCTTTTTATCTTTCATTTAGGAAATAAATCTAATGACCTACTTTCCTCTTTTCTTTTCACTCCTGTGTCAGGGTCTGACTTACACTGCCAGAGAAATTGGATTGGCCACCCACCATTTGAAAAGCTGGAAACAGTCAGCAGTGAAAAGGCAATCTGGGATTGGCTTGCAATATGAGATACGAACTTGCAAGGATCAGGGGCTCACAATATCCCTTTCAGGGAGACCAGCATCATTATCTCCTGTTGAGTTATTTATAAGAAAGCTGTGCTGTGTGCATTTTATATGCAGTATCATTTAACACTTTCAGCGGAGAGCAGGGCTTCCTTGGCAACACTGATTCCATGTGACAAGTGGCCGTTCGAGCTCAATGCTTAATGCTTTTCTTCCTTCAGGGAACTTGGGGTGGAAATCTGTAGCAAAATCGGTCCTTCAGAATGGTCCATAAATTCAGCTCTGAGGCTGTTAATTTGAAACATGAATAATGTTTAGTCTGAGACATGTGGGCAGTCGGTCAGAACAGGGAGATCTGGCAGACAGGAGTCATGTTCACACAATTGTGCTTTTCTTTTCAATCTTTTGCCCCTGAACAAATCCTTGGAATATGATTATTTTCATTATTGCACAAGGTCATATTTTTAGTGTTAGTGTGCACACAAGTTCATTGAGAAATCTATTAACTGAAGAAGTTGTTTATTGGAATGTATTTTCTGGGAATTCCTTTTTTGTTTAGAATGCCATATGAGTACTGTAATGCATATTTGTTCCTCCTTCAGAACATTAGCAGCTGACTATTAGACAGGTACACTGCTGTATTATTGAATCTCTCAGGACCCAGAGAGGCACTGCTCCCACGCATAGAATATTAATGTACAATTGTACTCATTGCAACACCAATAAAGCTTTCTTTGAATTAAAAACAGTAAGTTTCCCACTGTGAGTAAAATGCATGACTTGTGATGGGGAATCTTCCTTGTTTTACTCAGCTCAGTATTCTTTATTACTTACTGTGTTAGTGTATGTAAAAGTGGGTGGAATGCATGGATGTTTTTTATACAAGATAAACAGATTCTTCTTGTGGGACGGTCACTAAGCATCAGTGAGACTCCTGTTTCCTAAATAACCTGTTGCTTCCAATCTGTGCAATTATTTAGTGGTTCCCCTCCACCCTCATCCATGTACTGTAGTCTGCTTTGATCGTTGTGTGTTTTTAATGGCATTATACCAGCTAGGCATTCACATTTCACCTTGGATGGAATGAGTTATTTCTCTTAGTAAAGGAAAGATGTTGTTGCAAGGAGATAAAGTCAACTCAAGTTTAAAACGGACAGAGCTGGATTTGTTTTCCTACCTGTTTCACTGAAAGCCTACGAGGGCTTGAGAGTAAAGAAAGGCATGACGGGCAGCAAGCTTGTGGCATGTGAGTGCTTGATTGACAATAGTGTTAGACATAGGACAGGCTGGACAGGTCCCTGTACTCAAAGGGCCGGGTCAGGCAGCATCCTCTGGCTGCTGAGTGGCTTAAGATTATTAAAGGCCAGAACAAGACATACAAGCAAGACACTCTGAACGCTCACCGAGGAGGATGAGAGACAGAACGTACAGAAGAGGAAGCTCTCAAGTCCAGGCCGGGTCAGGCAACATCTGTTACTTGTTGTTTTTAAGATGATTGAGGTGTCTGAAGTTTTTCACAGGCGGGCCTCCCAGTTCTCCCAGTGTGTTTTTACATGAGCTTGGTGTGCTTATTCAGAATCAGTGTGGGGTGTTCAGCAGGCAGCTGTTTTTATATCCAGCAGTGTATTACCACTGAGATATGTATATTACAGCTGAACAACAACATCGAAACTATTTACACCTCATTATTTGTGAAAGGAAAAAGTCCTATCTACTAGGAAGAAATAACTTAGATGAACTTCTTAAATTCTTACTGGTGTAAAACAGTGCCAGTTTTGTTTTCCGGAACCAAAATAGTGCAAACTGTGTGCCGGAGTGAAAAGCTACACCCAATTCGAACACTGATATTGTATATACCTTGCAAGTTCCTTCCGGTTTTTGCTTTGTCATTATGAATGCAGTGCACACACACCTATAGTTATAGTGGCACTATCATGAGGCAGTTTGCAATTTAAGCTAATGGGAATGAGTCAGTCAGCAATGCGCTTGATTAACAGGGCTGGAGCAGGGATGTTAAATATATAGTATAGCCAATGGGAAAAACCGCACCGTTAAATGTACTGTGCTAAACTTTTACAAGGGAATACATGTTTGCTATAAAATTAGTTTCTTTCAAACACCTTGTAGAACACATGAGAGCTAGGGAATTGTTTTGTTTTTAATTGCCTGGAGCAAGAAAATAAAAAGCTTTCTGCCATAATAGTATGACATCCACTGTGTACAGAACTGATGTAGTGTGGGGCAGCAGTACATTCTTGAGATAGTTTGCTCATTCGATTATTTTGGATAATGATCTAATCAGGGATGTTGAGAGGTGAAATGACAGATTCTTTTCTGGTCAGTCCCTTTACTTGTTTTCATTTTCTGTGACCTGTGGTATATTTGATACTAGACTGGTTTGTTTTCTTGCTGTTCAATATTAACTGTTCTGTTGTAACGTGTCGTTTCTTGCTTGCAGAATTGCTGAAAATTTAAGTGGGGCAGTGTACTAACAGGGGTGCTGCAGGGCTCTGTCCTTGAACACTCAAGGCATGCTCTCCCCTTCACAAGAAATCACAAAGGTCTATCAGGAACTGAAAGTTTGATGAAAAGTTCTGCTTTATGAGCAGGGTCCTATTATATATATATATATATATATATATATATATATATATATATATATATGAAAAGGCATAACTGCTCAACTGGTACATATAAATGAAGTCCATGGGTACTATACAATGCAGAATGGTAATGACGTTTCTTTTTTCAGTAAGCCGACTGTTTGAATCCTATGGAGTAAATCTTGTGACTCCTGCTCAAAGTACTTTAAAGATGTTAAGAGAAGAAATATTCCCGGGGAGCTCTGGAAAAACCGAAGGAATATCGAACATTCTGAAACTTCCTAGCGGATTGCAATGCAGTCTGTATATGAAAATATAAATAAGAGGCATCTGCTGCTGTTATATAAAGTATATATAAATAAAACTGTCATGTATTCTATTTAGCGTTTAAAAAACTGCAATTAAATCAGCCCTTAACTGTCTTTTCACTGGACTGAAAAAAAGAGTACATTTTAACTTGGTTCCCCTTCTGTGTACGTTCTCAAGTGTACTAGTCTTTTCTGTGTTTCATTTACCTTCCCCCACACAGTACACAGGCGTTTGACAAGAATCACCACAACTGATACATCCTAATTACCAGCCCTAGAAACAAAACAAATCCTGTTCGACTGCCAACTAGACAGCCAATCAGAATGTGTGAATATGCCCAAGCAGATTTACCCTTATAACAACTACCTTCTGTGTAAGAGGCTTGATTTACCCTCACAACAACTACCTTCTGTGTAAGAGGCTTGTTGTACCTCTTGGTCCAGGGCCCTGGTAATTCTTTATCCACGGTGCTCAGTAATGAGGGTAAAAGCAATGAGACTCAGAGATGAGGCTTCCTGCTGTGCTTCCTCCTGGCAGATTACACAACAGGGAGCTTCTGCACAGCTGTTCTCATCTCTATAAATAAAACCGCACACAGCTCACTGCAGCCTGGAGCTTGTCCACAAAGCACACTATGAATTGGATTAAATAAAGTAATTCATTGGCACAGTATCTTCAAATATCAAGCTTTTGCAATACTTTCACCTCGATTATCTCCTTCCACCTATAATGAAATGCAATATCATTGTCTAGTAATGATAATGTGCCATCAACTTGGGGAATACAGCATTTACCATCCCCCTCAACTGATTTTAACTATCTGGGTTCATCAATGGGAGTAGAAAACGCCTTTGAATCCTTCACAATGCAGCAAGTACACATGTGGGTGTAGCCTGCCAAGGCCTGTAACAGGATAGGGTTTGAAACCTGTGAGGCAAGCTTGCACAATGCATGCCTGATCCCAGACAGGCATTTGCTTGTCATTCTGCAGAGAATCGTACTTCTGCCGTTGTCGTTGCCCCCCCCCCTCCCCCAGCCAGCCAGCCAGCCAGCCAGCCAGCCAGCCAGCCAGCTTGAGATTGCAAGGTAGCAACATGCAATAGCCTGAAAAAGCTACTGTAACTGGTGTAAAAAGATCTTGAAGGGCAATGGTGGTGTTTAATCCTCAGTTCTGCACTGCACACTACACTATACAAGACTTCAGCCACACAAGTAATCCAAGGGTTCTAACAGCAGGGAGGACACTGAACAGGGCTCTGTAATAATATCAGTTTTTTTTTTGTTTTTTTGTTCATGATTTACATTATGTAACATTGTAAATACATTTATCAAGAGAATGTTTTTGTACATATCTACATGTACAAAAAAAGCTGAAATTAGCAGCAATGGTTTATGTACCAACCCCCATTCACAGGAAAAAAAGACCATATGCATTGTTAAATCTTTATTTGGCTATCACAGTGATGCCTCTAGGGCATTATCTACACACAATGAATCTTCAACCAGACATATTGAAAAACAGAGAGCAGAGAGTAGATGAAGTTCCTGCAGGGAAGTGCTTATCTGTAGTCTACAGCTCCAGTAAAACCTCTAGCTTTCCCACACATGCCTGGGTAGCTGTTCTCTAAAACATGAATTCAGTAAGTAAGGAAACAGAAATGTCATTCATTTTGAAAGCATGAAGCAGCAGCTGCAAGATGCAAAAAGGTAGCTGAAAATAACAATAAATACACTTACATGCTTTGTTGTTTGGAATAAAATAGTTCTCTATATAACATTCATCATACAAGGCTGAGGGCAGGTAAAACATAATCAAGCTATTAGTAAAACCTCATCTTTTTTCACCTTACATGTTTGGAAATGCATAGATAATCGATTCTGAATATTATATGTGGTTATCTGTTTCCGTTTCTATCTCTAACTCCGCAGTAGGCAGTTCTGGTTCTGGTTCTGGTTCTGGCTCCAGTTCTGGTTCTGGTACCGCCTCATCCTCTGTGGTTTCTATCTGCATGCAGCTCTCAGACTTCAGGTCTACAGCTGACAAGCTGTCCTGGGTTGACAGCGGGTGCACCGAGACCTTGATGGCAATGTGCTGCTGGTGTTCGTGCAACGAAGCCTCATCTGAGTCCCCAGCGGGAGAGCCGCTGCGTTTGGGGATGGTGTAAACATCTGCCCCACCTTCCCTGCTGCCTTCCTCCCCTGCCTCATGAACCTGCTTGACAAAGGTATGACGCTGGTCTACCACCTCCAGGATCTCCTCCATGAAGGTCCTGCAGTTCATGATGAGCGGGGGCAGTGGGATGCTCCTGGCCAGCTCCTCGACATAGCGGGCGAACTCCATGGTCTTGAACTGCGTCACCTTGGCTAGCTCCAAGGTCTTGGCTGAGGTGATGATTGGAATCCGCTTGGCGATCTCGAAGGCCTTCTGCAGCTTCTCGGCTCCCTCAGTCCGGAAGAAGTCGTTGATGGCCTGCTCGGTCTTCTTCAGATGGCTGCTCATCATACACAGACGGGTGATGTTGAGGATCATGACGATGGTGAAGGCTACAAGGCAGACCACCACGTAGTAGATTCCCATGTCCCCCGTGGTGAACACCACTCGCAGGGTCACTGTGGAGGTCACACTGCCGTGGATGTTCGAGGCCACGCATGTGTATTTGCCACGGTCATCAAATGTGATGCTGCTGATATTCAGCACTCCACTGTCTAAAATCGACCATTTTCCTGCAAAGAAAAAAAAAATAAAGTGAGTACTACAAGTTTCTATCCTGTAATTCACAGGGGCATCATTCCTTGGTACTTGGCCCCTAGTAGCTATATAATTTAAAATGGAAAGTGATGGCTTTTCAATTGACATTTTATAAAACAGCGCTTTTATTTCGTGTCTGGAATCTGTCAAGCTGAAACCCATTACACATTCTTCATTACCAAGTCTGTGTATCGCATTCAATTCAGTGAGGGCTGAGGGAGCTCAATAACTCAGATAAGCACTGCAGCTTTGGCTCTGGAAATGTTTAACACTGAAATTGACTGGCCACAGTTACTACAGCGCACACCTCATTTGCATACGGCGTGGACTGCAGTGGATCGATAAGAACTTATAACACTATGCAACACAATTTTTGTTCCTGGGTAGTAAGTGTTATTTCCTAATTGCTTATGCCTCAAAAGTATAGAAAATGGCTATTATTCCCCACAAACTTTGCTTTTGTGACCAGGACAGTGATATTTCAAAATATCACTATTTCCAATGGGAAAACGGGCAAATGTGTGTCTTTTCGTTCACATAAAGTCAGTTAAAAAACAACATATGTATCCAAATTAACATGTATTTATACTAAAGTAATACAAAAATGACTACAAAAGATTTAGAAGTGAGTAGTTTTTCGAGATTTACGATTATACTGTATTCACAAAAGCAAAGTTTGTGGGGAATAATAGCCATTTTCTATACTTTTGAGGCATAAGCAATTAGGAAATAACACTTACTACCCAGGAACCAAAAAAAAAAAGTTACAAAGTGTAATCTAAGCCTATGATCAGGCTACAGATGACAAATACATCTGGATCATTTTGTTGTCACAGCATTTTTCGGATGTAATGATTTGTTGTGTATCGATCAATTGAGACGTCCTTTTCAGTGATGCAGCTTGAAGCTGAACCAGGGCTAGTGCTATTCAACCTACTAGCACAGGCCAGACTCAACCGGGTAGTCTTCTTATGAACATGTTAAAATACACACTGTCTCTTTTGGTTGCCTGGGTAGACATACTACCCCAATCTCCTTCTTACTTTTGCCATTTAACAAAATAGTCCACCCCTTTATCTTATAACACATCATACAAAGTATCCCACCATGGCCGAAACACCTCTGGTGATATTATAATGCCCTAGAAGGTGGCAGCCAACTTGTTAAGGTGTATAATGAAGAAATGGTTAAGAAGAAATCTTACTGAAGACTTAACCAGAGTAACTTCAACACTGCAGGTTCCATTTACTTTTACTATTTACTTGTATAGTGTTGCTTTAGTTTACTTTGAATAATGTTATGCTAAAAGGAAATTGTTATACTTGAACACTGCTACAGCAATAACATAAAAACAGACACAGCCACTACAGTACAGTGAGAACAAAAAGCAGGACATCAAGTGATGTCAGGATTACATTAAAAACAAGATTATTGTGCACAAAGAGTATTCACATGGCTCAAAAATTCATGTTCTGAAAAGGAAATAGGAAATGTTTTACTGGCAGCTACTGGGAAGCAAACCACCAAATCCTAATGTCCTTCTTACGGCATGCACAAACTACCAAGAACACCAACAACAAACTCTCTCAAGTATATATCACCTCAACATCCCATCTAAGCACTGAATCAGGGGTGTGTGATACTGTAACACAAACTACCAAGAACACCAACAACAAACTCTCTCAAGTATATATCACCTCAACATCCCATCTAAGCACTGAATCAGGGGTGTGTGATACTGTAACACAAACTACCAAGAACACCAACAACAAACTCTCTCAAGTATATATCACCTCAACATCCCATCTAAGCACTGAATCAGGGGTGTGTGATACTGTAACACAAACTACCAAGAACACCAACAACAAACTCTCTCAAGTATATATCACCTCAACATCCCATCTAAGCACTGAATCAGGGGTGTGTGATACTGTAACACAAACTACCAAGAACACCAACAACAAACTCTCTCAAGTATATATCACCTCAACATCCCATCTAAGCACTGAATCAGGGGTGTGTGATACTGTAACACAAACTACCAAGAACACCAACAACAAACTCTCTCAAGTATATATCACCTCAACATCCCATCTAAGCACTGAATCAGGGGTGTGTGATACTGTAACACAAACTACCAAGAACACCAACAACAAACTCTCTCAAGTATATATCACCTCAACATCCCATCTAAGCACTGAATCAGGGGTGTGTGATACTGTAACACAAACTACCAAGAACACCAACAACAAACTCTCTCAAGTATATATCACATCAACATCCCATCTAAGCACTGAATCAGGGGTGTGTGATACTGTAACACAAACTACCAAGAACACCAACAACAAACTCTCTCAAGTATATATCACATCAACATCCCATCTAAGCACTGAATCAGGGGTGTGTGATACTGTAACACAAACTACCAAGAACACCAACAACAAACTCTCTCAAGTATATATCACATCAACATCCCATCTAAGCACTGAATCAGGGGTGTGTGATACTGTAACAGTGTTAGAGGGGATTTTTGCATTATTTCTTATGCTAGACACCTCCATCAGTACTAGAATTCAACTTGGCTACTGAAAGCAGCTGTGTCACCAAGCTAACAGGAAACAGGAAGAGGAAAAACCAGACGGAAATAAATAAATAAGGATGGAAAAGGGATTAATATAGATGATAAATATAGATTATATTAGTCATAGGCTTTGTATCAACAATTTTACGGCAAGCGGAACCCACGGCTGTATTGTGTTGAACTGGGATTCCAAAGCCTGCCATCGTGTGATTCAAGGTCACAGTAAACTACAAACACTGCCACCACAGCCCAGGCATTATATATAGGCTTTTGAAACAACACAGGTTTGAGGTTTGATTCCCAGAAGAAAAACAAAACCTTAAAAAAGGGTGTTTTTTTTATTTGAACTAACAGACAATTTAAACAATAGCGCAAGTAAATATTTGCTTTGACTTCCTAAAAGAATATATGCAGGACTTTCTACACAACTGGTTACAAACAAATCTGTCCTGTCCATGTCGGCATGATGTTTAATTTACATTTCAATAGAAAAAAAGCCAAATTATCCAATTTGTACACAAAGTACGACCCACAGCTATATGCTAAAAATCCTCCTGAGCTCACCAGCTTTCTCTGCATGATGACTCATACAACTATATATATATATATATATATATATATATATATATATATAATATATATAATATATATATATAACACAAAATAGCTATACACTGGAGGGTTCCAGAAGTACTTGCAAATTAGAATCAACTTCTCAACCTTGGGTTTTTACTGCATATCCAATCAGAAGACAATTATTATTTGATGCCCGTCTAATTATTGCTTATGTGTGTAAGGAAAACATTTTTTACAGATACGTTAAAGTTGTTTTCTTTCTGTGCAGCAAAGAAACTGTAAATCATGGTTGAAACAACAACTGGGGCACATGCTTCCCACAGGACAGCTCCATGAGCCTCATGTGTGAATGATACCACAAGGATCCAAATAAACCACTGGTGTGGAACACAAGGGTTAACGATTCAGTTGTTTTCTCAGGCATGACTAACAGACTTACAAGACACAACAGATTATTGTGTAACCGACCTGGAGTTGAAATATGTATTTACTCAGAATAAACACATATAAATAAATGTATGCATCGCGCAATATGCAATATCTTCCTATTTTTTTTTTTAGTTTTTTAGTAGATCAAGAGTCAATACCATAACATTATACAGTATATATATATATATATATATATATATATATATATATATATATATATATATATATATATAATCCTTGTAGTCAAATTGAGATTAAAACCTCTTTTACGAGTGTGACATAGCCAAGCAGGCAGCAGCAAGTCAATCGGACAACAAGAACAAGTACACAATAAAATACAATTAAGTCACAGGCAAAATCACATTTAAAACAATTATCAAAATACACAAAAGTACGTAACTCAAATACTTAAAACAACTGCAACTCTAAGTCACGAAATCATGCAGTTTACTCTTAAATTGTAGTAAGAGATATGTGAGTCTGCAGCTTTAGTTTGGACTGGAACTCATTCCAGGACTATGGGGCATAATAAGCAAAGGATCCTTTACCAGCCTCAGTATGCACATTTGGGATTTTAAAATGCAAGAAAGAATGAGATCTGAGGCTATGGTTACTATGGGAAGCTATAAGGTATTCATTTAAACAAGTATATTCATATAATTTACATTGAATAGCCTTACATACCAGAATATACCAGTGCTTCAACCTGCGTAAAGCCAAAGAAGTCCAGCCTACCAAATCACATGATATACAATGATGAGTATTAAATCTTGTATTTGTATTGTACCTCAATGCTGCATGATATAGCAAGTCCAGTTTACCTAAAGCTGATGGTGATGCAAACCTGTATACTGCATCCCCGTAGCCAATTTGCGGCAAAAACATACAAGCAATAAGGCTCTTTTTTTTTGTGTCCATAACATATATAACATGTGCATATCAGTGACATTTATAGCGTATTCCCATGCCCAACAGACGAGTGTGGAAACATGCACTCACCTCTGTCCAGCACACTGCCTTCCTTCTGTTCCTTTAATGCGGTCCTATTAGCATATGGTAATGCATCGGTAATTAGAAACATGATGCAAATGTATTCTAGGTGGACATTCAATATGCACATAGCACAATCAAATTTGAATTGGGCAAATGCCCTAATTCATCTGAATATACCAATATCTGCGCGATAATTGCGATGTGCTAGTTCCAATAACTGTGCACCGCTGGCTCAAATTGTGTCGGAGTAACAGTCCACTCTGGAGTTTGGTATAATAGTACAAACGTACAATAGTACAGAACCCCAACCCCCCCATTCGCACACACCGGATGGGCGCATCAGTTATGTGTTGTATCACTGAGTATTGTATTGATATGATGGACATCGGTAGTGTGTTTACATATACAGTTATACGTGTTCTTCACTGCTCCACAGGCATATCCGCATCCAATGTGTGCCATCAAAGTATAGAAATGAAGATTGAGAGAAGGATGAAGAGGGGAGGGGGGGGGAGGGGAGGGGAGGGGAGGGCCTGTCTTTGCTGTGTGTTGTCACACATCTGTAAATTAAAATAAAGCCTGTTGCTTTATTGGGCTATTCCATAGATTGCTGCGTATTACGGGTGAGGGGTGGGCAGCTGCACTTCGGAGAGCCAATCACCGTCAGGGCACTCTTGCTGTGAAAGGCTTGCTTACGTTTTCCTAAAGCCAGACTGGTGATACGATCAACCAATCAAAGTCCTGTATTTTCTCTGCAGCAGTTCATTCATAAGTTAGCTGAGGCGGGACAAACAGTTCTGTTTGTGCAGCTGTCCAGTCTGCTGAATGTCAGTGTTGCTAATTGTACAGAGACTGTTCATTATTAAGAAATCATAGCAGGCTACAAATAACATTTTAGGGGCGCATTTAGAATTAATTATTATTCTCACAAAAATATATATATATATGTCAATGAAAAAAATCCATTCCGGCGACACTCAAAACCTTACAAACTGGGCTTAATCATGATGTTCAAATGGGTGAGTAGAATGAATAACATAACGCATTTCTGTGTATTGTGTATATAAAAATGCTTGATTAGAAAAAAAAAGACAGTATCCAAAGCCTTTTTAAAAAAAAATTACTTAAACATACAGCTATGTCGGATCAGCTGACCTTTAAAGAAACCTATATAGTATTTCCTTGTGATACAATACTGTCCGTATTCAATAAAACAGTGGCATTATCAGTACATTAATTTGAAAACGCGGCACCTAGCTATATTGTGTATTTGAATGGTCCGTATGTATGTGTGCACGATATATTGTGTGGTCTCGGCTGCTGTCATGTCGGTACATACTGTGGCGAAACCAATGATAGCAGCTTGTCAGGATAATGCCATTACTAATGGTGACTGTCCGTCATTCTGCAATCTTGCTTGGCTGTTGTGTGCAGTTACATTGGTAGTGAATGCTCAGACGGTTTTGCAAGGCACAAACAGATCTGTGAACTGCTCAAAAAACTGGTACATTCCAATGTCTCGCAACTGCTTTGTGCCGTTTTGGAATATCTCTCATTTTGTGCCAAAGCACTATTTTTTTGCAAGGCACAAGAAGATCGAAGATTAGGCCCAGTGTGTTTATACAGAGCACCAGCACTGAGGTGAAAGTACCCTTCTAAAAACAGCCTCTCAGTATTTGGTTATTATGCCACAGTCCAGCCATAATTCACAAGTTAAGAAAGGGAAGGCAGATGGAGGAAACACAGGAAATGGAAAGAAAGCTGATCCTGGCTTGACACTGGCCCTGTCCACACTACAAAATGGATCTCGAGAACTGTACTCAAAACAGTTTTCATTAATCCAGCTCAAAGCGTCCACACTGAAGTACTGTTTCATGTTTAGTCAGGCGGGTAATGCATCCACACACTATTACAATAGTTTGGTTACAGTTCATAAGAACATAAGAAACGTTACAAACGAGAGGAGGCCATTCAGCCCATCTTGCTTGTTTGGTTGTTAGTAGCTTATTGATCCCATCCCATTGATCCCATCTCATCAAGCAGCTTCTAGAAGGATCCCAGGGTGCAATGAACAGTGGAAATTAATAGGACAGTATCCCACCATGCATTCTATTTTATTTTTAAATAACGTGTTATGCTCCATATTAACAAAGGTCCATACTGTTAACAATAAATAAAACAAGTATTTTGGAAAAATTAAACGTGAACACACACAAGTAGGGCTTGACGTGTTCTGGTTGTATTTTTTAATCAGATGACTTCCCTTTAATGTACTAATTGAGCCGATTCTGTTTCAAAATTAAACTCAGAAAAAGCCGTTAATTACGAAATATTTGCTTTTACCTTCATATCTTCCCCAAGCCTAGTTGTGGTCCACCTAATTTTATTTCAAACAGAGCTGAGAAATTACGTGAATTGTTCATCCCGATCCTACATTAACTCGCTTTTCATTTAACGTTGTGCTTTTGTTATTTTCTCCACTAGTTTAACAGAGATGTCCGGGCAGATTTATTTAAAGTATACAAATGAATACTTCGTGCGAAGTCTACTCTGGCAGCGAGTCCTTCAGCTCCTGCTCCGAGTATTTGGCCAAACAGAAGAGTTTTGGGATACACAAAAAAATGTAACCAGAGGTGGTCTCGAGTCCGGTTCTCGAGTACGGTATTAAACGTTGCGTACTGTGGATTCTAACCCTATTTAGCATTTTTAATCCGGTTTAAGGGCATAGTGTGGACAGGGTCAGTGATACAATAGTATACTGCAGTAAACTGATACGAAACCAATACCAATATTAATCATCCAGTACGGGTACTCTGGTAGCTTTTTTTTGGTTTTTTTACACCTGCAGAATACAGCTTTTTAAAGCTTAATTTGCTACATATCCCAGATATAAATACTGGCAAGATTGTTTATTGACCTCCTGTATTTATTGTTTTAAACAATATTAATCCATAAAGGTGGGGTGGGGGGTAATTAATTCTTATAATTTACAAAGACAACTATAATAGACTTACCGCCTTCATCCATGTGCAACAGATGACGGTGCGAGTTGTACCACTGAAAATGTGGCAAGGGGTCCCCGGTAACGTTACAGTCCAACAACACGGTGTTTCCTTCCCTGGCAATGATCTGAAACATCCTTGAGATAACAACAGGAACCGATCCGGACTCGTCGAGTGTATGATTCAATTCTGGGGCTGCAGCTACAGCAGTCAACGCCGTTAACAAGCTTACGATGGTTATGAAAAAAATTAGATTTGTTCGGATTCCTCTATTCATTTTTCTTGACATATTTGTAGACTATGATTAGATGTACAATCTTTCCACTCGTGTCTGCATGTCAATCAGGCACTGTCCTATCTGTGCAAAGGCAGAATTTATCCACGATAATGTTTTCTGACTCCAAAAACATCCTACAAAATAAATAAATAAATAAAATATGGACATCGTTAATATTAATTTACAAAATGTTGGTATTCTAAAATAAACAGACAAAAAACTCAGTTCCAACAGAGTACGTCAATTCGTTTCGGAACAAAACACTCAATACAAAATTATTTAAATTATCTTTTAATTATCGGGATTTAGCAAGCTAATAATGTGTCTTGGTACAATTAACTTATTATTTTATTGTAATCGGTATATCACAGAGTATAAAGCATTAAAACCTAATTTTAGTTCGCCTTTCAGTCAACCGCTTACAATGCTGTTCTGTTTTGTAACCTAGCTGTAACTGCTAAATCATAGATAGCTAGTATAGGTCCAATACTTACGGTACTAAAAGCTTCGCTTCTTGTGCGACCGCATGCCATGTTTCTTATCATGTAATATGTTTATAGAATACAAGCATCACATATATAAGCGAACTGTCCCCACTCCAGTCACTTCTCACACTCTAAATTCACCTATATACGTCTCTCGCGCAGGATCTCACGGCTCAATGCAGAAAATGTAGGTCATAATCCCACTGAGCATGCTCCAAAAACAGCCAACCACAGCTCTGGTGTCGAGTTTCGCAAGATCAGTTTGGTACCTACTGTCAGAAGCGGATGTGTTTTGTATACGTTTTATTTTTTTCTTCACAGAAAACAGTGCCATTGTGTACGCAATGTGACGCATGCACTTTGCACCAGTGATTTTTCAGGGCCACCCTCAATGTCTGACCATTATAGCCCTGATCAAATTCCATCAACGTTTATGTTTATGTGCAGTAATTAAGTAAACCATTAAATACCTAGATAAATCGTTTTGACCTACTGGCATCAATTTAAACGTTATAAATAGTATACATTGTTTCTAATTCAATTAGATAACCCATATCATCTGAACTACTTACACCAGCTGGAAACAAACATGGCCTCATTTTGTATGCTTCAACAATTAGAGGAACTGTGACAAACTGTTTCACAAAATCGTGTCACGGATTCCACATCAAACCTTTGGACAAGTGTTTCCCTAGACATATGCAAAAGAAAAGATGGGGCTGAACGGTTATGTGTTCTGAGTGCCAGATTAACACAAGCAGGTCACACAGGGTCATTCCAAGTTTTAGTGACCACAGAATTCACAAGCTGGGTATTAAGAGGGTCTAGATTAAAACAGTCTAGTTTTCATCCATACACAAAGTTTAATTTTGAAATTGGGACTGGTAATTGATTTCCCAGCATCAGTAGCAGTCTAGGATACATGGGCTCCAGCTTCACCTGCACAGTTAGGGGCATTTCAGTTTTCAGGTACTTTCTACAAGGATTACAAAAATACATTGTGATGCAAGTGAAAAAAAAGTACTGTCCCGATGGAGCCTGTGACAAGGTTGCATCACGGCCCAAGCTCTTACTGACAGGAAGAGAGACTTTGTTTGGACCCAGATAGCTTTAACCAGATAGGCAAGGTATTTAAAACTATTGTTCTGGCCTGAAAACTAGTGATGTGCAGTTTGATTCTTTTTACTGACTCGATTTGTTTGATTAATTCAGTTAAGTGAATCAACTACAACACCCTCTGTTCTAATCCTATTTAGTTTCTTCCAAGGTAATTCTGCACTTTCCGCGGCTTCTTGAAGTTAAAAAAGTCTTTCCTTTTGTTGAGACTCCATAGCTTTGTTAATTTCCAGTAAACTCAATACTTCGCTTTGTGCAGCGTATCATAGTGATATTGTATGGTATAATCTTTCATAATTGCAATCACTGCACTGCAAATCAGTTGCCTTGTCGTCAAAATTATTCAGTAAATAATCATCTGGGAAACAATTTAGGAAACTTTTGTATTCCATCTCCACCTTTCACTTCCGTGACATCTCCAACTACTTTCTCGCTCCAGGTTTTAAATTTTACACAAAGTAAAACAAATAGTTTAAACAAGCCTTCGCATCGCTATCCTAATCAAAAATATGTGCGTGAGGAAACGGATCCTGTGTGCTATTTGATTGGCTATTTTACTAGCTATGTGAGCTGTGATTGGCTTAATGGGAATGTCACTCATACAGTGCAGACTGCACATGTTGAATACGCGTGTTGTATTAAGAGAGAGGCGGGATGTTTTAAAAAATTATTCCAAAACGATACCGTGCATCAATGCAATTTTTAAAACCAATGGGAGAGCCGTATGTTTGACACCCCTGCTTTAGAGTATTAACTATTTATTTTAAACAATGTTATTCAGCTTTAACTGCAACCTATTTAATAAAGTGCAAGTTACACAAAAAAAAAAGCCCTGCTAAAACTCACAGGGAATTATATTAAATTTACCACACAGAAGACAAGTGTGTGGTAAATTTAAACTAGAAAGGAAGGGGGGAGAAATCAACAAAAAAACAGAAGGGAGACCGCATCAAAACAAGAACAACAACTCAGGTAAGACAACCATTAAATGTATTTATCTAAATGCTAGAAGTATCAGAAACAAAATTCTAGAACTTGAAGCTACTGCACTAACAGGTAACTATGATGTGATAGGTGTTACAGAAACGTGGTTGTCTGAGAGTGATGGGGACGAATTTAATATTTGTGGGTATACACTGTATAGGAAAGACAGGCAGGACAGAAGAGGAGGAGGGGTAGCGCTATACATAAGAAACAGTCTTGAAGCCCAGGTGTTAAACCCGGACAAAGAAAATAAAACCGAATCAATATGGGTCAGAATAACGGACAAAAATTCAAAAGGCATAATAATAGGAGCATGCTATAGACCGCCAGATTCAGACGGTGAGCACAATAATCTGTTATACAATGACATTAGAAATGTGTGTAGCAAAGGAGAAGCCATACTAATGGGGGATTTCAACTTCCCCCAAATAAAATGGGAAAACCCGGTGGGTAGCGCGAAGGATGAAATAGAAATGGTGGAAATGACAAATGACTGCTTCCTAACACAATTTGTGAAGGCACCCACTAGAGGGGAGGCATGCCTTGATTTAGTCTTTTCAAATAACGAAGATAGAATAACTAAAACAGAGGTCAGAGAACCACTGGCAAACTCAGACCACAACATGGTCTCATTTGAAGTGTTTTTTAAAACCCCAAAAGTAATGACTAAAGCTAAGGTTTACAATTTTAGAAAAGCAAACTATGAAGGTATGAAACAGAGACTAACAGAAGTAGATTGGAGTAAAATAGAGAAAACACCCACAGAAGAAGGATGGTTGTTCTTCAAAAATGTAGTACTAGAGGCGCAAAACAATTATATCCCTAAAGTAGACAAATCTAAATGTAAAACTAAATTGCCAAAATGGTTTAATAGATCAATTAAAAAAAATATTCAGCGCGAAAAAGGCACTTTACAGAGCATTAAAAAAGGACCAAAAAGAAAGTACGCAGAAAGAGTACACAGAACTGCAAACGCAAGTCAAAAAGGAAGTTAGAAAGGCCAAGAGAGAAATAGAAATAAACATTGCTAAGGGAGCTAAAACCAATTCCAAAATGTTTTTCCAATATTACAACAGCAAGAGAACATTCAAAGAGGAGATTAAATGTTTAAGAGATACAAATGGCAAAATCGTAGAGGAAGAAAAAAAAAATAGCAAATATGTTAAATGATTACTTTTCACAAGTTTTTACAAAGGAAGATACTGACAACATGCCCCACATGTCATCCAGTTCCTGTCCAGTTTTAAATAACTTTAGCATAACTGAGGCAGAAGTGTTAAAGGGACTAGGAGCTCTTAAAATAAACAAATCCCCTGGGCCGGATGAGATCCTCCCAGTAGTACTCAAAGAAATGAAAGAAGTAATTTACAAACCGCTAACCAAGATCATGCAGCAGTCTCTTGACACAGGGGTGGTACCGACAGACTGGAAAATTGCAAACGTAATACCGATCCACAAAAAGGGAAACAAAACTGAACCAGGTAACTACAGACCAGTAAGCCTGACTTCTATTATATGCAAACTTATGGAAACTATAATAAGATCCAAAATGGAAAATTACCTATATGGTAACAGGGTACTGGGAGACAGTCAACATGGTTTTAGGAAAGGGAGATCGTGCCTAACTAACTTGCTTGATTTTTTTGAGGATGCAACATCGATAATGGATAATTGCAAAGCATATGACATGGTTTATTTAGATTTCCAGAAAGCTTTTGACAAAGTCCCGCACAAAAGATTAATTCTCAAACTGAACGCAGTTGGGATTCAAGGAAACACATGTACATGGATTAGGGAGTGGTTAACATGTAGAAAACAGAAAGTACTGATTAGAGGAAAAACCTCAGAATGGAGTGTGGTAACCAGCGGTGTACCACAGGGATCAGTATTAGGTCCTCTGCTATTCCTAATCTACATTAATGATTTAGATTCTGGTATAGTAAGCAAACTTGTTAAATTTGCAGACGACACAAAAGTAGGAGGAGTGGCAAACACTGTTGCAGCAGCAAAGGTCATTCAAAATGATCTAGACAAGATTCAGAACTGGGCAGACACATGGCAAATGACATTTAATAGAGAAAAGTGTAAGGTACTGCATGCAGGAAATAAAAATGTACATTATAAATATCATATGGGAGATATTGAAATTGGAGAAGGAATCTATGAAAAAGACCTAGGAGTTTTTGTTGACCCAGAAATGTCTTCATCTAGACAATGTGGGGAAGCTATAAAAATGGCTAACAAGATGCTCGGATACATTGTGAAAAGTGTTGAATTTAAATCAAGGGAAGTAATGTTAAAACTGTACAACGCACTAGTAAGACCTCATCTTGAATATTGTGTTCAGTTCTGGTCACCTCGCTATAAAAAAGATATTGCTGCTCTAGAAAGAGTGCAAAGAAGAGCGACCAGAATTATTCCGGGCTTAAAAGGCATGTCATATGCAGACAGGCTAAAAGAATTGAATCTGTTCAGTCTTGAACAAAGAAGACTACGTGGCGACCTAATTCAAGCATTCAAAATTCTAAAAGGTATTGACAGTGTCGACCCAAGGGACTTTTTCAGCCTGAAAAAAGAAACAAGGACCAGGGGTCACAAATGGAGTTTAGAAAAAGGGGCATTCAGAACAGAAAATAGGAGACACTTTTTTACACAGAGAATTGTGAGGGTCTGGAATCAACTCCCCAGTAATGTTGTTGAAGCTGACACCCTGGGATCCTTCAAGAAGCTGCTTGATGAGATTTTGGGATCAATAAGCTACTAACAACCAAACGAGCAAGATGGGCCGAATGGCCTCCTCTCGTTTGTAAACTTTCTTATGTTCTTATGTTCTAAGTTTACAGGATGTGAAAGTGGGCTTCTACCAGGTTGCTGGCTTCCCCACTGTGATGGGTGCTATTGATTTTCCTCACATAGCACTGTCACCCCGATCCATGGAGCCTGCTCTGCAGGGTGGCAATGCCGACAAGGAAGAGAACGGTAGTTTACCTACCGTAAACCTGGTTCCTCCGAAAGAGAAGATGGCCACCAAAACATCGTTATGGGATATACGCCTATTGGTAGGTGTCACTGAGCTCTTTCTATCAAATCGATAGGCCCCCTCCCCTCGGTGAGCCCCTCAGTCCCGCATACTGAGGGTACATAACCGTCATGCAGGGGAGCCTCACTCTCTTTTCGCGACGAAACAGTGATGTCGACCGATGCCACGTGGTGGTGGCCATCTTCTCTTTCAGGGAGCCAGGTTTACGGCGGGTAAACTAACGTTCCCTTTCAATTCGAAGATGGCCACCAAACATCGTTATGGGAAACGTGTACCAGAGCCGTCGCAAGGGAGAAAAGAACGGCAGCCTATGAGGGACGCCTAGCCCTGCCTGACCGAGGTCAGCGGAGTGAGCGCGCAACCTCGAGGACCCTACTGCCCACAGAGGGCAATGAGGGATCTATCACCTTCAGGCGGTAGAACCTGGAAAAAGTATGCGGGATAGCCCAGCTAGCCGCATCACAAATCTTAGCCATGAAGGCACCTTGAAAGAGGGCCCATGACATAACCACACCTCTCGTGGAATGTGCGGCTACCCACCCAGGCGGGGGTAAGCCAGCACCATCACACGCAGTCAAGACTGTGTCTGCAATTCAATACGACAGCCGCTGCTTCAAAAGGGGCTATCCCAGGGTCCGTGTTCCATGGCAGACGAAGAGCTGGTCAGACTGACGCAGCGCTCTTGTCCTAGCCACATAACATCTCAATGCCTGAACCGGGCAGAGAAGGTTCAACTTCCTATCCTCCTCCGAAGCAAACATTGGCTGATGAAAGGATCCAATTCCACAGACTGATTCATCTGGAAGGCTGTAACCACCTTGGGGAGAAAAAAAAGGTTTGCATGCAGTGACACTCTGCTACCATCATCCCAAATACGCATGCAGGAGCTCTGCACAGACAGCCAAGAGGAAGGCTGTCTTCATGGACAGATGCTTCAACACAATGGAGTATATAGGCTCAAACAGGGCCTACGTGAGAGCCTCCAGTACAATCTCAAGGCTCCATTCGGGGAGAGTAGCCCTCCTAGGAGGGTGCAATCACTGTGTGCCTCGGAGAAGCCGGGTAGCCAGAAAATGCACGCCCAGGGACACAGAGTCAACGAGGGCATGGCAAGCAGAAATAGCCGCTAGGTATACCTTCAGTGTGGAAGGTGATCTACCAGCCTCAAGCAGATCTTTCTGAAACTGCAAGATGGATCATGACCGTTAGTACGGCACCAATCTTGAAAATATTTCCACTTATAGGCTTATACATACACAGCGACCTAGTGGAACGCGCCCTAGCATTCTGCAGAGTACCCACAACCACGCCTGACAGCCCTAAGGCTGTCCAGCAGTCCCTTTCATGGGCCAGACCCATAACTGGAGCCTGCCCGGCTCAGGGTGCCAAAGTGTGCCTCTCGCCTGGCTGAGGAGATCTCGGCAAAGCGGGATCTCCCAGGGCGGGCCGTTCAATAGCTGGCACAGGGTTGAGAACCAGATTCTCCTGGGCCACCTGGGGGCCACTAGGAGAACTGACGCCTTCTCTGACCAGACCTTTTCGAGAAATGCCGGGAGTAATGGCAGAGGCTGGAACACGTAAAGGAGCGCTCTGGGCCATACATGGGCTAGGACGTCGACGCCTAGTGGGCCTCTCTCCATGCTGTCACGAGGTCTTTCCCTTGTTGCCAGCTGCACTATTCACAGCAGTCACTGGACGTATCCAGATCTTCATGATTTCCATTACATGAGAGTAGATGTTAAAACTTCATGCTGATTTGAACTCGGCTCTCGCCAAGATAAGCACCAACCAAGACATAGCTTTACAGTAAACTAATGTGATCCATCTGTATCTCCATCCATTTGCGTTTCTTTCCACCTGTTGATGTAGATATCGTTCTGCCTGGTGTTGATGGCTGAAGTGTAATGCTGACTCCAGGGATCAGCTTATTTTCCTCCACAGTGCATCAGCACACACAACAGCTGTGATGCTGGCCTTGTGGATCAACCACAGTGCGGTCTTCCCAGCGCTTCAGCATGACAAACGTCTGGATAGGGTACATCTCTGCGGTCTTCAAGTGGACACCTTCTGTCCTCTGTGTTTCGTCGACTAGCCCACAACACCTCAAGAGGGTTCTACAGCGATTCTGGCATCCCAGTATCACCCCCTCCGTCCCCACTCAACTCAGCCCAGCTTACTTATCCGTACATCAGCGTTGCTTTCTTTCTATTGTGCTTGAGATCCCCATCCAGAATTTTTCCATCTCAATCATAGCCAGTTGCAGCTCCTTTCTGCTGCTTTAGATAAGTTCAGTGTTAACTGAAAAACTTTCACTACACAAATACAATCCTTTCAATATTGTTAATGTTTGTGATTCAATGATAAAATACAATGAGTGCTCTTCAAAGAAACACAGGACCACAAATCACCATGGGTTATTTCAATATTGTTAATGTTTGTGATTCAATGATAAAATACAGTGAGTGCTCTTCAAGAAACACAGGACCACAAATCACCATGGGTTATTTCAATATTTTCATGTCAGTTTTGATGGATTAAATAAAGTTTTGACTGAATGAAACCTCTTTTAGTTCATCAAAACAGAGAGTTAAAGCTTTGTGAATAAGGCCTGCTGTTGAAAATCAGACATGCAACCTGCAGTACATTTTATACAGTCTAATGTAGCCGTCATACAAATAAAAATGAAACACATTATTTAAAATGTATAGATAGTAACATGGTTATAATTACACATACACACAAAACAGATATTTCCCATTTCTACAGAACACATTCCACACAGCCTCCAACAATACAGAACATGTTCCACACAGCCTTCAACAATATAGAACACGTTCCACACAGCCTCCAACAATGCAGAACATGTTCCACACAGCCTCCAACAATACAGAACACGTTCCATGCAGCCTTCAACAATATAGAACACGTTCCACACAGCCTCCAACAATGCAGAACATGTTCCACACAGTCTCCAACAATACAGAACACGTTCCACACAGCCTTCAACAATATAGAACACGTTCCACACAGCCTTCAGCAATACCGAACACGTTCCATGCTGTCTCTAACCAGCTTTGTTTTCCTATAATAACTTGTCACAAAGGGCTCTGGGCTCAATGGTATGCAGGATAACGAATGTTACAAAAGGCTAAGTTTAAGTTGATTGTTTTCTAACCTCAAGAATCATGAGAGTAAAAACTTCATGAAGTCTACTTTAGTAAAAGTGTACTGATTCAGCCGTTTGAATTGGTCCTACGTTCATGAAGGCACTATGCAGGCACGGTGTAGGGCTTATCACACAAACAAATAGACTTACTTTCCAGAACACTTTCAGTTCATTTTCTTGCCCAGCTTTAAAAAAAAAAATTTAAAAAAAGAGTAGACAGTGCTAGTAAAATAGGTACTGATGGCTGGTGCTTAGTGGTAATGTGGGTCTGTGAAACCAGTCTGTACCAGGAGACACTAAAGGGTTTGAATGGGTAAAGCAAACAGTATTCAAATTGTGATGAACTCGGCGTGTAGACGCCTCCTAAAAATAATCTCTTCCTGCAGTGGATAGAGGGTGTCTTCCTACACGATGCAGAATCTCTTCTTGTTTTCAGTCCATTCACTGTAGATACTTTACATTGACTCCTTGATTAGTGCACGCAGTCTCTGGAAAGCCTGAGATAAAAAGGAAAACACATTCATTAAGGCAAAGTAAATGAAAAGTCAGAGAAATGCTATTTAACCCTAGTGTGTGTTGCATTCCAAAACCAAAACAGAAAAAAGGGGTAACTAAGAAACACATGTTAATATCAACACTGAAAAAGCAACAACCCCATTTGGACCACGGTATGGACTGTCCAGTATAATAACTCAAACACATGTTACTATCAACACTGAAACAGCAACAACCCCATCTGGACCACGGTATGGACTGTCCAGTATAATAACTCAAACACATGTTACTAATCAACACTGAAACAGCAACAACCCCATCTGGACCACGGTATGGACTGTCCAGTATAATAACTCAAACACACGTTACTATCAACACTGAAACAGCAACAACCCCACCTGGACCACGGTATGGACTGTCCAATAAAATAACTCAAACACATGTTACTATCAACACTGAAACAGCAACAACCCCATCTGGACCACGGTATGGACTGTCCAGTATAATAACTCAAACACATGTTACTATCAACACTGAAACAGCAACAACCCCATCTGGACCACGGTGTTGATTGTCCAGTACAATAATTCAAACACATGTTACTATCAACACTGAAACAGCAACAACCCCATCTGGACCACGGTATGGACTGTCCAGTATAATAACTCAAACACATGTTACTAATCAACACTGAAACAACAACAACAACCCCATCTGGATCACGGTATGGACTGTCCAGTATAATAACTCAAACACATGTTACTATCAACACTGAAACAGCAACAACCCCATCTCAACAACCACTGTGTTGATTGACCAGTATAATGGACACAACGCTGCACAAAGGTTCACTCTTCAGCTAAGACACAGATGTTCTTTTTCAGAACCACCTCCAGTCAGTTTGCTGTTGGCATCGCAGGTGTGCTCTTTTACATTGAAGCTGGGATTCTTGGTAACCCTTGTAGCAACTCTGTAATCACAACTGTTGGAAAACATGGATTGAGAATTGATTAGCAGTTTGCTACGCATGTGGACTAGTAGAGCTATACTGGTGTTCTTTTCTGAAAAGAGACTAATATTGCAAATAGCAGACTGTTTGGTTCAAATTGCATGTACTGCTTACAATTGATAGAGACGATGCGTCTACAAACTGCCCAACAATGACTGCAAGCTAACGAGATAACAATGCTGTGGACTAGAAGGGAACAGGCTCTAAAGACTTCAGAGAGATCAAAAGAGATAATCCCACTGGCATCAACGGGGGTCGCAAGGAGATAACAAAAGGCAGATGTATGGACCTTTTGTCTCCAGGAGTGTGAAGAATGCACTGAGTTCAGAGGTTGTCACACTAGACTACACACACATTAACACTCACACAATAAATTAAATTACCTTTGCAATTGGTTAAGTGTCAGAGAAAGGGGAGGTGGACCATCTATACAGAAGGGTATTTAATGTCATGCAAACATTGTAATGTTGAGTATTGTGTTTGTCCTGTACCTGGGACCAGACTCCCTGCATATTTCAATAAACTTGGCAACTGATTGAAGAAAAGAATCTACTTACTCACCATCTAGTTTTTGTAAGTTACTTCAACAACATTCTCCAGCCAATCCACACACTGTACCTGATCAATCTGCTCTGGAGAGGAAAGCGAGAAGGCAGCTCTCACATACGGACAAGGCTCTGAGCTGTCAATATTGAAGACACCCCCTGGCACAAGCAGCACCTGCGCAAAGACAGAACGAGGAAAAAGGATCTTAGAAAAGGGATCCATTTAACAGGCAGGAGTATTCAGGGAGACAAATGATCATGAAACACATGAGTCAGACAGGGAATATGGTCAGAAAATATAAAAATGTTGGCTAGCTTTAATGTGTAATATAATAATAATACAAAATAAAACAACTTGCTTTATTTCTTTATTGACTAAATAATATGTTAAAAATAGCAAATCAGTGTGATATAATGTCTCAGAACACACTGTTGTCAGAACAGATTAGGAAAGAAATTGACTAGTGATGTAAATATCCATTGAAATAGGGAAAGAATACATGAAGTGCCATCCATAGGGAAAGAATACATGAAGTGCCATCCATAGGGAAAGAATACATGAAGTGCCATCCATAGGGAAAGAATACATGAAGTGCCATCCATAGGGAAAGAATACATGAAGTGCCATCCATAGGGAAAGGATACATGAAGTGCCATCCATAGGGAAAGAATACATGAAGTGCCATCCATAGGGAAAGAATACATGAAGTGCCATCCATAGGGAAAGAATACATGAAGTGCCATCCATAGGGAAAGAATACATGAAGTGCCATCCATAGGGAAAGAATACATGAAGTGCCATCCATAGGGAAAGAATACATGAAGTGCCATCCATAGGGAAAGAATACATGAAGTGCCAATCCAAGCTTTTCTAGACACACTTCAGATTGTTGCAGTCCATGTAGAGCTAAAGAAACCAATTCCTCCACTTGCTGAAACGATAGTGTGGATGAACTGTGCTGGGTATGCTCCCACGCTACGTGCAAAACAATCCGAAACCTCAGAATCAACATAGCACAAAACAAACAGTGAAACCCTGCGAATGACTTGGCGCTTCTACAAGGGCAGCTTTGATCACACAGGTCTTCATTTCACAGATTACCACAACTTTGAAATATATTCATACCAGGGCCACTGCAGGGGTGAATAACTCTTTCTGTATGGCATGTTTGTTATTTCAGTGTTTGCACATATCTGCATACCATATATTTAAAATGCAAAAAATTAAAACAAAACCAGAATGATATTCGCCTAACCCGAAAAATATCAGCAATGTGTGCTCCTAAAGCAGTGGTTCTCAACCTATTTCCATTTGTGGGCCACATATGCAGCTATCTATGTGTTATGTGGGCCGCACCCACACAATATACTTACTACCTGTATATCTATAAAAAACATGTTTTGTGTCTGTTATCTGATAGCAATGCCATACAAATCAATATAATACCTTCCATTTTAAATGAGCAAAACAAGTAAAAATATAACTATTAAAATTAATTTGCTTTTAAACTTACATTAGTGGGAGATCTGGCAACTTCCTTTGTTTGAAGCAGTAATTGCTTCACAGCCTGGTTGAAGATGGGTGCCAGCACACCGCCACTGTGCATGAAGGTTTGCATCAGTCAAGCAAGCGTGATAGAGGGATTTAATCCGGCACATGGCTGAGAAGGTACGGTCACAAATGCAAGTCGATCCAAACATAGAGTGTATTTTTGCACTCAAAAGAGGCACATTTTGTCCAGCAACACATTTCCATTATTCCTGGTCAGAACTTGCATGCTCTGCTGGGTAAGTTGCTCCCTGCCCCTGCAAATCTGACAGCTCTTCTTCCAGTTCATGCCTGGGAACATACAATGCTGTGGCAAGGTGTTTAAGTGTTTAAAATGGGAAAGGTGTAAGGATCCCGTAGAAAAGCACCAGCAGATTGTACTTTAACGAAATCGCCAAAATGTGATGAAAACTCTTCTTTCAGCTGCTGTACTGTAACAACAAATTGTTCTCTTTTGTCACTTTCCACAGAACCTTCACCTGCTTCATTTAACACTGGGAAATGCGCGAGGTCTCCTTTAATTTGATCGATGAACAGTTCAAGTTTGATCTTAAAACTGGCAACAGCGCACTTTAACTTGTCAATTGCTTTTCCTTCACACTGCAGTTGCACATTCAGCTTATTTAGATGCCCAGTGGGGTTGGCAAGAAATGCTATGTCTTCCTTCCAGCTGTCATCTTTTAATTCAGGGTATTTACCCTCCTCACCAATTTCACAAAGAAACCGCACAATTTGTGGAAGTAATGCAACAAATCTTTGAAGAACCTTACCACGACTTAGCCATCTTACTTCTGTGTGTAACAGTATATCGCCATATGACGAGTCAATTTCTTGCAGCAAAGAAACAAAATGGCATTGTAGTCAGGGTCAAGCACAAATGAAGTTTATTACTTTCACAACTGTGTCCATTATTCCCTTCATGCTACCGTCTGCTAACTTGCTGCAGAGAGCCTGTTAATGCACAATACAGTGAAATGACAACAGATTTGGCTGCTCCCTTGTCATTTCAGCAGCTAGTCCCAGATGTTTACCAGTCATACACGGAGCTCCATCTGTTGTTACAGAAACAACTGAATTTAGTGAAACATTCATTTCACCGCATGCTTGGTGAACAGTAACGTATATATCCTCCCCACACGTGCAATCGTGCAATGACTACAGCGAAAGTAAGTCTTCTGTAATTTCAAAGTTGACTGTATCAATGCATTGAATCCAAATGCCAAGCTGGGCCACGTCTCCTATATCAGTTGATTCATCAGCTGCTAAACTTAAAGCTACAGCAGAAGAGATCTTTGCTTTCAGTTGGATGGCCAGGTTTTCAGAAAGGTCTGAGATGCGCCGACATACTGGGTCATTGCTTAGCTGCAGATTTTGTATCCTTCTTATGACTTCGTTTTTGTTTCTCAAACCATTAAAGAGACAGTCCGCGGACTCTAAAAAGCATTGTTTTACAAACTCCCTATCACTAAATGGTTTCCCGTGTTTGGCAAGCATCCAAGAAATTTTGTACGATGCAAGTGACACACCGTCTGCTTCAGTAAATGCAGCACGCAACACTTTCTGCTCATTGTTTAGTGATTTCTCAAGATGACAAAATTTAACTTTCTATCTTCAGATTACATATTTAGTTTGAAAGACGTGATGCTTTGTCTCAAAGTGCCTTTTTACATTGCACACAGTGAGGGCCGTATGACATAATAAACAAAACAGCTTCCCATCTCTGTCTATGACTGAAACCACTTCTTTCCACTTCTACTGCCAAACTGCGATGCTTCTTTCCAGTATCCTTGTACCTTTCTGCCTTCTACTGCCAAACTGCGATGCTTCTTTCCAGTCACCTTGTACCTTTCTGCCTTCTACTGCCAAACTGCGATGCTTCTTTCCAGTATCCTTGTACCTTTCTGCCTTCTACTGCCAAACTGCGATGCTTCTTTCCAGTCACCTTGTACCTTTCTGCCTTCTACTGCCAAACTGCGATGCTTCTTTCCAGTCACCTTGTACCTTTCTGCCTTCTACTGCCAAACTGCGATGCTTCTTTCCAGTCACCTTGTACCTTTCTGCCTTCTACTGCCAAACTGCGATGCTTCTTTCCAGTCACCTTGTACCTTTCTGCCTTCTACTGCCAAACTGCGATGCTTCTTTCCAGTATCCTTGTACCTTTCTGCCTTCTACTGCCAAACTGCGATGCTTCTTTCCAGTATCCTTGTACCTTTCTGCCTTCTACTGCCAAACTGTGATGCTTCTTTCCAGTCACCTTGTACCTTTCTGCCTTCTACTGCCAAACTGCGATGCTTCTTTCCTTCATCTGCTTTTTTTTTTGCCAAGATCACATGGGCTGCAGCTGTGTGCTGATTGGGCCGCAAGCAGCCCGCGGGCCCCGGGTTGAGAACCACTGTCCTAAAGGATTAGGCTCCTAAAGGATTAGGCTCTTAAATGTCAGCAATGTGTGCTCCGAAAGGATTTTTGTTATTTTCTCCCAATTTGAAACGCCCAATTATTATTCAGGCTCAGCTCACCGCTACCACCCTTGTGCTGACTCGGGAGCGGCAAAGAGCTACAGCGTCGGAGGACAACGCAGCTCCCGGACAGCTAGCAGGCAAGCCCGCAGGCACCCGGCCAGACTACAGGGGTCGCTGGTGCGCAGTGAGCCAAGGGCACCCTGGTCGACCTAGACCCCCCCCAGCGATGCTCAGCCTATAGGGCTCATCCTGCACTCACGCAGAGCGTTTTTACTGGATATGCCACTCAGCCCCTTATGAGGCCCAGTTCACCCCTAGTAAGTCGCATTGGATAAAAACATCCACTAAATGACTAATTCATGTAATACACTCCAGGGCCTTTGGAATTTTACAGCAGCAGCAGAGTTCAGGCAGTGGATTCAAAATTCTAAAGAAGCATTCAAAATTCTAAAAGGTATTGACAGTGTCGACCCAAGGGACTTTTTCAGCCTGAAAAAAGAAACAAGGACCAGGGGTCACAAATGGAGTTTAGAAAAAGGGGCATTCAGAACAGAAAATAGGAGACACTTTTTTACACAGAGAATTGTGAGGGTCTGGAATCAACTCCCCAGTAATGTTGTTGAAGCTGACACCCTGGGATCCTTCAAGAAGCTGTTTGATGAGATTTTGGGATCAATAAGCTACTAACAACCAAACGAGCAAGATGGGCCGAATGGCCTCCTCTCGTTTGTAAACTTTCTTATGTTCTTATGTTCTTATGATTCTGACATGAGAAAATGGCAAACAAGAAAAGATGTTCAGTTTCGCAGAGGAGTGAGTGTTCGAGGGCATGGGAGGAGATACGAATGATGAATGTTAGAATGGCTTCATCCACTGTACAGGTAAACTCTGAAACATTCATTCCATGAGCAATGAACACCTTAATTCCTATCTTGCAAAACACATGAATAAATGAATACATTTAAACATCGGTTTCCAATGCTACAAGCTGCAGCTGAAACGCAAAGTCATGTGCAGAACAATAACAAGCCAATGCACTGGATCTTAAAATCCAACAATGCTATATATATATATATATATATATATATATATATATATTGCTGCTCTAGAAAGAGTGCAAAGAAGAGCGACCAGAATTATTCCGGGCTTAAAAGGCATGTCATATGCAGACAGGCTAAAAGAATTGAATCTGTTCAGTCTTGAACAAAGAAGACTACGTGGCGACCTAATTCAAGCATTCAAAATTCTAAAAGGTATTGACAGTGTCGACCCAAGGGACTTTTTCAGCCTGAAAAAAGAAACAAGGACCAGGGGTCACAAATGGAGTTTAGAAAAAGGGGCATTCAGAACAGAAAATAGGAGACACTTTTTTACACAGAGAATTGTGAGGGTCTGGAATCAACTCCCCAGTAATGTTGTTGAAGCTGACACCCTGGGATCCTTCAAGAAGCTGCTTGATGAGATTTTGGGATCAATAAGCTACTAACAACCAAACAAGCAAGATGGGCCGAATGGCCTCCTCCTTGTAAACTGTAAACTTTCTTATGTTCTTATATATATATATATATATATATATATATATATATATATATATATATATATATATATATATATATATATATATCCAACAATATATATATGACTACGACACACACACACACACGAGCAGAAAACGTCCATGGTACCCCCACTTCTCAATCACCACCCCCGTAACGTGCTCTAGGTGTTTCCCAACACAATCAGCACCCCAGATACACACATTGGTGTGTCAATGTACAGCCATCCCGGGAACAGACAGTCCCTAATCTTGTTTCCTCTCTCCGGAAATTCCTTGACAGCTTACCTCCTTCTCTAATGCTTTCTCCATAATCAGCTTGTGTGTGTCCTGAATTCCTTTCACCTTGATCCACAGAAACATGCCAGCCGCAGGCATGTGCCATTCAGCAACATCTAGGAGGAGAAAAGACAGTCAGCTGAAAGCACTGTGCTTCTTTTACTGTAGGGTTGGAACGTGCATCGGATTACATTATAACAGAGGTAGCATGAAGCTCCACCATCGCTACTGTGTCACTTTGTGGAGGGTTTTTCGTACCTCTAGTATAGACTAGTAAGAGTCCTCAACATTTGCTGCTGTTGATTTGTGATCTGCTGTGGTTTTATGAAGAGTTAAAACAATAAATGTGCGCCTCACATTTTAAACACAACGGTTTGTTGTTCTTATTGCCTACTAGAAGTTATTTCCATTTTTTGCAGAAGACATTGATAAGCATCCACTGCTCCAGGTGTGTAAGCTCTGCTGTTTAGCCATGCTGTTGGAGATGTGCAGTATGATGTGACTGCCTGGCCTGGCTGGGATGGGTAGTGTGCTAAGCTCTGATCATGGGAGTCTGACTCTGATCTGCTGTTTAGCCATGCTGTTGGAGATGCGCAGTATGATGTGACTGCCTGGCCTGGCTGGGATGGGTAGTGTGCTAAGCTCTGATCATGGGAGTCCGACTCTGATCTGTGTTTAGCCATGCTGTTGGAGATGCGCAGTACGATGTCTTCCTGCGACTGCCTGGCCTGGCTGGGATGGGTAGTGTGCTAAGCTCTGATCATGGGAGTCCAACTCTGATCTGCTGTTTAGCCATGCTGTTGGAGATGCGCAGTACGATGCGACTGCCTGGCCTGGCTGGGATGGGTAGTGTGCTAAGCTCTGATCATGGGAGTCCGACTCTGATCAGCTGTTTAGCCATGCTGTTGGAGATACGCAGTACGATGTGACTGCCTGGCCTGGCTGGGATGGGTAGTGTGCTAAGCTCTGATCATGGGAGTCCGACTCTGATCAGCTGTTTAGCCATGCTGTTGGAGATGCACAGTACGATGTCTTCCTGCGACTGCCTGGCCTGGCTGGGATGGGTGGTGTGCTAAGCTCTGATCATGGGAGTCCGACTCTAATCTGCAGTCCCCTTTGTTTAATATGCACTAACCTTGAAGCCACTTGTCTGCAGAAGAAAGCATTGCATCCCTCTGCTTTCTGTAGAACTCCACAACACTGCAGTGGAACACAGAGAGCAGAAGGGTTCATTTACGCAATACAGGTAAAAATGACATTGTTTTATTAAAAGGGAATTAGGTAGTGTCTCGTAATGCAGGAATGAGCGGAGTGGTTCACAGTGGTGCTACTGACCTGTCAATATGGTTAAGGAACCCTTCCTGTCCCCATCTCTGAAGCAGCTGTGTGACAAGGAGCTGAAAACGAAACAGACCACCTATTTAAAGTGTGTTTGTATCAGTGCGCGCTTGCAGTGGTGAATAGAGGAAGAGCGAATTAACATTCAGGTTCATTTTGCATAACAATTAATACTTAAATATACTATTGTACAGGGAATGGGCAGGCTAATGCTTCAATATATTTTGGACGGTAATCATTATTATATATTTTAAGGCTAGGATGTCTTAAAACCTGCTTCAACTGGATTTTGTAAGAACAGAGAAAGGGGTCAGACTTAATTCAGTAAAATAATATTAATAACTGTTATACTGAAGTAACTGAACTAGAAATACATATTATAAAATAAATTAAACTGTTATACAAATAACAGTATTATTGTTGAAAGAACATATTACAGTCAAAAACGAAAGAAGTTCAGTACTGACACTGTCAGAATATTGTAATAATTGTACTGTGTTTTAAAGAATATAAAACCAGCATAAATAATATTGCAGCAAATTATAAACAGGTTACAATGATTTGAACTACGAAAACTGAACAAGTGATAATGCTAGGAAAGCTTGTCTATGTGTCTTTGTCATTATAACACATACAGTCTTGAAAGCCGGTCAGACTATTGCCCTTGGAAGCCTGTAACCTTGAAAGCAGCAGGCATCTGGGGGATTAAACACAGAGGCATCTGGGGGAACTAAACACAGAGGCTAGGTAATGTAGATTGGTAAAAACAAAAGGGTAACCCTTTTTAGAGAGAATGATATTTGAAAGTTAAAAGACGTATTTCATTTTATTGATTCTGTTGTTATTAAGCATAGAGGTTTTAAATTAAAAACGTATTCCGATCTACAGTAATAATGACAAAACCCTCTGAAGAGAAATAATATGTTTTAAGTATTTTGATTTTATGAGAAAAATAATAATTGAAACTCGCAAGTGTTTTTGCTTGTTTAAGGCTCTACTGTAATACAAATAGACTGTAAAAGCAGGAGCGAGCATTTCATTTAATCAGTTTAAGAATTAGTTCAGTTTCTTTCTCCAACTAAACAAAACATATTTTAGACATTTCAATATCCATTAAATTAAAGAATGTCAATGTTTAGTTTATATAAAGGTTTCACTGCAATAAAAAATAGTAACTGTTAGGTTGTAATATTAGACAAATAAAGTGTAAACTGTACTCAATAACTTTAGTACACCATTGTGAGAACCCTGTGTGTGTGTGTGTGTGTGTGTGTGTGTGTGTGTGTGTGTGTGTGTGTGTGTGTGTGTGTGTGTGTGTGTGTGTACACATTGTGAGAACCCACACCAACAAACACCATGTGTGTTGGGACACCACACACATTGAGATGTGAGTACACCACACACACACACACACTGTGTGGTGTGTGGTGTGTCTACACCATTGTGGTAACACTCTTGTTGACACTGTGTGTCTACACCATTGTGAGAACCCTGTGTGTGTGTGTGTGTCTACACCATTGTGAGAACCCTGTGTGTGTGTGTGTGTGTCTACACCATTGTGAGAACCCTGTGTGTGTGTGTGTGTGTGTCTACACCATTGTGAGAACCCCGTGTGTGTGTGTGTGTGTGTCTACACCATTGTGAGAACCCTGTGTGTGTGTGTGTGTGTGTGTCTACACCATTGTGAGAACCCTGTGCGTAACTACACCACTGTGAGAACCATGTGTGTCTACACCACTGTGAGAACCCTTTGTGTGTGTGTCTACACCATTGTGAGAACTGTGTGTGTGTGTGTGTGTCTACACCATTGTGAGAACCCTGTGTGTATGTGTACACCATTGTGAGAACCCTGTGTGTGTGTCTACACCATTGTGAGAACCGTGTGTGTGTCTACACCATTGTGAGAACCCTTTGTGTGTGTGTCTACACCATTGTGAGAACCCTTTGTGTGTGTGTCTACACCATTCTCTACACCCTGAACGGGTAATGGGGGTGTGGGGTTGTCACAAAGACGGCTGTAGAGAGTGACGTCAGACCAGAAACAGGAACCAGGAAATAAACAACAGAGAGGTGGAGCTGGGTGGAGCTGAGCGATTGGTTTCGCTCAGCATTTAATGAATGAACAGAACAGTAAATAAAAAGGTTGTAAAAAACAAAAACACAGGACACGGCACTTTCGCCAAATTAAAGAGACAAACAAAACGGACTACACAGACAAACACGGTGAGCTGATATTTTAACTATTAACTATTATTATTATTATTATTATTATTATTATTATTATTATTATTTACCTCCGTCTCCAATCCTGTTCTCCACTCACCGAACACACAACCCCGAGTGGGTGAAAACATGCTGCTTTTATGCAGCTGTACCGAGACTCGATTGCTAATCAATCATTCAATTGGAGTCGCGGTACAACTGCACGTGAATTAATAAAGTGCAATTCCCCGTGCTCACATATTATTACATTTTACTTGCACATGAAGTGCTGTGCAATCCTCGTGCCTAAATACAAATATACATTTTAAACACTTGTGTTACACAGACCCGTTTATATCCTATGTACCAATGACTATACACCAACATTAACACACCACATACAACACAAAATACACAAATGTGCGGGTCACTTTGCCACAGGGGTCCATACAGACAGCCAGAAGAGGGGACCCCCTTATACTTAAATCACACTTATTCCAAATGAAGAATTAAAGTTGCTACTTTACCTCAAGACTTGATGGGTGAACAGTGAACTGGTGACATTGGTTTGTTGTACAGAAGAGATGTGATACTTTCAAGAAAACCTGGATGACTGTGGGGCTCACAGTGTTATTTATTTGGGAACACAGGCCTTATTCATTCATTTTGCTAAATTCCATTGTAGCTTCTAGTTTTGAAAACTTTTTCAAGTGCTTATTTAAAAGCATGGTTCATTTTGTGAATAGGCTCCCTCTGTGCCACTTGCCTGTGTGAAGGTGCTGGTGTGCATTGTAGATGCCTGAATGTGGAGGACTATCCTATCAATAAGGGGTTTTGGTCCAGTCACAAATCCCAGTCTTAGACTAAGAAAGAAGAAGAAAAAAAAAGATTATTATTGGTTGTACTCATATGACTTTAACCCTCAAGTTATTTCTGGGATATTTTTAGATGAATGACGGTTCCATCTGTTGTCTTGTTTAAGAGCAGTGAAGTCAGCCAGGTTCTGCCAGTCTGGATCTCAGCAGTGGCTTGGAGCTGCAGACAGTACCTTTGTGCACACTATTCCAGATCTATGCTGACACCTCACACACATGTTGAATTCTGGACCTTGTACACAGGCCCGACTCAAAGCCAGGTCCTTGTGCTAATGGAGCACCACTATAGTAATCAGAGCAATGTCCAATGAACAGGAAATGCTATTTTCTTTTGTGTCAATGAAAAATTGCAGATGCAACAGCAACTCTTTCCAAGCAGCCGGCATCAGTAGAATATTCTGCACAGGTCACACCACAGGTAACATAATAAGGGTAAACACATTTTATTTATTCCAATTTCATTACAGACTGTTTTACACAACTGGTGGTACTTGAACTGCTGTTATTTCCTCTATTTACTGAATGCTACAGCATGCAGAAATCACTGAATTATGCAAGCTGATACTGTCATTGCACAGAGCAGTGGAGAGACCCCACATTGAATTCAAGCTCAGCAAGAGGTTCCTGTTAAAATGCAGATCACTTACCCAGCGGACAGGATTTTAGAAAATGAATCAGTTCTTATAACTCTACCATCAACGTCCATTGATAGAAATGTTGGCACCCAAGGCTAGAAGAAAGAAAGAACGATGAAGCTTCTTTTCTGTTGTGATGACCTCTGAATAGCACACATGGTGAAAGTGGTCAATGATCATTGACTGAAACTTCGAGGTCAAAACCAATTTTTTGGCCAGGGGCCCACCGAGGCCCTCCAAAGCTCTGGGCTGTACACAGGGGTGTAGTGCTGGGGGTCGCGGGGCAGCGCTACATGCTCTCAGATGAATTCTGAGCCGTTTTGGACCATTCAAATTTGAACTTGACTTTGTAGAAAAAGAAATTCAGAAATGATTTCACTTCCAACTTGTCATTTTACCAGATGGATCAACCTGATAAATCACATGAGGCTCTTTAACAAACATAGTTTTCGAAATGTTACTCAAACCTTTTACATGTATGCCCAATTCACAGTAAAACATACAGTAATAACGTCTTGACTGTACATCTGTACAAGATAAAAGAATAACAGCCTAACCTAAATAAATATTATTTGAAAACTATACAGAAATTTAACATTTCCTAAATACTAGCCACAAATGCCTTTTAAATGGGGCACATAAATATTTACCTTTTCAAACTGAAGAAAATAGTAGGGATCGTCCTCAATTATAAGGAAATCATAGTCTTGAGCAAGCTTTTAAAGAAAAACAACAGTACATTAATAAATAGGTTCTCGAAATGGGCCTAGTGAGAAAGGGAAAAGACATATACATATTTTTTGATGACTAAGAAGACTTATAAAGGGATAATAAAAAGAGAAAAAATATATATTCTGCAATTGTAGACGGCATATTTTAAAGCTCAAATTCCTCAGATTTAAACATTAATTTCTTATCAGAATTAGTAAGAAGTGATCCATTTCCACTGAATAACAACCTGGACTCCAGACACAGTACAGACCAACAAAAACAGCTGACAGAGATGTGCACTGTTTGCTGTAATGCAGCTGTGAATAAGTCTGTGAATAATTCTAAGCAGGGGGTTTAATCTTTCTACTGGCATTGTGTTTTGCAGAAAGGCAATCCGATACAAAATAAAATGAGGGGCGCTGCATGTGAGTAGGGTGTGATTGAGTGGTGGGATACCTGATAGACCTCTCTTGCATGAGAGTAGAGTGTGATTGAGTGGTGGGATACCTGATAGACCTCTCCTGCATGCGAGTAGGGTGTGATTGAGTGGTGGGATACCTGATAGACCTCTCCTGCATGCGAGTAGGGTGTGATTGAGTGGTGGGATACCTGATAGACCTCTCCTGCATGCGAGTAGGGTGTGACTGAGTGGTGGGTTACCTGATAGACCTCTCTTGCATGCGAGTAGGGTGTGACTGAGTGGTGGGATACCTGATAGACCTCTCTTGCATGAGAGTAGGGTGTAATTGAGTGGTGGGATACCTGATAGACTTCTCTTTTGCGTTCTGTAGTCATGGAGGCTCCTGTGGGGTTGCCCCCATTTGGAATAGTATAGAGCAGTTTTGGGACGGTATTGTTGGGTTTCCCAACATCTTCCAGCCTCCAGTGGGAAAGGGTTTCCCTCAGAGCTTTGGGAATTATTCCATACTCATCGCTGGGGACGTTAATTATGTTGCATCCCAGTGGTTTAAGCTGACAAAAGATAGAACAAAAACTGAAATTAAAAGCAATATATTTCAATGGGTGTGCTGATCATCATACAGATATGGAAAACTGTAACAAATATGAATCTGAACCTTAAAAGACCACAACCCATAGTATGAGGCTCCAGGTGAAGCGCTGCCATGTAATGAACCACAATGCCTATGAATGTAGTGATAGCCAATCCAGGTTTCAATGTCTCTATATTCCTTTGTGTGACCCTTTGAGGAGGAATGTGGGAATGTACAGAAATATCGAGAAGGAACATTCTAGAAATATCGAGAAGGAATGTTCTAGAAATATCTAGAAGGAACATTCTGTAAATAATGTTCACTATTAGCTTCAAACAAATACAAAAACAAAAGAACAAAAACAAATGCATAAGAACATAAGAAAGTTTACAAACGAGAGGAGGCCATTCGGCCCATCTTGCTCGTTTGGTTGTTAGTAGCTTATTGATCCCAAAATCTCATCAAGCAGCTTCTTGAAGGATCCCAGGGTGTCAGCTTCAACAACATTACTGGGGAGTTGATTCCAGACCCTCACAATTCTCTGTGTAAAAAAAGTGCCTCCTATTTTCTGTTCTGAATGCCTCTTTGTCTAATCTCCATTTGTGACCCCTGGTCCTTGTTTCTTTTTTCAGGCTGAAAAAGTCCCTTGGGTCGACACTGTCAATACCTTTTAGAATTTTGAATGCTTGAATTAGGTTGCCACGTAGTCTTCTTTGTTCAAGACTGAAAAAAAATCTTTTTTATAGTGAGGTGACCAGAACTGCACACAATATTCAAGATGAGGTCTTACTTTAATGGATGTTTACCTTAATGGGTGCATCTTTTATATAGGAAACTGCGAGCCCTATAAAATAGCAGGTCACATTACCTGAAGTACTTTCAAAAGGTATGCACAGTATTGCTGATAAAATGTTAAGTAAACCCCATGCTGATTGAGGGTCACCCCTCAGATCTCAGGGCAGTGGGCTGTAACAGTACAATGCAGATGGGGCTCCCAAAGATTCAGGGTTGATAAGGGTGTGAAAGAAATGTACAAATGAAAGTACCACAGTTACACTGAAGCAAACGCAAAGCCTGTCAATAATGTGCAAGCATGCTTGTGTAATATGCACCTTTACATTGACATCTACAGAACTTATTGCTCTAAAAACATTTCTAACAAGCAAATAAAAAGCCACTTACAGCAGCTAGTGTTCCGGAATACGTCGGTGCATCCAAGAGAACATTGTCCCCAGGGTTTATAATCATTTCAAACGCCTGGAAGAAAGAGACGAGGAACACCTTTCAGTGATATTCTCAAAAGAATGAAAAATCTACACCTTGGAAAAACAAATATTTTAACACACACACACACCAAAAAAAAACAGCCACAGTCTTCCAAATAGCATGGGGCACACTAAACCCACCTCTTTCTGTCCACACAGAACTTATAGTGGAGATCCTAGAGGAGAGTTCACAGGTATGAGAATGTATTGTTGGCTCAGGATATAACCAAATGGAGGATAAACCTCTCAATCCCACGAGCCCCTTGTTACTGTATAGATGATAAACCTCTCAATCCCACGAGCCCCTTGTTACTGTATAGATGATAAACCTCTCAATCCCACAAGCCCCTTGTTACTGTATAGATGATAAACCTCTCAATCCCACGAGCCCCTTGTTACTGTATAGATGATAAACCTCTCAATCCCACGAGCCCCTTGTTACTGTATAGATGATAAACCTCTCAATCCCACGAGCCCCTTGTTACTGTATAGATGATAAACCTCTCAATCCCACGAGCCCCTTGTTACTGTATAGATGATAAACCTCTCAATCCCACGAGCCCCTTGTTACTGTATAGATGATAAACCTCTCAATCCCACGAGCCCCTTGTTATTGTATAGATGATAAACCTCTCAATCCCATGAGCCCCTTGTTACTGTATAGAAGATAAACCCCAATGTTTTATTCTAAATGTTGAGCTAATATGCAGATTTGCTAAACACATGGCAAGTCATTACAATATGGAGAAAGAATCTTACAATAGAAATGGTGGTTGTTGTAATGAGTTTCTTGTTTTTTTTAAGGCTTCACTCTGTGATGTGTTTGGCTGGATTTTCAAAATCTGCATACAGCACCATCTTCTGAATGCTTAAGAAACTAAACAACAGGTAATTCTGTGACAAATTACCTAACATGGTACACCCTACCATCTCCCATTTACACTAACTTTGTTCTTGGGGTTGTTTCAGGCAAACAAGCTCTCACATTCTTGGACTGGTCAGGTAAAGGGGTCAAAAGTTATAGAGAGGTTAAAATGTGGTTGATGGGTATTGTCCTTAATGTTAACCAACCTTTGTGGGAGGTATCATTTTATTGTAAATCGCACAGCAAATCCAGTTGAAAGAAAACAAAAGTAAGTTACACCTTAACAAAGTTTTTTACCTTTTACCTTGGGGTGAATTAGCTGCTTGATGAGATTCTGGGATCAATAAGCTACTAACAACCAAACGAGCAAGATGGGCCGAACGGCCTCCTCTCGTTTGTAAACTTTCTTATGTTCTTCTCTGGCCAGTGACACTGTTGTGATTTCCCGCCAGGGTGCATGCATTGGATATAAAGTCCCCCGATTCCTCAGAGACATTTTCAATCAGACCCATCCAATACGTATCTGCATCGATGACAGAAACAAAACTTCCTCTCTGATATAAAACTGCATCTTCTTCCTGAGCTGTGGATTCATCGGAGCCACCCCAGGAGATACTCAGACTCTGTTTCACTTATAGAGACGGAAGAGACTTGCAGCTGAGACTGGGAAACGGGGATGAATCTATGCAGGCATTTAGTGCCCTTTACAGTTAATGCAGACTTGAAGTGTTCAGCATTGGTCATGATGACTTTTCCAGATACAAAGATGAAGGTCATGCTGTTGAAGGCACTTTCAGAATGAATACATGTCTTCAGGGGGTACAATCTGCCCATCAGATGGACGCTGCAAGCTTGTTTTTGAAGTCTTTGGCTTGACTGCTCCCCTAATACCATCACAAGGGCCTTTGTGAAGTTGCAGAATTGCAGAACAACTCTGTACTGCATCCAAGCTGAAGTCCAGTTTATGGAGGCAGAGATGTATGAAACTGAACCGGGTTTTGTACTGGGCAGCTCAACCATCACTGAAGTAATGAATCTTCCTCAGGGGGTAGGTGTTTCCTTCATTTGGGGGAGGAGTTTGGATTGAAAGAATTCCTGGCACCTATTATATTCTACATCAATGGGAAGAACTCAAATTCTGAATTGAGTGCAAAACCTTGATTCACATCATCCATACTCTACTTCATTACTATAACAGCAGTGCTAGTAGCATCTCCATGTCACACAAAAGTGTTCATTGTTCACCTGGCATCAAAGGGGCTAGATTTATTTGTCCACTGATGACTTCATTTACCCATGGCATCTGATTCAAATTAAATGTTTGTTACCTGAAGATTATTCAGGTTTCCTAGAAATGGGGGAGGGGGTTACTTCCTGAAATTCTGCACAGACGAAGCAGACACCTTGACCTTTTCTTAGTAATTTTTTGAGATTTTTAGATTTAGATTTTAACTTCCTTTTGTTTTCTTTCAAATGGATTTGCTGTGCGATCTCCAATAAAATGACACCTCCCACAAGTTTGCAGCACAAACTGTTTTTGAGTGAAAGCTTGGCTAACGTTAAGGGTTAAAGGGAGGGGGGGGGGGGGGGAGCTGGACAGCAGAGCTGACCAGAGTCACTAAAATCAACAATTCTCGATAATATCACCTTGCACAGTCCTTCCTGGCTGCCAGTGGTGACACACATCTCCAGCTGCGACCTTTCAGGGCTGAAGCTGGCCGTTGGCGGGTTGTGGAGGCTTTTCTGAAGGTCCTTCATCCATGAAAGTAATTCTGGAATTCTTCAAGACAAGTGAGAAAAAAACAACAACTTTTGGTCCTGTGTCTTGTGATAATCTAGTTATGGTGGAATACTGTGGTTGCGTAATCTCTGTGAGCACAGTATCTCCGGTGACCGGAGTGGAGTATCTACACACAGTTCCGATCACATGTAGGGTTAGCACATCACCCTGCTGCTCTGAACACTGCATCTGACTCAAGATGTTAAATATTCAGCACATTCAGAGCAACCAGCTAACCAACTCTGTGGCTTTAAATACAAGCCCCAGTTTGTCTGGCCTTGGAGTTATCAAAAGCACCTGGATTGTATTTCTTGTCTGTACTCACCCAGGTGATGCAGAGTATTGAAGAGCTCTCTTCATAAGGACCTCATCAAAGTCAATACTGCTGCCGTTCTCCAGAGAGATGCTGGCACTTTTAAATGGGAAGGTGTCTGCATTAGGAGCTCCGGCAGCAAGCGAGATGAGTGATGGTGAGGATCTCTGCTGCAGTTCAGCTAGATAACAAACAAACAGGACCAACTAAGTCAAGCACAAGTTTATGGCATCTAAAAACTATTTAGATTAATTAAAAAAGTGCAATCTCCATGGGATTGTTCTATTCAGATTTATGTAAGGATGTACAGTTCACACAACACCAAAGGATCGTGCCACATTTATAAAGCAGAACATTCTAATTTCCAGAAATCTTGCGATTACGCCATACTGTTAAAGCAGTGTTTCTCATTTAGCAAGCAATAGCGGCGATACTAAAAAAAAAAAAAAACTGATGAAGAAAAAAGCAAAGCAAATAAATGCACTGCCTTCCTTAAATCTCTCCATGATGAGATCTATAACATGAACAGGAACAGAAACTGTAACTCAAAAACAAACAGAAAAACAATATCACAACATCAACCTCCAACAAAACTTACTTAATATTCGTATTGGAGAGGCCTTTCTTGCTGCACTTACAGCATTTATAAACCTGGAATAATTCATGATACCTGCAACACAAGGAGCATTACATCTAAGTATAACATAGCACTGTCCCATACAGCTTGACCTCTTTTACATAAGTGTTTACCTTTTAGAACCATGTTGACATTATCAGCTTCAGCATTATGACTTGTGTTTTCTGAAGAAGTTGCGGGCTAAAGGCTAAGCTAGGTAAGAGTCAAGTTTTAGTGTAAAACTAAACATGACTTCTAAGACACTGCAGCTTTACTTATAGTTCAGGGGCAGGTGGAAATCAAGTAAAACATTTAAATACAAAACCAGAGAAGCAGTCTAAAACTTATATTTTCAATGCATCAATGAATGTCTTATTTATATATATATATCTACACACACACACACACACACACACACACACACACACACACAAAGCATTTTCCAAAAAGAGGTGCTGACCGAAAGTCACTTTATATATTTATGTCTCTGCAGAGACAAACAGTAGTTCTCAGCAATGACATACAAACATATAAACCATGTATAGTTTGCTCTATGCCGCTTGTAGAGACGAGGTTGGTCGCTCACTCAAAATCTCTTCTTCCTTCAGACTTGACAATGAAGACTGATGAAGACACACTAGAAGTCGAAATGTGCTGTGTTTGTTTCTTCTTTTGTTTCAATAACAAGTTGTTAAAACAAATTGTAAGAGAAATGTGATGCAGAGAATTATTAGCGGTCAAGCTGAAGGAAGAAGAGATTTTTGAGTGAGTGACCAACCTCGTATCTACAAGCGTCGTCGAGCAAACGATACATGATTTACATGTCACTGACGTTACTACTTTCTAACTCTGCAGAGACATTAATATGCAGTGCCTATAGAAAGTCTACACCCCCTTTCAAATTTTTCACCTTTTGTTGCCTTATCGCCTGGAATTAAAATGCATTAAAATAGTTTTTTTTTTTTCATTTATCTACACATCCTACCCCACAAAAAATATTCTAGAAATTTGTAGAAAATAAAATTAAAAATAAAACCTGAAATAGCTTGATTGGATAAGTGTCCACTCCCCTTGTAATAGCAATCCTAAATTAGCTCAGGTGTAAACAATTACCTTCAAAATCATACACCAAGTTAAGTGGCATCCATCTGTGTTAAATTTTAGTGATTCACATGATTTCGGATAAATTCAGCAGTTCCTGTAGGTTCCCACTGCTGGGTAGTGCATTTCAAAGCAAAGACTCAACCATGAGCACCAAGGCGCTTTCAAAAGAACTCCGGGACAAAGTTGTTGAAAGGCACTGATCAGGGGATGGGTATAAAAAAAATATCAAAGGCCTTGAATATCCCTTGGAGCAAAGGTCAGGATGATTATTAAGAAGTGGAAGGTGTATGGCACCAAAAAAACCCTGCCTAGATCAGGCCATCCCTCCAAACTGGATGACCAAGCAAGAAGCAGACTGATCAGAGAGGCTACCAAGAGGTCAGTGACAACTTTGCAAGAGCTACAGGCTTTTATGGCCAAGACTGGTCAAAGTGTACATGTGACAACAATATCTCAGACACTCCACAAACCTGGCCTGTATGGTAGGGTGGCAAGAAAGAAGCCATTACTCAGGAAAGTCCACCTTGAATCCCTTTTGAAGTATGCAAAAAAACACTCTGGTGATTCTGTAGCCATGTGTCAAAAAGTTTTGTGGTCTGACAAAAACTTTTTGGCCTAAATGCAAAGCGTTATGTTTGGTGCAAACCTAACACAACCCAAAGAACACCATCTCTACTGTGAAGCATGGTGGTGGCAGCATCATGTTATGGGGATGTTTCTCATTGGCAGGGTCTGGGGCACTTGTCAGGATAGAAGGGAAAATGAATGGAGCAAAGTACAGAGAAGTCCTTGAGGAAAACCTGCTGCCCTCTGCAAGAAAGCTGAAATTGGGACGGAAGTTCACCTTTCAGCATGACAACGACCCAAAGCACACGGCCAAAGCTACACTGGAGTGGCTAAGGAACAAAAAGGTAAATGTCCTTGAGTGGCCCAGTCAGAGCCCCGACCTAAATCCAATCGAAAATTTGTGGCATTACCTGAAGATTGCTGTTCATCAACGATCCCCAAGGAACTTGACAGAGCTTGAACAGTTTTGTGAAGAAGAATGGTCAAATATTGCCAAATCTAGGTGTGCAAAGTTGGTAGAGACCTATCCCAACAGACTCACAAACTGCTGTCAAAGGTGCTTCCACCAAGTACTAACTCAAAGCTGAAGAATGAATATTTAAATATATATAATTTTTTTTTTAAAAAAATCAAGATTGCAAGATTGCTTGTTTTCAGTGTGCACAGTGCTCCAGATAAGCTGTGTACTGGGTGTTTTAAACTGAATGTGTAAGGAATATGCACTGCAATTTTTCAAGCTTCTTGCACTTTGTTGGTTCCTGGTGTCTCAACAGTCAGTTGTGAATATACTGCATGCAGCAGAGAAATGACGGGACAGCCTATAGCCTGCCTGGGTATTTGCAGAAACACATGACCAAGGTAATGTTTTACTCACAGTGCGTAACTTGGGGATTAAATGACCTTGAGATCTGGCTGTGAAATATCAGGACTACATTTAAATTCGCTTTGCACCATTGGTAACAGATATGTCAGTCCATATATAGATATATATATATATATATATAGATATATATATATATATATTATATATATATCTTTATATTGATATATCATATATCTATATCTATATGTGTAAAATATAATATATATTAGAGTGTGTAGTGTGGTTTATGACTTGTAGCAAAGTAAACGGTAAAAACTTTGACAGCCATTTGAAAGACCACTGCGCCTTTATGAGGCGGTTTCAAATTACATAAAAACATTGTTATGCTTGTAGGAGACTACGACATGGGCTTATGTACAGTTTTTACAACGAAAATAAAGAGGGTCGTGATAAATTTTCAGCACTTTGTAATATTTTGTACCCTTTCCTTTGGGTACAGAAAACAAACTGTGAGTTCCACAAATTTGTTCAAACAAGACAACTTGAGGATGCAACATCGATAATGGATCATTGCAAAGCATATGACATGGTTTATTTAGATTTCCAGAAAGCTTTTGACAAAGTCCCGCATAAAAGATTAATTCTCAAACTGAACGCAGTTGGGATTCAAGGAAACACATGTACATGGGTTAGGGAGTGGTTAACATGTAGAAAACAAAGTACTGATTAGAGGAGAAACCTCAGAATGGAGTGTGGTAACTAATGGAGTACCACAGGGATCAGAATTAGGTCATCTGCTATTCCTAATCTACATTAATGATTTAGATTCTGGTATAGTAAGCAAACTTATTAAATTCGCAGACGACAAAAAAATAAGAGGAGTGGCAAACACTGTTGCAGCAGCAAAGGTCATTCAAAATGATCTAGACAAGATTCAGGACTGGGCAGACACATGGCAAATGACATTTAATAGAGAAAAGTGTAAGGTACTGCACACAGGAAACAAAAATGTGCATTATAAATATAATATGGGAGATACTGAAATTGGAGACGGAATCTATGAAAAAGACCTAGGAGTTTTTGTTGACTCAGAAATGTCTTCATCTAGACAATGCGGGGAAGCTATAAAAAAGGCCAACAAGATGATCGGATACATTGTGAACAAGTGTTGAATATAAATCAAGGGAAGTAATGTTAAAACTATACAATGCATTAGTAAGACCTCATCTTGAATATTGTGTGCAGTTCTGGTCACCTCGCTATAAAAAAGATACTGCTGCTCTAGAAAGAGTGCAAAGAAAAGCAACCAGAATTATTCCGGGTTTAAAAGACATGTCATATGCAGACAGGCTAAAAGAATTGAATCTGTTTAGTCTTGAACAAAGAAGACTAAGCGGCGACCTAAATCAAGCATTCAAAATTCTAAAAGGTATTGACAATGTCGACCCAAGGGACTTTTTTGACCTGAAAAAAGAAACAAGGACCAGGGGTCAGAAATGGAGATTAGACAAAGGGGCATTCAGAACAGAAAATAGGAGGCACTTTTTCACACAGAGAATCGTGAGGGTCTGGAATCAACTCCCCGGTAATGTTGTTGAAGCTGACACCTTGGGATCCTTCAAGAAGCTGCTGATGAGATTCTAGGATCAATCATTAACTAACAACCAAACGAGCAAGATGGGCCTAATGGCCTCCTTGAAGCCTTGCAACATCCCTGTGAAATCTGAATTAATGTATTATTATTATTATTATTATTATTATTATTATTAAGAACATCTTTATAAGTGAGGAATGCAGGCGAGTAGGGTAGCCTATTGTAGATATTATATACCAGCTATATTTAACAAAATGACTGTACTTAACATTCTGACTGGACAATTATTATAACGTTTTCAGCTCTGTTGAAGCTATGGTTCTGTAGAAAACATGTATATATTATACATGTACATCTATACTAGGTTTCTAATACATATGCAGGCACAAGGATAGCACACAGCGCTTTCTTATGGAAAGTGCTTTGGTTTAAGTTCCCGGTTTAAGAAAGCTGTACAATAGCAGTAGTTGCACAAGGCTCAGACACTAACATTTCATTATGCCATCCCGTATTTTAATATTAATTAGGTTATTTGCATTTGGAACGAAAGGTACTGCCAAAACAGAGGGAGAAAAATGTGAGACTTATTTTTATGTTTTCATGGAAACTGTCCCAATGTATCTCTTAGAATTAGTCTCAACTCATCTGGTACACCAGAGTGCAAACAATAACCGGCTCTCCTGCAACAGTGTCTACAGGGTAATAAAAATGGGCTACTTCTGACTAATGCATTGTTTTAGATGCATGTTTTTGTGCAAAATATTATTACTTAGTAAAACACTTAATATAATTGAAATTTAAGAGCATAACCTTCACAATCACCCATCACAAAGTCCTGTCAACTGTCATTACTGTAAAAGCCAGTCCTCTAGTATGTGCAATACTTAAATCAGATCTTCCTTACTCTTACTTTAACTAAAAGGCAAACTCTTTAGATATCACTTAAAAGGATGAAGCAAAAATTGTAACAATACACAGACCTGACTTCCCCAATTACCATTATTAAAGAAACACATATACACAAGTTTGTTTAGCACAAGCGACTGATAATATTGCAACATACCGGCAGAAGAACATAAGAAAGGTTACAAACGAGAGGAGGCCATTCGGCCCATCTTGCTCGTTTGGTTGTTAGTAACTTATTGATCCCAGAATCTCATCAAGCAGCTTCTTGAAGGATCCCAGGGTCTCCGCTTCAATAACATTACTGGGGAGTTGGTTCCAGACCCTCACGATTCTCTGCGTGAAAAAGCGCCTCCTATTTTCTGTTCTGAATGCCCCTTTGTCTAATCTCCATTTCTGACCCCTGGTCCTTGTTTCTTTTTTCAGGTCAAAAAAGTCCCTTGGGTCGACATTGGCCGGCCTGTCTTACTCCAGCTACACTTTAAACACATCTATATATAACGAGTAAAGCTACACTTTAAACGCATTTATATATAATGAGTATAGCATTGCAATATGAAGGCAGTCTGTCTTACTCCAGCTACACTTACATTTGTATATATGTCTGGAAAAGTTGTACTATGTAGTGTAGCGCCTCTTTCAGCCCAGTGGTGGTGTAAACAGAACATTAGGTTATTACCATAACCCTGGTTCCCTGAAAGAGAATGACAACCATTACCGAATGGGAAGAGCCCTCTGTGACCGCCAATCACTGAGCATATATAAAAAAGCTGTCCTATCAGGGCCCTGCTGTGAGGGGGAAGTCCCTCACACCACCTGCTGAAGGGGGACGTCCTCACAGTAGCATATCGACATTTTCTTTCGAAATCAGTGGTCAGCTGGGGACATGACCTCAAAGGGTATTGGTTGTCATTCTCTTTCAGGGAATCCAGTATTATGGTAATAACCTTTCAATGGAATGACAACCATTACCAAATTGGAAGCTGTACCAAAGCTGTCGTGGCTCCAGATTACCGACAGTACAGCCTCACGGCGATATCAACAGAGCCCACGTGACGCCTAAGGGTATGCCGCCCGCAACACCCTAGATCCCAGAGAGGGTCTCGCTCGGTTTGCGACATCAAAGTGGTAAAAATGTGCAAATGTCTGACTACCTGTCCATGTAGCAGCATTGCATAGCTCATCTAAAGAGGCGCCATGATGGAAAGCCCACGAAGTTGCCTGGCCCCTTGTAGAATGGGCCGTAATGTCCTACCCGGTAAGGGGGAGACCGTCTGTTCATACGCCAAGCGTATAGGATCTATCACCCAGTGCGCTAGACTTTGCTTCGATAGGGCCTGACCTCCAGAGCAGGACCCATAGAAGACAAACAGTTGGTTGGACTGTCTCCAGGACGTCGTCCTATCCAGGTAACAGCGCAGAGTCCGAACTGGGCAAAGCGTGTGGTGTCTACGGTCCTCCTTTGACTTGTGCGGGGGAGGTCTGAAAGTTTCCAAAACCACTGGTTGGTTAATATGGAATGAAGATACCACCTTTGGCAAAAAGGCTGGATTTGTTCTTAATGTCACCCGTGAGTCATTTCCAGTAAAAGCCATACATGTGTCATCGATAGACAGCGCATGAAGCTCACTTACTCGTCTGCCAGACATAATGGCTATTAAAAACGCCACCTTCAAGGAAACAAGATACAGTTCTGCTGATGCCATGGGCTCAAATAGGGGACCCATAAGGACCCACAGTACCAGTTCTAGATCCCACTTGAGGACCATACTTTTCATGGGAGGAAGAAGCCTCCAAGCCCCTTTAAGAAATTGCACTGCCAGGAAGTGTGCCCCAGGGACATAGAGTCAATTTTGTCGTGGCACACTGATATTGCTGCCAGGTATACCTTCAAAGTGGACGCTTATTTTCCTGCGTCAAACAAGTGTTGCAAGAAGGTTAATATCGTCTCAATAGGGCAAGTCACAGGGTCGTGACCTTCGGCAATGTAAGAGTCTTGGAAAACTTTCCATTTGTACGAGTACTGGGCTCTAGTGCTCGGCGCCCTAGCAGACTGTAGTGTTTCTATCACTGCATCTGGCAAACCTTGTCAGAATAGACGGCTCTGTTCAATGGCCAGACCCAGAGTTGGAGCTGGACTGGGTTCGGGTGCCATAATAGCCCCTCCGCTTGGCTCAGGAGGTCCTTGCGCAGCGGGAGCTGCCACGGTTGACCCGACAACATGTCAGAGAGGAGAGCAAACCAGGCCCCCGTCTCTCTCCATGGAGAACCATAGGGGGCAATGTGTGGACGGCTGTGGCAAAGAGGTCAACACGTGCAATACGAAACCTCTCCCAAATCTGTTTCACCACTTGAGGATGCAGTCTATATTCCGAGGTGTCTGGAGCTCTTCTGGACAGGAGGTCTGCTGCCTTGTTGTCCACATCGGGGAGGTGAACCCGCCCTGATGGAACACAAGTTTCTGTGCGTCCAGGACAGCAATTTGTGCATGTTTGTGCACTAACTGCTGGCGAAAATGAGATAACGCCAGGTTCACTACTTGCAGTTCTAGGGCATTTATGTGCGCTTGCTGCCAATGTCCCATTCCACTGACCTCTTATTCCTCTCCCATTCCAGACCGCTCCCCAGTGCAGGCTAGAGGCGTTTGTATTGATCACTTCCCTTCTGTGAGGGGATCCGAGGGGAGATCCGAGGTGCAAATTGCCAGGATGGAGCCACCACTCCAGTGTCTTCCAGCATTGTCTGGACACTCGCACCAGCCGGTACCGATCTCGGACTGGGTGCACCTTGAGTGTATTTACCCAGGCTTGAAGCGGGCGCATTCTTAGCAGCCCTAGTGGAAGGATTCTTGAGGCGACTGCCACCAGCCCCCACAGCCTGAGTGGAGCCAGTGCTGCATCCATGCACTTTGAAAATGTGCGGGGCGCCAGTGAGAGGCCAAATGGCAGCACGAAGAATTTGTACGCGTTGTCTGGAAAGGCGAAGAGCAGATACTTTCTGTGCGCGGCACAGATCGGGACATAGGAAGTAGGCGTCTTCCAGGTCAATTGATGTGAACCAGTCGCCCGGTTGGACGGACTGGAGGATACGCTGTGCTGTCAACATGTTGAACTTCCTCTGTTTGAGGAACAAAATTGAGGACCCTGAGGTCCAGAATAGGTCTGAAACTGACATCACTCTTGGGCACCAGGAAGTACCTGGAGTAAAAGCCGCTGAGGGCATCGCACAGCGTTCTTCTGTTGAAGATTGACGATCTCCTGTTGAAGGAGTATCGTGCTCGCTGGTTCGACGGTGGTGAGGAGCACAGCCTTGAAGGGTGGCGGACCTCAGCGGAATTGTAGAGTATATCCGTGTCTCATTATTGATAGCACCCAGGAGTCCTGGGTGCAGCCTTGCCATGGGTCATTGCCTTTGGTCAGTCCGATTGTGAGGGGGGTTTGGCGGCAGCCGGGGCCCCTCACGGGCGGTCTCCCTTGGGCTTGGGAGGGGGCGGGTCTTTCTTAGGGGGCGAGTCTTTCTTTCACCGCCTGTGACCGTGTCCCCAATGGTGGGGAACATGCCTAAGCCCGCTTCTTGGGATCCTGCAGTGTGTAGCAGGGCCTCTGCTGTTCTAGAGGCTGAGGGGGGCGGAGGCTGGGTTACTCCAGGATGAGCGAACCAGCTCGAGGAAATCCTGGCACAAGGAGAGGGCATGCTGTTCGTACCCTTTCTTCTATAGAAAGCAGTTCCCCTTTCCCTCCTGTTCTGCCAGCCTGGGAACATCCGTGGCTGCAGCTGCACGCTGCATGAGTGCCTGGAACTCTTCCCTTTGTGACACATGCGGCAGGGCCGGTAAGGAGACCCCTGCTGTGGCTTTCCTGATGGATGAGACTGGGGAAGTTGGGCCGCCCGGTGGTAGGGGGCAATCTGCCCTGAGATTTAGAGCACAGTCGATGCCGAGCGGTCGGTGCTGAGTCAGTTGGCGCCGAGGTTGGTGCCAGGCTATAAACGGCGCCGTTGATGGTCACACCGACGGCGAGTCAATCGGGGCCGGGGACGGTGTCGTACAGCAGCGCTGTCGGTGAGAACGGTCAGTGCCGAGTCATTCGGGGCCGGGGACGGCGTCGTACAGCAGCGCTGTCGGTGCGAACGGTCAGTGCCGAGTCAATCGGGGCCAGGGACGGCATCGTAGAGCAGCGTTGTCGGTGCCGAGTCATTCGGGGCCAGGGACGGCGTTGTAGAGCAGCGCTGTTGGTGCGAACGGTCGGTGCCGAGTCAATCGGGGCCAGGGACAGCGTCGTAGAGCAGCGCTGTCGGTGCGAGCGGTCAGTGCCGAGTCATTCGGGGACGGCGTCGTAGAGCAGCGCTGTCGGTGCGAGCGGTCGGTGCATCAATCGGGGCCGGGGACGGCGTCGTACAGCAGCGCTGTCGGTGCGAACGGTCGGTGTCGAGTCAATCGGGGCCAGGGACAGCGTCGTAGAGCAGGGCTGTCGGTGCGAGCGGTCGGTGCAGAGTCAATCGGGGCCAGGGACGGCATCGTACATCAGCGCTGTCGGTGCGAGCGGTCAGTGCCAAGTCAATCGGGGCCAGGGACGGCATCGTAAATCAGCGCTGTCAGTGCGAACGGTCGGTGTCGAGTCAATCGGGGCCAGGGACAGCGTCGTAGAGCAGGGCTGTCGGTGCGAGCGGTCGGTGCAGAGTCAATCGGGGCCAGGGACAGCGTCGTAGAGCAGCGCTGTCGGTGCGAGCGGTCGGTGCAGAGTCAATCGGGGCCGGGGACGGCGTCGTACATCAGCGCTGTCGGTGCGAACGGTCGGTGCAGAGTCAATCGGGGCCGGGGACGGCGTCGTAGAGCAGCGCTGTCGGTGCGAACGGTCGGTGCAGAGTCAATCGGGGCCGGGGACGGCGTCGTACATCAGCGCTGTCGGTGCGAACGGTCGGTGCCGAGTCAATCGGGGCCAGGGACGGCGTCGTAGAGCAGCGCTGTCGGTGCGAGCGGTCGGTGCAGAGTCAATCGGGGCCAGGGACGGCGTCGTAGAGCAGCGCTGTCGGTGCGAACGGTCGGTGCAGAGTCAATCGGGGCCAGGGACGGCGTCGTAGAGCAGCGCTGTCGGTGCGAACGGTCGGTGCCGAGTCAATCGGGGCCAGGGACGGCGTCGTAGAGCAGCGCTGTCGGTGCGAGCGGTCGGTGCAGAGTCAATCGGGGCCAGGGACGGCGTCGTAGAGCAGCGCTGTCGGTGCGAGCGGTCGGTGCAGAGTCAATCGGGGCAGGGGACGGCATCGTACAGCAGCGCTGTCGGTGCGAGCGGTCGGTGCCGAGTCAATCGGGGCAGGGGACGGCATCGTACAGCAGGGCTGTCGGTGCGAGCGGTCGGTGCAGAGTCAATCGGGGCAGGGGACGGCATCGTACAGCAGGGCTGTCGGTGCGAGCGGTCGGTGCAGAGTCAATCGGGGCAGGGGACGGCATCGTACAGCAGCGCTGTCGGTGCGAGCGGTCGGTGCAGAGTCAATCGGGGCCGGGGACGGCATCGTACAGCAGGGCTGTCGGTGCGAGCGGTCGGTGCAGAGTCAATCGGGGCCGGGGACGGCATCGTACAGCAGGGCTGTCGGTGCGAGCGGTCGGTGCAGAGTCAATCGGGGCAGGGGACGGCATCGTACAGCAGGGCTGTCGGTGCGAGCGGTCGGTGCAGAGTCAATCGGGGCAGGGGACGGCATCGTACAGCAGGGCTGTCGGTGCGATCGGTCGGTGCAGAGTCAATCGGGGCAGGGGACGGCATCGTACAGCAGGGCTGTCGGTGCGAGCGGTCGGTGCAGAGTCAATCGGGGCAGGGGACGGCATCGTACAGCAGGGCTGTCGGTGCGAGCGGTCGGTGCAGAGTCAATCGGGGCAGGGGACGGCATCGTACAGCAGGGCTGTCGGTGCGAGCGGTCGGTGCAGAGTCAATCGGGGCAGGGGACGGCGTCGTACAGCAGTGCTGTCGCTGATGAGGAGTGCGGTCGGTGCCGGGCTGTGTAGCCAATTCAGTCGGTGTGGGCTCCAAGGGCAAGGAAAGCCACACTAGGAAAGCCCGAGGCCCGAGCTGTTTTTTTTTTTTTTTTTTTTTACTTTGGTTCGCTGTGGCTGATTAAATCGGCGTAGAGGATGACGCCGCGAGCCCGCTGGGTCTCCTTACAGCACCACAACAGCTCCCAACACGGTATAGAAAACTACATGAGGCCTTGTGTAGTGAAAGAGAGTAATGGCCACTTACCAATTTCAAAAGAGGGCTCGAAACCAGCTCTAGTCAGTAAACTGACACGAGAATTAGGCAGGTGCACTCTCAATAACGCTTGAAAGCGTGACTTTACCAAGGATGAAATTAAATTTGACGGTATTAAACCGACAAATCAGCCAAATTCGGACAAAGAAAGAACGAAGCAATCTGTGACCTGTCTCAGTGAAGTGAAAGAGAAAATGACGATATATTCAGCAGGAGGTGGGAGGGACTTCCCCCTCACAGCAGGGTCCTGATAGGGCAGCTTTTTTATATATGCTCAGTGATTGGTGGTCAGAGAGGGCTCTTCCCATTCGGTAATGATTGTCATTCCATTGAAAGGGAATCACTGAGTAACGCAAGGCTTCTTACCACAAAGCTATGGCTGAAAGTCCTGAGTTTGGTGTTCAAAGGGGTTGAAGATAACTTCAGGTCACGTCTACAAAAAGCCAGGGGCTAACAGACTACCTATAAAGTGCACAATGCCTCCACCTAGGGGTGTGTTAAATACAGTGATGCACAACCCCAGGACAATTATCATAAAATAAACAATATGCAGTCTTTAATAATAAACCAAACCACAAATAAGCTTAGTCAAACAAAAACAGGTGTTTACTAATGAAATAAAACTCAAGATATAGCTACACTATCTAATACCACTGGCCAGTAATACTAATCTCCTTAAGGGAGATAATTAAACTAACAAATGGTATACAGACAGTTTTAACTAAATAAAATAAACGTTGTGGCCCGAGTGGTCCTTGGGTGCATAGTGGCTTTAAAACAAACCCCCTTCAGCTGTACAGTGCGTCCAACTACAAGCACAGCTTCAGTAACGTGATACATTTTTTATTTCCTCGCGTCTGCCAAACAAATGTCAGCAGTACTTACAACACGGGGTCTCTGAAGGCTGGTTCAAAGCGCAGCAAGTGTCCTCAAAGGAAGAGCCGACTGAATGAAAGGATCTCAAAAACTGGTGTACTGTGGTTTCTTGTCAGGAATTATTGGAGGAACTCTTGGGTCACCCTGAGCGCTATCCGAAAATGTGGACGGTTACATTTTGAGGCGCTGATGCTGCTGTCGTTGTTGTTGTTCTTTCTTCTCAAACAGTAACGTGACAAATATTAAAAACATACACAAACTAATGGGGATCGTAAACTGGGGTTTCCAAAGAGTACAAAATTAGTAAAAAAATAATAACCTGGAAGGCTATAAATTGAAACTAAGTCGATTTCGCTAATACAAATTTTTTGTTTTATACTCCTTTGAACCATTCCAATTCAGTGTTTCTCTCTCTCTCTCTCTCTCTCTCTCTCTCTCTCTCTCTCTCTCTCTACTTCTTTCTGATTCGTTGTATCTTAGTGGTCTGACTTTTGTATGCTGCACTCTAATTGTTTTTCTACTGGGGCAGTTTAACATTATTCATTTTATTAATGTGACAGTAACCACAGGGCTACTGTAGTAATGAGAAACAATTCATAAAACGCACCAAATAAGAAAAATCATACCAGCATTGGTTGTCACTGTCCTTTCGGAAATCTCCATTCTTTTAAAAAATATATATATTTAATTTGCAACACCAAGTAATGGATCTCGAATTGCAGATAAAAAAAAAAAACTAAGTATTTAGAAGTGTATATATATTACGTACGAATGAACTTTGACTCGCCTGTTAAAAGTCAGCTAGAACACAAAGTCTCTGTTTTGTAAATATGTAACAGCAGTTTAAAACCTGCAAAGAACTATTATAAGGTTGAGCCGTGAAGAATATAGAATATATCCCTCGATGAAGTGTGAGCTGTGTATCCCAAGTGCTAGTGTTGTTATTGTTTAAAATACGTGAGCCAAAGAATCTAATGGTTCTTGTCTGGGCGAATCATATAACACATATAATCATATAACTTCAGTGTCTCTAGTCCTTCGAGTATTGTTGCAGTATGCAGTATGTCCCCTGGGGTTCATGTAGTGTTCTGAAAAGATCTAGATACACTATCTAATAACCCAGATCATGGAACAATCAACAATCACGCAGTGTACTGTAATACAGTGTAACACAATACCACCAGATCATGGAACAATCAACAATCACGCAGTGTACTGTAATACAGTGTAACACAATACCACCAGATCATGGAGCAATCAACAATCATGCAGAGTACTGTAATACAGTGTAACACAATACCACCAGATCATGGAGCAATCAACAATCATGCAGAGTACTGTAATACAGTGTAACACAATACCACCAGATCATGGAACAATCAACAATCACGCAGTGTACTGTAATACAGTGTAACACAATACCACCAGATCATGGAACAATCAACAATCACGCAGTGTACTGTAATACAGTGTAACACAATACCACCAGATCATGGAACAATCAACAATCACGCAGTGTACTGTAATACAGTGTAACACAATACCACCAGATCATGGAACAATCAACAATCACGCAGTGTACTGTAATACAGTGTAACACAATACCACCAGATCATGGAGCAATCAACAATCACGCAGTGTACTGTAATACAGTGTAACACAATACCACCAGATCATGGAACAATCAACAATCACGCAGTGTACTGTAATACAGTGTAACACAATACCACCAGATCATGGAGCAATCAACAATCACGCAGTGTACTGTAATACAGTGTAACACAATACCACCAGATCATGGAACAATCAACAATCACGCAGTGTACTGTAATACAGTGTAACACAATACCACCAGATCATGGTACAATCAACAGTCATGCAGTGTACTGTAATACAGTGTAACACAATACCACCAGATCATGGAACAATCAACAATCATGCAGTGTACTGTAATACAGTGTAACACAATACCACCAGATCATGGAACAATCAACAATCATGCAGTGTACTGTAATACAGTGTAACACAATACCACCAGATCATGGAACAATCAACAATCATGCAGTGTACTGTAATACAGTGTAACACAATACCACCAGATCATGGAACAATCAACAATCATGCAGTGTACTGTAATACAGTGTAACACAATACCACCAGATCATGGAACAATCAACAATCATGCAGTGTACTGTAATACAGTGTAACACATACCACCAGATCATGGAACAAAATGATTATAGTTTTTTCAAATATTTTTCCAGACAGTCATGGATTTCTGAGCCTAAAAAGCCCGTTTGTGACTGTCAGAATTATTTCACAGCCCCAACTACTGCCAGAAGACACTATTGGTATAACACCTTGTCAAACGACAACCCTGGAGACAGATAGCTATTATTGGACATGCATATTTATTTGGGTCATTATTTCCCAAGTTACATAAATAATGTTGTAATCATAATCTGCAGTTAATATTGTGCATGGGTTGGTTGTCGGACATTTTGCTAAAGCTGTGTTACGTTTTAGATGCCACAGAAAGCACACTCGTGGTGGCTCGCTGATTTTACATTTTTTGACACTGTCAAACACTAGCTCAGTGCACAGACAGTCTTTAGACTGCACTCTTAACTCCTGGTAAACTGCAGTTACACATATTACACTATTACATTTTGAAAATTAGTTTTAAGTATTGCATTTTACTCTCTACTCCGGTACAGTAATTATGGATAAACTAGCTTGAGGGCTGCATAATGTTATTACAAACTTAAAAGCCCTACAACATGTATAACGCGTTACCTATGTAGTGGTACAATCGTTTAAATGTTATTTCTTTAAAAAAAATCATGACAGCTAAACAGAAAAATATGCCAGTAAAAATATAACTTAATTTGATTAATTTGTAAGCGATTACATACGTCCTATAGTGCAACAGACACTCACCTTGCAAGAAAAGCCCGACTGTCGCTCTCCTCGTCGAACAAATTCGCACGGAACTCTGGGTGTTGTAGTAAAATTTTGCAAACACTTAATTTCCCGGCTTACATTTCGATTATGAGTTGCTCCTTTTTTTCTGACCGATGCCTGTCCAATTCTCAAAAATGACAAAATGTGAACAAACATAAAAACAATGCATGAAATGTATCTGGATTAAAGACCGGGTTCAGAAACGGCAGGTCATTCTTACATTCTAGGAAGCGAACTACCGATACAGCAACATGGTCATTCAGCCTACATACTTGCATACTAGTAACTCCAGTTAGTATTGGCTGTTGAACCGATATCATTATTGAGGGTCAGATATGCCCAGTGTTTCGAGTAGGGTCCTACCAGCCTGTTTACTTTTGCATTTAAAAACAATTCCATTTGGTGCAGTTAGTATGCATTACCTATACATCCATTCCAAACACGTTGTGTGGGGTGCAGATGGCACTAACACACATGTGCTTTGATTTATCATTTTAATAACTATTTCGTAATGTTACATTTTTTACAATTCTATTATATTTATAATGTTATTCTGTTTGTCGTCCATGTTCACACCGCCGCGCTGCACACATATTCGCACAAGGCAGACACACAGGACGCATTTGTATTTTTGTACTGGTAGGTATTAGGTATTTTAAGTGGATAAAATGAAACAATGTGAACTTCATTGTAGCTGTAGTGTTCTGCGGCGCCACCTTTTGGTTTACTCAGCCCCTTCCACGACGATTCCCTGGATCCAGGACTGTATGGTGACAGTCCTTGTTAGTGCTGGGAATGAAGCTGGTTCAGCTCGACATGAACCAAATGAGGGAAATGAGTGAATATGTACGATTATTTTTCATGTTCATAACTAGAAATTGCTAAGTCGCAAATCAGCGAGAGATGGCTTAAATTACTCATTAGCATGACATCTTTAAAGCGGTGAAATAACAGTTATTTGCGAGTTTTTTTATTTTATTTTTTATGTAGGAGCTATGAACCATTATATGACGTGACCTACTGTACAATGTATAGTGAATATGAATGCGTATTTTTTCATGTTCATAACTAGAGATTGCTTACTCGCAAATCAACGAGACATGGCTTAAATGATTCCTTAGCATAACAGCTTTCATTGTGTGAAATATTAGTGTTTTGTGTGACTATCGAATATCCACCCGAATATCCTATATGCAATATCAAGCTAACTTCACCGGGGTATTTGGTTGAACCATTACACGTGACCCGTGAGTGTTACTTTTAGGAATCCTTTCACGTCACGTTTCACACATCAGTAACACAATGTAATTACTTTACTGATGCTTTCAAATTTCTACCTCAGTTTTCATAGTGCCCTGTTTACAGGCAAGCCGAAAAGAACAGTTTTTTGCAATGTTTGTGTTTTTATGTACAAAATTATAAAGCCTGACATATCTCGCAATGAATAAGCACACGTCATGTTAATGAAGGGAGCATTGCTTACCCAGCTGTACTATCCTTTAAAGATAGCACCGCTGTCTTCTCTTGATTATAATATTTTACTCAATAATACAATAACCTCCTGGTTGCAGGGTGGTACCAAAAGGAAGCTCGGGAAGATGGGATGAGTGGAATGACTGCCTGCAAGAAGTCCCCCACTTCACTAGATGGCAATGCCTAGTTTCTGTCACATACAAAAGATCACTACAAATAACTGTTATCTAAATCTATCTAGATGGCACCTGGAATTACGAAAATATCTATTAGGAAAGATGATCAATAAACACTGTATGGTGACTCTGCACTTTAAAAAATGTTTTTTACTGCGAAGATGGCAATAGCACATACATTTATTAGGGAAGTTGTCTAGTTAAATATTTCTGTCACTGCTCAATGTATAGGCTACAGTACACGCAGTGTAAAAGTTACGGGTTTCAGCCGGTTGAAGCTTGAAAAGCACGTAAAAAGTTGAGCATCTTTTTTTTAATTTTATTTGTCTTTTTAGAACCATTGCATGGTACATCAATAATCATCAACTTGAGTTTTGCTTAATATTATAACAGGAAAATTATAGTTGAAATGGAGAGTTTAGCATAGCAATAGCCTTTTATTATTTTCACTAAACAGTGTAAAAACTGTTTTAAAACAGTGATCAGAGTAATAGACTATGTTTATTGCCCATTTTCTCTCATAAAGGGATGTGCTATAGCCATTTTTCCATTAAAGATAAATGGTTGTACAACAGTTTATGTAACTACACAGTGCCTGCAATTAAACCACCTATACTTTATTACCCACATTAACAGTATATTTTGGCAGTAAAGTGTTTATTTATTTTGTTTGCCATTTTCCCACTGCAGACAGACTGCATTCGTAACAGCATTTCTCCAGAAAATGTATGTTGAACTGCATAGAAGAATTTATTGCAGTGGCCCCTAGTGTCTGTCAGAGTAATTGCAGGTAATCATGCCATCATCCCATTTTCCCGATCTTTTGTTTTAGTACCACCGTGGTTACAAGACCTTTTCTTTAAGCACTGGACCAGACTCACACAACACACTGACACACACACACACGACACACTGACACGCACACACACACACACACACACTGACAAGCACACAACACACTGACACCACACGCACACACTGACAAGCACACAACACACTGACACGCACGCACACACTGACAAGCACACAACACACTGACACGCACGCACACACTGACAAGCACACAACACACTGACACACACACACACACTGACAAGCACACAACACACTGACACCACACGCACACACTGACAAGCACACAACACACTGACACCACACGCACACACTGACAAGCACACAACACACTGACACGCACGCACACACTGACAAGCACACAACACACTGACACACACACACACAGTGTGTGTGCTGACAAGCACACAACACACTGACACACACACACACACTGACACGCACACACACACACACACACACACACACACACACACACTGACAAGCACACAACACACTGACACCACACGCACACACTGACAAGCACACAACACACTGACACGCACGCACACACTGACAAGCACACAACACACTGACACGCACGCACACACTGACAAGCACACAACACACTGACACGCACGCACACACTGACAAGCACACAACACACTGACACGCACACACACACACACACCACACTGACAAGCACACACACACACACACACACACACACACACTGACAAGCACACAACACACTGACACCACACGTACACACTGACAAGCACACAACACACTGACACGCACGCACACACTGACAAGCACACAACACACTGACACGCACGCACACACTGACAAGCACACAACACACTGACACGCACACGCACACTGACAAGCACACAACACACTGACACGCACACGCACACACTGACAAGCACACAACACACTGACACGCACACGCATGTGTGTGTTTTCCTTCGTGTATTTGCACATAAACAATTTACATAAGATTGAACTCAAAAGTGAACAGTGTCACGTTAGGTCCCTGCTTCAAATCCCGCCTCACTCATTGACTCACTGTGTGACCTCACTCGAGCAAGTCACTTAACCTCTTTGTGCTCTGTCTTTAGGGTGAGACGTTGTTGTAATATAATGCCAGTGTAACTGATATTTACACTGAGTGTGCAAAACATTAGGAACACCTTCCTAATATTGAGTTACACCCCCTTTTTACCCTCAGAACAGCCTCAATTCGTCGGGGCATGGACTCTACATGGTGTCGAAAGCGTTCGGTAGGGATGCTGGCCCACACCACCACAACCACCAGCCTGCAATATTGACACATGGCATGATGGATGCATGTACTCATGTGGTTTTCTCCATACCCTAGTCCTCCCATCAGCTAAAACAGCAGGAACCGGGATTCATCAGACCAGGCAATGTTTTTCCAATCCTCCAGTGTCCAGTGTTTTCGTTCCTTAGCCCACTGCAACCGCAGTTTTTTGTGTTTTGCTGAAAGAAGTGGAACTCTGTTAGGTCGTCGGCTGCCATACCCTATTCGTGTCAAGGTACGACGAGTTGTGAGCATTTTGGGGCAGAACTGTATTATTAAGAATTCTAAAGTCAGCGTGAAATGTTATGAATCTGATTGTAGCCAAAAGAAGAAGCCAAGATACTAACCGACAGCTCCTAATTATTATTATTATTATTATTATTATTATTATATTATTATTATTATTATTATTAGAAGTTTGTGATTTTTAGAAGAAAAGATTTGTTTCTTTTTCGTGAGGACTGGGCCGTGATGTCACAGAACTCCTTGATGACTTTTACTGTCTGATTGTGTACAGTAGCTTGCACTTTATTAAGAACATAAGAACATAAGAAAGTTTACAAACGAGAGGAGGCCATTCGGCCCATCTTGCTCGTTTGGTTGTTAGTAGCTTATTGATCCCAAAATCTCATCAAGCAGCTTCTTGAAGGATCCCAGGGTGTCAGCTTCAACAACATTACTGGGGAGTTGATTCCAGACCCTCACAATTCTCTGTGTAAAAAAGTGTCTCCTATTTTCTGTTCTGAATGCCCCTTTTTCTAAACTCCATTTGTGACCCCTGGTCCTTGTTTCTTTTTTCAGGCTGAAAAAGTCCCTTGCGTCGACACTGTCAATACCTTTTAGAATTTTGAATGCTTGAATTAGGTCGCCACGTAGTCTTCTTTGTTCAAGACTGAACAGATTCAATTCTTTTAGCCTGTCTGCATATGACATGCCTTTTAAGCCCGGAATAATTCTGGTCGCTCTTCTTTGCACTCTTTCTAGAGCAGCAATATCTTTTTTATAGCGAGGTGACCAGAACTGCACACAATATTCAAGATGAGGTCTTACAAGTGCATTGTACAGTTTTAACATTACTTCCCTTGATTTAAATTCAACACTTTTCACAATGTATCCGAGTATCTTGTTAGCCTTTTTTATAGCTTCCCCACATTGCCTAGATGAAGACATTTCTGAGTCAACAAAAACTCCTAGGTCTTTTTCATAGATTCCTTCTCCAATTTCAATATCTCCCATATGATATTTATAATGTACATTTTTATTTCCTGCGTGCAGTACCTTACACTTTTCTCTATTAAATGTCATTTGCCATGTGTCTGCCCAGTTCTGAATCTTGTCTAGATCATTTTGAATGACCTTTGCTGCTGCAACAGTGTTTGCCACTCCTCCTACTTTTGTGTCGTCTGCAAATTTAACAAGTTTGCTTACTATACCAGAATCTAAATCATTAATGTAGATTAGGAATAGCAGAGGACCTAATACTGATCCCTGTGGTACACCGCTGGTTACCACACTCCATTCTGAGGTTTTTCCTCTAATCAGTACTTTCTGTTTTCTACATGTTAACCACTCCCTAATCCATGTACATGTGTTTCCTTGAATCCCAACTGCGTTCAGTTTGAGAATTAATCTTTTGTGCGGGACTTTGTCAAAAGCTTTCTGGAAATCTAAATAAACCATGTCATATGCTTTGCAATTATCCATTATCGATGTTGCATCCTCAAAAAAATCAAGCAAGTTAGTTAGACACGATCTCCCTTTCCTAAAACCATGTTGACTGTCTCCCAGTACCCTGTTACCATATAGGTAATTTTCCATTTTGGATCTTATTATAGTTTCCATAAGTTTGCATATAATAGAAGTCAGGCTTACTGGTCTGTAGTTACCTGGTTCAGTTTTGTTTCCCTTTTTGTGGATCGGTATTACGTTTGCAATTTTCCAGTCTGTCGGTACCACCCCTGTGTCAAGAGACTGCTGCATGATCTTGGTTAGCGGTTTGTAAATTACTTCTTTCATTTCTTTGAGTACTACTGGGAGGATCTCGTCCGGCCCAGGGGATTTGTTTATTTTAAGAGCTCCTAGTCCCTTTAACACTTCTGCCTCAGTTATGCTAAAGTTATTTAAAACTGGATAGGAACTGGATGACATGTGGGGCATGTTGTCAGTATCTTCCTTTGTAAAAACTTGTGAAAAGTAATCATTTAACATATTTGCTATTTTTTTTTCTTCCTCTACGATTTTGCCATTTGTATCTCTTAAACATTTAATCTCCTCTTTGAATGTTCTCTTGCTGTTGTAATATTGGAAAAACATTTTGGAATTGGTTTTAGCTCCCTTAGCAATGTTCATTTCTATTTCTCTCTTGGCCTTTCTAACTTCCTTTTTGACTTGCATTTGCAGTTCTGTGTACTCTTTCTGTGTACTTTCTTTTTGGTCCTTTTTTAATGCTCTGTAAAGTGCCTTTTTTCGCTGAATATTTTTTTTAATTGATCTATTAAACCATTTTGGCAATTTAGTTTTACATTTAGATTTGTCTACTTTAGGGATATAATTGTTTTGCGCCTCTAGTACTACGTTTTTGAAGAACAACCATCCTTCTTCTGTGGGTGTTTTCTCTATTTTACTCCAATCTACTTCTGTTAGTCTCTGTTTCATGCCTTCATAGTTTGCTTTTCTAAAATTGTAAACCTTAGCTTTAGTCTTTACTTTTGAGGATTTAAAAAACACTTCAAATGAGACCATGTTGTGGTCTGAGTTTGCCAGTGGTGATGTGTAGTTCACATACCCTAGTGTCTGCTAAACAAAATACTATATATACAGAATACTATAAGCATGACTGCCTAAATGGTGGTATTAGCGCAAAGCTTGCTTCTCGTGCTGGTTCGAATTCAGTAAGGGTGTGTGTTTGTTTTATATTATGTTTTACATTTTGAAATCACCGAACTCCAAACACAGTTCAAGATGCCTTATCATTTAGTTAACCAACATTTCAGAAGAGGCAGGCCTCGTAAATGACCTGGTTCAGCGATGTATAAGGCTTTAGGCAATTCAAACGCTTGGGTGTTTGCAATGGGTAATACATTAATTCTGCATTTCTCAATTCATTATGATCACGTCTTTAAACTGGGATATAAAAACAAACTGAACATCTACACAGTGGTTTTTTGATCACACATTCTCGGTATAACGGGGAACATTAACAATTGTTTAATACGGTGTATAAAACATATATTAAAGGTAATTAGTCTTTTCTGTAAGCTAATGGAGTAGTTCTTGTCCATAATATCACTTTATTGTAGATACGTTTTACTTCTGGCTTGATTTTAAAGACACTGGGTCGTGCAGAATCACCACGAGATGTCACTGAAGAGCACGAAGCTCTACCTGTGAGTCAGACCTGGGAACCTCTTGCTGAGGCAGTGGCTGACTGGGCTTAGTGATTCACGAGGTTTCACTTTTCCCGTTACTAATACATGTAGTTCTTGTCAATGGGGAAAAGGAAAGAAATGGTTCACGAGAAGCTTCTTTCGGGTAAGTTTTTTTTTCTTTGCTTGAATGTTCATTTATACATTTATGACACGAAGCTTGTAACGAAGGCCGCACTGAAGCCAGGGTGCTCGAGTAGGTTTTGTAACCGAGATGGAAGCGCTTTACTCCATTTAGGTATGCAACAGATTCGACTTTGAATGTATTGTTTTTTCGTGGAAATACTTTTATATAAAACGTTTTATTTCAACACGAGATTATGACAATGTAACCAGAGTGCCGTTGATAATGTAAAGTTTAGTAAGTTACAATAAACATTTGTTCTTAACGAATACGGAGCAAACAACCAGAGCCAAGGAAAAATTACTGCATGAAACAAAACTAATTTGCAATTCGGAATCTACAAATACATTTCGTTGTATTCGCGTTTTCTGCTTTTTAGGGTTTAAATTACTTTGTAACTTAAAGGTACCAGTCGTGTTCTGTAGGTAATATGTGTGATTGCCAGGTTTTTTAATTGGCACACATTTCAACTGGCAACCGAGCTTGCTTGACAGAGATATTTTAACATTTCATATTTAGGTCATGTTTTAGTTTTATTTTGAGGGAGCGTGCCATTGGCTTGCTGACTGCAGTAATGTCCACCAGAGCTGTTGCCAGAGAATTGAATGTTTGTTTATCAACCATAAGCCACCTCCAACGTCGTTTTAGAGAATTTGTCCAACCTGCCTCACAACAGGAGACCACGTGCAACCACGCCAGCCCAGGACCTCCACATCGGGCTTCTTCACCTGCTGGATCTTCTGAGACCAGCCACTCGGACAGCTGATGAAACTGTTGGTTTGCACAACCAAAGAATTTCTGCACAAACTGTCAGAAACCGTCTCGGGGAAGCTCATCTGTGTGCTCATCGTCCTCACCAGGATCTTGACCTGACTGCAGTTCGGCGTCGTAACAGACTTCAGTTGGCAAATGCTCACCTTCGATGGCCACTGGCACGCTGGAGAAGTGTGCTCTTCACGGATGAATCCCGGTTTCAACTGTACCGGGCAGATGGCAGACAGCGTGTATTGCGTCGTGTGGGCGAGCGGTTTGCTGATGTCAACTTTGTGAGCAGAGAGCCCCATGGTGGCGGTGGGGTTATGGTATGGGCAGATATAAGCTACGGACAACGAATACAATTGCATTTTATCAATGGCAATTTGAATGCACAGAGATACTGTGACGAGATCCTGAGGTCCATTGTTATGCCATTCATCCGCCACCATCACCTCATGTTTCACCATGATAATGCACGGCCCCATGTCGCAAGGATTTGTGCACAATTCCTGGAAGCTGAAAATGTCCCAGTTCTTCCATGGCCTGCACACTCAACAGACATGTCACCCATTGAGCATGTTTGGGATGCTCTGGATTGACATGTACAACAGCGTGTTCCAGTTCCCGCCAATATCCAGCAACTTCGCTCAGCCATTGAAGAGGAGTGGGACAACATTCCACATGCCACAATCAACAGCCTGATCAACTCTATGCGAAGGAGTTGTATGGCGCTGCATGAGGCAAATGGTAGCCAGATACTGACTGGTTTGCTGATCCACACTCCTACTTTTTTTTTTTTTTTTTTTTTTTTTTTAAGGTATCTGTGATCAACAGATGCATGTCTGTATTCCCAGTCACGTGAAATCCATAGATTAGGGCCTAATGAATTTATTTCAATTGACTGATTTCCTTATATGAACTATAACTCAGTAAAATCTTTGCAATTATGTGAATATGAATATATGAACTCTTTACAAATACATAGTTTTCTGTAATGACGAGACAAGCACATTTTGTAAAAACTAAACAAAAACGACTTGGGTCAGAAAGGCTTAAAATACAAATATGACTATAAATAATAATTGTATTGTTGAAATAACAGCACGTAATTGTTTGCTATTAAGGAGACAGGGATCAGTCTGTGGGGCACGGTGTACACAAGAAGAAGCATAAAAAGCACAAGAAGCACAAAAAAAAGCACCAAGAAGAAGGTGGACACAGCTTCTCC